>NC_090812.1:105485665-106110665 GCF_000390325.3 Nicotiana tomentosiformis
TTAAGGGCTAATTCCCTCACTCAAGGTTGGGCAAGATACTTACCTTTTTGAAGTCATGCCGATATTCCAAAATAGTCTTTTTGCTTGAATTGACCCCCGTACGGCTCAAATCTATCCAAATTGATTGTATAACTTCATAAAAATTCATCGAAAATAATTTCGGATAATAAAACGTCAACTTAAAATTTTGCATTAAAAAGTCAACGCGGGGCCCACCACTCGAAAACCGACAGAAAGTTTATGAAATCCGAACACCCATTCCGATACGAGTTCAACCATACCAAATTTACCAAATTTCGATAACAAATCGACCTCCAAATCTTAAATTTTCGTTTTTGAAAGATTTTACAAAAATCTCATTTTCTTCCAATTGATTCACTAATAAAAGATGAAAATAATCATGGAATCATGAAATATAATGAAAACTGAGTAGGAAATACTTACCCCAATCCATTGGGTAAAAATCCTCTCAAACATTTCCCAAATTCGAGTTCCCTAGCTCAAAAAATGTTGAAATGAGCTAAAAGACAAAATTGCTCAATAAAAACCCATTTCCTGTCACTAAAATTCTATTTCATGTCACTAAAGGTCCGCACTAGAACCTGCTTGCACCAACAATTTAATATTTCACTAAAAAGGCTCTAACTCCATCATACGAACTCGGATTTCGATAATTCTTATTCCTATGAGTCACAAATAATAATATGAACCTAGTCGTGCAAATAAAACTCAATTTGGAGCTCATTTGCTTGATGTGATACCAATTTCTCTCGCTAAACAATTAACTCATGTTTCACGCTAAAAACTTAATCGCGACTTGATGAAATAAGATAAAATATTCCATATCATTCCTATAATTCATTATCAAACTCTCGGAAGTCTCGAAATCGAATTTTGATCTCTAGAATTAAAATTGGACCTTTGGATCATTACATGTTTATGCTCAAAATACCAAACTCTTCCATAAACATTTTCCAGACAGCATATAGTGTATCAACCATAACCTTTTCTACCCAACTCCAACTGCCAAATGGTTTGAATTTAAAAAAACTAGATACAAAGCGCTGCAACTTTCATTTTTGGATCATTGCTAAATTCCTTATAGATTGCGAGATATAAGCTTCCAAAGTCAGTTCTGTGCAACAGAAATTTCTGCGATGCACACTGCCATGCAAAACAATTACAGTATCAGGCTTCAGTTAATCGATCATAACTTTCTGTAAAAATGTCCAAATGATTAATGGTTTACATTTCTTGAAACTAAACTCAAAAGACTACAACTTTCACTTTTAGATCATCTCCAAATTTCTTACAGATTATGAGATATAAGCTTCCAAAGTCAGCTCTGTGCAACAGAACTTTCTGCAATGCACACTGTTGTAGCCAAAAAACTAGCAGTTAAAAATGGTCCGAAACCACTCCGAAACTCACCCCGAGCACCTCGGGACCCGTCGGAACATACAAATAAGTCCCAAAATATATTACGGACTTAGTCGAGGCCTCAAATCACATCAAACAACACTAAAAACATGAATCATACCCTAATTCAAGTCTAATGAAACTAACAAATTCCAACTTCTACATTAGATGCTGAAACCTATCAAATCGAATCCGATTGACCTCAAATTTTGTACACAAGTCATAAATAATATAACAGACCTATGAAAATTTTCAGAACTAGATTCTGACCCCGATATCGAAAAGTCAACTCCTCGGTCAAACTTTCTAAAAATCTTCCATTTTCCAACTTTCGCCAAAATGCGTCGAATTGTCCTACAGACTTTCAAATCCAAATCCGTACATACGCCTAAGTCCGAAATCACCATACAAAACTATTGGCATCATCAAATTTTCATTCCGCAGTCGTTTGCTCAAAAGTCAAATTCCGGTCATCTCTTTTTATTTTAGCTTCTAAAATAAGAATTGTTCTTTCAATTTGATCCCGAATCGCCCAAAAACCAAACTCGACCATACACAAAAGTCATAATACACATTACGAAGCTTCTCGAGATCTTAAGTCATCGAACGGAGTATAAATTCTCAAAACGACAAGTCGGGTCTTCACAAGAACTCCAGAATCTGTTCCAAGCCTAGGTTGAGGGGTTCTCCTATTTCCTCCAAGGCTAGATCTTCTTGTTCTAGTTCCTACACCATTTGTGGCTGAGGTGGTGGTGGTTGCTCCATTGGTGGTGCTGGTTGCTCCTGGGCTTATTGTGGATTCACATTTGAATTTTTCTTATATTCTACATTCCCAAAATGGATCCTATCAAATATTTCATATTTTCTATGATTATCTCAATTTCATGTATTCGGAGAATCCTCCTTAATAGATAAAATATTCTTATTATGTCAATGCCAATTATATCAATGTTATTAGTTGTGAAAAGAATGAAGGAGGATCATATCCTAAGATTCTCCCATAGCATGAAGATGGGGTTTAGTTGTGAGAGAATTTTTGCTGGAAAGAAAGGCATGTCGAGAAGTATATTCTGGGGTTGTAGAGGATTGTAGTGAGGCGGCATGTTCCGTGGATTCTTCATTGTGTGCACCAAGTGTGGGTTTAAAGATGGGGCTAGTGGATGCAAATATTATTCAGCCATACATGTTTTAAGTAGTTGTTCATTGCAAGCCTCATCCCTTCGGTTATCAATTGTGCTAGGTAGTGGGTGTTTTGGAGGATAACTATCATCTCTTGACCATTTATTTGGAGATTTAATGAGACCGCATGTCCTAGTAGTCCCATCTTCATCCATGAAAGGGGATGGTAGTCTTGTGCAGTAGGTGGTTGGACATAGATAATTGGTGAATTTTCCATTTGTGGGGGAAATGGGGGTAGATTTTCCATGTTCTGAGCTCTTTTATGTCTCAGAATCTAAATTAGTTTGTGTCTTCTCCTCAGTGTGGAAGGGATTCTTGGCATTTTGTATTATTTGGTGGTTCTTAAAAGGGGTACTAGCAGGCGTGGTATTGGATTCACCAGTGGTAGAAGGAGTATTAGTAGATAGGTCAATGATTGGGTTTTCAATTTACATGTCATTTGAATTGGCAGGCGTTTGCTTTATAACTTGATCTTCTAAAGATTTGGTTTCTATTTCGTGTTACAAGGGAGGTGTCAGTTGTTTGTCATTTAGGTTTTGGATGGACACTTGTAAAGCATGCTGAGGGGGTCCCTCTTCTAGACCTAAGAAAGGTAAATTATCTTTGATGATTGCATTTCTATAATTATTAGTGTCAGAAGAGTTTTCTAATTGGTTATTAGAAAGGATAGAGTCATAATTACGGAGCGAGTTAATCCTATTATTAGGGATGCTTTTATGCATGGCATTGTTAATGGCAGTGTTAAACAGTGACACATTTGTTTCCAACGTGTCCATATTATCTGAATGGGTATCCATATGTTCATTAGTAGTAGAAAAAGTATTTTTATTTTGATTTTCAGTGGTTTCACACAAAACCATTTGTTCGTTTTCTAAGAGAGAGAGAGAAGTTGTTTTGAACTGGAATAGTGGTATTTTCCATGGGCAAGTTAACTGAAGCTTTTTCAATGATATTCCCGTATTTTCTAATAGGATCTTTAGACTTGTATTGCAAGACTTGAGTATCCAGATACTTATCTATATCGGCATTGAACAATTTTACAGTGATACCTAAGTTGTTCTGTCTCTCCATTAATTTGTTGAAATTTTTCAGATTGCCCTTTGAAAGTTGCTTCTTCCCTTAATTGATAATTGAAAGACACAGTTTTCCACCCCCATCAGCATCTTCTGTTGTTATGGTTTACTGATCCTTGTTTGGAGATGCTTTGTCCCTATTTTTCTTTTGAACATAAATGCACTAGGCTTATGTATGACCCAGCCTTCTATAGTTTTTGCATAGGAAATTTTCAGCTTCGTAGTGAATGTATTGTTTATGGGGACCAATGTAAATAAACGGTTGGACTGGATATTCCAATGGTAATTCAACACAAAGCCTAGCATAAGCACCTCGTACTGTGGTTGATGTACATGCATCAATATTTAATAGACACCCTATGGCATTCCCGATTTTTTCTAGAATTTTTCTATCATAGAATTCAGTCGACAGTTATGGTAATCTAATCCATACTGCTGAGACTGTTAATTTCTCCTTGGTGACTACAAAGTTTGGCTTCTATTTTGTAATTGATAGATAGTGGTCATTAATGAACCATAGCCCATGATGAAGGGCTTTTTCCATATTTTCTTTCTTACTATATTTGATGATGTAGTAGTCTTCCCCTAGATCAATTAATGGGAATGCCTATGAGGGATGCCACAATTCTTGGATATTTGTTTTAGATACTGATGGAGTATACGTTTTCCGAAGAGTTTCACAATGATGGAGAATTTTCAGGGTTCATAAATTCTTTGTATGTCTTCCTCGGTTAGGGATATTTTTTTAATTCCCTGTGCGATAGACTTCATTAAATGTTGAGGCGATCCATCTTCTGAGGAGTTTACTGCCAATATGAGTGTTCATAAAAATCCAAAACACCGATCCAAACTGACCAAAAAACTGATACTTTTTAGGTTTGGTTTGATTTTGGTTTTGAATTTTAAAAATCGATCAAATCTAGTTTGGTTTTGGTTTTAATCAAAAAATAACCAGAAAAAACCGAACCAAATTGACTATAGAAGTAGCTATTTAAATTTACTATTATACCAATATATATGTATATTTTTATATAAAGTTTTTAAAATTTTATGGTATATATTAGTTATTTATATTTTTAGTCTAGTTCTTTGCTATTATAATAATATAATTCTTTGTTTTTATATTCTAGTTTGATTGGTAATGAAATTATTCATCACTATTTGATTCAATTATCATCAATATATCTTGGTAAATGATAGATTTCTCAAAGAGCAATTGGTTTGATAGTGTTATGTTGAAAATGTACTAGCCGAAATATGTGTTTGGTAGTGCATGTCTCATAATTAAGAAAAAAAACTGATAAATAATCAAAAAACTGACAAAACCTGATAAAAACCGAATCGATAAAAAACCGACTTAATTGGTTTGGTTTGGTTCTGTCACGCCCTAAAACTACGTGACCGGCACCCCGTACTCTACCAGACTCGAGTGAACTATCTCATAGATTAATACACATCTATATTCCTAATAGGAAGATGCGAAAGCCTCATCAATTACGATCATTTTAAGATATACGGCAAAACATGAATAATGTCTTTAAGTAAATATTTTTCCTTTGAAGGTAAAGCTTCATAAAGATAAAAGAGAGTTTCATTCATGCACGCCATGTAAGTAACCATATGATTACAACCCAAAATAAATACTACTATTGTCTATGTAATCTCTATGACACGGAATCGAATAGTCAACCAAAGCAAAACCTGGTGGCTCAAAAGGATAGTAATATAATAAAGTCCTCCACGAATACTAGCGTGGAGTCTCACCAAATAACGTCAACGGGAAAATGTAGATCTACCTTATCCACATGGTCCAAGCTTCTCAAGTCCAGTTCCTGAAAATAGAAATAAAAATGTGGACGAAAGGCCTAAGCTCCACATGCCTAGTACGAATCATGAATTGTTCCCCAAAAGAAAATAGGACAAAATTTAAGAAGATACAAGATATGCAATAATAATTGATATCAAGAAAGAAGCCTTCATATCAATTAATAATTTTGAAAATAAAATAAAATAATATGGTAAAACATATTTCAAAGTTTCCTTTAGCAATAATCTTTGCAAATCATGTTAGATTTTTCATTTACCGGGAGCACCTTGACATGACCGACACGAAAGGAGGTCAACTAGGTTATGTACCTAGCGGCAAGTATCATATACCCTACTTGCTCGGGTCGTCTCATAGTTGTGTTGTACGAATCGACTCATCTGTGCTAATAAAGTAGCATAATAGTACCCCCTAATGGAAAGTACTCTGTCGTAGTTTCCAACTGTAAGGTGGGTTCTACGCCTACACTGGCATGTGTAGTTTTATGACCTAATAAGGAAAAGTATCCAAGGCCAATCTCGGTGAACTTAAGTAACTCTCAAAACCTTTACATTTATCAATGACGATATTCGTAGCCAAATCAACTATTTGAGAATAGTTAAATCCAAGATATTTCACAACTCATATATTTCCATTTCAAAATACTACAAGTGTTATTCCTCATTTATTTATTTAAAATTTGAGTAACATTTCAAGAAAATAATATTCATAGCACTTAAAGCTTTTATGATGCAAGAAATGGCACAATCCCGACTCGCCCCGACTCGCTCGTGCCCACAAGCTAGGACTCACATGTAGAAAATCAATTTAATCATTGTTTGGAGAAAAGCTCCGAGGGTAATAAGTTTTAACGTACCTCAAATAGCTTCCAATCTTACCCCAAATGATCCAATAATGCCGATGAGTCGCAATCTACATATACAAACTCACATAATTTAATAACACGTCACAACAATACCAACTAAGCCAACTAAGTGTCTAATACTTAAGTCCAACTTAATAAGTTTATCAAAAATCACCATTTCATCATTTGAAGGTCAATCCTTGAATTATAATATCAACTCATTCATTAAACTTGTTATTGGATCTAGTCGTTCCACTAGAAACTCAAAATAACATCGTTCAAGCAAGACCCAACAATATTCATTATTCCTACCAACCAACTCTTATATGGTTTCATGAATAGATATTTAAATACAAATTCATCTTCATAAACATACTTTACTACGTCCATGGAGTATAATATATAAGTTTGGAGTAAAGATATTACCTCTTTGTCAAACCCTAAAAAATTCAAGATTTGAGTTGTTGAAGTGTTCTTGAGATTTTCTTCAAGAATCTATAATTTCCAAGTAGTTGAAGAGTTAAGAGATGTATTTAATGAACTAAATCTATGAAGAAAGAATTAAATTCTTACCTTAAAGGTGTATTAATGATAGAGAGTTCTTTTCTCTTTCTATGTCTTCAAAGATAAAGCCCCAAAATAAAAGACCAATCTCCTCCCGTAATTGCCTTTAAAAGGCTTCAGAACTGAAATGCCGCATGAATCGCATCGCATGCTTATCGCGGGCGTCCCAGCTCCTTCAATTTGTGTGGACGCCAACTTTGGCGTTATGGGACAAGTTCACTGCCTCAAATTTTGGCAGCTTCAAAATGGAGACATATAAACTTCATTCTTTGTTTGGAAAAAGTCCAAATATGCCCTTATACTATACGAAATTGAGCACATTTGCCCTTCGTTAATACTTTAGCTCAAATATGCCCTTACTGTCACATAGTTGGTCCATATATGCCCTTAGAGTTACACAGTTGGCCCATATATGCCCTTTTCGAAACGGAATCCACCCAAACTAATTAGCTCTTTCGTTAATTGTATTAAAGTGTATTACAAACACTATTTCCTTTTTATTAGTACTTTTTTTCTTTACCTTTCTCTTTTCTATCTTCTTTTTTCTTTTCTTCTCTTTTTTCCCCTTTTTCTTTCTCCATTATTCGATTTCCTCCATTAATGATGTCTTCTCCATTTTCATCACCAATTTCACTTGACAAAACTCATAAATTCCAATTACTAAGAAAATTCTCCTATAAGAATATTTTTATAGATCATATATTTTTCAATTTTTAAATTTTTACTGAACATATATTTAGTTCTAAAATATTTAACAAAGTAAGATTGAAATAATATTTATGTAACAAAAAATCCGAAAATCCATCAAAACCGAATAATCCAAACCGATATAATTGGTTTGGTTTAATTTTGATAAAAATTGAACCAACCCGTTCCAGGTACACCCTTCGTTTACATAGTTAATAAAAAAATAGAAAATGTCCAGCTGAAAAAAGACTATCAACTCAAATTTATAACACTACAACTTGAACTCTAGGCTTTTAATCATTAAATTATCTTTCTAGAAATAATTTAAATATTTTGGTCTTTTGGGTATTGTTAAAGGTTGAGATGTTTTTATTATTTTAAATTTTAAACCATAATTTTTCTAATAATTTAATTTTATTTATTTAGAGGGCTAGTGAAATTGAAACTTGATTACCTTATGGGAGAATTTTCTTAGAAATTGGAATTCATGAGTTTTGTCAAGTGAAATTGGTGACGAAAATGGAGAAGACATCAGTAATGGAGGAAACGGATAAGGGAGAAAGAAAAAGAAGAAAAAAAAGAAAAAAGAAGAAAAAAAAAAGAGAAAGGTAAAGAAAAAAAAGTATTAATAAAAAGAAAATAATGTTTATAATACACTTTAATACAATTTAAAAAAGAACTAATTAGTTTGGGTGAATTCCGTTTCGAAAAGGGCATATATGGGTCAATTGTGTAGCTCTAAGTTCATATATGGACCAACTATGTGACGATAAGGGCATATTTGAGCTAAAGTATTAACGAATGACAAATGCGTTCAATTTCGTATAGTACAAAGGCATATTTGGACCTTTGCCGTTCTTTGGTTGCCAATTTACCACTCTTGGACTTTATATTCCTTTGTCTCCTTGTCCCCTTAGTTCATGACATTCCTTACTTTTTCAATTCATTTTTAATTAGCCACCTTTGTTGGAAGCTTGATTTCTTTATTTTATCTTCAATTATTTCTAGGCATATTATTCAATTCCATAGCATTTAATAATTAATTTCTTGGGTCCCATAATGTGTATCTATTCCCGCCACTTCAAAACTCAAACATTCGTCCAAACCTTGATCTTTGTCACATTAATATTTTCCTTTCAAGAATTGTTAATAAGCTTTTTAATTACCATTAATCCAACACTCATTCTTTGATAAAATAATTATTTTCAAATATCTCAATAACTTCGTTCTACTAAAATAATTCATGTAGCTTAGGTTTGATCAAATTACATCCTTAAGCTCAAATTAAATCTAAATTATTCATAGAAATTACGAAGCTTTACAGGTTCCAATATTTAAAAAATTGATTTACTTTTTTTGATTTCTTTTTAAGAAAAATTTGATGCAAACCGAACCATGAATACCCTTGGCGGCCAATGTCATTTTGAGATAGGTTCAGGGTACTGGTAAAATTCTTTGGGTCTGAAGATACTAGCATGTCCCTAAAGGACGCCTTGTCTTCCAAGCAATGTGATGTGGGTTTTCTTACTCGAGATCTGGTGGTTTTGGAGGAATTGTGTTTGTTAACGAAGGTTCAAAGAACTTGATATTCATTCTAGAGAGAGAAGCTCTATCTCCTATTCTTTTCCGGCAAGAAACTCTTTTTTCCATGGATAAGTTATACAACAAATGTATATATTATTCATGCAAGATAAACGTGGAATAACTAATACATAGATTAAACAATTAAATAACCAAAAAAAAACTCATATTTATTTCAAATTACATATTGTATAATTAAAACAAAGTGAACATTTAACAAAAAAATAATCTCTACATTATAATGCATAAATTACTAATCTATGTATTACTGATCCTTATATAACTAATTCTGTCTCAATTAATATGCATAACTAATTTCTACATAACTAACTCTTGCATTATTAATAAATGCATAACTCTAACCAGCAATCAAACAACTTCTTAATAGTTAAGCACGCGCATGCGAGCTGGCAAAATAGTGTGTTAAATATATATATATAAAAAGTTTAATGTGTAAAAGATTGCTCTTAAAACTGTAATGTGTCAAAGAAATTAAATTTGCGTACAAGAGAAAGTACTAAAGAATCAAGGGTGAACCTAAGAGCTAAGATCGTATTTTTTGGGGGGCAAAATTTAAAGGAATCATAGGAGCAAAAACTGACGAACGGTTAGGTGGACAGAGCTATAACATAGATAGCTGGAGTTGGACTGTTGAGGCTTTTTCTGAGACACTGAGCAGTGAAGTGAAAAGTCAATGGGTTACTTAAATACAGTAGTTATCAACTTTAATTTCCTTGGGCACTTAAATTTCAGCTTTTGTCATACTTTCCTTAATCACGGGTGTTCACTGTTCATTGACGCATGCCACCACTGGTGGCCAAAACCTAAATTTATTTATGTTTTGTGGACTTTGGAATCTGGAATTACCTCCCACTAGAATTAACTTGAACAGTCTTCGCCCAATCACTAAAATTAAAATAGTGTAATATATATTTAATTTATTTATAATATGTATGTAATAGTTTATAATATATGTATAACGGCTAGAAAATGTAAACAGTAAATCCAGTCGGCTATTTGTATAAATGATGTGTGACTATAATTCCATATTTTAGTACATTATTTACCTTATATTTATGTGCTTTAATGTTAAACTATATTTTATTTGCGCGTAATTGAGTCTATTTTATGTGTAGGTACATTGGAGATAAAAGTAGAGCAAAAGGAATATTAAAAGTCTAAAGCGTGCTCGAAAA
The DNA here is from genome assembly GCF_000390325.3 of Nicotiana tomentosiformis. NCBI lineage: Eukaryota > Viridiplantae > Streptophyta > Magnoliopsida > Solanales > Solanaceae > Nicotiana > Nicotiana tomentosiformis. The sequence goes on from NC_090812.1 coordinate 105,496,034, forward strand.
CAGTTGAAAAGAAGAAAGAAAGAAGTGAGCAGCGGAAAAATGAGGAAGTTGGCGAAGCGAGCTATTGAGCTCGCGTTAGAGCTGGCGTATGGACGGCATTTTGGAGGTGTAAGGACATCGGCTAAAGTGTTGCAGTCAGGTTTTTATTGGCCGACGCTATTGAAAGATGCACACTTCTGGGTAAAAAGTTGTGATAAGTGCCAACGGACGGGGAATATTTCCCGTCAACATGAGATGCCCATGAACCCAATTCAAGAGGTGGAAGTATTCGATGTATGGGGAATCGACTTTATGGGACCATTTGTCAGCTCATATAATAACAAATACATCTTCACTAGATTTGGCACTCCAAGAGCTATCATCAATGATGAAGGCACCCACTTCTGCAACCGAGCCTTTGCAAAGTTGTTGGAGAAATATGGCGTTCGCCATAAAGTTGCTACTCTGTATCACCCACAAATAAGTGGGCAAGTCGAGGTGTCAAACAAAAAAATCAAGAGTGTTTTGACCAAAACTGTAAATGCTACTCGGACTGATTGGGCGAGAAAATTGGACGATGCGATATGGGCTACCGCACTGCATTCAAAACTCTGATTGGTATGTCACCGTATAAATTAGTGTTTGGAAAGGCATGTCACTTGCCGGTGGAGTTAGAGCATAAAGCCTTCTGGGCGTTACGATAATTAAATCTGGACTTGGAGGCCGCTTGAACTAGTAGAGTCACAGAGCTGCATTAACTTGACGAGTTCTGTTACTATGCTTTTGAGAGTACAAGGTTATATAAGGAAATAATGAAACTGGTGCACGACAAAAATATTTTTGAGCGAAATTTTAAGCTGGGAGACGTGGTACTATTATTCAATTCGAGATTGAGGTTGTTTCCGGGCAAACTGAAGTCAAGATGGTCAAGACCATTTTGTGTGCTAGAGATTCATCCCACCGAAGACGTAGAGATTGCTTCAGAAGACGGCTCTCGCAAGTTCAGAGTCAATGGTCACAAGTTGAAATATTATTTGGGAATGGATGACACGAAAGTAGTATCGGTGACTCTTTTGATAGAGCCAACAATGTTGAGCGAGCCTTAAGTCGATTGACTGCATCGTGCCGCGATGTTAAATCAGGCGATTCATGGGAGGCAACCCATTGTAATGTTGTATTCGTCATGCCATGACGTTAACTAAGGCGCCCGTTGGGAGGCAACCCAATTCGTTGTTGATTTTTAGTGTAATTAGAATTTTTCTTTCTTTCTTTTCGTTTTTAGGAACTAACATATTTGCCGGTAATTTCGGCAAGTCGTACACTGCACTGCGCGTTGCCTGGTCCCCAGCGAGCTGGGCCAGGTGGAAAGCCTTGCGTCACCTGATGGAAAGCTCGCGTGGGAGCTCGCCTCGTGAGGAAAAAAGCAAGGTGAATCTCGCGTGGAGCCTCGCGCCGCAAGCCCCAGAGCTCGCGTTGGAGCTCGCCTCGCGAGGCAGCAACCTCGCATCGCCAGGTAAGTGAAATCTGGTTTATCTTAATTTTTTCCTTTATTTCTTTTAACCCCCTCCCTTAAAACCTAACCTAAACGCCCAAAACCTCACTGCTCACAAAAAACAAAGCACACAACCTCACTGCTCACGCCAAGAACACTGCCAAACCCCCTCCCTCACAACCCCATTGAAGACAAGCACTCCTCTGCTCTTTCCTTCACCTGCAACAACAATTCAAGGGTAATCCTTCCTCTTAAACATCTAAGGTATGATTTCTACCTCCATTCTTTGGCAATTTCGAGTTGGGTGAATGCATGATATTGGATACAAAATTTTGGGGTTGTTCTTCATTGTAACAATGTGTTTGTATGCCCCAACCTCATGAACCCCATAGGAATGGTGATGTTATTGTGTGAATAAGTGGTAGCACGGAACTCCCAAGCCGATTTGGGAGGGTGAGGCAATCCCCCATCCCTACAAGCACTCCCATGGAACGAGTGCATGCTAAGTGTTTGTCATAATGCCTCAAAGGCATTCTTTGTCCCCATTGGAGCCCAAGTCTCCGTGATTTTAAGACTAGTGCTATGTAGCCGTGCACCACTTTAAAATTTTAAGTGTGGGGTGGCTCACTGGTAGCCCGATGCTTTGAAATTGGAGGAAGCACCCATGTGTCATTGCTTGATTCTTATACTAAGAAAAAATGAGGTGAAGTCTGAGTAACCTCGAAAAATATAGAAAATCATGTGTTGAACTCTTAAGTGTGTGGTCGCAAGACCATGTTTTGAATTTTGCAATACATCCTAAACTGATTAATGCTCACTTGTGTAGATACAAACATGCCTCCAAGGAAGGACACCAGTAAAGGCAAGGCCACATCCACTGCTCCGTCTAAGGCTAAGGTTCCCTCCGCACCTCTACCGAAGAAGAGCAAAGGGGGTGAAGCCACTTCAAGTCAAGTTGAAGGACTGCAAGCAGTGGCAGCTATAGCAGCCACTCGCCCACAATCTCAAGGACAGAGGGAGTTTGGACTCAAGAACATACCTCTACATGTGAAGGACTAGTACAGACGTTGTAGGCCGAGACATATACATCCGGAATTTGCTATTCATGAGCGTCGCCTACAAGCCAAGTACCAAGCAATCTAGAGAGGTATTAATGAGTTGGGGTTGCGTTATGTGTTCAAAAATACTAGGGATATCAACGTCAATCTGGTTCGAGAATTTTATGCCGGTTTTAATCCAAAGGATCCGGAGCAGTTGGTGCCCATTCAGGGAAGGTTGATAGATTTTTCAGCCTTAGCAATATGCAATTTCTTAGGTGCTCCAGATGTTCCTCAGGAACCCTTGGACATTTTCATCACCCGTCCTACATATCGAGAACTGAGACACACTCTTTGTGGTGTCAATTTTGTGGCGGCGTGGGTTCGGGATAAGAAAACCAATCGTCATAGGAAATTTTCCAAGAAGAAGATGAGGGCAGAGGCTTAAGTATGGCTAAAATTGATTAATACACGACTCCTACCATGCAATCATGATACTCTTATTAACCGTGAGAGAACGTGTGTGCTATATTTTCTCATGACTGGCCAGAGGGTGAATGTGGGTCATTTAATCCGCTACCAAATGACTCAAGTGAGAACTAGTGAGAGAATTGACCGAATGCCCTTTGCAAACATGTTAACACAATATTTGAGACAGGAAGATGTGGATGAGGAGAAAGCTTTCGAACACATCATTGATCAACCCCTACGACTAACAGACATTACAAGCGTCCGGGTTAAGGAGGAGACTGTTATGCCATCAATGACAGGTGCCGAGCGCAATGCTCGCGATGACGGCTTAATATCCCATTTATATGGGATGATGGACTTGGAGCTTCAGATTGGGGGACGTTCGGCCACTACAGAGGAGAGGGCCATATTGGAGGAGCGTTCCCGCTCAATGCTCATGCTCAGCAGCTGGTTGGGCTTGGTGATGGTTACAGACTCCTAGAGGATGAGGATGTCAACATACTTGAGCAGTCCGAGGCCAAGCCGAAGTAGTCGGATGATGACGATGATGATGATGAGAAGGAGGAGGAAGCAGAAGATGAGGAATGGGCAGCCTTCGAGGATGAAGGCGATGACGAGGCTTGATCAGGGAGTTTTTATACACCCTACTCATTTTTTTTCTTGTTTTGTGAGTTTGTGTATGCACTAAGGACATTGCATGAAAAATAAGTATGGGGTGGTAACTTGTAAATATTAGTCTTTTTTTAGTAATCCTTTTTAGTTAGTGTCGTCTTAGCCTTTAAAAAAAAAAGAGTAAAAAAATTGGACTCTTCCCGACGACGGATCTCCTAGACAGTTTTCTTGAGGGAATTAAGTCTAAAGAAAAAAAACCAAAAAGATTTTCTTCTAGGTAGTGTAGTAATTCCCCCTTGATTTTTTTTGTACCGCGGTTCTTTTTCAAGGGTTTTAGTTGAATCGAGTGTAGTTAGTTTTAATTTTAGGAGTAGAAACCACTGGGCTATAAATTGAATTGCAGCGATATCTCTTAACTTTGTTATGCCTTGAGAATAGTGAATACTCTGGTTGTGACGTTTAGGCTCAATGTTTGACTCTAGTATAAAAACCTTAAATCGTAGATTCTTAAATTTGCTTAACTGCTTTGACTAGAGTGTCGTGATAAAAACCAATCCTGAGTGAGTTATGTACCATGTATGTGTGAGATTTGCATGTATTTTGTGCATTGCAATTTATGTCTAGAACTTGCGCCGTGTATGTGCGAAGCGAAATAGTAGTCTTGTTCAGTCTGGGAAGTGATAGAGACGTTTCTTTGTTGAGCCAGATATATATAGTTTACCCGCCTAAATGTCATATAACGTAGTTAACCCCTTTAAGCATGTAATCTTGTTTCTTTGGTAAGCACATTACAAGCCTTACCCTTTGTTTGAATTGATCATATATTTGAACCTTGTCACCTCTCATGAGCACTTGAATTGTGATGAATTATGTAAAAGTTAAAGTGTGGAGTAGTGGTTTGACTTTTGATGGAACAAATGGAATAAGGAGAAAGGTGCACCGTTTTGAAAAGAAAAAAAATATAAAAAATAAATATATCAATAAAAGCCACTTGGATTGAAAGAAAAAAGAAAAAATATGCATATAGTTGTATTGTATGAAAAAATAATTTTTTATGGTGGTGGCTAGTGTTGTAATTGTGCTTTAAGAAGTATGGGGTAATATACATTAAAGTAAAGTTGGAGTTTTGGTTTGACATAAGTATGGGCTTGAGTGTTAAAGTATATGTATTAAAGTGCTTAAGGGAGGTATAGTCACTCATATCCAAATGTATCCTACCCGACTCGCAACCTACATTACAACCAATTAAAGTCCTACTTGATCCTAGACTGAATGAGCTCAATTAGTAAAGTATTACACTACGGGCAAGCCTATGGTGCATCATTTGTGGCATATGAATGTTATTTCTGAGAGCGAGTGAATTCGTCCTATCTTGAGTTCCTACGGTCTTAAAATTTATTGTGTGTGGTACTAATCTCTTTTGTTTTGTGAGGGCATGTGATTCATGACGGAAAGGTAATGTCATTGACCTCGATGTTATGTTAGAGTAAGTAAGTGAATTGTGAATAATGCATGGTATTTGTGAGTCAAATCTTGAGGTGAGGATGTTACACATTTGTGCTTAGTATATTTTAAAGATTCTTGGTGTGACGAGTTAAGGGAATTGCTTAAAAAGGTTGTGCCTATAAGTGTAGTTTGATTGATCGAGGACGAGCAATATTTAAATATGGGGTATTGATGTGTGGTTATAATTTCATATTTTAGTACATTATTTACTTTATATTTTATGTGCTTTAATGTTAAACTATACTTTATTTGCGCGTAATAGAGTCTATTTTATGTGTAGGTACACTGGAGACGAAAGTAGAACAAAAGGAATATTTATAGTCTAAAGTGTGCTCGAAAATAGTTGAAAAGAAGAAAGAAAGAAGTGAGCATCGAAAAAATGAGGAAGCTGGCGAAGCGAGCTATTGAGCTCGCGTTAGAGATGGCGAGGCAAGCCTTTGAGCTCGCGTGGGAGCAGGAGATCCGAGGGATAAGGCGAGGTTGAGCTCGCGTGGAGGCAGGCGCCGCATGGTCTGGGGTGAGGTTTATCTCACGTTTTACCTCGCGAGGCACAGTCTGAGGCGAGCCTGATCCGGATTTTGAAGGCTTAGTTCGTCTCCCTGTTTGATTAGGACTAGGTCTATGTCGTTTAGGTCTTTTCCTACACGTATAAATAGACATTAAACACCACTTTTGAAGGAGTTTTGCAACTGGAGGCAAGAGTAGCTCGTGGAACACCTATTGGGGGAAAGAATCATCGATTTCTACATTCCTTCATCTTTATTTTGTAAATTATTTATGCAAAATACTTGGGATATTGATACTATGAGTATGAGTAGCTAAACTTCTAATCTAGGGTTTTGATGGAAGCTATTGGAGGATGATTTTCTTGTTACGTTAATATAGATTTGTTGTAGTTTTTCTCTATTTGTTCAACTACGTTTATATTGTGGTTGGTTGAAGAGCTCTCAATTGACTGTACCTATTGAGTGTGTATTACTCGGAAGAGAGTGCATATTTAGGTAGTTGTTGAACAACATTACTCCTAACATATATAAGGGATCAATACAGAGGGTTTAAAGGTGGGATTAGGAATAACGAAATCTTGGTGCGATCCGAGTGAGCCGTAACTTAGTGCCAGCTAGCGTAATTCGAAAGAATATGTCTAGTAAATTGTGGTAGTTACTTGGGATAGAATTACGACACTCAGAGAGCTCATGATCAGTAGAGAAAACTTAGGCAAATTTATAGGAAACATAGCGGAAAGGAGTCCGAAAACAGGAGAAATCAGAACCTTAGACCTTTCCAATTCTTGTCTACAACCTATTCGTAGTTAGTTATTAATTACTGCATTTTCATTACGTGATATTTAGTTAGTAAACATCCAATTTATTATTTAAATATTTCTGAATATTGATTGTGTGAATTTGTGCGAGTTTAGTAGTTGTGCTTAATAGGTTAATTCCCAGTGGGATTCGACTCCGTACTTGTTAACCGGAATATATTTGCAATGACCGCTTAATCCTTTTTATAAGGCATAGTTGGGCGTGATCAGTAAACAGTTTCGGATTAGTGATTAAATTGAATTTAAATTATATGCACCATTCGTGTAAACGAAATTTACACCATCATATCACTCAAAGAACATTTGCAATTAAGCCTCCTTAAAATTAAAACTTGTAATCTTAAGAATTAAAACCAGTTATGTGCTACAAAAGGCAATGATTACATAATGGTATATACTTAAAACTCCTAAAATAAATGCCTAATCGGTGCAACTTTTCAACTTAAGACAGTCTTAAATGTAAGGAAGCTAAATTTGCTTCTTAAAAAGCAAAAAAGTTTGGTAAAAACTATGTAGAAACTATGCTACGCCATTTTTATTTTTTAAAAAAATAATTTGGTACATTAAACTCCTAATATGTGGGAATTTAAGGGAAAGATTAAAAACCGGATAACATTCTATTATATTCAATCTTACCTTATATTTCTTCGAAAAGTAATTTCCACAATAAACAATGCAACACCATTCATCAAATTAAAAATGGCAAGATTCGGTAGAGAGAGCACAAGCATCTAACTTTAGTTTTGTACAAACATTGATTTGTAAGAAAATTCTAGAAAAATTAATACGTATTTAGAGAATACAAAGTAAGTCGTCTATCAATTACAAATTTACATAATTAAAAATCTTTAAAATGCTCAAAAATCCATAAACAAATAAAAACTATCTGACTTCTCAATTAGTCTTATATAAAAATAAGACAGAAAGAGTACTTGACTTCTCTTTTCTAAATACAAGTCTTACTGAGTTGATTAGGCTCACTAATTGAGTTTTAAATGTTTGATTTGAGAATAATTCTGGTCGAGTTCGAAAGCTCAAACTATAACTCTTAAAAGTTACCAAAACTTGATAAACTCAAGATTGAGTTCTAATATCATGGGGTAATGTCAAGATTTAATCAATTCAATAAGTAGAAATGTGTATATATTTCATCAAAGATTTAGTTAAGAAAATGTTTTATGTAATTTATTTTTAGCACAATTTCCCAGCTGCCATATGTATAAAAATAATTTATTCACGACAAGAAGAGCCAAACTCATTCGCTTTACTTCAGTAAATCCCAACTTTACATTACAAACAGCTATGTGGATATCAATTCTATTCTTGGCGGTCTTTTTATTTGACGAGTAAAATCTACTTTACTCCCTTAACCTTTAAGTGTTGGGAAACGATATCCCTTCCACCTTTTGAATGGGAACGATAATCTTCTTATGCAATATTTTCTGATGAGACTAAGAATTTTAATACAAAGAAAAAAATATTATTGTCTTATTTCTTTGTTCTTTTAAAGATTTCTTTTAATTCAAAGTCATAAAAACGCCAAGCAAAATTTCCAAAAGCATGCTAGTCACCTCGGTTACTGCCATTTCATTTACCCATTTAAATGGCTTCTTAATTGGTTTACTTGCTCAGGGTTGTGATTTTGGTCAAACAATAAAATCCCTCGCCAAAGAAATTTTGGTCAAATGGTTCAATAATAAACAAAAGATGAGAACAATCTAGTACTTGGAATATGCAGAACCAGAACACATTTTTTGAGTTAAAATGACATATAATAGTATCCATTGCTTGATTACTTTTACTTTCACAGTGAAATATGCAATAATGCAAATTGACAAACAATAAGATAATATATACGGGTATATACACATTGCAACTTCCAAAAAAGGTGATTAGCATGCTTTTGGGAATTTTGCTCGTGTGTTTTTATGACTTTGGATTAAAAGAAACTTTTAAGAGAAAAAAGAAAAAGATAATAATACCTTTTTTTTGTATTAAAATTCTAAGTTGTACGAGAAAATATTCCCCTCTATAATAAAATCACTTCGTCGCATTCTTACTAGTGCATATAATACACGCTCCAAAAAAACAATTAAAATCTGTCATGTGGCAATTTACGTGAATATTTATTTAGCTTAATCTAAAAAAACAGACTTAATTAAGATTTTAATACTCCTTATTATATCATTATAAAAAAGTATATGGTAAAAATAAAAAAAGAGACTTGGTTAAAACTAGTGGGTCAATTGTAAAAACTCATTTTCTCTTTGCTCTCATCGTAGAATGGCTACACCCTTCTCTCAATAATGATTTTCTCCATTAATTTTGGTTCTAACCTCAATTGCTTTGTCTCTATTCTTGCTTCTGTTTAAAAATCGGGATAAAATTTAGGGTTATGCTCCTGAATTGGTATAGAAGATTAGGGTTTTGACGAGAAAGAGAGAATTTCAGATGGATTCAGATGAAGAAGTGGAGAAGAAAGGTGAAAATGGAGAAAAAAGTAAAAAGACGAGGAAGGAAAGTGAAATATTAAAAAAAAAAGAGAGAGAAAATAAAAAAATATATAAATTTTAAAAAAGAAAGACTAATTAGACATTAAACTCTGCCAGGTGGGTCATTTTAATGATTTTTTTCAGCCTTCACGCGCTCTTTGGCGATTTAATACACATATTATGCCACATAAGCGAAGAGGAGATTTTATTATGAAGAGAGATATAGTTCTAGAGATTTTCGGGGACATGCGATAGTTTAGGTAGGCAACTGATAAAAATTGTATAGTTTAGACGAATTTTAGGGTATTAACTCAAAAATAAGTTATAACCTTTAAAGTTAAGAACAAATAATTAAGTCTTATTTTGGTAAGAGCAAAAGAATCCCATTCCATTCTTTTCAAATTGATCAAATACAAAAGGTTATTAACACATCTATTAGGGTACAAAAATTTATATTTTTCGTAAAAGAGCGTCAGTGAAGAAAGAAATTAGAAAATAGAGAAAAATTAATTATAATATGATATTAAAAGTCAAATTAATTAATGCCAATATGAAGCAATAAGGATGACAACACCATCAACAACAACAACCCAGTAGAATCCCACTAATAGGGTTTGGGGAGGGTAGTGTGTACGCAGACCTTACCCCTACCCTAAAGGAGTAGAGAGGCTGTTTCCGAAGGACTCTCGGCTCAAGAAAACAAAAAGACAAAATGACAAGAGGAGACAACATTAGTATCACCACAACAATCATAGAAAAACTAGGAACACCATGAAATGCAGAAGAAAGATGCAAAGCAAAAACGATAGCTAGTAAATAGGACATGCACTGAAAAGCGAAGTAGTAAAACACAACATTGTCACTAGCTACCCTAGACAAAAATCTTACGTGGCCAGTCCCACAATGGTACGAAGTAAGTCAAGACTCAACTACATCCTAACCTATAACTCTAATACTCGACCTCCACATCTTCCTATCAAGTGTCATGTCCTCGGAAATCTGGAGCCTCACCATATCCTGTCTGATCACCTCTCCCCAATACTTCTTAGGCCGCCCTCTACCTCTTCTCGTGCCCTCCACAACCAGTTGCTTACACCTCCGTACCAGAGCATCTGGGCTTCTCCTTTGAATATGTCCGAACCATCTAAGCCTTGCTTCCTGCATCTTGTCATCAATGGGAGCCACGTGCACCTTCTCCCGAATAACATTATTCCTAATCTTATCTATCCTAGTGTGCCTGCACATCCACCTCAACATCCTCATTTCTGCTACTTTCATCTTCTGGATATGTGAGTTCTTAACGGGCCAACACTCAGCCCCGTACAATATGGCTGGTCTAACCACCGCTTTATACAACTTACCTTTGAGTATTGGTGGCACTCTACTGTCACACAGGACTCCAGATGCTAACCTCCACTTCATCCATCCTACCCCAATACAGTGTGTGACATCCTCATCGATTTCCACTCCCCCTGGATAACCGAACCAAGGTACTTGAAGCTGCCTCTACACGAGATGACCTGTGATTCAAGCCTCACATCCACGCCCACTTCCCATGGCTCAGCGCTGAATTTACACTCCAGGTATTCCGTCTTTGTCCTGCTCAACTTGAAACCCTTAGACTCAAGAGCCTGTCTCCAAACCTCTAGCCTTTTGTTAAAACCGGCTCGCGACTCATCAATCAGAACTATATCATCGGCAAATAGCATGCACCATGGCGCCTCCTCTTGAATATGGTGTGTTAACGCGTCGATCACGAGGGCGAATAAGAACGGACTGAGCGCAGAACCTTGGTGTAACCCCATTACAACCGAAAACTGCTCAGAGTCGCCTCCTACTGTCCTAACCCGAGTCTTAGTCCCATCATACATGTCCTTAATCGCCATAATGTAGGGAACCGATACACCTTTTGCCTCCAGGTATCTCCAGAGAACTTCTCTAGGAATCTTGTCATACGCTTTCTCTAGGTCAATAAAGACCATATGCAGATCCTTCTTCCTCTCTCTTTGTACAGTTCCACCAACCTCCTAACAAGGTGTATAGCTCTTGTAGTCGAACGACCCGGCATGAACCCGAACTGGTTGTCGGATACAGATACTGTCATCCTTACCCTCACTTCAACCACCCTCTCCCACACTTTCATGGTATGACTCAGTAATTTGATACCCCTATAATTGTTACAACTCTCGATATCACCTTTGTTCTTATACAATGGGACCACCGTACTCCACCTCCACTCATCCGACATCCTCTTCGCCTTAAAAATAACATTAAACAACCTAGTCAACCACTCCAAACCTGCTCTCCCCACACACTTTCAAAATTTTACCGGATTCTCGTCTGGCCCAGTCGCTTTGCCCCTACTCATCTTACGCATAGCTCCCACGACCTCATCAACCTCGATACGCTTGCAGTACCCAAAGTCACGGTGACTCTCGGAATGCTCCAATTCGCCCAGCACAATATCCTGATCCCCTTCTTCATTTAGAAGTTTATGAAAGTAAGTCTGCCATCTCCTCTTAATCTAGGCATCTTCCATTAATACTCTACCATCTTCGTCCTTGATGCATCTCACTTAGTCTAAATCCCGAGCCTTCTTCTCTCTCAACTTGGTCAGCCGGAATAACTTCTTCTCCCCACCTTTTTTTCCCAGTTCCTCGTACATACGACCATATGCAACAGTCTTAGCCTTTTCCCCCAGTTCTTCATACATACGACCTCTGTGAAGCAATAAGGATAAAATAGTGGAAAATAAGATGTCTTCTAAATGAGTTGTCATAGCCCCCCCCCCCCCCCCCCCCCCCACGATTTTAGGTTGTCATTTTTCAATTTTTTTTAGGAGCCATAAAGCCAACCACTTCATCCCAAAATCTCCAAGCTAGCGTTTGACCAAAGATTCCCAAATTTGTTTTAAAAAATTTGATTGGGGTGAAGTTTGGTTTGAAGATGAAAATCGGTTTGGACATAGTTTTTCAAAACATATTTCATTAAAAAAAATAAAATGTAACTTATACTCTTAAGTTTTAAAAACTATAAAAAATACCCAACAACTATGAAAAAAAATTCATACAAACACAAGTGAAACAAATCTGAAGAAAATTCATACAAAACAAGCGAAACAAATCTGAAGAAAATTTATACAAATATTAGCAGATTTTAGCAAATTACCTTCAAATTTTTATCTTTGCGGTGGATTACCACAGATTGGCACAACAACTTTGGCGAAGGTTTTCTTATGTTTATAGAGAAGGACAAAGCTGCATGAGTTTAATGAGTAAAAAGTGGGTAGATATGGATTAGTTGGGTCATAATAACAGATAGTGAGCTGTTTTTTTTATAAAATACAAAAGTTTAGGGCACTTTTTAAATTTTTTTTAAAAACCAAACGATAATATTTTGGGCCAAAAGAACTCTTGAACTAGTTTTAGGAATTGAAAATTTGTCAAAATATGGATAAAATCTATAAACAAATAGGTATTTGCCAAAAAATAATTAAAAAAATCTATGACGAAACGGGGGCTAAAAGACCAAAACTGTTAAATTTTCAATTTCTGTTACTTCATAAATTTTGATGATCGTGATATACCCTTATAAATCACAATAAGGCATCCGAGGACTTAGGTATGGTAGGATTTTTCTTTAATAGGTTAGTTATTCAACATTTACCAATTTACGACTTTACACTTTTATCTTTAAATTTTTAAATCAAACACATTAACTAATACTAATATATAAAAAATCTATAACTATGTACTCATGAATATAGGGTATATGTGCAAAGCACGTACTCTAAAACTAGTATAAATATAAATATAAATATAAATATATTGATAGATATCGATAAGTTAATTAAATCTCTATTTTTCCCGCTTAGTACTTAGTGCTCGTTTTGAACTCCGACTAAGCCAGATACATGTCGTAATTAAGGTTTATTAAAGGGAATATTCCCTATTAGATTTTTTTTCATTCCCAAATTTGAATCTGAAACCTCTAATCGGGGTTGAAAAGATCTTATCATCTCACAATAACCATGAGTGGTAAATCCTTCTTCTTTTTATTATTTTTTTTATTAATTATTATTATTAATATTATTAATATTAATAAGTTGGTAAATCCTTATTTGTACTAGCGGCGGATTAAAGGGATCGTTTGGTTGGGAAATAAGTTACCCCGGGATTAATTATTCCGGAATTAGTTATCGCATAATTATTATCCCACTCTTTTATATGAATAAAAATAACATTCTAATTTTAGGATAACTAAATCCGAAATTAATTATACTACAATTTTATAGCAGTCAAACGTGGGATAAACTAATACTATCAAATTTTAGTCTTGAGATTAATTATCTCTTATTTCTAAATTAATTTTCTCATCCCTAGTTATTCCGATAATCGAGGTGCCTCTATAGGATCAGCATATTTATCGAAACCACTTTTGCTCATAAGTCCTCGAGAATTCTGTCCTTGATCACTTCTTCGATTGTTCCCGGCGGAATTGCGTTCCGAACCATCGTTCCTTCGATTTGTGGTGTATGGTTGATATCGGTCTCTGTTCGACGTTGGCCCTCCGTGGAAGAGTAGAAGCATATATAGCAATTCAAATGTAGAGGAGCATATATAGCAATTCAAATTGCTATAATTTCTAGGGTTTAATGTGGGTCTCTTTAGTACTACTACATAGGATTGAGGTGGTAATACCAAGAAAGAAGACAAGCATCGCCACCCTGTCCTGCCGCCCTACTTTCCACTTTCTGCTAATTGCCTCCTCCTGCATGTTTATGCTGCAGTGACCCTATATTACACATTTACACTCCCTAGCTTTCTTTCTTTTTCACTCTCTTTAATTCATAGCTTCTCAATTGCCTACAGATTCGGCTTTAATTCATAGCTGCTCAATTGCCTACAGATTCGGCTTTAATTCGCTGTTTATCCTTCGGTCCTTGTCTTTTTTTTTTTTAAAATATAAAAAAATGATAATACCTCCAGGTTCCTACTACTAGTATAAATAAATGCTAACAACTACTCCTCCTTTCAATTTAAGACCCTCTCTTTTGCATTTTCTTCTTCTTCTTCCTGTTTTCCTATTCATTACTTATTTGCAATATGAAATGGATGTTCAGATCCAAGTCTGAAAGGGAACAAGTGAAGCTGCCAGCATGATCTAAACTTGACCAGTTTATTATAAATATATATATATGGAAAGAAAGAAAGAAAGAAATGGATGGATGGCCAAGTTTAGGTCATGTTTTGACAGCCTCACTCCTTCCTCTTTTGAGAACTCAACAGACTCTGAAAAGCATACAAGGACATCACTGTGCAAGGCTAAGTAGCTTTAGATTTTCAAGCATATATATTCCTTTTGTTTCCATGTTCCGTGGTTTCTTTTGCTTTGTCGTATCGTTTATTCTTCTGGCCCGTGCTAATTGTTTATTTTTACACGTAATATATGTTTTCTTTGCTCCTTCTGTTTGGATTGAGATGAACTTGAATGAAGTGACATGAATATGATACAGCTAATTAAACTCAACTTGTTTGAGATTGGGGCTTAATTTGTTTTTGTTGTCGTTACATCTATCTTTGCTATGTGTTTTGTATCCATTCTAACTCCTTTTTCTTTAATCTCTTGATTATCTTTTACTAGGTAGAAGGACAGATGGCCAAGGAGTAATTGAATCTTTCACACCTATTCCTCTCCAGCTGCCTTGTCCACCCTTGGATCGATCTCTCCTCAGTTTTCGCTCTAAAATTTTGGATGCAAATGTATAACCCAATTAAGCAGAATGGAGATCATACACTGAATAGTATTTCCATTCATTTGATACTTCTAAGTGTTTATTAGAATGTTATTTTATGTTGATGAGATACAGATCTGACCTTTGGAATCAGAAAACAGAAAAGAGAAAAGAGTTGTAAGGTAGAAGAGGATTCCAGGACAAGGACAAATTCCCAGGGAGATTCTATCTTTATCACTAAATCACTATATTTTTTAAATTATGGGTTCATAACTTATATTGAGCTGAAAATGCAAGTTTGGTTGAATTTAGTAATTATACTTATATAAATAATAATTGTATTACAATTGTAATTAATTTTTACACTAGTGTCAATACCCCACGCCCCACGGTGGTGGAATGCTAAAGTTCAGGTTGGATTGAGAAGGCTATAGTGTTAGTTGAATTTGTTCCTTTTTATGTATATTGGTTCTTCTCTTTTATACCCAAAAAATAAAAAATTATTTTTCTTAAACTCTTTAATATTCATGGAAATAGGATGAAGCATGCGGACAGGCTTTCTTACTACATGTAATCAAGGTAGTAGGTAAAAAAACGAAGCGTTTTGGGTGTGTGACTAGTGGCGGAGATTTAAGTATAATATTAGTTAAAATGAGTTGATCTTTCATCGTAATTTTTATATTTCTTTTAACATACTTTTAATTATGAATATTATGACTCATACTACTTTCTACGTAGTTTTAAATATATAAATTTTAATTCATAAAAATTTAAAAAGATTTTATATTTAAATAAAAAATTAAAATTAAAAAATCTGAACTTTGAAAAGCAAATCGTATCACATAAATTGAGACATAGGGAGTATTGAGATAATTTGAAACTAATGCAAAGGAAAATATTAATTTGGTCATTGTAAAATTCTACGGGTTTAAACTAAACTGTGGCTGTTTAACATCACTTACCTAAAATTTTGAATACCTGGTGAAGCTATAGGACTTTCACTGATCACTTTGTACCGCAAATTTTCTCAGACCTAGTAGCCTTCAATATGTTGACTCGGCTTGGATTGACAATTTGATACCGAATTGTCCCTTATTTTAACACACAAATTAAAGAAATAGATATATAGCTTATGGTTTTAATCTTCTTATTGTAATTTTACATGCTCTCTCTTGCCCTTTTGCCTCCGAGGGAGAATATCCATTCTGAGTGGCATTATTTAATTAATAAAACAATAAAATTAAAGAAAATTGCAAAACGTTTAACAAAAAAGGCGCACTGCCTTATTTTAGTATCTGCGCATATGACTTGCTTCTCACGCTCATCATATCTTTATAGTCTTAATTGGTTGTTAAAAAGATCTTAGTTAATCATGCTTATAATGCTTTCCACTTGAAGGAGACAATAATTATAGACATGTGTCATGTATTAATTGGATATTGTATTGACTGTCATAACTGCTCGAGATTCAGGAGACATGAAACAAAATATGGTTTAAGCTTCTGTCATTGTTGTAAAATTACAATAATCCTCGTCTTTCAGTCCCTAAGTTCAATTGCCAAAACTAACATAGAGCTTCTTTTAGCTCATTTTAATTAATCACCGAAGTCACCCCCTTCTGCCCTTCTCATAAGTCATAAATGAGACAATGAGGGGGGAAATGAAGTAGAGGGGCCAACATGAGCTAAGGAAAATTGATGAGAAAGGTAGACGTATAGCATCTAAGGTTGACAACGATACAATTTAATTTTTTTAATAATTGTGGTGTCCGGGTTAAATAACGTACTTTGACTAATTTCACAAAGTGTCTATACTTTTCACAAATATTAGTATTTAGTAACCTTTTCTTTTATCTATCTAGGCTTTAACAGATGAAAAATGATTAAAGTTAGATTCCAAACGACAAGGATTTGTGCCTATGAAGCAATATGGAAAGTGATAATTAATTTTTTTTTCTCTTTTGCCAAATTGAGCTTAAAAAACTAATAACAATAATAGTACTACAAAAAAAAGGTAATAGTGTTATAAATATATTATATTATGGATGTTCATTTAATACTCCATTGCAAATAAGCTTCCTAAATAAACTTATCCATATTGGATTTCGCCGTAAATATGTTTTTATATTTAGTGCTCTATTTGAAATAAACCTCTTGAAGAAGCTTATCATTTCGGCACTCCGTTGTGGATAAATATTACTCATGTAGAAGATTATCTATAACTGGTACAAATAACAACTTACAAGAAGCTTACACAACAGTTTGCAATAGGAGCTTACAAGCAACTTATACAACATCTTGTAGTAACATCTTGCAAACAGCTTACACAGCAGCTTGCAGTAGCAGCTTACACAACAACTTTCTTTCTTTTATAAATAGAAGAGATTTCAGTTCATTATGTAGATGAGTTTGAAGTTGAATAAAAATATCAATCTCCCTCTATACTTATTTTCGATTTATTTACTTTACAATCTTTATTTTATAACACGTTATCAACATGAGACTCTGTCATTTTGAGCACTTACTTCGAATTTAATTTCTATTTCAGTGTTCATCTCCGATGTAAGGCGACGCTCTTACGTGATTATTACGAGCATCATAAAGCAGATTATATCTTTGAGGTGGGTTCATCTCCGATGTAAGGCGATGCTCTTATGTCCGTGGTTAGATCTTGTTCATTCCGAGCATCATAAGGCAGATTATATCCTTAAGGTGGTGAGTTTTTCTTCTTGGCAGTAGTGATGTAGATATCACTTACATCTGGAGCGGCCAAATTTGCGTAATTTAATTTGAGCATTTTGCTTATTTTTTAACATCTTTATCATCGCTTGTTTGGTTATATGTTACATATACAATACCTATTTTGGTATTTATTTTCATCCTAATTATCTTAATAAAGGATTACAAGTGGATACCATTGTTAGATCCACTTAAACTCCAGTAGAGTTTGTAAGAAATATACAACCACTAGAAGTGATTATGTTTCGTATATCTCATTGTAACTAAATTTTGTTAAACACCAGAAGTGGTATATGGCTATGACCACGAGAAATGATAATTTAGGCTTTATATGGTCACAATTAAAGATAAGCTAGAGAAATATTCTCTATATTACATGCACGCCTCGATTTGCTCCTGAAGTAATAAATATTTTAAAAGAGGTTGACGCATCACAATTTGATGTGATTAATGCGCGTTCAGATAATTATGTTCGATTTCCTGAATGGTGAGAATTTTTTATAAATATTAATCCATTCCCTGAAGTGAATGTGATAATATTAATAAAGACGTTAATATGAATGCGCTCTTGATGTAAATATATTACAATTCACCTCCAGAAGAGTTAATATGATTGAGAGAATATATACTCAATATTTCGTATTTTAAATTTGCTCTTGAAGAAGTAACACAATTGAAATTTCCTCATGAAGTAGGAAAATGTTATGAAGAGGCGTTTTTTTATGCTTAAATAATTGTTTTATATTATTTATTTGATTATAATTTTCTCTTATGATACCAGAAGCGTCTGAGCAATATTTGATAGTACAAAATGTATCAACAACTCCTGAAGAGCTAGCTGTTTGTCTAGAAGATACATGACACCAGTAGTGTCAGATAAATATCAGATTGTGGATAATAAATGAAGGCTCACGGAGAGCTTATATACAAATATGTCATTCATATTATATAATTATGGTCAAAACATATATTGTAGTAACTATCATATTGAGACTACAAATGATTCAAAGATTGAAAATCTTCATGTTTCCACAATCACATGGGATAAAATAATATGTATGTGAGAAGTGACCCGCTTTATTATTTAATTTGTACTATATCATGTATCACAGTAAACCAAAAGTTTACTAATCCAAAAGCAGTCACAGTAAATTAAAAGTTTTACTGAGGCAAAAGTAGCTACAGTAAATCAGAAATTCGTTGATACAAAAGTAGCCACAGTAAATCAGAAGTTTACTAATGCAAAAGTTTATGTCATAGTAAATCAGAAGCTTACTAAGAGATAGCACATGCCATGATAAATTTAAAGTTTTTATTTGCGATTTTTTAAATGAGCTATTTGAGAATTCAGATAAGCATATACTAAAGAACTAGAAGATTCTTCAAGAATTCTCTTGTGTTGCTTGTTCTCATAATAAATTGATTATACCAGCTAAAGTTGGGACTAAGACCCCTAAATTTTGGAATATATAAGAGGTGAATATGGGCTCATTCACATATCATGTGAACCACTTATAGATGCATATATGAGATGGTTACATGTGTGTTTATTGTCAACCTGCAGTTTGACATTTGAAATTATTTTTCTCAATTAAGAGCATAATTTTCAGATTATCAAATCAAGATAGTTCATCTTGATGATGCTGGTTTATATCCAAGCTAGTTTAGCATTGAATACCTCCTATTAATAGTTAAACTATTGCTTATGAGAACAAAGCCTCATGTGTTGGTCTAAGATTTTCTAAATTGCATACAATAGTACTTGTATGCATCAGACCAATAAAATATGATAAGTCCTCCCCTCATAATTGGTTTAGGATCCGAAATCAAATATTTTTACTATCTAATAATTTTTTATGTATGTTATATGATTAATTTCTTTACCACAATACATAAAGATAGGTTTCCCAAAGAAAATTGGGGATATGTGTTAGTTTTTCTAACATTTGGGGGATGGAATAAATAACTGAAAAATATGCTATATGAATCGAATTATCATTAATATGATGATTCTCACTTAGAAGATAATTCAAGTCAAATGGCAGAAGTATTTGCTGATCCAAAATTAAATATCATATTTTCAGCTGCAAATGCTCCTATTCAAATTAAAGTCCCTGAAGGATAAAGTTTACTGCGCGGATGAAGTGTAGTAAACGACCGGTTCCAAAGGTAATAATCCTTGAAAAATGATAGGAGCAAGTAATCATAATGAGGAGGAAATGAGCTCTAGAAGAGCCCACGACATAACATTTCATGAAACTGCAGAAAACGTTCAGGTACCTAAAAATAAAGAAAGTGATGAGATCTCAACAAGTTATGTCGCTTAGGAACCGATACAAAATGATCGTCGACGATATATTTGATACAATATAGTTTTAAAGATTGTGAGGATCGAACCTGTAGTCCAGACACCTGAAGATGTCATGCCATCTAAATTAAGTCATAACCTTTATGAAGATCTCTAAAGGATTTAAAATTCCTGAAGCATATAGTTCAAAGTATCGTGAAATGTACTCAATTAGATTACGAAGATCTTTGTACGCTTTAATTCAATCTGGGCGCATGTGATATAATCTTCTCAACGCATATTTGCTTAAAGAAGGTTATATAATTGATGTTATTTGTCCATATATTTTTATAAAGAAAATGGCATCAGAATTTGTTATACTTGCTATTTATGTTGATGACATAAATCTTGTTGGAACTCTAGAAGAGCTCCAAAAGGCAATTGAATATCTTAAGAAAGAATTTGAGATGAAAGGTCTTGGAAAAATAAAATTTTGTCTTGGTCTGTAAATTGAATATTTAGCAGATGAGATTTTTATCCATCAATCTGCCTATATAGAAAGAGTCTTTAAATGCTTTTACATGGACAAAGCGCACCCATTAAGTACACCAATGAGTGTTCGATCACTTGAAGTGAATAAAGATCTGTTCCGACCTCCAGAAGAGGATGAGGAACTCCTTGGTCGTGAAATTCTCTATCTAAGTGCAATTGGTGTACTTATGTATCTTGCTAATGCTAACAAAGATGGTGCAGATCGTATTGGTTATGCAGATGCAGGTTATTTATTAGATCCCCATAAAGCTCGATCTCAAATCAGGTATGTGTTTACATGTGGAGGTATTGTCATATCATGGCGCTTCACAAAGCAATCTATTACTGCTACTTCTTCAAATCATGTTGAGATAATACCTATTCATGAAGCAAGTAAGGAATGCGTATGGTTGATATCAGTGATTCATATTACTCGAGAAAAATGTGGGTTGGAATGTGATAAAAAAAACCACAATATTAGACAAAGACAATACTGCATGCATAACCCAATTAAAGGGAGGATTCATAAAAGGAGATAGAACGAAACATATATTACGAAAGTTACTCTTTACACATGATCTTGAGAAGAATGGTAATATCGTTGTGCAGCAAATCCATTCAAGTGACAATCCACCAAATTTATTCACTAAATCTTTACCAACTTCAACTATTGAGAAAATAGTACATAAGATTGGAATACGGAGACTCAATATTTGAAATAAAGTTTTCATTAGGGGGAATAAAATACGCGATATACTCTTTTTTCCTTACTAAAGTTTTTCCCACAGGATTTTCCTTATAAGGTTTTTAATAAGGCAACTAGCAATACATATTACTAGATATATGCACTCTTTTTCCTTCACTAGAATTTTTTCCCACAGAGTTTTTTTTAATAAGGTTTTAATGGGGCACATTATCTTTTAGTGAACATCCAAGGGGGAGTGTTATAAATATATTATATTATGGATGTCCGTTTAGTACTCCGTTATAAATAAACTTCCTGAAAAAGTTTATCCATATTGGACTCCGCTGTAAATATGTTTATATATTTAGTACTTTATTAGAAATAAGCCTCTTGAAGACCTTATCATTTCGGCACTCCGTTGTAGATAAATATTACTCATGTAGAAGATTATCTATAACTGGTACAATAACAACTTACAAGAATCTTACACAACAGCTTGCAGTAGGAGCTTACAAGCAGCTTATACAACAACTTGTAGTAGCAGCTTACAGAACAACTTCCTTTCTTTTATAAATAAAAGAGATTTCAGTTCATTATTTAGATGAGTTTGAAGTTGAATAAAAATATCAATCCTCTTCTATACTTATTTTCGATTTATTTACTTTGCAATTTTTATTTTATAACTAATAGAATAGTTTTAGCTACTTGTTAGTGTCTTATTCAAAGCCAATAAGTCGGTACTTCCTTAGAGGAGAATCGAAAGTTTCTACTTTTGACACTTCGACACAAAGGGAGGTGACGCTGCACTATCAATCTATTGGTTCCTACTCTTTTCAAACCAACCAAAGGAATCAAAACAAGTTGAAAACAACATAATGTCAAAATCACTACTTCTGGTCATCGTAAGGATCACGTTACCACTTACACGTATACCTTTTTTTCAGTATTTCTTTTATGTTTCTTTATTATTGTAATATGAGAACAGAAATTCACGCATCAAGTAATTCACATTTACAGATTAATTAGAAGACCCCTATCTTTATAAATACAAAACATTAACCATGGGCACGGCTGTCTTTAGTAGGGATAAAGCTGCAGTTGATGAAGATTGATCTGTTAAATATGTTTGTCGAAATCTATATTTACTTTGTTAGGAGAAATGTATATTTTTAGTCGTTTCAAAAAATAATATCCGATAAAAAAGATAATTTTTGCGTATATGTGTATTATATACAAAATATGGTACATATTTTATACACTTTTTAGCTAGTGAGTGCAATTAGTTTCATCTAATCGGTTAGTTTTGTATTTTGCCAATTAAATATTAGTACTACCTTTTCTATATTTATACCAAATATTAGACACCATTTATCGAAATTCCTAACTTGTTATCTAGCAACTCTTTCTTTTTGTAACTGACCAGAAGAAATAGGTGCAAAGAAGGGGGAAGGGGTTTCCCACCAACAAACGGCATTTCCAAATATGTTTGTAAAGGTAACCCTCTCAATCCTCATTTGAAGTATATTGAAACCAAGATATATACTTTAAAGGAAATGGAAGAGAAAAGGAACTTTATATAATTATCATCACACATGAATATTTTGATATGATATCATCAGTCATCACGTGAAAGTCAATATTGTTTGGTTTGAGGAGAAGTGAGAGCAGATTCATGCTTTTAAAATCTGTCTTTTCTTGTTTTTTACCCCTCTTATGTTAATATATATAAAGAGGAAGAAAAGAAGGCCATGCATTCCCAATTATTAATGGTCCCCTCCATGAACTTCCATGTGTTAATCTCTCGTTTTGCGTGGATTTTCAACTTGTTTAATTTATGCCCTTATCTTTCCTACAAGTGGTGGATACAGACAGGGATACATGTGATCAGAGAAGCAAACATGAAATGAGGGGTTCTTAATTAGCTGAGGGAAATTTAAAATGAACCAGATTTTAAAATATATTAATTCACGAAAGTCAGGGCAGATTAATTAATATTGTTTCCCATCTTTTTATAAAGCGCTCAACATCTATATTAAGAATTCTTCCAAGATCACACAATTCAATATAATATCAAAGTAAAAAAAATCTTGAATTTATATACTCTTATCACTTAGTACTGAGACTGAAATAAAGTAGTATCCATATTTAACCATGAAAAGAATCAGACCCAGCCATAGGTAATTAAGGAGAGTGTTCAGACATCCCATATAATTAAATTATCTCTAACAACTTCTATATTTAAGTAAAATAATCATATAATTTTTAACATATTAAAATTGGATTATATTATTCCAAGACTACATCATATGTCTTCACAAAAGTTAAAGGCATTAAAAGGGTGTGCATGGGATTGTGGCGTGGGCGTGATTATATTCAAGTTGTCTCACTATATGTTCTATGGCTATGCTAATAGTGGACCACTTCCATCTGTTCTTTTGACACATGAATTATTACTGCTATGCATCTCTTCCACAAGCTTTTAATAAATTATCAGAATATCCAAAATTAAAGAGACTTTTAACCAAGATAGATCTCCAATTGGTGCATTCTCTCCATTTTTCCCCTTTATATACACTTGTTGCAGCTCCTAGCTACTTTCAAGTAATTATGAGAGGGTGAGGAAAAACACATGGTTATAGGCTTTGAAGGATATTATATTGGATCGTGAACCACTAGTAGTTGAAGCTGCCAGCATGATCTAAACTTTTCTAGTTGCTCCGATGAGGAAAGATCAGATCATGTGGCAGCATCACCTGTTGATGGTTTTCCGAAGTTTTGCATAATGGCGGTGTTTAGGCAGCTTTTCAGCACCTCAACTGCTTCACCGGGTTCCTATTATATGAGGTAATTTAACTCTCACTAGCTAGTACAAGTATCTAATAACTGTATCTACTAAGTTCAGGTAAATCGGAATCACCTAATTAACTGTTATCTAATTAATTATTTTGATTCCTAGCTCCCATGTTTTGCTTCCTTGTTTCATTCCTCTTCTTTCGAAATGTACCCTAATTCTTCAATCCTTGATTCTAATATTAGCTTCTACTTTCAAATTTCAAGAAACCTAGTAACAATTTCTTTTGAAGTTCTCTTTTTATTACTTTTGTTGCAAGAACTAAACGATTTCGTTCCTATTTGTTGACTTCTTTGACGTATTTCCCGTATTTCATATACGGAGAATAGGGATCTAACCTTCTTTTCTTTTTCGCTTTAATTTTTTTAACTCAAAGATAACATAGAAACGAAGATCGATCAGGAAGAACAGGGATCTACAAGTAGGTAGTTTAGAATTTGGAGGCTAGGTCAACGGATTTAATTAATTTAGTCAGTTTTTTCTTGAATTTTCATATTAAGGTAAATAACCAAATATTTATTTGTTGATTAATAGGTAGCATTAATTTTTCTTTCACATGTCAAACATATGCTTGGGAATCTTAGATTTCGATGCATGAAATTAAAGTAACTGTTGGAGTTCTTAGTCGCTGCTTTTGAGATTCCCTTTTTATCCAAGATTAAAAAATTCTTTCTCTTATTCATCGTATTCTTTAATTAGTTTGGTTTTCATGCTTTAATTTAGGTAGTTGTTATTGCTACTGATTAATCGGCTAATTAATCGCTTGCTCATTGAATTGATCTTTCGTTTTTCGAGTACGGTGGTCAGTGCATGTCCCTATCAGGCGTAATTTATTTGTCCAGTAATCTTTCGAGGATGAATTCAAAAAAAAAAAAAATAGACTGAAGAAAAGAAAAAAGAAAGGTAGAAAAAAGAAAAGAAAAGTTGGCATTTGATTCATCTTTCAGATAATTTTGTTTACTCGTAGGAACATAGACATAGCTGAAGCCTAATAACAAGCAGAATTAAAACTACTTGAAAACGAGGGGAGTCTATGTTTGTCAGCTGAGGCCAATGAAGCTAGTTATATTAGGGGAATAAATATACAAAGAAACCATAAACTTTTGGTTGTCCAAGTCCAGAAAATTTCAGATGACCAGAAAAATTTATGTTTATACAAAATAAAGTAATATGACATGTGTCTTTAGTATACACTTTTATCTACTTTAACATTATATTCTAGGTTACCTATTAATGCTATAAAATAGAGTTATATATAATTAACTTTTAAGTGACATATTTATCTATATTTTTTTTATAATGTAAAGAACTTAAACTCTAAATTTTATCCATCGCTGAACACTATCTTAATTCTTTCCTTCTTCTTTTCTTCTTTTATTTTCCTTGGGAAGAGAATTTTAAGTGCGCATCAGTTCGAGTTCTACCTTCTAACAACACATACATTTCTTCTTGATTTGGTTGCTCGTAAACCAAAAAATTTGAATGATAGCGATGCGACTTATCTGGACTTTGTCAGGACGAGTGAAGAAGCTAAGAACGCAGGTTTTGTTGCTGCTTTTCTTATATTTGATTTAGCACTGGCATAACCTGCATATCTAACTAGGATCCCTTTCACTTGGAAACTTAAATGATGTGTTACTCTCTGAATATTACCATGACACCGAATCAGGGGCGGAGCTAGTTAGAAGAAAAGGGTTCAATTGAAATCTCCTGTTAAAAAGTTGTACTGCATGCTCACGAATAAGATATTGTTGACTTCTATATAAGATATTGAATTCCTACGAGAAAAAATCATAGTAAAGTAACAAAGGGGTTCAAAAATTGCTTTAAATCTCAAGTATGACATTTTAGATCTCTTATATATATACTACAAAATCCTGAGTCTACATCACAGTGGACACAATTGGCAGGAACTAGGACGAAGGATCCCTTTCGACTTGAAAAGTTTGTGACAGCTGATAATTCGCTACTGAGCTCAAAGAAGCACCATTTCCTGTCTCTTTTGGACGAGTGAAAGAGGCAATTTTAATTCCATCTGCTTAAATATATGGTTGATTTTCTTACTATATATACAGTATACTAGTCATCTCTACTTAGTTACTTATAAAATAAGTTGTTCTTAAGAGTATATGTTAAGAAAACACATAATTAGCATGCAAAATTACTTGTACACTCTATCTTCTCACAGTAATTAATGAAGTACAGATTTTTCAAGCCCATATAAAGTTAGGTGCATATATAGTTTTGAGAATGCACATGAGTTTATTGGCATGAGTTGACAAAGTGCAAGTATCTAAATCTGAAATAGAGTAACATACATTTTTCCAAATTCAAATCCACCTCTCGGGCTGTTAGTTAGATGATAATCCTCTCACATTTTCGTATTATTGCTTGTTAATCGATCAAATCCACCTACAGTTCGAATATTGCTTCTCAAAAGCTGTAATCCGTCCGGTCATTTTGAGCATTTACATTCAGTTTGGTGGTTTGAGGTCATGAGTAACTTCATATGGTGTATTGTGAGTTGTGTGTATCGTCGCTTTTGGTTTTCGATTGGTTCGGAATTTATGTGGAAGAATGATTCTCAATCAGAAGTTTTAAGTTGAAAGAGTTTACCAAGTTTGACTTTTGTGTTGTTGACCTCAAATCGGAGTTTTGATGGCTCCGTTAGATCCGCATGATGATTTTGCACTTGGGCGTATACCCAGATTTGCATTTGGATATTTCTAAAATATTTTGGCGCTAATTGACGAAAGTTGGCAATTTGAAGATTTGAAAAGTTCATAGGTTTGATAGGGAGTTGACTTTGATGTTATCGGGTTTGGATTGTTATTCTGGGAGTTGGAATAAGTTCGTTATGTCATTTGGAACTAGTGTGCAAAACTTGAGGTCATTCCGAGTTGATTTGATATAGTTCGATACGAGTTTTAGAAGTTGAAAGTTCATTAATTTTTTAAGTTTGAATTGAGGTGTGATTCGTGGTTTTGATATTATTATGGGTGATTTGAAGCCTCAAGTAGGTTCGAATTATATTTTGAAACTTGTTGGTATATTCGGATGGGGTCCTGAGGGGCTCGGGTGAGTTTCAGAGTGGTTTCAGATCATTTCGGATGGTTTTTGTATTGCTGGTTTGATGGTGTCAGGTAAGACATCGCGGTCACGAGCAGGCGATCGCGTTCGCGAAGATATAGACAAGCTGGGGGAGTTTTGTTATCCTTGTGTTGGAACGGTTTATGACTTCTTGTATGTGTCATGCATTTTACGTGATTTATTGCGTTGTTCCCAATTGGCTAATCTGTAACTCTGTTATTACTTAATGATATGGTTGCCATTACTTACGTGGAGTTGTTATCTTATGTGTAAAAGAGATCTATATTTTACACATAAGATATCTAAAAAGGATATTTTCGTAATCTCAACATCAAATTTTTAAGAATATTTATAGCTTGTTTGGCCAAGCTTCTCAAGAGGCCAAAAGTGTTTTTTTTTCTTTCTCAAAAGCACTTTTTTTCCTAATTTGAGGTGTTTGGCCAAGCTTTTTTGGGGGAAAAAAGTGCTTTTGGGAAGAAGAAGAAGCAGAAAAAAGTAGCTTCTTCCCAAAAGCAAAAGCAGAAGCAGTTTTGACTTTTTTCTTACCAAAAATACCCTTAACAAAATATAGTATATATCAAAATAACCGCTAAACCTAATACTTAAGATATAATGTATAAATATTTTTTATTATTTTTAGGATAACTTTCTAATATATAGTGAGTTTAGGGGTGAATGCTTTTATATTTGTTGAATGATTTTTAATATATTTAACTTATATTAAATGAATTAAGTACTTTTAAATTTTATTTTCATATTCTACTTAAATAAAATAAAAAAAATTTAATTATTGCCTGTAATAATAAATTTTTAAGATTATTTATTTACTTATAATATTTACTATTATGTAAATCTATTCATGTCCTTATTCGTAATTTGATACTTAAAAGCACTTTCTGAAAAGCTTAGCCAAACACAAATTATTGCTCAAAAGTGCTTTTCAGAGTGATTAGCCAAACACACTTCTCAAAATAAGCTGATTTCTCTAGCTTGTCAAACATGCTATTAGTTGTCCTACTTATGCTCGTGTGAGAGATGAAAAACTTGAGTCGAGGGCAAAGAAGTACATATTTTTAGGGTATGCAAGTGGAGTGAAAAGGTTATAAGTTGTGGTGCATAGATCAGAAGAATCTAGGATAAATTATCAATAGAGATGTGACATTTAATGAATCTGCCTCACTAGACAGATAGAGGGAGAAGGCAATTGCAAAAAGATCTTGGTATTAGTGACTGCATAAAGCTAAATATTGAATCTCCACTAGCTTAGCCTAGTAATTTTAAAGTAGAGAAAATGGAGGAAGTGAAAAATATTGATCAAGATGATAATATTAATGCACCTGTGCAATATCAACCATATAACATTACAAAGAGAGAAGAGAGTGATCAATCTACCGCAAAGGTTGCAAACATAGTTAATGGAAATCTTCTAGGATATACAAATTATGTGGGATAACTCCTTCATACATATTGTATTCTTTATACATTTACTTATTTAATATAGTATGGATCTATTTCTTCTCCAACATCCACTAAATAACTTTTTATGGTACGTTATTATACAATTATTTTCCTTTAGGTCAATAAACAATATCATGTAGCTAGATCTTTCTCATCTTATAAATTAAATTTTCATCAATTGTTTTAGCGAAAATATGGTCTCCTTTGTAAATCTATCAGATATTAATTCAAACTAGTCCTCGATCACTCTTATATCGTTCATGTATCTATACTCTATCAGACTATCACTATTTCCAAAGTTTTATTTGTCTCATATTCAATGCCATGATAGCTTGCACAAGTTTGAGTATCCATCTTATTCTTAAAATATATTGGAATCAATGTAATTTTTTCCCACCCGTTCAACATCCTTCCAAAGTTTAGTATAACATTAAACAGTTTGATAAGTCATGCTACTCCAACCGTTTTATAGCTTTTCCAACCCTCTATAAGGATTCTATTTTGATTACACGATTTTCTAATGCTCATATTTTTCATCACATCCTTCACTTCCGCAGGCATAATTTCACAAGTATAGCTAAAGTTTGATCTATTAATCAATATAGTCTCTCTATCTTTCCTCGATCTGATTATTTCTATCAATATGCTTTGTGCGCCTTACATCCTTGCTCCTCTTTTTTCTTTCAAATTTGCCAGTTTATTCATTTTTTTCTTCCCTTTCCGTATCACTGACTTTTAATACAAGTCATTTAGGACTTCTCCATTACAGAAAAAAACAGTGGTCAATAATGGTGTTTACCCTTAAAATCGGATAACAATTAAATTTGTAAGTGATTTTAAGGATATGTGATTTCACTTGGCACAAACCGAGAAATATAAGAATTGAAGTTAAAAATTAACTGTAAAATGAAGCAAACCAATGTAACGCGCAACTTTGGCCCTCGAGCTAGGTCGCCTCGAACCAACTGAGTATATTATTGAAAAGCAAGAACTGAACAACTGAATAAGAGAGCTTAAGAGATAAAACGTAATATATTGCTTTGTTATGCGTGAATCCCCTTAAAAAATGATTGGAACCCCCTTTATATAGTAGAGGAGTTCTACACATGGTACAATTCAAAATACAGAAGGAAGACTTCTGATTGGTTAATCAACCGGTCTTGACTTGATATATGCCGAAATCTCCGCCACAATCCTCGTCCGGTCATGGATTCCTCGGCTTTCTGTTATTCGACTTAGCAGGCTTCCTTCGATCTCGCTAGATCCCTATCCTTCTCGGTCTATACCTTAGCTGGTCTCGATCTCGATCGATCCCTGAATCACGAACTAGGCAATATTTATTCATGTAACGATCCAATATAACTTAGGATTGAACCTCGGTCTGCCACCCCTGTCTCGATTAACCATACAAAATCGGGCAAGCACGATTTTGACCATATACAGATAGTCCCCTCATTTTTTGGAGAGTAATGACAAGAAACGATTTGAGCCTTCGATCATGACATAATCGTCGTGACATCAGCAGTAGAAGTGACAGAAACGTCTCGTCGATACAGTTTCCCAAGTATTTAATGCGCGTTAGTCGACGGTCGGCCACTATCAGTTTTGAACCGTCGTTGTGAAAACGATAAATAGCCCCCTTCTTCATTATTTCAAACTTTACTTTCAAATCTTTTTTATTCCAATCTCCAGAGTTCTTTGCCTTCTTCAAATCTTCCTATCTTCAAATCTTTGAGTTTCTTTGCTTGTTCTTTCTAGAACACAAAATACTTCAGTCCCCATTCTTCTTTGCCCACAAATACTAAATGACTAAAACATCTACAATTGTTTCACAGAAAGAGGTTGCTTCCTCATCTCGGTCGGCCGGCGAAAAACCAGTGGTGGAGCCATGCCCTGAAGAACTTATTCCCGGGGTGAGTGTCATAGATTCCGACTTTAAGGTCGAGAAAACCTCATCGATTTTTGGTCGATGCGAGCCGATATCGAGATATATATGCTCGATACCCAAAAGCCTCCTCGACCAGGTGAAGAAAGATTGCAACTGGGAAAACAAAAAAGGTTGTGATACCGGCACCAGAAGAAGCGATCACGACCCACATGGAAGGGTTCCTGAATGTTTACATTTATCCTTTCACGTTGGGTCACCTCGATTCGATCATCGTAGACTTTTGCAAGAAATACCAGGTGACCCTCGGCCAAATTCACCCCTCTTTCTGGAGGATCGTGATACTGCTCCGTTTCTTCGTGAGCAAAATCGACGGGCTTCCCTTCGCCCTTGACCACCTCGTAAGATTATATAGCCCTCGATTATATCGAGGTGGGCTGATAAAGCTTAAATGCCGGGCCACCAAGGCACTCATCTCGAGTATAAATGAAGACAAAGATCGAGGCTGGATGGGCCGGTTCGTTCGGGTGAAGACCACGAACATAATCTCGGCTGAGAGCATGCCATTTCCTAAGAAATGGAATATGAAGCATAAGTATGATTCTGTCTTTAATTTTTGCTTATTGTTTTTACTTCTTCACCCTTTCTTATCAGTGTTTTTCTCGAGGCAGCCGTTGCTTGGATGCCGGGTGTGGTTCCCCACCTCGAGAACTGGGTTAGGAGCCTGGTTTTGACGTCAACATACATCGAGCGCGCATGGCGCGATTTGTCAAAGGGTCGGTGGGAGGCTCGTACTCATGGTAAGCCTTCTTCCTGACTTACCGATTTGCCTATCGTTCAAGCATCTTTTCAAACATGAGTTTACTTACTTTCTCCTTTTGCAGGTCTCGAAAAGGATGCGACTATGAGACCCCCAACCGGTGATGAAGAAGTTTCACCACCTATCTCGAAATTGGCGAAGGAGAATAAGAGGAAAAGGGCCTCGAACTCTGAGGGTCAAAAACCCAAGAAGATAACAGCCCGTAAACCCAAGGGGAACACAATCCTGCTGACTATGGAGTCAGTCTAAAGACTAAGGGAAGAAGAAGAAGAAGAAGAAGAAGAAGAAGAAGAAGAAGAAGAAGAGAAAGAAGATGATTCTGGGCTGATGGCCCGTGCGCAAGCTAGCACCGAGATTCAGAGAACTTCGGAACCGGTGGGAGTTGATACTGCTGCGTCTACGCTTGATGAGGTCGAGGAGGATACTTCGGCCCAAGTCCCCGAGCCGAGAGGAACCAAAGATGCTTTATCTCGGGGCGAAGAAACCGTTGAAGAGGCGGTGGATGTCGGTGCAGAAACTGGGCTTGAGGCTCCCTAAGACGGAGGCGGCGCCCCAAAAGACCCACTTGGGGCAATAGAGATCAGGGATTCCCCCTTCGTTTCCTCCATTTTCCGAGTCGATGATACGCGACGCTCAGACCGTGGAGACTTATCAAGGGGAGGAATCCCACGGAGAGGAAGATCCTTTCCGTGGTTATTTTGTTAGGGTAGAAGATGTCACCGATCTGAGTGACTTGGATGCTCCGAAGAAGAGCTCGGGCGAGGTGGGAGCGCCTTGTCTTTTCAACGAAGCTCAACAGGCCCTGAACCAGTTAAGTTCATATTTTCTTTGTTAATTTTCATACTTGTACTTTTATCCCCTTGTATAATTCCTTCTTTCTATTTTTGTAGGCTTATGTGCTTCATCACGAGGCTTTCTTCTGATCCCGAGGTGAGCTAAGCTGGTACAAAGCCAAAAATCGAGGGGTTACTGAGGAGAGAGATGCCTTCAAGCTTCTCAGTGAGCAGAGAGAATGGGAAGCAAAAGGACTTCGGGCTGAGCTAGAAGCATCTCAAAAAGAACAAGCTAATCTGGTTGAGCAGGTAAAAAGAATCTTTGAAGTTAATGGCACTTACTCAGGTGTGACGGCTAACAGTTCGGTCCCACAGGTCCAGCGAAAGCTCGATATGATCGAGGAGCTTCGTGAGGAAGTGGACGCAGTGAAAGCAGAGGCCGAGGCATGGAAGAAAAACATGGACCACCTTGCCTCAGAAAAGGAAGCTGCCCGAGCTCAACTGGCCTCGGCTGAGACCCAACTCGCCTTGGTGCAAGCTAAGAAAATTGAGGATTTCTAGTCTCAGTTGGGTTTAGCAACTTCTGATTGAGAGAGGCTAGCCATAGAACTTGCAGCGGCCAAAACAGAGGTCGAAACGGCCACGGCTAATGTTGATGCAATGGTGGCTGTCTACCGGTCCGACGCTGAAGCTGCTCAGGTTCGAGCAAAGGAGGTTGCCGAAGGTTCTCAGGCTCGAGCAAACTGGGTTGTCGAGCATGCTAAATGCCAGTCTCGAAGGGAGACTCTCGAGGAGATCCATGCTCGCGGCTTCGATCTTACAGCCGAGATCGAAAATGCTAAGGAACTCGAAGCTGAAGCCAGAGTGTTGGTCTTTCCTGATGATGATGATTCTGAGAGTATGAGCGGATCTGAAAGTGGAGAAGGCCTCGAGAGCAAATATGCTGCTCTCGGAGAAGACTAAGACCTTTAGTGTTTTTTGTGTTTCTTTTAAGACCGTTTCGGTCTTTTGTAGAGAAATTTGATCGGGCCATGTTGCCTTTGTAAATGATTTTTGACGTGTATATATATAAAAACTTTCTTCTTTTCTGCCTTATAAAATTATGAAGTTGTATTCTAAGGTCCGAGGTTTAGACAATTTGATTGAAATCGAACTAGTATAGCCTTTAGGCTTTACGATTGAGTGAGTGCTTGATCGAACTCGAAGTAAGGTAACCCTTAGGTTTTTTATTTGAGCGAGGATGGTCTCTCGAACTCAAAGCAAAAACAACCGTTAGGCTTTTGTATTAGGCCGATATAGACTTCGTAAAAAGATTGTTTATGGCTTTCTCCCTTTTTCGGCTTGAAAAAGTTTTTTATCATTTGTATTTGTAAAACTTGTAATGCCTTAGCATGCAATAAGGAATTGTTCGGGAGTTCGAACAATTTTGTACTCATTAGAGTTTTCGAGGCTTGATATTATCGAAGCCTTTTATGATTTTGCCAGGGGTATCCCTTTTAACCGGTTTATGAGGGAATTTGAAGGCCTGTTTTGTTACGGAATTCGGACGTCTCCGAACCGTGTTAAGTAAGGGTAGCATGTGGGCCGGTTAGGATCAGGACCGACCCAGGACCGCAAACCCACATGGGCGGTAGGCCTAAACGGTCCTAACCGGATAGGACCGGGACCGTGGGGTGGCGGGCCGGGTAGTGGGCTGGTCTCATAGGGGAGGCCCGCGAGACCGGGACCGTTTAGGACCGGGACCGGCTGAGAAGTGGGCCGGTTCAAGCGATCTTAAACGGGTCCAACGGATAATTTTAAAAAAAAAATTGACCGTTTGACCATTTAAAAACTAGCCGTTTGGTCTGCCAAAATAGCCATTTAATCCCCCAAATTTTATTTTAACCCCAAACTTTTTATAATTACACTTTTTCCTATTTTCAACTATAAATACCCCCTCATTCTTTCATTTTTCTCATAAAATCATCAATCTCTCTCAATCTCTCTCTAATATTCTTCTATAATTGCTTACTTAATTATAATAATTTGTGCAAAATTGTGAAGTTGGTGAATTGAAGTCTTCAAGTCTTCAACGATAATTATTTTTCAACAAGTTGTTCGTCAATTCGGTAAACTCGTTCCAACTCTTAAGTTTTAATATTATAGTTTTGTTTGTTTTATTTACTTAGCTTGATTAATTAAGATGGCTTATTCCCTAAAAAAAATATTTAGTAAAAATAAGAAAAAAATCCAAGAGTGGTGAATCTAGTGGCCAATTTGTTCCTCCTCCACTTCCCCCGGCTCCCCGGCCGAAACCTGTTACCCGTCCTACACTTCCTATTCTTGATAGCGATAATAGTTTATTATAATTTACCGAGAGTCAATTTTGTCATAATATTGCACCCGGTGAACAATTAAATCATGAATATATGAATGCTCTTTATGATAATCCAACTATTGATGAAAATGATGATGAAGAAATAGATTTTGATGAAACGCAACCGGATGACGATACACCCACTAGTCATGCTCCTGAAGTTAACCCAACTAATAATAATCCAAATGATCCCCCGTCTGACCCTCCTGTTACTGCCCTTACTTTTTCTAGACAACCTTCTAAACGGGCAGAAACATCTCTTGTTTGGCCATTTTTTACTCAACTAAGAGAAAAAAATAGGACTAAGTGTAAAACTTGTGGCAAAGAGTTAATTTTTAAATATGTTGGAAGTCGGGGGAGGGGGGGGGAGGAGTTTGACTAGACACATATTGCTACACCTTCAAGATAAAGCTAGATATTTTCGTATGAAAGCTTTGGCCGAGGGGACAAGTGCACCTAGTCAGGCTGACCTTAGTACCGAGTTAAATCAATTTCAACCGGGAATTAACACTGTTACCGGTAGTATTTTATATTATGATTAAAAAGATCGGGAAGAATTGGCAAAAATAGTTACTGTTATGTGCTTACCCTATAGTTTTCCTTCTAACCCTCACTTTGTGCATTATATTAGAAAAGTTTATAATCCTACTTATAAAGGTTTTCCTCGCACAACCGTAAAGAGTGATATTTATAAATATAAACATGAATATGAACAATATTTGTGCTATTTATTTACTCATATAAATTGCCGTGTTGCTATTACAACTGTTATTGGTAGAAGTGGTAATGACTGTGATTATCTTACTGTTACCAGTCATTGGATTGATGAGGATTGGATAATGCAAAAGCGCATTATTGCTTATAGAATAATTAATTCACGTCACACAGGGCAGTTTATTTCTAGCACGATTACGGATATTTGTAGATATTTTTGCATTAGTGATAAAATAATGTCAGTTTCAATGGATAATGCTACTAGTAACACAAATGTTGTAGCCTTGCTTACCACTACACTAAGTCCTGCATTTAGTAACATTTTTCATGTTAGATGTATTTGTCATATTTACCATTTAATTGTAGGTGATGGTATGCGAATTTTAAATGTTGAAATTGAAAAGGTTAAAATGGCTCTTAATTGGCTTTTTTATTCAAACCGTAGAAGTAGACTTAGAGAATATTTTAAAAGATGTGATGAATTTGGCCTAAGAGAAAGAAAGGTTCCTAAACCTTGTCCAATTAGATGGAATTACATGTATGAAAGTTTAGTTGTTGCATATGAATATAGAAACCCCATAAACTCAACGTTTAATGCTCATGTAAGTGATGATGATGAGCACCTTATAAATGCGGATTGGGCTAATGTTAAAATGCTTGTAAATTTTTAGAAAAATTTTATATTGCTACAAATGAATTTTTTGGGCAATATTATCCTATTATTTCTAACTGTTTAGTTTATATTGCAGAACTTGCAAATTTGTTTGATCATTTTTCAGAGGGTGGGGAAATTTATCAACTTGCTATTGATTCCATGAGAAAAAAATTAAAAAAATATTTTTTCCCTATTCTCTCTATTTATGGTGTTGCTGCATTGATAAATCCTACTATAAAATTAGAAGGTCCTCAATTTTGGTATGAAACTGTTTATAATGGTTTAGCACTTGAAGATGAGGAGTTGTCTAAACTTGCGGACGCAATAGCCTCAATTAAAATAAATGTTCAAACTATTTATAATGCTTATCAAGTTGCATTAGATCATGCTAGACCAAATGTTCCAACTCCTTCTTCTTCTAGTTCTCAATCATCTAAAAGAACTGCGGGAGTAAAAGCACTTAGTGCTTAGGCAGGGTTCAGGGGTTCTCAAGGTTCTAGTACTAGTGATTTTTCACAACTAAATGAGCTTGGAGTTTATTTGTCACAGGGAAATAAGGAAGTGAATCCCGACGGCTCCTTTAATATTTTGGAATGGTGGAAGGACAAAGAAAAATACTTTTCGATTCTTTCAAGGATGGCCCGAGACATTTTAACTATTCAAGCTTCAACAGTGGCATCAGAGAGCGCTTTCAGTCAAGCAAGACTTCAACTCGGTGATTATAGAGCGTGGAAAAATCAGTACTTTTCAGAGATTGGATCCGTTCGGAAAGAAGAAATTTTGGACTTGCTGAATCACAACTAGAGGTAGACGAAGCTTATGAAGAAATGCTAGATAAACTTGCGGAGGATGATGCTTCGCCTGGAAGCGGTGGTGACCAAGCTTCATTTCCGCCACCACCAACGAAAATTCCTCCGGATCTTGAAGGATTTATGAAATTTGTAAGAGATACCATGTAAATTAATATGTAACTTGTATTTTGGCATATCTTGATTAGTTTCTTTTTCTTCTCAATGGTGGTATTAGCACCTTGTTGTGCTCATTCCATAGGGGGAGGAAGACTAAGAAAGATATTGCCATGATTTTTTAATGCTATAATAAAAATATAACGCATTGCTTTGAATATCTCTTTATAATATTTTTGTCTTTTTATATACCTTAAGCTATACATATAGTATAATATAGTATATACTATACTATACTATATATATATATATATATATATATATAAGCCATATTCGATAGTATATATATATATATATATATATACATAGTATATAAGCCATATTCGATAGTATACATCTTACGATATACTATATATACATCTTAATATAGTAAGATGTATATATATATATATAGATAGATATATATCTTAAGCCATATTCGATAGTATATAAATTATATATTATATATCTTAAGCTATACATATAGTACAGTATAATATATATATATATATTAAGAAAATTTGGACTTGCTGAATCACAACCAGAGGTAGACGAAACTTAGGAAGAAATGCTAGCTGAACTTGCGGAGGATGATGCTTCGCCTGGAAGCGGTGATGACCAAGCTTCATTTCCGCCACCACCAACGGAAATTTCTCCGGACCTTGAAGGATTTATGAAATTTGTAAGAGATACCATATAAATTAATATGTAACTTGTATTTTGGCACATCTTGATTAGTTTCTTTTTCTTCTCAATAGTGGTATTAGCACCTTGTTGTGCTCATTCCATAGGGGGGAGGAAGACTAAGAAAGATATTGCCATGATTTTTTAATGCTATAATAAAAATATAACGCATTGCTTTGAATATCTCTTTACAATAATTTTATCTTTTTATATACCTTAAGCTATACATATAGTATAATATAGTATATACTATATAATATATATATATATATACATCTTACTATATACATAGTATATAAGCCATATTCGATAGTATACATCTTACGATATACTATATATACATCTTAATATAGTAAGATGTATATATAGTATATATATATATATATATATATATATATATATATATATATATATTGTCTTTTTATATATCTTAAGCTATACATATAGTATAATATATATACACATCTTACTATATACATAGTATATAAGCCATATTCGATAGTATACATCTTACGATATACTATATATATATTTTAATATAGTAAGATATATATATATATATATATATATATATATATATATCGAATATAGCTTATATATATACTATACTATACTATATATACATCTTAAGATATATATAATATATATATATACTATATATACATAGTATATAAGCCATATTCGATTGTGTATATATATATATATAGTATATAAGACATATTCGATAGTATACATCTTACGATATACTATATATACATCTTAATATAGTAAAGGTTAGAACTGCTAGACACATGGGCTCAATAAAAGTATGTATTATATTATGACTGACCCCTTGCTTGAGTAAAGGTTTTTAACCTTCCATACAGTCATTAAACTATATATAAAATTCAAGTATATTTCAATTCTTATCCTTACTGATTGTGCGGATTACCGCCAGTCTTTAAATATAAGAGTACTGAATTAGCTAGATTAAGAATTCTCAAATAAATTAAGATAGAAATCTTTAACTAGTGGAAAACTTCCAGGCATATAAAAGCCAGATGAGAGGTGTGAAACAAGTCCAGTTCCCGGTCAAACAGGTGATTTCTGTTTTAGTTTAATTGAGAAGGCGTGGCGGATTACCGCCCGCCACTTGATCCTGTTAAAATGGTATCAGAGCCTAGGTACTTTCATGGTATATATAAGATAGATATGAAATATTCGACATAGATATATTTCTGAAATATGGATTTAGGAGAAACTAGTATGAAAAATATTAGATTGGAAGAGGTAGATATACCTCAAAACCTTGATTTGTTAAGCAAATGGACTATTCCTAAAGTCCCTATTAGAACAATCTATGATTATGGATGGTTTGATAAACTCTCTTCTAAACAACTTGTTAAAACAACTGAGCAATCTTTAGCTTTGAATTCGTCTGAACAGACTATTCGTTTGTTAAACAAGCATGATGTAGATGTTTATAAACACCAGTATAATTATTTGCATATTGGTATGGTTCAAATTGCTTTTAAGCCTTTAACCCTTAAAGGGTTACCAGAGACATTTTTGGCTGCTCTCAGAGATGCCAGAAATTTGAATTTTAGACAGTCTCTGATGGGTTCTATTGAATCTACTGTCGCCTATGGCCCAGTATATTTTAATACTCAACCCAATTTGCAATTATCTTTATCTGATGTTAATATACTTGATGCATTAACATTAAATGTGAAAACGCATGGTTATAATTATGCGCCTGGTTCTGAACTGATATGTTTATCGTATAGAATTTATTTTAAATTACTATCTACGTTAAACCCCAGATGTAAATTATATGATACATCTGATCAGACTATTCTAGTAGAAACGAATTTTGCAAAGTCTAAGGTCACCACGAGGAGACCTATTAAGTGGGAAGAAATTAATTTTCCAACCACATGGACTTTGGATTCGGTTATATCCCCCAGTCAGATAACTGATGCTGTCAGTAATACTGAGTATTCTCATATTACTCAAAATCCGGATGGTAGGATTTGCATTCAGTTTGACGATAATAGTTTCACTTATAGTAGACAGTCATTTTCTAATAATAGACTGTTACCTACTATTAGTTCTAATTATAATAGATATTCCTTTACTAGTCGTAGACTGTTGCCTGATATTCAACACATTTCTCCTGTTGAACCAGTCTATGGACCAGCTAGAAATCGTGCTGCATCTTTACACATAATTTCTATTAAAGTAGGTGATAAGCCAGTTGAAAGGGTTAAGATTAACATCAAGACAAATATTGTTCAGGATAATGATAATATTTCTGATAAGGATATTCCTTCTGCATCCGAGATGGATTTTGACCCCAATGATACTTAATGATTCCACACCAAATTGATTTTAGTCCAGGGTCATAAGCTAGAGGTTATATTCAAAAAGAATTTTTCACTGATAAATGGAACCGGTTTAAAACTTGATTTTTTGATACTTATAGTAAGGAAGATTTAAACAATATTTCTCAGAGTTTTATGAAACTTGTGCTTTACATAATCAAATTATGTATTTTGTTCCTTGGTTTATAACCACCTATTTACCACTTTTTATAAAAGTTTTGGAAAGATCTTATAAAGACGGGAATGGCAATATTACTAAAGCTATTTACCCTCCTCAAGCGCCTTTTGTTTTACCTAATAATACAGGTATTACTTTTACTGCATTTCAAAAATTTATTGATGAAGATGTTGCTGCAGTCAGCATCACAGAAATTAATAAACTAATTTCTCAAAATAATTATTTGAGTTTATATGTTAAAGTTTTGGGTGAAAACATTAGTTTTCTTAATAAAAAACTTGATGATTTAACAGTCTTGATTAAGGATATGAGTACTAAAAAGACTTTGACTGATATTGCCTCTTCTTCAGGAAGCAAATCAGAACCTCAAATTGTTCTCACTCATATTCAAAGACCCCCTGATATTCAGGATTTTAAATTTAAATCTTTTGGTAACTTAGAAGAACTTCTTGATAAAAAGTTATCCGGTTTGAATATCAAACCCATTGATTTATCAAATAATTTTGCTGATAAATTAGATTCTACTTTTGACTATAAAAAGGATGTTTTGTCAGAGTTTAATAAACTCAGAAGTTACCCCAAAAAGAATAGTAAGTTTGCAGATAGCAGATATGCTGATAAACCTAGAATGCAGACTTATTATTACAATCGTCCTACTCCTCAAGATGTTTTAATAGAGGAACGTGATTGGAATCAGACTAATACGTCTTACAGCGGCTCCGAGATTTACGAATGGAATCTTGATGGATTGACTGATAGACAATTAACTAT
The DNA here is from genome assembly GCF_000390325.3 of Nicotiana tomentosiformis. NCBI lineage: Eukaryota > Viridiplantae > Streptophyta > Magnoliopsida > Solanales > Solanaceae > Nicotiana > Nicotiana tomentosiformis. Next base: position 105,536,464 of record NC_090812.1, read on the forward strand.
TCTTGTGCATAGAATGCTTATGTATGCAACTATCTGTAAAAGTGTGAAAAATACAAATATAAATATTTGCAGAATGATTGTTGCAGGTTTTACTGGCCAACTTCGTGGCTGGTGGGACAATTATTTGACTATCGATGAAAGGGCAATGGTTATTAATGCCAAAGCCACTGAGGATGGAATTGATAACTTAGGCATGGCTCTAGTAGCAAATAGAGAAGATGCTGTTTACACTCTTATTCTTACTATATTAGAACACTTCAATGGTAGATTTACCAACCAGAATGAGACTGTTCGTACTCTCCTTAATAGCCTTAGATGTAAGACTTTAAGTGAGTTTAGGTGGTATAAAGACACCTTTATGAGTTGAGTGATGGAACTACCTGAAAATAAGCTTGAACATTGGAAAGCTAAGTTCATAGATGGCCTTCCCTCTTTATTTGCCGAAAGAGTTAGAAAGGTTTTGAGAGGTAGTTATGGGGAAATTCCATACACAGACTATACCTATGGTAAGTTAATAGGAATTTGCACACAGGAAGGGTTAAACCTGTGCAATGAATTAAGATTGTCCAGACAGCTTAAGATGGATAAGCTTAAGGAAAGAAACCAATTAGGGGACTTTTGCACCCAGTTCGGTTTACCCGAGACTTCTACTCATAAAAAGAAGAAACATAAGTATCATAGATACCCAAACCAAGACAGTCCTTATAGGAGAAAGAGATCTAGATATAGATTCAAAGAAGAACGAGAAGCTAAGAAAGCCCATCGTAAGGCTACTAGATTTACCAAAAATAGGTCTAAGCGAGATCTTGCTGACATTAAGTGTTATAAGTGTGGTAAATTTGGCCATATAGCTCCAAATTGTAAGCTTCAAAAGCTGAAAACCTTAGGACTAGAAGATGAACTACGTGATAAGGTTTATAGTTTGTTATACACTTCTGGATCGGAATCTGATTATTATTCTGAATCAGAATCCGAAGCTGAAATTGATTTGCTTGATTTATCTGATAGTGATAAAAATATTGATAATACTTGTACAACTTGCAAAGGTGATACATGTACTTGTGATGATGAATTTTATAAATTACAATCACAGTTTCAAGACCTAAACATGAAAACTATTACTTCTGATAATGTAATAGAACTTTTAAAAGAAGTTAATGATGAAAAACTTCGTGAAAAAATTATTAATTTGGCTGCTAGTTCAAGTTCTAATTCAAGTTCTGGTTTTGCAAAACCTTTTGAAAAAGAATTTGAATATTCCCCGCCTTATTCCTTACTAGAGGTTAATAACCGTTTGTTAAACAAAAATGCATCTCCAGCAAGAGATTCTTCTTTCGATGATTTAAAAATTGAAGTTGAAAACTTAAAACGAGAGATCAAATCTCTTAAACAAAATCAAATGATTTGTGATCATAGGATTACTCAGATTGAGAAAATCAATTCTCCAGCTGAGAAATCTAATGATAAAAACAAAGGTATTTTTGAAAATGATATTGAAGAAAAACCTATTAATTTTAATCCTAAACATGATATGTTTTTAGGAATGATGCAAATTATTACTGCTCATAAATGGTACATCAAATGTACTATTCTCATTGATAATAGTTTCTCAATTACAAACATTGCCATGATTGATAGTGGAGCAGATGTTAGCTGCATTCAAGAAGGTTTAGTACCTACGAAATATTTTCAAAAAACTACTCATATGGTTAGATCTGCATCCGGACATGCTTTAGATATAAAGTATAAACTTCCTAATACGGGTATTTGTCAGAATAAAGTCTGTATTTCTCACTTCTTTTTCTTGGTAAAAAAATCAGTTATACCCTCCAATTATACTTGGAACACCGTTTATTAACGTCGTTTATCCTTTTACTAGCATAGACTCGAAAGGTTTTACTACTACTTATAAGGATAAAGAAATTAGTTATACTTTTGTTACAGATCCAGTAACTAGAGATATTAATGCTTTAATTGATATGAAGCAAAAACATGTTGATTCTTTACAATTAGAAATGTTTAGTATGAATATATTTGATACTTTGAATTCTACTAAAGTATAGGAAAAAATCAAATTGATTTCCGAACAGATTGCTATTGATATTTGTGCTGAGCATCCTAGTGCTTTTTGGAATCGAAAAAAGCATATTGTCACTCTTCCATATGAAGATAATTTCACTGAGGATGATATTCCTACTAAATCTCGACCTTGTCAGATGAATGCAGAATTGATAGAATTTTGCAAAAAAGAGATTGATAGTTTGCTATCAAAGGGTTTGATAAAACCCTCAAAATCTCCTTGGTCTTGTACAACTTTTTATGTTAATAACGCAGCTGAAAAGGAACGTGGTGTTCCTAGATTGGTCATTAATTATAAGCCCTTGAATAAATATTTGAAATGGGTTAGGTATCCTATTCCTAATAAAAGAGATTTATTGTCTAAATTATATGACGCCAATATATTTTCAAAATTTGATTTAAAATCTGAATATTGGCAGATTCAAATATTTAAAGAGCATACTTATAGGACTGCTTTTAATGTTCCATTTGGGCAATATGAATGGAATGTTATGCCTTTTGGTTTGAAAAATGCCCCTTCAGAATTTCAAAAAATTATGAATGATATTTTCAACCCCTATCTAGACTTCGTCATTGTCTATATCGATGACATTTTGGTATTTTCCAAAACACTTGAAATGCATATTAAGCATTTAGATATTTTCAAAAGAATTGTTATACAAAATGGTTTGGTTATCTCAAAACAAAAAATGAGTTTATTCCAAACTAACATTCGATTCTTAGGACATTATATTTGTCAAGGAAAGATTACTCCTATTCAAAGATCGATTGATTTTGCCTCAAAATTTCCCGATGTTATTACTGATAGAACTCAGTTACAAAGATTTTTGGGAAGTTTAAATTATATTTTGCCTTTTTTATAAAGATCTGTCACGTGATTTAGCCCCCTTATATGATAGGCTAAAAAAGAATTATAAAAATTCTTGGACTGATAGTCACACTACTTTGGTCAAAAATATTAAGCAACGTGTTAAATCTTTACCTTGCTTAACCCTTGCTAATCCTGCATGGCAAAAGATTATAGAGACTGAAGCGTCTAATATTGGTTATGGAGGGATTTTGAAACAGATAAATCCGAATGATAAACATGAATATCTTATTAGATTCTACTCTGGTAAATGGTCTGAAGCCCAGAGAAAATACGCTACTGTGGCACATGAAATGTTAACCATAGTAAAATGTGTTTTAAAATTTCAAGACGACTTATACAATCAAAAGTTTTTGATAAAAATTGACGCACAATCTGTTAAATATATGTTTGACAAAGATTTTAAACATGATGCCTCGAAAATGATATTTGCAAAATGGCAGGCTCAATTAGCCCATTTTGATTTTGAAATACAATATAAAAAGGGAATTGATAATTCTCTGCCAGATTTCTTATATCGTGAATATTTACAGGATGGAACCCCCCATGGGGTAGGGGAAGAGGTAGAGGTTGGGGAAGATCGTCCCCTCAACCTAGAGGAAGGTCATCACCTTCAGGATCGTCATACGGATCCTCATCAAACTCCCCAGTTATACAAATGGGAAGAAGGAGTTTAGTCAATGAGAGGATATCTCTCAGAGAAGAATCATCGATTGGACCATCCGTCCATCTGGAAGATATTCCAGAAGATAGTCCGTTATACGCACATTTGCAGGCATATTTGACTGCTCAAAAACAGAAAGATACTTCTGTTAAGCAAAGTAATACTTTTGCTTCCATTACTAAAGATGACAATGATGATATCAAGTCATACGAGAAAGTGCCAAAAAGAGAAATGATATTTCTCTTAGAAAATTCTGACATTCAGAGAAAAGAAGAACCATGGAAGATATTCCAAAGGTATTTGATAAATGGGTTATATTATCCGGGTGAGTCATACAAAACCCGTTCCTACTATGAAACGATACTGACCAGTACTGGAAGTGCAGATTTTCAGCACTTTTCTGGGTATAGCACAGACGAGAACGTTTATAACTTCTCGAAGATTATAATTAAACAGATTATATCTGTTGAAGACTGGGGTATATCCACAATGAAGGAAAGGCAGATAAGCCTTAACAAAAATAAAATGAATTTTACTTATTGGGATTATATCCAAGCTTTTGATAAAGTATTATACTACAATAATGATAGACACAAACATACTTGGTTTATAAAAGTATGTGCAAAGATATTTGCAACAACTGTTCCTAATTGGTTTCTAAACTGGTGGTCATACCACGGTCCAACAATAAAGATTTTACCAGATCCATTTCTCATGTTATACAAAGAATGGATAAAAATTTCTCCTTTTATTAACGATTTATATCACGCAGATCATATCTGCTACCCAGAAAAAATTAACCAAATATATTTCTTTCTGGAATTTTCTATCCCTTGGATACACAAATGGAATCCAGAAGTCGGATTCACTGAAGAACAAGTCCCCTGCTTATATAGGACTTTTTACAACAATTTTTGGGACAAGTTAATGAAGAAGGATCCCAAAACAAAGACCTTATATGGTCAAGAGCTCTTGGATTCAATCGAGATGAAGATCCAAGAATATTCCAGTAAACCTCAGAAAGAGGTAATTGATGACAGTTCAGTGAGGCATATTGCCAGAAGGATCTCCTTTCAAGAAGGAGATAAAGCAGAGATGATTAATAAATACTTGGAAGAGGTCAAAAGAAATTTACTTCATTCCATTAATCAATATGAAAAATCAGATACGTCAATGCAGAGTGAAACAAGCAACGATGATATCGCTGAAGATTCTCAGCCCATTGAAGCAGAAAGAATATTATCTGAAGAAGACTTAAATGATACAGAAGAATTCATCCGCAAAATGAAAGAAGCGGAAAAGAGACCAGCACAGTGAAACAGCTGGACCCCACAAAATAGTGAAGCCGCCGGACCCACAGCAACAGTGAAGCCGCCGGACCCCACTCAAACAGTAGATACACTGTTCATCAACAGTAGATACACTATTTCAACAGTAGATATACTGTTTTAACAGTAGAAACACTGTAACAGGGACCCACGGGACCCACTTTTTACTGTTCATAGATTCCTTTTCTTTTTCTATTTATAGAATTCATTCGTTCATTCTTCAGAGGCAGAAGTCGAGACTCTCTCTCTCTAGAATTCTCTCTCTCTCTAAGTTGTAAGTAAGAGTTAGTTTGTAGTTTGCTCATTGTAACATAAGAACAAGTAAATAAAAGTTTTCAGTTCTTCATCTTCAGGGCCTTGCTTCTTGGCCACAAGGTACATATTTCTGTCTTTCTTAGTTAGCTTTTCTTCTAGTCTCTCCTCTCTGGCCGTGACGATGTCCGGCTAAGAGACTTCATATCTATGTTGAGTATCTAACTTCTCTCATATATACACCATGAAAGCGACGGCATCTATTAAAATATAAATGAGTTTTATATATAGAGTTTTGACTTGGTGTCAAGATGGTTGGTACAGTCTGATATAACACTGCTCTTATTGGCTTTGCCTTAGTGGCTTCGTCTAGCCAGCCGTGAACCTCAGCCCGATAAAGGAGTTAAAAGGGCATCTTCTTTCACGGTTAGAACTGCTAGACACATGGGCTCAATAAAAGTATGTATTATATTATGACAGACCCCTTGCTTGAGTAAAGGTTTTTAACCTTCCATACATTCATTTAACTATATATAAAATTCAAGTATATTTCAATTCTTATCCTTACTGATTGTGCGGATTACCGCCAGTCTTTAAATATAAGGGTACTGAATTAGCTAGATTAAGAATTCTCAAATAAATTAAGATAGAAATTTTTAACTGGTGGAAACCTTCCAGGCATATAAAAGCCAGATGAGAGGTGTGAAACAAGTCCAGTTCCCGGTCAAACGGGTGATTTCTGTTTTAGTTTAATTGAGAATTATACATATATTATAATATATATATATATATATATACATCTTACTATATACATAGTATATAAGCCATATTCGATAGTATACATCTTACGATATACTATATATACATCTTAATATATTAAGATGTATATATATATATATATATATATATACATAGTATATAAGCCATATTCGATAGTATATATATATTGTCTTTTTCTATATCTTAAGCTATACATATAGTATAATATATATATATATATATATATATATATATATATATATATATATATATATATATATATACATCTTACTATATACATAGTATATAAGCCATATTCGATAGTATACATCTTACGATATACTATATATACATCTTAATATAGTAAGATATATATATATATATATATATATATATATATATATATAAAGAGAGAGAGAGAGAGAGAGAGAGAGAGAGAGAGATCTTAAGCCATATTCGATAGTATATAAATCGAATATTAATGTATAAATCTTAAGATGTATATATAGTAAATCGAATATAGCTTATATATCTTAAGATGTATATATAGTATAGTATAGTATATATATTATAACGCATTACTTTGAATATCTCTTTACAAATTTAAAGACAAAAATATTGTAAAGAGACATTCAAAGCAATGCGTTATAATATATATACTATACTATACTATATATACATCTTAAGATATATAAGTTATATTCGATTTACTATATATACATCTTAAGATTTATACATTAATATTCGATTTATATACTATCGAATATGGCTTAAGATCTCTCTCTCTCTCTCTCTCTCTCTCTCTCTCTATATATATATATATATATATATATATAGAGAGAGAGAGAGAGAGAGAGAGAGAGAGAGAGATCTTAAGCCATATTCGATAGTATATAAATCGAATATTAATGTATAAATCTTAAGATGTATATATAGTAAATCGAATATAGCTTATATATCTTAAGATGTATATATAGTATAGTATAGTATATATATTATAACGCATTGCTTTGAATATCTCTTTACAATATTTTTGTCTTTAAATTTGAATTAAAAAATTTAGGTGACAATTCTATAATATAATTTACTAGGAATTGCCTTAGATATTTTTATTACCATTTTTTTCCCTCTAACTTGTATAAAAATAATTTAAAAAATAAAAAGTATCCATTGGGCCCACTTGGGGCCGCTTAGGACCGTTTGGGCCCGCTTAGGCACGGGACCGTTAGTTCGTGATCCCGGTCCCGGACCGGTTCCAACAAGAAGCTCGCGAAGCCCAGGACCGCAAAACCCACTAAGGACCGGGCCCGACCCACATGCCACCCCTAGTGTTAATTCGGCCATAGCCTTTTTAGTTCGGGATTTTCCCCTTGGGCTTATTTTCCCGTTTTACTTCGAGCTTGCCCGAAGTGTCAGTCCCCGAGTGGGGTGGCCGTGGCCTATAAAAATCAAGGGTTGCCTAAAAGGTCTTATGATCTCGGTGTTTTAATGATTCGATCTCATTTATTTTTCGGATGGCAGTCCCCGAGTGTGGGGGTAATTATCCGATCTATGGTTATGGTTAGCCCTTAAGCCTGTTTATATAATAGATCGAGAGTATGGAATTGTAAAGTAGAAAAAAGTTTCTAAGGCATGAGATATCGGCAAAGAAAAATACTTCTCTTTATAAATGATTATACATGCGTACATGTTCTGTGCCACGGCTCGAGAAAACTACGCGGGCACGGTTCGTTTGACCGTTTGGCCCTTACAAATTTTTTCTATCAAGACCCTGCTACCATGAAGTAATTTCTTCGCATCAAAGTTGACATTCGAGGGCAATGTCCCCTAGTATTCGAGGTTGATTTCTCGGATACTGTTGAATTGTTCTAAGTTAGCACGATCAATGGTTGCCTCATTAAAAATCTCATTGGAAAACCCATTTAGGACAAAACCGGTCTAAGGGAAAAAGAGTGAAGCACGTGCTTTCAGACCTAAAGGTTTCGTGTCGAAGAATCCATCGTTGTTTCTGGTCGAACACCTGCAAGGGTTAGTTTAAAATATAAATGAAAATGGAAGGGGCTGTACCTTAGCAGTAGTATCGTTTTAGGTGTGATACGTTCCAATTGCTCGGCAGTTGTTCGCCATTCATCGTGCCAAGCTAATAGGATCCTTTTTCGATGATTTCGAGAACCTATTACGGTCCTTCCCAGTTCGGACCTAGTTTTGTAACGACCCGACCGGTCGTTTTGAGAATTTGCACTTCTGTCATGACCCAAAATCCAACTAGCCGTGATGACACCTAACCTCACCCGTTAGGTAAGCCAAATAAAAATAATCCGATTCAATTAATATTTAACTAACTCTAATATACTCCCCAATGACTGGTAGTATAAATCATGAGCTTCTAAGAATAGAGTTTACAAAGCTGGTATGAAGTAAATACATCATCTGTTTGAAAAGTACATAAACAGAGTTTTATGAATCTAAGGCTACCATAAACAAGAGGCAGCTACCTCCAGAATGCAGGTACATCTTCAGATCTAGCTCTTAACGAACACAACAACAGCAGCAACCAACATCTTCATGCAAGGTGTAGAAGTGTAGTATGAGTACAACCGACCCCATGTACTCAATAAGTAACAAACCTAACCTTAGGTTAAAAGTAGGGACGAGCTAACACAAAGGTCAGATCCAACGCCAATATTTAACAACAGTTCATAACAGCATAGTACAAGTAACAAAGAGGTATCTCAGAAATAAAAATGCTCAGTTCGTTCACAGTTTCAGAAAAATAGGCATTTCTTTCAAGTATCTAAGTGAAAACCCAAATCTTTTACCGAAAATGCCAAAAATATGAGTAAGTTTGAAAACAGTAATTTTCCAAAAAAAATCCTTTCAACAATAAATCAGAAGTTTCATTTCCTTTCCAGATAGCCAGTGGAAAATGCATCACTATGCTCATAAGCCAATAGGTGTAAGAAGTCATGAATGATGTGATACCGTGCAGCAAGAGGAAAAATGCATCTCTATGCATGTATGTCAAATGTGCATGTCAATACGATGCAACTCAGTGATAAAATCATATGCATACTCTCAGAGTATCATTTCACTCAGTCCTCCCAGTCACTCAGTCCTCCCAGTCACTCAGTCCTCACAGTCACTCATGCCTCACAGTCACTCAATCCTCCGAAATCACTCGGCACTCGCACTCAGTAGGTACTTGCGCTCACTGGGGTGTGTATAGACTCCGGAAGGGATCCTTCAGCCCAAGCGCTATAATATGCACGGACAACTCACATGCTATAGTATCAATATCTGTATCTGCACAGACAACTCACGTGCTATAATAAAGCTTATAAGACCTGATGCAGGCGGGCAGCCCCGATCCACATAATAATAAAGTATATAAAGCCAATATGGCCTGCTGCGGCGTGCAACTCGATCCCATAATTATCCTCACAATCAGGCCCTCGGCCTCACTCAGTCATCAATCTCTCCAGTCTCTCTCATGGGCTCACAATGTCATAAAAATAGCCCGAAAATGATGATATGATGTATCAATAAATTACAACAGAGACTGAGATATGATATGTAATGACATGAATATGACTGAGTATGAATTTTAAATTTAAAACAAATAATTCACAGTAATATGACCTCTGTGGGTCCTAATAATAGTGGCATATAGCCTCAACATGATTTTTAATATGATTCTCAGCTCAATTTCTTTAACATAAAACTACATAGAAAATGCCAAGATTATTTGACTATAAAATTCAACAGAAATAATTATGTCACAATTTTCATGGTGCACGCCCACACGCCCGTCACCTAGCATGTGCGTCACCTCCCAACAATTCACATAATACATATATTCACTGTTCAGGGTTCATACCCTCAGCTCCAAGATTAGAAGAGTTACTTACCTCGAACAAGCCGAATCCAATGTCGAGCAAGCTAAACAATGCTCCAGAAATTCCATTCTGTGCGTAACAACTTTCGAACGGCTCGAATCTAGTCACAATTAATTTGATTCAGTTAACCCAAATTATAGTAATTTATTCCATATCAAAATACTAATTTTTCCACAAAATCCGAAATTACACTCAAAAATTGTCCGTGGGGCCCACGTCTCAGAACCCAACAAAAGTTACAAAATATGAACGTCCATCCAACCACGAGTCCAACCATACAAATTCCACCCAAATTCGGACATCAACTCGACCCTCAAATCTTCAATTAAGGTCATTAAAGAGTTTTACCATTTTCAACCCAATCTTTACCCATTTGAACTCAACAATCTTTCCATAAACCTTATTGATGTATATAAATAATACTATTATACCCAATAATCATACTCTTAATCACCCATCTTTACCCAAACTCGAAATTGAAGACTAGGGGTTAGAACCTTACCTCTTGGGCGAAGATCTTGTGATATTTCCTTGTTGGATTTCAAAGCTTGAACAAGATCTTGATGAACAAAGTACTTGAGCTTCTTCCTCTCTCTAGAACACTCTCCCTTCTCTCTAAAAATGTCAGATTTTTGCTCTAAAACAAGTCCCAAAGCCTATTTATCAAAATGGGGTCGGGTTATGAAAATAGAAAAATTAACCCTCCGTAAGCAGGTATGTGGTCGCATAATGGACCACAGAATGGGTATGCGGATCGCAAAATGGTAGCAAAAATCGGTGCCCAGAACTGGGCTGTTCTAGTCCATTCCGCGACCAGTTTGCGATCGCATAAGCACTTTCGCTATTGCAGAATTATTCTGCTATCACAGAATTGTCGCAGAATCTCATTTTTTCCCCAGCCTTTGGTAATTTGGTGATAACTTCTTGTAGGAATGTCCAAATGATGAACAGTTTGATGTGTTAGAAACTAGACTCAAAGATCTTTCATTTGATAGGTTATACACTATATAACACTTCGTATCATGAGATTTATGCTCATTTGAAGTTAGGTCTTGTGCGAACTCACTTGAAACTTTAGTCTATTATGAAATTTCCAACTTCTACATTCGATGTCAAAACCAATCGAATCAAGTCCGATTGACCTCAAATTTTGCACACAAGTCATATATGACATAACAGACCTATTTCAATTTCCAGAATCGGATTCCGACCCCGATATCAAAAAGTCAACCCCCAGGTCAAACTTTTCAAAAATTCAACTTTCGCCATTTCAAGCCTAATTCTACTACGGGTCTCCAAATAATTTTCCGGACATGCTCCTAAGTCCAAAATAACCATACGGAGCTATTGGAATTATCAGAATTCAATTCGGAGGTCGTTTACACATAAGTAAATATCCGATCAACTTTTCTAACTTAAGTTTTCAATTATGAGGCTACGTGTCTCATTTCACTCGGAAATCCTTCCGTACCCGAACCAACTAACCCGATAAGTCATAAATCAATTGTAAGGCATAAATTGAGTAGTAAATGGGGGAACAGGACTGTGATACTCAAAATAATCGGTCGGGTCATTACATTCTCCCTCAGTTAAACATACGTTCGTCCTCGAACGTGCCAAGAGTTGTTCTTAACCTTTAAATCTCTATTCCACCTTACCATGCATATACCCGGGGGTGATCTCATGTCACCCTATTCTATATAGGCCTGACCACATAGCATAACTGAAAATCATTAATTTAACCTTAGCCCAAAAACCATGGAGCCAAATTTCTAACATCCAGAATTCTTTTCAAGACCCGAATCTCACATCTACACACTGTATAAGCCTGAACAAGCTGTATCCAGCCATAACCATAATCCCAGATATAATCACATAACATACTAAACAACTCGCATACTGGTAGCACTATTTCTGATCACAATAACTACTCAAAACCAACCAAGTACTAGTATAAAACCCCGCATTCAACAGAACCTCATTTTGAAACCTTCGTACACTGCCAATGATGAAAGAAACAATCAAAAACTCCTAACCACTCATCAGATCAACTAGCCATAGAGCTCTCTCGCCCCAACCAGAACCATAATCCTCTCCTAAGCTGACTTTCAATATTATCCTCCCGAATATACCATAATCAAGCCTGATAGTACCCATTCTAGGTCCAATGACCTTATATTATTAAACACCACTATCCCACAGACACGACACATCAATATAACTCAAGCCACGACTGCGCAATCTGTGTACCCAAATATGGAAGATGTCTCAAGAAAGAGAACCGTATTGCAAGTTCAACAAGCACAACCATAACCACAATGTTACAACCAACTCCTCAAATTTCGTGAAGAGGATAACCGTAGGTGTATGTGCACAATTGTAGAGGAAAGAAATTAATAGATCAGATAAATTATTATAGAAATAGAATTCCCACACACGGCACGGACAACTCACGTGCCAATAATATGAATCGTCCGGCATGGTCACAGGCCTCCAGTCCCAACATATCATACAAGAGCAATTAAACAAGTACACTTGTATATGATAGTCAAATAAGATTCTCATGCTCCTGGACTGGTAGAAATAGCACGCCATAATGTAAGCACGTGCAAAGTATGCTATCACACTTCAAATCAAATTTTTTTTTATTTTTTTAACGCAGAATTAGTAACTATTCTGTTTATTTAGGGAATCGTTTTCTTTGTAACCTCAAGTATAGCCCAGATAGTTCTCAACAAAGGTACGAATACGGGAAACGTTATAACTTTACGCTTAACAGTCAACTCTAGGCATATAATAGCCTAAGCATTCTTCCGAGTATGAATACTTGCTCTAATGACCGCACATGGGCTCAAACCTCACATATATGCGCACTCATAGCGCATAGCTATCACAAATAATTAACGCAACTAGTGCCTCCACCGAGTTTTAAATAAAATAGTCACCTCAAATAGGTTGCAACCCCGAAATAATATACTTCTGAGAACTCCCAGTCGTCAAATTCATCGAACACATGAATCACCGTAACTGATTCCAACTCCAGCACTAAAATGACTAACACATCTTCCATTCACGATAATCCCATGAGGAATACTTTCATAATTCTTCCGTGCCACATAACAATAATTTGAATATCAGCAGTATATCAACCAGGTGAGTACTGCAATACCGATGAACATCCGTAAGTCAAAACACAATATGCCTTCTGAAATGCGCACCCTTATCAGGAATTATCGAGCAGTTATAACATTCATCGAAATATTTGAAACTGACCATGCTGTCCAACATTCGTTACCTTCTCTTCAAGACTGAACTGTCACCTTGTACATGTGAATCCTAATACCGCACAACACACCACATCTATTATGCCATCATGTGACAAGCACAAGAATCCCATTATCAACTCTGAGTCACAAGCAAATTACATACCTGTTAGTTAGAAACCTTCCTCTTGCTTCCTTCCAGGAGGAAATTATAATACACAACACGTTTCCCGCACTAGTAGAAAATATCTGGTTCAAACCATGGTAGAAACCATCAAGAACACTTTGAAATGTATCTGCACATAACCAAGCTATTAGAACTAAATTTCTCTAACTCGACCAAACCGCGTAGGTGGACAAACCCAAGAATATTGCCACCAAAACATTTGTAGAGTCTCACCATATCATAATTACCCCTATAAATACCACAACCGAAACACCCACTCTGAAAATACCTTATTTGAGTCTAAGGCCGTTTCATTCACCTTCTTGATACCGAAATATAAAATCCATAATGATATACAAAAATGCCACAAGTCTCGACACCATCCAACTTAAATCTCAGATTTTAGCCACAAACAAATCCGCCAAAAATTCTCAATTGTTACATATTAATCTCGAATCCATTAAAACTTTCTCGAGAGTCACCCCATTTGTTCAAATCCACATTACACCGCCCAAATGGGCCAAAAGACACGTGCTTCATTAGCACAACAATACTCAAAGAAGTAACTCTACTTTAATACCACCTATCAAATTCATACTCCGTGCGCACTACATCATTCACAAATAACAACTCACTCATCCCATGATTTTCATATATTCATAAGTGCAATATAACCCGTATCCAGGAATTTCCTTATTCGTGTCATCCTCAATCTCAACTTCTGCAAGTCATAACTAACCCACTAGTATGCCTCGGCCCAAAACTAAACCTTTACATATAACCATGAAATTGAATTATCAATAGCAGGCTCCCCCACTTGGCTCAAAGCCATAGATTAAAACATTCCATAACTCACAATACCAATACTCTATTATTGCCATAATGCCACAGTCAGTTCAACGAAACTTCTTCTCAAACTCATGCAACACCAACCATAAAAATACCCTAAATCATCCGCTAAGCTCGCAATCATTCTCTTGACACTTAAAGTTAACTTTCTCAGCCAGATTCAAATTCAAATCTCCACACATACGCCCTGCTGGCAGAAAAGAAACTCTCCACTTACATATAAGGAACATACCTACGTAGATTCTCCGCAGGGGATAATCCACCTGCTTAGCCTCAAATTGGTATCTTGTTATACCCTTTCGCAGTCACAATTACTATGCAATCACTTAATCTTTCCAAGTCCAAACTTATTAACAAGATATGAGAATTTAGTTTGTCCGATAATTTAACAACGTAAAAGATCCTTCAAAACATTCATACTCGAGACTGTACGTCATATCAAATCGAAATTCAAGCACCCAATGGCCTTTCCTTTACATTTCAAGGAAACACTTCTCGACATATTCAAATCGTCTTAACACATCCTGCGGTCACATCATACCCATCACACAGCCATTCCACCGCTCATCGAGCCATAAATTCCACTCGTAGGGTCATTACCGGACATATGAGTCCAATTGTACAAGTTACAACTGAAGCTACCGAGATTAAGCTGCGGTCTAACCATGGCCTCAAGTCCTCTAGACTGGCCCATCACCAAAACATAGAATACTCACCTCGAACCTCGTCCATAGAATCACAAGCTGGCAATGCACAGCTGAAACCGAGCGCTCATGTGCGCATACGAATGCGTGGAAGGAATTCAAAGAGTTATATTTCAAGCTGAATCAATTCCACATGATAAAGAAAGAAAGATGGGAAATTATCCTAAATGCCCTGTAGCCTCTCGAAGATAAGTATGGACGTCATCATACTGATCCACAAGACTCTACTAGACATTTGTTCATGACTTGTAGAACCTATGAACCTAAAGCTCTGATACCACCTTGTCACGACCCAAAATCCAACTAGCTGTGATAGCACATAACCTCACCCGCTAGGTAAGACAAATAACAATAATCCGATTCAATTAATATTTAACTAACTCTAATACACGGCCCAAGGACTGGTAGTACAAATCATGAGCTTCTAAGAATATAGTTTACAAAGCTGGTATGACGTAAATACATTATCTGTTTGAAAAGTACATAAACAGAGTTTTATGAATCTAAGACTACCATAAACAAGAGGCAGCTACCTCCAGAACGCAGGTACATCTTCAGATCCAGCTCCCAACGAACACGCAAGGTGTAGAAGTGTAGTATGAGTACAACCGACCCCATGTACTCAATAAGTAACAAACCTGACCTTAGGGTGAAAGTAGTGACGAGCTAACACAAAGGTCGGATCCAACACCAATATTCCACAACAGTTCATAACAGCATAGTACAAGTAACAAAGAGGTATCTCAGAAATAAAAATGCTTAAATCGTTCACAGTTTCAGAAAAATAGGTTTTCTTTTCAAGAATCTCAGTGAAAACCCAAATCTTTTACCGAAAATACGAGTAAGTTTGACAACAGTAATTTTCCAAAAAAAAATCCTTTCAACAATAAATCAGATATTTCATTTCCTTTCTAGATAGCCAGTGGAAAATGCATCACTATGCTCATAAGACAATAGGTGTAAGAAGTCATGAATGACGTGATACCGTGCAACAAGAGGAAAAATGCATCTCTATGCATGTATGTCAAATGTGCATGTCAATGTGATGCAACTCAGTGATAAAATCATATGCATACTCTCAAAGCATCATTTCACTCAGTCCTCCTAGTCACTCAGTCCTCACAATCACTCGGTCCTCACAGTCACTCATGCCTCACAGTCACTCAATCCTCCCAAATCACTTGGCACTCGCACTCGTACTCAGTAGGTACCTGCGCTCACTGGGGGTATGTACAGACTCTGAAGGGGCTCCTTCAGCCCAAGCGCTATAATCTGCACGGATAACTCACGTGCTACACGGATAACTCACGTGCTATAGTATCAATATCTATATCTGCACGGACAACTCACATGCTATAATAATGCCTATAAGGCCTGGTGCAGGCGGGCAGCCCCGATCCGCATAATAATAAAGTATATAAAGCCAATATGGCCTGCTGCGGTGTGCAGCCCGATCCTATAATTATCCTCACAATCAGGCCCTCGGCCTCACTCAGTCATCAATCTCTCCAGTTTCTCTCTCATGGGCTCACAATGTCATAAAAATAGCCCAAAAATGATGATATGATGTATCAATAAATAACAACAGAGACTGAGATATGATATATAATGACATGAATATGACTGAGTATGAATTTTCAATTTAAAACAAATAATTCACAGCAATATGACCTCTATGGGTCCCAATAATAGTGGCATATAGCCTCAACATGATTTTTAATATTATTCTCAGCTCAATTTCTTTAACATAAAACTACATAGAAAATGCCAAGATTATTTGACTACAAAATTCCACGAAAACAATTATGTCACAATCTCCATGGTGCACGCCCATACGCCTGTCACCTAGCATGTGCGTCACCTCCTAACAATTCACATAATACATATATTCAGGGTCCATACCCTCAGCTACAAGATTAGAAGAGTTACTTACCTCGAACAAACTGAATCCAATGTCGAGCAAGCTAAACAATATTTCAGAAATTTCATTCTGCGCATAACAGCTTCTGAACGGCTCAAATCTAGTCACAATTAATTTGATTTAGTCAACCCAAATTATAAGAATTTATTCCATATCAAAATACTAATTTTTTCACAAAATCCGAAATTACACTAAAAAATTGCATGTGGGGACCACATCTCGGAACCCAATTACAAAATATGAATTCCCATCCAACCACGAGTCCAACCATATAAATTTTACCAAATTCCGACATCAACTCGACCCTCAAATCTTCAATTAAAGTCATTGAAGATTTTTACCATTTTCAACCCAATCTTTACCTATTTGAACTCAACAATCTTTCCATAAACCTTATTGATATATATAAATAATATTATTACACCCAAGAATCATACTCTTAATCACCCATCTTTACCCAAACTCGAAATTGAAGACTAGGGGTTAGAACCTTACCTCTTGGGTGAAGATCTTGTGATATTTCCTTGTTAGATTTCAAAGCTTGAACAAGATCTTGACGAATAAAGCATTTGAGCTTCTTCCTCTCTATAGAACACTCTCCCTTCTCTCCAAAAATGTCAGATTTTTGCTCCAAAGTGAGTCCCAAAGCCTATTTATTAAAATGGGGTCGGGTTATGAAAATAGAAAAACTAACCCTCCGAAAGTAGGTCTGCGGTCGCATAATGGACCACAAAATGGGTATGCGGGTAGAAAAATGGTCGCAAAAATTGGTGCCCAGAACTGGGCTGTTCTGGTCCATTCTTCGACTAGTTTGCGGTCACAGAAGCACTTTCGAGATCGCAGAATTATCGCAAAATCTCATTTGTTTTTCAGCCTTTGGTAATTTAGTCATAACTTCTTGTAGGAATGTTTAAATGATGAACGGTTTGAAGATTTAGAAACTAGACTCAAAGATGTTTCATTTGATAGGTAATACACCATATAACACTTTGTATCATGAGATTTATGCTCATTTGAAGTTAGGTCTTGTGCGAACTCACTTGAAACGTTAGTCTATTATGAAATTTTCAACTTCTACATTCGATGCTGAAACCTATCGAATCAAGTCCGATTGACCTCAAATTCTACACACAAGTCATATATGATATAAAGGACCTATTCCAATTTCCGAAATCGGATTTCGATTCCGATATCAAAAAGTCAACCCCACCGGTCAAACTTTCCAAAAATTCAACTTTCGCCATTTCAAGCCTAATTCTACTACGGACCTCCAAATAATTTTTTGGACACGCTCCTAAGTCCAAAATAACCATACAGAGCTATTGGAATCATCAGAATTCAATTTCGAGGACGTCTACACATAAGTGAATATCCGGTCAACTTTTCCAACTTAAGTTTTTAATTTTGAGGCTAAGTGTCTCATTTTACTCCGAAATCATTCCGGACCCGAACCAACTAATCCGATAAGTCATAAATCAACTATAAGGCATAAATTGAGCAGTAAATAAGGGTACGGGGCTGTGATACTCAAAACAACCGATCGGCTCATTACAACTTCGCTTAGTAGTTTACGGGTGTAAGTAGCTCCATATGATATATTTTGACTTGTGTGAATCATCGGTTTGGTTTTCAGGTTATTCGGGACTGATTTGGAAGAATGATTCTCAACTAGGGAGCTTTAAATTTGAAAGAGTTGACCAAGTTTGACTTTTTGTAAATTTGAACTCGGAATGGAGTTTTGATTGTCCCATTAGCTTCGTTGGGTGATTTCAGACTTAGGAGCACGTCCGGATTGTGATTTGGAGGTCCGTGGTTGAATTTGGCTCGAAATGGCGAAAGTTGAAATTTTAGAAAGTTTGACCAGGAGTGGACTTTTTGATATTGGGGTCGGATTCCAATTTTGGAAGTTGGAGCAGGTTTGTAATGTCGAATGTGACTTGTGTGCAAAATTTAAGGTCAATCGGACGTGATTTGATAGGTTTAGGCATCGGTTATGGAAGTTTGGAGTTTCAAAGTTCATTGAATTCGAATTGAGGTGTGATTCATCATTCTGATGTTGTTTTGTGTGTTTTGAGGCCTCAAGTAGGTCCGTGTTATGCTACGAGACTTGTTGGTATATTTGGACGGGGTCCCGAGGGGATCGGGCGTGGTTCAAATCGATTTCGGGCTATTTTCCTTCATGTTTTCGGTGCTAGTGTGTTCTGGTGTCTGGTGTCACATTTCTTCATCGCGTTCGCGGGGAAAGTATCGCGAACGCGTAGTGTATTTTGATGGAAGCAGCAATTGTTCTTCGCGAACACGAAGTATGTTTCGCGTTCGCATAGAGTTGGGGCAAGTCCTCTTCGCGTTCGCGTATGGAGGATTGCGTTCGCGTAGTGTTGAGGTTGGTAGCCGGGAATTTGAGCGTTCTTCTATGCGATCGCGTAAGGTTAGTCGCGTTTGCGAAGCTTTGGCAGTAGTGTTCATCGCGTTCTCGTGAGGTGCATCGCGAATGTGTAGAGTCTTTTGTGGCAGTGTGCTTTTTTTTCATCGCGAACGCGATGGTTTTCCCGCGTTCGCGAAAGAGGACGTCTGGGCAGTGTATATAGTACTCTATTTTGAAGGTTTCAGACATTTTTATATTTTGGGAGCTATGGAGCTCGGATTGAGGCGATTCTTGAAGTAATTTTCATCACAAGGATTGGGATAAGTGTTCTCTACTCGAATTGTGAATTGGATTGTGAATTTTAAAGAGTAAATTAGGGGTTTTGGCCTAAAGTTTCATAATGTGAATTTTTGAGTTTTGCACATCGAATTGGAGTCGGATATGAGTGAAACTAGTATGGTTGGACTCATAATTGAATGGGTTGTTGGATTTTGTAAATTTTGTCGAGTTTCCAGGTGTGGGCCTGGGTTGGGCATTTGATCGATTTTGGGCTTTTGATTCAAGATTTGATCTTTTTCGATCGGGGTTGGTTCCTTTAGCATTGTTTGATGTACTTGAGTTGTTTTTGGTTAGTTTCGAGCTGTTCGGAGGTCAGAACGCACGGGATGGCATTTTGGAGCATCGCTTGGCTTGCTCGGTGTTGGAATTGGTTTGTTCGAGGTAAGTAAATCTTCTAATCTTAGTGTTGAGGGTATGAAACTCCAAAATACGTGTTATGTGATTGGTTTTAAGGTGACACACATGCTAGGTGATGGGCGTGTGGGCATGCACCATGTGAATTGAGACTCTGTTGTTCCCATGGCACTGTATAGTGGTCCTACTTTGTTGATATCCATGTTTTCACCATGTGATAAAGTAGTTTAGCTATCAATCATGCTAAATATCATGTTTAGGCTTTATGCTGATATTGTTAGGACCCATAGTGGTCGTTTCTTGCTGTTATGTCACTGATTTCATTGATATATTGTACTCAGTCATATTCATGCATTCATATCATATCTCAGTTTCAATTCTTGTTTATTAATACATCATATCATTGTTGTTGGGCTAGTTTCGTGGCATTGTGAGCCCGTGAGTGATACTGGAGAGATTGATGATTGAGTGACGCCGAGGGCCTGAGTGAGAGTGACATTTTGGGATTGAGCTGCACGACGCAGCATATTATATTGATTATAGTTTATATGGGTCGGATTGCACGCCGCAACGAGCCTTAGGGCTGTATATATATATATATATATATATATATATATATATATATATATATATATATATATATATATATATATATATATATATATATATATAAATCGGGTTGCATGCCGCAATGAGCCTTATGGCTATTTATATTTTATGGGATCGGGTTGCATGCCGCAGTGATATAGCGCTTGGGTTGAAGGATCCCCTCCGGAGTCTGCACACCCCCAGTGAGCGCAGTCGACTATATATATATGTGGATCGGGCTGCACGCTGCAACGGGTATTGTACAACGCTGAGTGATTGAGTGTGCTGAGCATTGAGTATAGTGAGAGAGGATGAGAGATAGTGATATTGAGTACTCTGAGAGAGTGAGTACATGAGCTCATCATCGAGATACATTGCATTTGAAAAGCGTACTTGAGATACATGCATAGAGGTGCATTTCTTTCTGCTACCCAGTTTTGGGGACATTTATGATTTTACCTGTATCTTGACATGTAGGCATAGAGAAATACTTTCCGCATGCTACCTGAAAATGAAACATCTTTCTATTTGTTGAAAGGAGTTTTGGGAAAAATCACAGTTTTCAAACTTACTCGTATTTTGGCTTTTTCGGTAAAATATTTGGATTTTTACTGAGATACTTGAAAAGAAATGCCTATTTTTCTAGAACTGTGAACGGACTGAGCCTTTTATTTCTGAGATACTCTTTTGTTACGTGTACTATGTTGTTATGAACTGTTGTGGAATATTGGTGTTGGACCCGACCTTTCTGTTAGCTCTTCACTACTTTCAACCTAAGGTTAGGTTTGTTACTTATTGAGTATATGGAGTCGGTGTACTCATACTACACTTCTGCACCTTGTGTGCAGATGTTGGTTGTTGATGTTGCTGTGTTCGATGGGAGATGGATTGAAGATGTACCTGCGTACCGGCTGTAGCTGCCTCTTGTTCGTGGTAGCTTTAGATCTGTAAAACTGTGTTTATGCACTATTCAAACAGACTATGTATTTATTTCATTTCTGCTTTGTAAACTCTATTCTTAGAAGCTCATGATTTGTACTACCAGTTCTTGGAGAATGTATTAGATTCAGATATGTCTTTACTTAATAGCTTTATTAATTATTATTGGAATTGGTTAGTGGTTAATTGGCTTACCTAGCGGGTTGGGTTAGGTGCCATCACAACTAGTCAAATTTTGGATCGTGACAAGGTAGTATTAGAGCTCTAGGTTCATAGGTTCTACAAGTCATGAGCAAGTGTCTAGTAGAGTCTTTGATAAATAGGGATTTTGACCGCTTATTTGCTCTCTTTTACTTACGTTTTAGCTCAAAAATGCTTAAAGGTATTCCCGAGAACTAATGAAATGTGCTTTCTTGCAGGAATATTGGAAAACGAGCCAAAGAAGTAAAAATCAACTCAAAAAGGAGTAAAATTGGACGAGAACCAAAACAAGGCAAAAAGGGCTACAGTGTGGACCGCATTATACTGTGTGCAGCCGCAAACTCTGAATATGCACTGATAGAATTTCTTCATAGAGTGCGGACTGCATAATTATTGTGCGGCCGCAGAAGACTAGATTCAGAGACTTGTAATTTGGGAGCTTAAAGATGTGCGGACCGCACTATTATTGTGCGGCCGCACTCATAAATGTGTAGTCCGCAGAATGAAGCCCGGATCCAATCCAAGAGAAAGAGTGCGGCCGCACTCAGAAATATGCGGCCACATCTCACTTTTATGCGATCGCAGAAAGCCAACCTAACCAGTCAATATCAAAGTGCGGACCGCACACATAATTGTGCGGCCGCACAACCTTCGCATGGACAATTTTGTCAGATATTTTCAACTGGGTATAAATAGATTTTTTTGTCATTTTCAACTGGGTGCACCTGAACACTTAAAGCCGTTTTTATTTACTGCATAGGGTAACTTTGTACTAGTTTAGCATTTAAACACTAGATTTTCTTTCTTTAATCAATTATTATGCATTTTATCTTAGTTTATTCTTTAATTTCTTCACTTTCCATGAGTAGCTAAACCCTTAGCAATAGTTGTGACCCAACCCTAGTATGTGTACTTAATGGGTGATTGATTTAGGGCTTATTTGTGATTGGGTATATGAATTTTATCCTAGTTCTTGCTTGAATTTGAGAATTGATGGTTGCAAACATTGATTCATACCTAATTGACTTAGTCTATACTTGAGAAAGTAAGACTAAGTCTAGGAAAACTTGGCTAACAAGAAATTGATAGCCCCAATTAAAGGGTCGAATCCAGAGATAGTAAGACTCGACTTGAGCATTTATCACTTGTTTCGTGAGATACCCATTTGAACTTGAGAAAGCCGAATTGGGCAAAATCACTCAAACTCCCGAGAGGTATAGAGTGCGTAATTACGTGTGATTGCTATATTATATCCCGATCAACCAAACATGCCCTAAAGCTATAAATCTGTTAGGTAACCAACTAGGCGGAAGTCGCAACCCTAGATCTTTTATAACTTGAAAAACAACCAAAACCAAAAACATTGTCTCTTAGCTTTACACTTACAAGCATTAGCAAAAAAGTAGAAGTAGAAACAACAATTGAAAATGTGGAAGTGTAATTTTTGGCACGTCATACATTCACACTAGCTATATACCTAATCCCACATCAAGCTCCCCGTGGAATCGACCCCGACTCGCGTTGGGTTTTTATTATTGCATCGACCGCCTCGCAACCTAAATTAGTGTTGTGAGTTTGGGCGATATCAGTCTTGCGGATCGGTATGATGACGTCCATACCTATCTTCGAGAGGCTACAGGACATTTAGGATATACTTCACATCTTTCCTTCCTTATCGTGCGGCATTGATTCAGCTTGAAGCGTAACTCTTTGAATTCTTTCTATGCATTCGTATGCGCGTGTGAGCGCTCGGTATCAGTTGTGCACCGGCGGCTTGTGATTCTATGAATGAGGTTCGATATGTGATTTTGGCATGCTAATGATGGACCAGTCTGGAGGACTTGAGGCCGGGTTTTGATGGTGGTTTAAGAACGGAGATTTCGATTGTGTGGGCAAGTATTTTTGGGACTTATATGTCTGGTGGTGTCCTTGTTAGAGGAATTTGTGATTGGATGACTATGGGGTGTGTATAATGAGACTGTGAAATATGTTTAGATTGTTTGAATGCGACGATAAGAGTTTACTTGAGATGTAGCAAGGACTTTGGGGTGTTTGATTTCTATCTTGATTTGGCGTATGGTCTCGAGTTATGTGTGTGTTGAGGGATCTCTCATGTTATTTAGTTGTGGAGCGAATTAAATTCTCATGTCTTGTTGATGAGTTCAGAATTAAGAAGATTAAGTGATTGCGTAGTAGTCGTGACTGTAAAAGGGTATAGGTGTCCTGAGGTTATGTGGTCCTTATGATGTTTTGTAGAGAGTTCTCTTTTACCAGTAAATGATGTATGTTGCAATTTGAGTTTGGATCGCTTGTGGAAGTTGGCTTGACTATTACAAGGGTGAATGTGAGATTTGCAGACGGTTTGAGGTATTATATGGTTTGTGTTACATGTACTTGCAAATGATTTAGTTGAATTTCAGTGCGGGATTCTGGAAGTAATAGAGTATGGGTATCGTGATGTTATCGACTGTTTTGTTCTATGGCTTTGAGCCAAGTGGAGAAGTCTGCTATCGACGAGTTGTTTGCACAGTTATATGTCGTATTGGTTTCGGTTCGGGGTATACTGGTGAATTAGTTATGACTTGAAGAGGTCGAGATCGAGGATGACTCGGGTAAAGGAATTTCTGGATATAGGTTGTATTACGCTCTATGGGTATATGGGAATGATAAAATAATTGAGTGGTTATTCGCGAAGGATGTAGGGTACCTGGAGTAGAACTTTGCTCGATTGCTTAGGAGTATGGACTGCTCCCTTTGGTGTTGGTGTACTAATGGGGCACAGGTCGTTCGGTCTGTTTGATCGGCTCAATTGAGATTTGAGTAGAGTGGATGACTCTCGAGAATGGTTCTAATGGATTTAAGAATTATATGTAGAAATTGAGAATTTCGGATTGGTATATGGCTAGGATATGATATTTGCATGGGATGGTGTCGAGACTTGTGGCATTTTTATATCATTGTGGATTATACATTTCAGTATCACGAAGGTGAAGGAAATAATTTTAGGTTCACATAAGGTCTCTTTAGAGTGAGTATCTCGGTTGTGGTGCTTTGGGGTGCTTATGAGGGAAGTCAACGGCTTATGGGCCCTTAGGGCGTGGTGGTTTTATACTAGGGCCTCTTGTGTGGTGAATTTTGGTTAAGGATAGTGGTGCTCTAGAAAGGAGAAGTATCAACTTGAAGGCAATTTGTAAGGGACTTGGAGAAATAGGACAGCTTGGTAGTAGGTTGGGTTGGTACAGTAATGGGTATAATCGATTCTTTGGGTACTTATGACGTGGCTAGACTCTACAGGTGTTTCGTGGCAATGCTCTTGGGTTTTGGCAACCTGCGTGGCTGAGTTGAGTTAGAGAGATTCGGTTCAGGTAGCTTGGTTGTGTGCAAATGAGTTTTGAAGAGTTCTCACTGGCTTTTACCATGGTTCGAGGGGTATATTTCCTACCGACGTGAGGAATATGTTGCGTATTGAAATTTTCTCTGGGATGAGATCAAATGGAAGGTTTCTGACTGATCGGGTATGTATTCTGCTTGTGACTCAGAGTTGGTTATGAGATTTTTGTACTCTTCGCAAGATGTCATGGTAGACGCGGTGTATTGAGTGGAATTGAGATTTGCTTATGCAAGGTCACAGTTCAGTTTTGAAGGGAAGGACATAAATTCATAGGCAACATGGACGGATTCAGATGACTATGCAAATGATATTACTAATCGATATGGCCTGATGAGAGTATATATTTCAGAATGGGCAAGGTATTTTGATTTATGGGCACTTTATTGGTATTACGGCACTCTCCTGGTTGATCGACTGCTGATATTCAAATTTTTCCAGGTGGCACGAAAGAATTTTAGAAGTATTCCTCGTGGGATGATCGTGTATGAGATGTGTTAGACATTTGGGCGGTGGAGATGGAATCAAAAATGGTGATTCGTGTGTTCTATGGATTTGGAGACTGGAGTTCTCAGGAGCAGATTATTTCATGGTTGTGGACTGTGAAGTCGTGGCCGAAGCTAGCCAGATGATAGTATGTGTTATGATTCAGTCATTTTGGGCTTTCGGAGGGCTATTTATCTACTTGTGGGTGGCCGGAGTTGATTTGGGGGTCCATTGGTAGGCCCAATTAGGATGTGTATTCTACATCGAGCCGAATTGGTTGGCTCCATACTGCTATTATTGAGATATGTACCATTCAGTTGTTGTTGAACTTATTTGTGGTTGGAAATGATCTGTGAGTTACTCTTCTATGCTACGAGGAGTTGTGATCCATTGGTTATAAGCACACCTGGTGCGGTTCTATTTGGGATTTATAGCGAAATTTGAGCGAGATGAGTAGTTGGGTATTACATGATTGATTGCGTATTGGTTATGTCCTTTCGAGTTTTGGGTGGCATTGTGTCATTGGCTTCTTCGTGGTTATGGTAATGCACTTTGAGTACTTGATGTCGGATTGCGCGTGGTTATTGATTTTGAGCATGGTGGCTGAGGTATTTTATATGGACCAGTATTTGGATAGGGTCGCTCATTGTAGCAGAGTTATGTGAAAATATGATCCTTTGTGTTAGAGTTGTGTGTTATGGTTCTATAGTGTGTGATGGGTTTAAGCATTTCGTTGTGGTGGTACTTGTTGAGCTTGTGGGACGGTTCTCTCATTTGAGTCATTTTTTCCATGATTGAGTACATTTGAAATGTTGCTATTTGGTGCACGGATTGCATGGGTTGTGGCTGTAGATTATATTGATGTGTCATGTCACTGGAGTGGTCATGTTGGATGAGATGAGGTCATTGGACCTAGGATGGATACTATTGGATTTGATTACAGCATGTTTGGAAGGATAATATCCAAAATTGGCTTAGAATTGGCTATAGTTCTTGTTGAATGAGAGAGAGTTCCATGACCGGTTGATCTGATGAATGGTTATGAGTTCTGCATGTTTCTTTCATCATTGGAAGTGTACGAAGGTTTTAGAGTGAGGCTTTGTTTGATATGAGGTTTATTACCGGTATTGGGTTGTTTTGAGCAGCTACTGTGATTTGAAATTTTTGCTATGAGTATTTGAGTTATGTGGTACATCATGTGATTACATCTTGGGTTATAGATATGGCTTGATACAGCTTGTTCAGACTTATACAGTGTGTAGATGCGAGATTCTGATCTTATAGAAATTGTGGATGTTGGAAATTGGATTCTACGGTTTATGGGCTAAGTTGAATTAAGAACTACAGTTATGTTGTGTTGTCGGGCCTATATGGGATAGGGTGACATGAGATCACCCCCGGGTATGTGCATGTCAAGGTTATACGGCAGTTTGATGGCTTTGAGAATAACTCGGGACACGTTCGAGGACAAACGTATGTTTAAGTGGGGGAGGATGTAACGACCCGACCGGTCATTTTGAGCATTGGCACTTCGCTCGGTAGTTTACTGGCGTGAGTAGCTCCGTATGATGTATTTTGACTTGTGTGAATCATCGGTCTGGTTTTCAAGTTATTCGGAACTGATTTGGAAGAATAATTCTCAACTATGGAGCTTTAAATTCGAAAGAGTTGATTGACTTTTTGTGAATTTGAACCCGGAACGGAGTTTTGATTGTCCCATTAACTCCGTTGGGTGATTTCAGACTTAGGAGCGCGTCCGGATTGTGATTTGGAGGTCCGTGGTTGAATTTGGCTCGAAATGGCGAAAGTTAAAATTTTGGAAAGTTTGACCGAGAGTGGACTTTTTGATATCGGGGTCCAATTTCGGAAGTTGGAGAAGGTCCGTAATGTCGAATGTGACTTGTGTGCAAAATTTGAGGTCAATCGGACGTGCGTTGATAGGTTTCGGCATCGGTTGTGGAGGTTTGAAGTTTCAAAGTTCATTGAATTCGAATTGAGGTGTGATTCGCCGTTCTAATGTTGTTTTGTGTGTTTTGAGGCCTCGAGTAGGTCCGTGTTATGTTGTGGGACTTGTTGGTATGTTTGGACGGGGTCCCGAGGGGCTCGGCCGTGGTTCAGATCGATTTCGGGCTATTTTCCTTCATGTTTTCAGTGCTGGTGTGTTCTGGTGTCTGTTGTCACATTTCTTCATTGCGTTTGCGTGGCAAGTATCGCGAACGCGTAGTGTATTTTGATGGCAGCAGCATTTGTTCTTCGCGATCGCGAAATATGTCTCGCGTTCGTGTAGAGTTGGGGCAAGCCCTCTTTGGGTTCGCGTATAGAGGATCGCGTTCGCGTAGTGTTGAAGTTGGCAGCCGGGAATTTGAGCGTTCGTCTATGCGATCGCGTAAGGTTAGTCATGTTCGCGAAGCTTTGGCAGCAGTGTTCATCATGTTCGCGTGGGGTGCATCGCGAACGCGTAGAGTCTTTTGTGGCAGTGTGCATTTTATTCATCGTGAACGCGATGGTTTTCCCCCGTTCGCGAAAGTGGACGTCTGGGCAGTGTATTTTGTACTCTCTTTCGAAGGTTTCAGACATTTTTACATTTTGGGAGCTATGGATCTCGGATTGAGGGGATTCTTGGAGCAATTTTCATCACAAGGATTGAGGTAAGTGTTCTCTACTCGGTTTTGGTTATATTTCATGAATCTACCTTCGTTTTTGGTAATTGGATTGTGAATTTTAAAGAGTAAATTGGGGGGTTTGGCCTAAAGTTTCATAATGTGAATTTTTGAGTTTTGAACATAGAATTGGAGTCGTATTTGAGTGAAACTAGTATGGTTGGACTTGTAATTGAATGGATTGTTGGATTTTGTAAAAAAATTTGAGTTCCAAGGTACGGGCTTAGGTTGGGCTTTTGGCCGATTTTGGGCTTTTGATTCAAGATTTGATCTTTTTCGATCGGGATTGGTTCCTTTAGCATTGTTTGATGTACTTGAGTTGTTTTTGGTTAGTTTCGAGCCGTTCGGAGGTTGGAACGCGCGGGATGGCATTTTGGAACATCGCTTGGCTTGCTCGATGTTGGAATTGGCTTGTTTGAGGTAAGTAACTCTTCTAATCTTAGTGCTGAGGGTCTGGAACTCTGAAATAAGTGTTATGTGATTGGTATTGAGGTGACGCACATGCTAGGTGACGGGCGTGTGGGCATGCACTATATGAATTGAGACTTTGTTGTTCCCATGGCATTGTATATTGGTCCTACTTTGTTGATATCTGTGTTTTCACCTTGTGATAAAGTAGTTAAGCTATCAATCATGCTAAATATCATATTTAGGGTTTATGCTGATATTGTTAGGACCCATAGTGGTAGTTTCTTGCTGTCATCTCACTGATTTCATTGATATAATGTACTCAGTCATATTAATGCATTCATATCATATCTCAGTCTCAGTTGTTGTTTATTGATACATCATACCATTGTTGTCGGGCTAGTGTCATGGCATTGTGAACCCGTGAGTGAGACTGGAGAGATTGATGACTGAGTGAGGCTGAGGGCCTAAGTGAGAGTGACATTTTGGGATCGGGCTGCACGCCGCAACATTTTATATTGATTATATTTTATATGGGTCGGGTTGCCCGCCGCAACGAGCCTTAGGGTTATATATATATATATATATATATACATGTATGGATCGAGTTGCATGCCGCAACAAGCCTTACTGCTATTTATATGTATTGGGATCGGGCTGCACGCCGCAGTGATATAGCGCTTGGGCTGAAGGAGCCCCTCCGGATTCTGCACACCCCTAGTGAACGCAGTCGACTATATATATATATATATGTGGATCGGGCTGCATACCGCAGCGGGTATTGTACAGCGCTGAATGATTGAGTGTGTTGAGCATTGAGCATAGTGAGAGAGGATGCGAGACTGTGACATTGAGTACTCTGAGAGTGTGAGTACATGAGCTCATCATCGAGATACATTGCATTTGACAGACGTACTTGAGATACATGCATAGAGGTGCATTTCATTCTGCTACCCAGTTTTGGGGACATTTATGATTTTACATGTATCTTGACATGTAGGAATAGAGAAGTACTTTCCTCATGCTACCTGAAAATGAAACATCTTACGATTTGTTGAAAGGAGTTTTGGGAAAAATCACAGTTTTCAAACTTTTACTCGTATTTTGGCTTTTTCAGTAAAAGATTTGGATTTTCACTGAGATACTTGAAAAGAAATGCCTATTTTTCTGGAACTGTGAACGAACTGAGCCTTTTATTTCTGAGATACTCTTTTGTTACGTGTACTATGCTATTATGAACTGTTGTGGAATATTGGTGTTGGACCCGACCTTTCTGTTAGCTCGTCACTACTTTCAACCTAAGGTTAGGTTTGTTACTTATTGAGTACATGGGGTCGGTTGTACTCATTCTACACTTCTACACCTTGAGTGCAGATGTTGGTTGTTGATGTTGTTGTGTTCGATGGGAGCTGGATTGAAGATGTACATGCGTCCCAGCTGTAGCTACCTCTTGTTCGTGGTAGCTTTAGATATGTAAAAATCTGTTTATGTACTATTCAAATAGACTATGTATTTATTTCATTTCCGCTTTGTAAACTCTATTCTTAGAAGCTCATGATTTGTACTCCCAGTTCATGGAGAATGTATTAGATTCAGATATTTCTTTACTTAATTGCTTTATTAATTGTTATTGGAATTAGTTAGTGGTTAATTGACTTACTTAGCGGGTTGGGTTAGGTGTCATCACGACTAGTCGGATTTTGGGTCGTGACAAGTTTCCCTTCATTCGGATTTTGAGTGTTGAGGGTGACTTTTCTTAGCACCAAGCCCCCGATGTTAAAATGTCAAAGATTGGCTCTTCGATTGTAGTACCTTTTGATCCGTTGTTTTTGAGCGGCCAATCGGACGAGAGCGGCATCGCGTCTTTCGTCCAATAATTATAGGCTCGTATTTATGGTCTCGTTATTCGACTCCTCTGTTGCATATCGAAACCTGATGCTAAGTTCTTCGACCTCGACCGGGATCAAAGCTTCGGCGCCATAAACTAACAAGAACGGTGTTGCTCCGGTGCTGGATTTCGAAATTATGCGGTATGCCCATAGAACCTCGGGTAGTATTTCTCTCCATTTTCCTTTGGCGTCGATCAATATCTTCTTAAGATTTTGGATGATGGTTTTGTTGGTCGATTCGGATTGTCTTCCCGCTGGGATTATAAGGTGTTGATAGAATTCTTTTGATTTTGTGATCCTCGAGAAATTTAGTTACTTTGCTACCGATGAATTGTTTTCCATTATCACATACAATTTTGGAGGGCATCCGGTATCGACATATGATGTGGTCCCAAATGAAGTCTATGACTTCCTTTTCTCTGACTTTCTCAAAAGCCTGTGCTTCAACCCATTTAGAGAAATAATCAGTCATAAAAAAATAAATTGAACTTTACCAGGGGCCAACGGGAGAGGGCTAACGATGTCCATTCCCTATTTCATGAAGGGCCATGGGGGCAGGACCGAGTAGAGTAGTTCCCCGGGTTGATGAATCATAGGCGCATGCTTTTGGCATTTGTCGCATTTTCGAATGAACTCCCTTGCATCTTTCCTCATATGGGTCCAATAGTACCCTGCTCTGATTACTTTGTGGACCAGCGATTCGGCACCGGGATGATTTCCACAAGTACCCCTCGTGAACTTCCCGTAGGATGTAGTTGGTATCTCCCGGTCCCAAACATATTACCAACGGTCCATTGAACGTCATTCTAAACAGTGCTCCGTCTTCGGACAAAGTGAATCGTGCTGCCTTTGGGCGCAGAGCTCTCGACTCCTTTGGATCTGATGGAAGCTTCCCGTTCTTTAAGTTCTTTATGTACTTGTTTCTCCAATCCCTAGTTAAACTTGTGGAGTTTATTTCAGCGTGACCTTCTTTGATTACCGATCTCATGTGTTGTACGACATTCCCCGAGTTGAGTTCGTCGTCTTTGACCGATGAACCTAAGTTTGCAAGAGCGTCGGCCTCGTTGTTCTGTTCTCGAGGTACATGTTGCAAGGTCCATTCCCTAAATCGATGTAGAGTCACCTGTAGTTTATCTAAGTACCTTTGCATTCGATCTTCTCGGACTTCAAAAGTCCCGTTAACTTGGTTTACCACGAGGAGGGAATCACACTTAGCCTCTATGACCTCCGCCCCCAAGCTTCTGGCTAGTTCGAGACCTGCAATCATGGCCTCATACTCGGCCTCATTGTTAGTCAGTTTTGTAGTTCTGATAGACTGTCTAACTACATTACTTGTGGGTGATTTTAGTATGATGCCTAATCCGAACCCCTTAGCGTTCGAAGCACCGTCTGTAAAGAGGGTCCAAACTCCCGAAGATGTACCCTATTTTACCAGTAGTTCTTTTTCAACCTCGGGTACGAGGGCCGGTGTAAAGTCTGCCAGGATTTGAGACTTGATGGCGGTTCGGGGTCGATACTCAATATCGTACCCACTGATTTCTACGGACCATTTGTCTAATCGATCCGAAAGCTCAGGTTTGTGTAAAATATTTCGAAGAGGATAAGTTATTACAACACTTATTGGATGACATTGGAAATATGGTTTTAGTTTCCTTGAAGTGCTTATTAAAGCAGGCGTTAATTTTTCTAAGTGTGGATATCTAGTTTCGGCCTCACCTAAGGTCCGACTAACATAATAGACAGAGAATTGAGTACCTTGTTCTTCTCGGACCAGGACTCCACTTACCGCTATCTCCGAGACTGCCAAATAAAGGTAAAGTTGTCCGTCCACTTTCAGGGTGTGAAGCAACAACGGGATCGATAAATACTGCTTTAGTTACTCCAAGGCGTGTTGGCATTCCGGAGTCCATGCAAAATTGCTCTTCTTCTTAAGCAGCGAGAAGAATCGGTGGCTCCTATCTGAGGATCTCGAAATGAATCATCCTAGGGCGGCAATCCACCCCGTCAGCCTCTGCACGGCCTTTACATTATCCACTACCGTAATATCCTCGATAGCTTTGGTATTATCGGGGTTGATCTCGATTCGCCGATTGGACACCATGAAACCAAGAAACTTGCCCGAGCCAACCTCAAAAACACATTTTTCGGGGTTGAGCTTCATATTGTACTTCCTCAGTATATCAAAAATCTCCTGCAAATGCTTTAATTGGTCCTCTGCTCGCAGGAACTTAACTAACATGTCATCAATATAAACTTCCATTAATTTTCCTATTTGTTCTTCGAACATTCGGTTTACTAGGCATTGATAAGTTACACCAGCATTTTTTAGACCGAATGGCATTACATTATAATAGTAGGTACCGTACTTAGTGATAAACGAGGTCTTTTCCTGATCCTCTAGGTTCATCTGTATCTAGTTGTAATCAGAGTAGGCATCAAGAAAACTGAGAGTCTCGTGGTCGTGGCATCGATCATACGATCAATATTAGGCAAAGGAAAAGAATTCTTGGGGCATGCTTTATTCAGGTCTTTATAATCTACACACATTCTAAGTTTGTTTCCCTTCTCAGGGACTACCACTACGTTTGCTAACCATTCGGATACTTTACTTCCTGAATGGATCCTATTTGGAGAAGTTTGGTTACCTCGTCCTTGATGAAGGCATGTTTGACCTTGGACTGGGGCCTTCTTTTTTGCTTCAGCGGGCGGAATTTAAGGTCCATGCTCAGTTTGTGAGTGGTAATTTCTAGTGGGATCCCTGTCATATCGAGGTGGGACCAAGCAAAGCAATCCATGTTAGCTTTAAGGAAATGAATAAGTTTTTTCCTGAGCTCGGGGGTTAACCCCGTGCCCAGGTATACCTTTCGTTTGGGCTGATGCTTGGTCAGTGTGACTTGTTCCAGCTCTTCTACCGTCGATTTGGTGGCGTCGGAGTCATAGGGAATTATGAAGGATCGAGGGATCCAGTAGTCGTCATCCTCATCGATCCCTTGCTTCAGTAATTGGGTTGAGGCTGGTGTCTATGGTTGTTATTTGGCCTCCTTCTTTCCCTTCGAATCTGATCCCTTCATTGATGAGAGCGCTGATACCAGTATCACTTCATCGACTACAAATATCTCATTGTCGGCGGGTTGTTCCCTGTACACTGTTTTGACTCCCTCCGATGTCAGGAACTTCAAAACTTGGTAAAGGGTCGAGGGTACTGCCCTTATGTTATGGATCCATGGCCTTCCGATCAGGGCGTTGTACCTCATGTCACCCTCGATCACATGGAACTTTATTTCTTGGATGGCCCCGGCCACGTTCACTGGCAAATCATTCTCACCTTTGGTGGTTTCGCTTGCATGTTGAAGCTGTTAAGTACTCGGGCTACGGGCATAATTTGATCATGTAGGCCGAGCTATTCTACGACCCTCGATCGAATAATGTTGGCCGAGCTACCTGGATTAATCAAAACACGTTTAACTTCAATTTTATTCATAAGGACAGATATTACCTGTGTGTCGTTATGGGGTTATAAGATCCCCTCTGCATCCTCGTCATTGAAAGATAAGGTCCCTTCCGGTATGTAGTCTCGAGTCCATTTTTCCCTCGTGATCGACACCTTGGTGTGTTTGAATACAGCCCCCTAAGGAATATCGACCCCTCCAACAATCATGTGGATCACGTGTTGCAGATCTTCTTGCTCATTCTGTCTGTTTGAATCTCTGTTCTTGAAGTGGTTTTTAGCCCGATCACTTAAGAATTCTCTAAGATGCCCTTCGTTGAACAAACGAGTTACCTCCTCCCTCAGCTGTCTGCAATCTTCTGTTCTATGACCATGGGTGCCATGATATTTGCACATTTGATTAGGATTTCTCTGGGCCGGTTCAGTCTGCAGAGGTCGGGGCCACCTGGTGTCTTTGATACGCCCAATGGCTGATACAATAGTTGATGCATCAATGTTGAAGTTGTATTCCGATATTCATGGTACTTCTTTGGGTTCGACATTTCTGTCGAAACCACTCTTATTCATGAGCCCTCGAGAGCTCTATCCTCGATCATTTCTTCTATCAATTCGAACGGGGTTGCGTCCAGACCCGTTGTTTCTCTGATCTCTACCGTACGGCTGATATCGATCTCTGTTTGACCGTGGTTCCCCGGTCAATATCCCTTTTAACTCTATCGATGGTCCTGTTTGGATAAACGGACCCGGAAGGAGCGCCTAACTGGTCATCCTCGACCCTAATCATTTACTGGTACCGATTGTGCACATCGGCCCAGGTTACAGCTGGATATTTGATCAAGTTCTGCTTTAACTATTGTGAGGATACCGAACTTCGTACGTTTATGCCTTGAGTGAAAGACTGAACAGCCCAATCATCGGCGACCGGGGGCAGATCCATACGCTCTATTTGGAACCGAGATACGAATTCTGTGAGCATCTCGTTGTCTTTCTATTTTACTTTGAAGAGGTCCAACTTTCTAGTCTCGAACTTTATCGCTCCGGCGTGTGCTTTGATGAAGGAATCGACGAGCATAGCAAAAGAATCAATGGAGTTAGGTGAAAAATTATGGTACCATATCATCGCCCCCTTTGATAAAGTTTCTCTAAATTTCTTCAGCAGTACGGACTCAATATCATCGTCCTCTATACCGTTCCCTTTTATTGCGCATGTGTAAGAAGTGACATGCTTGTTGGGGTCGGTACTTCCAGTATACTTGCGAATTTATGGCATGTGGAATTTCTTCGGAATGGTCTTAGGAGCCGTGCTTGGGGGGAAGGGCTTTTATACAAACTTCTTTGAATCCAAACCCTTCAAAATCGGTGGTGTCCCCTGAATTTGATCAACTCGAGAGTTATATTTTTCCATTTTTTTGTCATTCGATTCAATCTTCTTCTCCCCGATTTAATTCGCTTTGTCATATCCTCGAACATTTTCAAGATAGCGGGGTCGGTCCCTGACTCATTCATATTTGACCTCCCTGACACTGGTTCGACCCTGTGAACAACTTCTGTGATGGCTCAGGTTCGACCCTACTCGGTGCGTCATTCTGATTTTGAAGTTGTGATATTGCAACATGTTGAGCCTGTAGCATTTCGAATATTATTCGAAGGCTGATTCTGCTTTCTTCGCCGAATTGTGCGTTATGACCGGCTGCCGAACGTCTATGCGGATGCTATTTTTGGGGTCGACCCCCAAATTTGCATTCAGGGCAACATGGGAACTGACGTCGATGGGGTCTACAACTGGTACTCCCTCGAGATCAACTGGAGGCACTTCGTTTCCTGGGGCGGCTACGTTATCGTTTTTGCCATGAAAACTAAGACCATTGTCGATGTGTGTGGGTACTGCTGGAGAGTTCGACATGCTGATCCTGGAATCAAAAATGCTTACAAGAACAAGTGTAAAGCAGTGTGTGTTATGAAAATTAGCAACATGCAATCACTATTATCCTTAGCCCCACGGTGGGCGCCAAACTGTTTACCCTTAAAATCGGATAACAATTAAATTTATAAGTGGTTTTAAGGATATGTGATTTTACTTGGCACAACTGAGAAATATAAGAATTGAAGTTAGAAATTAACTGTAAAATGAAGCAAACGAATGTAACGTGCAACTTTGGCCCTCGAGCTAGGTCGCCCTCGAACCAACTAAGTATATTATTGAAAATCAAGAACTGAACAACTGAATAAAAGAGCTTAAGAGATAAAACGTAATATATTGCTTTGTTATGCGTGAATCCCCTTACAAAATGATTGGAACCCCCTTTATATAGTAGAGGAGTTCTATAAATGGTACAATTCTAAATACATAAGGAAGTCTTCTGATTGGCTAATCAACCGGTCTTGACTTGATATATGTCGAGATCTCCGCCACAATCCTCTCCCGGTCACGGATTCCTCGGCTTTCTGTTATTAGACTTAGCAGGCTTCCTTCAATCTCTCTAGATCCCTATCCTTCTCGGTCTCGACCTTAGCTGGTCTCGATCGATCCCTGAATCACGAGCTAGGCAATATTTATTCGTGTAATGATCTAATATAACATGGGATTAAACCTCGGTCTGCCACCCCGGTCTCGATTAACCATATAAAATCGGGCAAGCACGATTTTGACGTTATACAAATGGCTTTTAAGTAGGGGTGGGCATAAAATCCGAAAAATCAAATTCCGAACTGGACCGAATTAATTCTTTATTTCGATATCAGTTTATTTTGTATTTCGGTATAATTCGGTATTAATTTTTCGGTTACTCGATATTTCGGTATGGTACTCAGTATTGAGGTTTCAATATTTTGGTATATCGAAATACCGAATTATTTTAGTCTAAGTCCACTTCTATTTTTATTTTCTAGCCCAATAAACCTAAGCCCAACACCAAAACCCCCTAATTACCTTGGGCCTTAGTCCCTTATGATTACGAGTTACGCAGCAGACGCCACTACCCTTCACATCCCTCTCTTTAAACAACACTAAGTGGTTGGTTCTTATTTATGCACATCAAAACTTGGTTATTTGTAATAGTCGTTCATCTGCAAAATAATTTTCTCCTTGCAATTAAGCTTAAATTTAGATCATATGGTGAGGACTTCATCTATTTCATGAAATGACTAAGAAGAACTTTTATTAAAAGCAAGTAAGACAACCAAGAGATGGCAGAAATTTGGAAACCAAGTTGCCCTCAGGCATTGCCACTTCTTATCATGTTAGATAGGGACGGTGTGATATTGAAACCGTACCGAATCAAATAAGAAAATATCGGATCGTAACGAATTATTTTGGTACGGTATTTGGTATGCACAATTGATATACCGAATACCAAAGCACCGAATCGTAATTGTAGACAATAAATTTGCATCAAGAAAATAATCGAGACCGA
Source organism: Nicotiana tomentosiformis (assembly GCF_000390325.3). Classification (NCBI taxonomy): domain Eukaryota; kingdom Viridiplantae; phylum Streptophyta; class Magnoliopsida; order Solanales; family Solanaceae; genus Nicotiana; species Nicotiana tomentosiformis. Next base: position 105,573,691 of record NC_090812.1, read on the forward strand.
AAAATATTGCAACAATCATATTATTTGATTTCAAATAGTTTGAGTGTTACAATATCTATGATTTCTCTGATTCTTCTTTCCAACAGTAAATAAATTCAAGGGCCTTTGAACTTGATCTTGAATCTATATTTGTTGCCACGAACGATGATCTTGAATTTAACCAGCACAAACTTTGATTTGAACTCGTACTCCTTGAATGTTGATTTTTCTTCATTCTTGAGCTTGAACTTGAATTCTTGAACTTGAACTTGATTGCTTGAAGCTTGAAACTTGAGGAGGAATTTGCAGCGTTTGATCCACGAGCTCTTTCTTGCTTCTTGTTATAACTTCTGGTCTCTCATTTGAGTTATCAAGACCCCTATTTATAGTTGTGGGATGGAAGAGTTATGGTGAGAACAAACTCTTTCCGACCAATCAGATTGAAGAGTGACAAGGCTGCATTTGATTGGCCAGAACATGTCACATGCACATGTGGTGCGGTTTCATTGGCCTTTTAATTTGACTTGGCATGCATTGTCATTTTCACACGTGGCATGATTCTATTGGCTTTTCTATTTGACTTGGTGTGCCATGTCATTTCACATGTGTGACGAGCGCAAAACGCAATTGATATTTGGTATGCACAATTGATATACCGAATACTAAAGCACCGAATCGTAATTGTAGAAAATAAATTTGCGTCAAGAAAATAATCAAGACCGAAAAATATTACAATAATTGTAGTATTTGATTTCAAATAATTTGAGTGTTACAATCTCTATGATTTCTCTGATTCTTCTTTCCAACATTAAATAAATTCAAGGGCCTTTGAGCTTGATCTTGAATCTATATTTCTTGCCACGAACGATGATCTTGAATTCAACTAGCACAAACTTTGATTTAAACTCGTACTCCTTGAATGTTGATTTGTTCTTCATTCTTGAGCTTGAACTTGAATTCTTAAACTTAAACTTGATCGCTAACACGAAATTAATGCTCGCTAATCAAAGATAGTATAGTATATTATCGTCTCTATAGGGATTGGATTTAAACAATATTCGAGTAATTCCTGGTTTAATTGCTATTCAGGTGGATCAACACTTGAGTTAAATTATTATGAACTAAGTTTAACTACTAAAATAGCGCAATTGACAATTGACAGCAAGGAATTGGAGATTCGCAGAGTGGTTTCTTATCAATATGAGGGATAACGATTTGACAAGATAGGTGCAAGATAAATATTTGGGATTTAACTCTAGTTTAATTCACTCTAATATTCTAATGATTCTCACGAATTCACTCGATGATTACTTCAAACATGTAGTCAAGACTCCTCTCTCGATTAAATTTTAACTATACGAGGTGAACTAATATAAGCACTGTAAAGTATGCAAGCATGCGTTAATGGATTGGTCCTTAGGAAAACGTCTCTCGAATATTCCCCTAACTTGATTCAATCAACAGTTCGACAAGCTCTTTCGATTACTTAAGAGAATCAATGAATTAAATCAAACAAAATAATGCAAAGATAATCACCAAGATATTCCTCTTCCGAATAAATGAACTGATGAATAAAGTTGCAATAATTTAAAACTCCATAAACGAATTCAAGTACAAACTAAAGTTAAAATCCACAAATATTTATCAAAATACCATATATGTCAAACCTTAAGGTAAACTACTCTATAATCATGGAGGAAGTCATCACAATTATAATTAAAGAATAAGAAAGCATCAATCTAACTTTACAATCTGAACTCTCGTATTGAATTGAAGGAAAGATGATAGAATCCCGTGTCTTGTAGCCTCCAATGCTCTCCCAAAGGTTTCAAGGTCAAAAGTCCCTTCAAAAAGGTGCTCAACCGAGTGAACCCGGCCGAGCAAGCCTATTATATTTTCTTCTACCCAAACTCATTCATGAATAAAGAGAATATATGTTTTCATTAATCATACAATAAAGTGGTCATGTCTGCAATACCAATTTATTACCAATAGTTTCATCATTTTTAAAGTCTCAAATGGACAAATAATACAACCATAACATAACATATTTTGACTTTCCCAGCACCAATACACAACCCATACTATGTCTACGGAGCATCTATAGATAAAGAAGAGTACAATGATAATACCGGCAACAAGGCCCCGGCTATACCTCAAACCGAATATACAAAGTACAAAAGATACATGACCCCGGGATGAAGTGGGGCTCACCAAGTCAACTGGGAAGAAGGTGTACTGCTATCACTGATCAATATCTCCTGTTTTGGAACCACCTGCATTCATTTAAAGATGTAGCGCCCCCGGCAAAAGGGGCGTTACTACCGTTGAATAGCACTAGTATGTATAACTAAACACCCTCTCAATAGAACAAATAATACGAACAAGAATTATCATAATATCAATGAAAGCCTTAATCAACATCAAACCTCAATTTATGATCAAGACGGTGTTCAAATTAATTTCCATATCTCACATTAGGAGATTTTTAGCATCGATATTCCATTGTTCACATTACCATTATTCACAATATCAATACCACCGTACTCTCAGCACGAAGTCCGATCATGACCTGATCGGCTAGGCTATCTCATTAGAGACATCAACCACAATTTCTTTCAGTATCAGTACCACCGTCTTTAACACGGAGTCTGATCACGACCCGATCGGCTAGGCTATCTGTTAGGGACATTGACCACAATCACAATTTCAATTACAATTTCCAGCACAATCGCCACCATGTGTGCGACATGGTGTCCGATCACGACCCGATTGGCTAGGCTGTCTTATTCAAGACATCAACCGTTTTGTATCAATTACCGCATTTCATATTACTTCTTTCACTTCTTTTCATTTCATTAGCACTAGTGGCCACAATTATAAACTCATTCTTGGCACGTTGGTCGTATTTAGTATTTCATGCTCACCTTCTCAATTTTAAATATCATCATCATCATCAACAACAAATATAATTCAAATCAAGGTGTGTAGTACATATGTGAGCAATTTAGACTTTAAGGCACATAAATATATTTCACAAAATTTGGCATAATAGCCTTTGTTTGAACTTGACTTGAAGTCGAAACATTATTAATGCACAGCCCATAATTGATCACATCCTCAATTGATAACATAATATGAATAAAGCATTTAGGATACTTATTGAACATATATCTTTCAACACAAACTTACTCGGAATAGCCAATTTTAGAATGAACCACTCGGGTCTTACATAAATTACATGAATATTGTGGGATTCAATTCTAAGAGAAGAGTTTAGCCAACATACCTCAAATTCATCCCTTAATGATACTACAACGATCCACTACACTAAGCAACTTCAATCTACAATAACAACATCCGATGGAACCAATATTAGTAACAAATCCCATAATTTAGGCCATTTAGGCATTTTATCAAACACCTAATAGGCATGAATCTCTATATCTTTTAACCATAGAATTAGTCCATCCAACTACTACCATTTACCAATAATTTATCACACCATCATTCTTAAACAATTCATAACTTCCAACGTCACATACATGACCAAACATCCACACCCAACCAACAAAATTCCATCAAATAATGACCTTTCAATCTCTACAATAGTTATATATTTAAGTTGGGAACTTATGGCTTCCAATCACCATACTATAAGTTCAAATACTTAATTTATACTCATATTCCCATAATATATCCATACATGTAAGTCTAAGGGTGTAGGATTACCTTTTGGAAGAAATTTTGCAAAACCCTCCTTTGAGTTCTTGAAGAAATTTCTTGAAGATCTAAGTATTTTATGTGTAGATCTAATCACTATTAGTGTAGAAATGATGGAATTTCACACCAAGATTATGGGAATTTCCTACCTTGAAGATGGGAGGAGTTTGTGGTCTTGAGAGAGTGGAGAAGAGCTCGAAAATCCGTCCAAATGAAATGGGGAAAAATGAGCCCCGAATTGGCTTAAAAAGAGCTGGAGCTGAGGCGCGTCTACTCTAGCAAAGTGTGCCTCACTTCGCTGTCCACTGCAGGCAAGGGAATACAAAATCTGCGTCTGGTTTGGCGAAGCGAGCTTCGCTTCACTGTCCGCCAAATTAACTGGGGGATCTAACTTTGGTAATTTGATCATAACATTTAGTAGGAATGTCCAAATGACGAACGACTTGATGCGTTAGAAACTAGACTCAAAGAGCTACACTCAAGGGAATAAATTCATTGAAAAATATATTTTTATTATGAGAGTTATAACCATTAAAAGTCAAGTGTTGTGCAAATTTGGAGATCTATTACTCTTAACATTTCCAACTCGTTCCAAACAACTTCTTCCCACTTACAAACCTCCTTAATATGTTCCAAAACACTCTTCATATGTATTTTTAAGTCAAAATAATATGGTTCTATCCCCTAGGTCTCCTTCAATACTCGAATACGTTATTCCCAAATACCGTTGGCGCACTTTAAAAATCTTTAATCATTAGAAAATTTTAATGGGGCCTTACAGCACCGCCCCATGCGGCGCGACGGTGAAGTTTTTACAGAGTGTTTCGTTTTCTTCGCATTTTGACATCAAGACTTGGCTCACGACCCCCGAACGCGATCCCAGTTAAATCCCTTGAGTTTTTACTTAGACTTCAAAGCACCAACTTGTTTCATTTAGCTTCCAAATATCTTTTTAACTCGAAATTACTTCCTACAAGGCATTAAACGCATAATAAGGGCAATAGACTAACATTTAAACTCAAACACAAGTAAAATGCAGTAATTGGAGTGCAAACTATGACTAAAACACGTTATTCTAGCCTAATACCCCACACTTAAACCATTGCTCGTCCTCGAGCAATCAAACTGCACTCACAAAAAGACGACCTTCTTATCAGACAACTTCCGTAACGCATTATGCCAAGAATATATAAAACAGACTAAGCACCATATCATAACATCCTAACCTCAATACTCGACTCAAAAGCACCACACATTTTTCACAACCTGCTCACTTACTCTAACACATAGGTCAAAGATTTCACCTTATCTTCGCAAATCATGCGCCCTCACACAAATAATAGAGAGTAGTTCCATACACGATATATTTCAAGAACAATTAGGAACTCAAGATAGAAAGAATTCACTCACTCTCAAAATTAAGATTCATATGCCACAGAAGACGTACCATAGGCTTGATCGTAGTGTAATACTCTACTAATTGAGCTCATTCAGTCAAGGATCAAGTAGGACTTAATTTGGTTGTAATGTAGGTTGCGGGACGGATAGGATAGATTTGGATATAGTGACTACACCTCTCTAGGCATTTTAATATATATATACATTAACAATTCAGACCCCACATATATGTTGAACCAAATCCCAATCATCATACACAATAGCATCAAGCTCCAAATATCTTTAAGCATAAACAAGATGAGAACTACCACTAGCATGGAATCCAGTTTTTTTTTTCTTTTCTAAGTTCTGATTTTTTTTCTTTTCCATTCTTTTTCAATCAAACTCTTTATTTTCAATTCCCTACAAGTGGCTCTCACAAATTTTCAAATAGTGCACCTTTTTTCTTTTTCTATAGTTCCACTTAAAACCCGACCATACCTCAATTAGCTTCTACAAACTCATAATAAAATCAAGTGTTCACGAGAGGTAAAAAGTTCATATAGATAGACAATTTAAAAAAAGGGTTAACCTTGTAGTGTGGTTGCCAAAGAAATAGGATTACAGGCTCAAAGGGGCTAACTAAGATACATCACATTTAGATAGGTAAAAACATATATCTTGCTCAACAAAGAAATGTCAATATCACTTTCCAGACTGAACAAAACTACTATTTTGCTTTGCAAACACACAGGGCAAGCTCTAGACATCAACCGACATACACAGAATATCACAAAACCTCTCACACACATTGACGCATAACTCACTTAGGATCGGATCTATCCCGACTCTCTAGTCAAAACAGTTAACCAAAGTTATAATCACACAATTTAAGGTACTTATTTAAGAGTCAAGAACTGAGCCTAGGCATCACAAATAAAGCACTCACTACTCTCAAGGCACAACAACATCAAGAAAAGTGATCTTCATTTACTACATGGCACAAGACTTCACTATTCATAATAAAAGAAAAACTAACTACACCCGATTCAAACAAAATCCTTGGAAAAGAACCGTGGCACAAAGAAAAACCAATGGGGAATTGTTACACTACCTAAGGAAAACAAAATATTTTTTCTTCGACTTTGATCCCTCAAGAAGACAGTCGATAAAATCCATCGTCGAGAAAAGTTAATTTTTTTTTCAATCAAAAGAAACGATTACAAACACACATATACATATTTACATTCCCCATACACCCCACACTTTAAATTGTGGTATGTCCCCATAACATACAAATAAAAAGCAAGAAGTAAAGGAAACTTTCCTAATTCATCTAGTCGGAGTCTGAATCGAAGTCGGGATCTCCTTTGCACGCCCGACCCAGTGCACACATCCATACTGAGAGCTTCTTTTCCACCTTCTTTGGGTACAACCCACACTTATCAGTTTCACTCTTTCTAATTTGCTCTTTCAGGGCCCCCCTTTCTCCTTCCATTTTGAAGATCAACCTTTCATCTCCCACTCTGAGCATGAGCTGCCTTTCCTGAATATCTAGAATTGCTTTGCCCATAGCCAAGAAGGGTCTTCCTAAAATCAGAGGGACCTCTCTATTCTCTTCCATGTTTACCACAATGAAGTCCACAGGGAACATAAATTTGTCCACCCGCACCAGCATATCTTCCACTATTCCTTCAGGTATAATTGTGGTCTAATCCGCCAGTTGCAAGGATACAGGTATTGACCTAATTTCTCCAATCTCTCCCTCCAATTTCCTAAAAATGGATAAAGGCATAAGATTAATGGAAACACTTGAATAACACAAAGTTTTTTTAAATTTAGTACTTCCTAAAGAGAAAGGTATAGTAAAACTTCCTAGATCTCCACATTTTTTAGGGAGCTTATTTTGCAAAATGGCACTACAATGCTCTATCAGCTTGACAACTAATGTCTCTTCCACTTTCCACTTCTTGGACAATATCTCCTTCATGAATTTAACATAAGTTGGCATATGTGAAAGCACCTCTGTGAAAGGTATATTCACATGCACCTGCTTGAACACTTCTAGAAAGCGCTCGAATTATTTGTCAAACTTCTCCCTTCTTTGCTTTTGTGGTAAAGGTAGAGCATGCATATATTTGATCTCTTCAGTCTCATTATTTGATGCATTATCATCTTTCTTCTTTTTCTGAGATCTAGCCTTCCCCTTTTTCTTCAGACCATCATCTACCATTACTTCACCTTCTTGAATGTTGCTATTTTCCTGCTCCTCCACAATCTCTACTTGTCCTTCAATTAACGCATGCTTTTGTTTTGCCCTGGGATCCTCCAATACGTGCCCACTCCTCAAAGATAATGCATTTATTATCTCTTTTGGATTTCTCTCAGTATCAGTAGGGAGAGTTCCTGGAACCCTCTTTGACAATAGATTAGCTAGTTGCCCAACCTGTATTTCCAAATTTCGAACAGTCGTGCCCAGTTCTTTGATAGTTGCGCCATGTTCTCGTATAGCTGAGCCATGAGTATCAAGACCTTCATCTGTCTTGATAATAAAAGCCTTCGTTAGATCTTTCATGCTAGACTGATTAGACTATGAAGGCTGATATTGATGCCTCTACTGATTTTGAAAATCTGGAGCTCCTTGCCCCTAGGGTCTAGACTTATTTTGCTTCCATAAGTTCAGGCTACCACTTGGTGAACTCCAAGGAAAGCTTGGGTGCCTTTATCCCATAGAATTGAGATTATTACCACTCTGGTGGTTGCCTCTGTCAAAGCTTCCCACAACATTTACCACTTCATCTGCAGCTAAGGCATGACACTCATGTTTTCGATGACCCATTCCACAGAAATCACAAACAAATAATGGTTGGCTCTAGACCTTGGCTAAGGTCAACTTTCTTATCTCTTTAGCCATGGCGTCTAACTGGGCTTGCATTACTATGTTAGAGTACACTTGATGAATCCCAACTGATTTTCTGCTATCATTACTCTCAGCATGCCACTGGTTAGCATCTTCAAAGAGCTCATCAAGAATTGTCACAATCTCCTCGGGAGTCTTTTTCTTTAAAGGACCTCCGACTGCAGTGTTCAGAGTTCGTCGTGAGGGAGGTGTCAGTCAATCCCAAAAGTCCTGGAGTTGCATCCATAATTTAATCCCATTTTGCTAACACTTCCTCACTATCTCCTTAAATCTTTCACAAGCCTCGAAAACTGTTTCAGTGTACATCTAATAAAAGTTTTGAATTTCCCTTCTGAATTTCACTATTTTTGCAGCTGAGAAGTATTTGTCAAGAAATCTTTTAGTCATGTCTTCCCATGTCCTGATCGACCCCGTTGGTAAGCTACAAAGCCAGTGTTTCACGTCCTCCTTCAGCCAAAAAGGGAATGCCCTTAAGTAGACTGCATCTTTCGACACTCCGTTATACTGGAAGGTATTCATGATTTCCTCAAAATCCGTCAAGTGAGTGTTAGGATCTTCATTCATCTTCCCTCTGAAGACACAATTATTCTAGATAGTTTGAAGAAAGCCAGGCTTCGAATTGAAATTATTTGCTGCTACTGGGGAGGTCTGACACTTGACAGACCCTAATTGTAGACTGGTCTGGTATAATCACCCAATGCTCTACCAGGCCTGGGGTACTACATTCTCGAACTGATCTTCAACCAAGGGTCGATTTAGATTGAATCTTTGACCCCCATCATCATTGACGGTCTCATCAGCAGCTCTACGGGCTGCCTCAGCTGCTATCCGTACAACTTCTTGTTGTGCTGCTTCTCTTGAAGCTAAATCTACTTCGTCGTCACCGTTCTTAGCCATGTGTTTTGGGGTTAAAGATTGCCCCCAAGAACTTTCCGGTGAGTTCTTTCTCTTTTCTTAACTGTCGTAGACTCTTTTCCACCTCTGGATTGTATGGAATCAATTCCTTTGAAGAAGATCGAGTCATACAACAGAGAGGTCAATTTGTTGCCTGCACAAGGAGGGGGAAACCCATGAAGAATAAAATAAAAAAATAAAGTAAAATAAAATAAAATAAATTCCTGAGTTAGCACCAAAAACTAATTTGAACACTATTGATTGCCAATCCCTGGCAACGGTACCAAAATTTGACGAGCGCAAAACACAACACGAAATTGATGCTCGCTAATCAAAGATAGTATAATATAATATAGTCTCCACAGGGATTGGATTTAAACAATGTTCGAGTAATTCCTGATTTAATTGCTATTCAGGAGGATAAACACTTGAGTTAAATGATTAAGAACTAAGTTTAACTACTAAAATAGAGCAATTGACAATTGATAGCAAGGAATTGGAGATTCGCAAAGTGGTTTCTTATCAATGTGAGGGATAATAGTTTGATAGGATAGGTGCAAGATAACTATTTGGGATTTAACTCTAGTTTAATTCACTCTAATGTTCTAATGATTCTCACGAATTCACTCGATGATTAGTTCAAACATGTAGTCAAGACTCCTCTCTCGATTAAATCTTAACTATATGAGGTGAACTAATATAAGCACTGTGAAGTATGCAAGCATGCGTTAATGGATTGGTCCTTAGGAAGACGTCTCTCGAATATTCCCCTAACTTGATTCAATCAACAGTTTAACAAGCTCTTTCGATTACTTAAGAGAATCAATGAATTAAATCAAACAAAATAATGCAAAGATAATCACCAAGATATTCCTCTTCCGAATAAATGAACTGATGAATAAAGTTACAATAATTTAAAACTCCATAAACGAATTCAAGCATGAACTAGAGTTAAAATCCACAAATATTTATCAAAATACCATATATGTCAAACCCTAAGGTAAACTACTCTATAATCACGGATGAAGTCATCACAATTATAATTAAAGAATAAGAAAGCATCAATCTAACTTTACAATCCGAACTCTCGTATTGAATTGAAGGAAAGATGGTGGAATCCCGTGTCTTGTAGCCTCCAATGCTCTTCCAAAGGTTTCAAGGTCAAAAGTCCCTTCAAAAACATCTTTTTGATGTATTTATACCCTGTAGGAGTGGGCCCAGGCGAAATTACCTTTTCCAAGATGAAACAGGAAAGTACTCTGAGAAAATTACACATGCGCGCCACCCCATGCGGGACATTAGTGGGGAAGTTCAGAGATAGAATCTGACGAGCAATAGCAGAAATACACTGTCGCGCCGCCCCATGCGGCAACAGTGAAGTTTTTACAGGGTGTTTCGTTTTCTTCGCGTTTTGACATCTAGACTTGGCTCCCGACCCCCGAACGCGATCCCGGTTAAATCCCTTGGGCTTTTACTTAGACTTCAAAGCTCCAACTTGTTCCATTTAGCTCCCGAATATCATTTTAACTCGAAATCATTTCATACAAGGCATAAAATACATAATAAGTGCAATACACTAACATTTAAGCTCAAACACAAGTAAAATACAGTAATTTGAGTGCAAACTATGACTAAAATACATGATTCTAGCCTACCATTAGTGTGGCACTAAACTGGTCCCCTAGGAAGATGATATCTTGGACCTAATGAAATGAGCTCATTATTTGTAACCCAATAAATTTGGACTTATTTAACTTATATAATTAATCCAATAATATTAGCCCATAATTTTTATTTGGATTAATATATTCTGAATATAGTCCAAATTATTTTATTGAATAAATTCAATAAATTTTAAATTATTTTACTGAATAAATCCAATAAATTTTGCATGCTTACAGTAATTCATAAATACTGTACCGAAGTACTGAACGTCCACTCTACTTTTAAGAGTCTAATTACTGATTTTCTAGTTAGTAAGGAGCCAACGATTGATAAGGAAGGAAAGCATAGAGTTCCTTAATAAGATGTTTGTCATTAAGTGTGACTATTTCCATTATACAAAGAACCTTGAAAACTTGTCTCCATTATTGAAAGAAAAGAAGGAAAGAACAATATTTTAGCACATTTATATGAAAAATATCCTAATTATTATATTAGCATAAATAGTAAATATTTCAAGTAGAATTTTTCCTATACTATACATGCAAAGATAATGAATAAAATCAAACAAAGTTAATTAGCATAAAAAAGGAGTCTAGCTTCTTCTTGTTAAAAAAAAAACCTTTTTACACTTTTCTAAGGCTTATTTGGTAACTTCCTAGTATATCACCATTTGTTTGTTTTAGTATCTCTTTGTACCTTCTCATTTCACCATCACTTTGTGGTCGTGATCCTAGGTCTGTCTACATACTGTATGGGTCAAAATCTGTCTCTAGAGTATTTAAGTCAAGATATTAATAAAGGAAGAGTTCTCAAGTCATTGTTAGTCAAAATGACCCAAGAAGCAGCAAAGTCCCCGGTCGAGGTGTCGACAAGAGCAGTAGTCGAGATGTCAACAAGGGTCGAGGTCGAGGTCGAATATCATTGATAAGAGCCGTAACGGCTAGTCTTACAAGATAGGATATTAAAAGAGAATATTCTAGTGGATATTCTCTTCACTTGTACTATTAGGGTTTCTTAGGAACATGTCCCATAGATATAAAAAAAAGAGACAATGATAGGGTCATATGATATTCATTTGATAAGAACAGACTTTTGAGAAAAGATTCTCTCTCTTTTATAAAGATACAAACACTACCTTTTCATCAAGATTCTTGTTCATATTATTCCATACTTTTCCATCATATCCGAGAATAATTCAAACATTCTAGGATTTGTGTGTGATAAGTGGAAATTTTGACTACTTATTAGCGCCTTTTAGCTTTCATTTTAGTCCAAAAGTATCAAATTGTATTCCCGAAAACTGATAAAATATGCTTACCGGCAGGAGTATTGGAAAATGAGCCACTACGATGAAATCCAACTCAAGGAGGAGTGATCTGAACAAGGACAAAAAATCAGGCACATAAGCTCAAGTGCGGACTGCAGATTTCTATCTGCGGCCGCAGAATGTGAAGAAAAATCAACAGAGCCCTAGTGCAAAGTGCAGACCAAACAATTATTGTGCGGCCACAAAAAATACGTAAGAGCCAAAGTTCAGAGAGTTTCATTTCAAGCTCAAGAAGAAATGCGGACCGCACAATAATTGTGCGGCCGCAGAAACAGTTATGCGACCGCACTCAGGAAATGTGCAGTTAGCAGAAGAGCCAGTGCGGCCACACCCAGAATTGTGCGGACCGCAGAACATGAGAGATGCGGTCGCAATCCAGAATTGTGCGGCCACAGAGTCAACTCCTGTCAAGATCTGAAGAGAAGTGCGGACTGCACATATAATTGTGCGGCCGCAGAACCTCCGAAAGGGCAATTTTGTGTGAAAATTCTAGCTTTGTATAAATAGACTACTTTCACGAAATTAGGTCAAGTTTTGAATATTGAAAGTCTTGTAGCCGTTTTTCTTTACCCCTTTAGGCAACTTTAGCTTACTTTGGTGATTTAACATTGGATTTTTATTTTTTAATCTTGTAATATGAGTTTTATCATCTTTTCTTCTCTATTTTCCTCTATACCCATTATGAGTAGCTAGATATTTAGCTAGGGTTGTGACCCAACCCTAGTGTGTGAACCTAATGGTTGTTTGATTTATGGCTTGTTTATGGTTAGGTGTTTATTATTTAGTCTTGTTCTTGCCTTTAATTATAGAATTAATGGTTGCAAACATTATGCTTATTTGACTTGGTCTCTACTTGAGAAAGAAATACTTGGTCTAGAAAAACTTGGCTAACAAGAATTTGGGATAAAATCAAGAGATTGATAGTCCAAATTAAAGGGTTGAACCTAGAGATAGTAAAACTCGACTTAAGCATTTTATCAACTGTTTTGTTCAATACCCATTTTGACTTGAGCAAGCCAAATTGGACAAAATCACTCTCCTACCGAGAGGTATTGAGTGGGTATTTGAGTGTTGATTTCTATAACAAAACAAGCTTTAAAGTTTACAACCAGTTAGGCAAACACCTAGGTGAAGGTCATACCTCTAGGACTTTTTATATATTTGAAAATCATCCAAAAATAATATTCTCTAGTTTTATATCTTTAGAATTGTAATCCTTAACGTAATTTTTGAAGTAAAAACAAAACCATATTTGTGGAAGTACAACCAAGATACTTCTCGTGCTTTATCCAAATATATACTACTAATCCCATCTCAGCTCGCTGTGGATTCGATTCCGACTCCTTGTTGGGTATTATTATTGCAATCGACCGTTTCACAACCCCAAATAGAGGTGTGACTTGGACGAGACCAATTTTTGGCGCTCTTGCCGGGGAGCATAAAAATGGATTTAGCTATATATTTGGTTTTGTGTGTGAATTATCTTCTTTTCCTTCCGTGTTACTAATCTTTTTGGTGAAATAATTGTAGGTGAAACAATGGCTCTCAACAACAATGATCCTCTCAGAAATATGTCTTTGGGGGATGTGGACGTGGAAGATGACCAAGTTGAAGAGGTTCCTCTTGAACCTCAAGCAAATAGGCGAGGCTGACCGCCTCAAGACAACGTTCCCGTTCCACCTCCAAAATCCACCAAGAGCGGCTCCACACCGGGTGTTGCCGAATGAAGGGTATACAAGTGCCATAGTCCCGTCCCGTATTAGGGCGGGCAACTTTCAAATCACAAATGTTATGCTCACATTGCTAGAGCAACGGGGATTCTTCACCGGGGCTCCGAATAAAAATGCGTACAAACACTTGAAAGGGTTTGTGGACACTTGCTGGGGGAGTAAACAGACAAACGTCTCTCAGGATGCTTTAAGGTTGAGGCTATTTCCTTTCTCTCTATGGGGGAAGGCCTTGGATTGGTTAGAAAGGTTGCCAAACCATTCCATCCATACATGGGATGAATTGGCGGAGAAATTTATTTCCAATTTCTTTTGTCCCGGGCATATGGCTACTCTTAGAGATGAGATTGTAGCATTCAAATAAGAACCCAATGAGCCGTTGCATGAAATATGGGAGAGGTACCGAACTATGATGAAAGAGTGCCCAAACAATGACATGACGGAGGCTATGATTCAACGAACTTTCTACAATGGGATCAATACTACCAATCAATGCGTGGTCAATCAACTTGCCGATGGAAATTTCATGACAACGCCATATGCGGAAGCTTGTGAGATCTTAGATGAAATGGCGGATACTTCATCGACATGGCAAAGTAGAGAAAATGTTCTTCAAGGTGATCCAAACGTGATTCACCTACATAAAGAATTACATGATCATGGGCAAGCAATTGCCGAGTTGACCACCACAATGAATCAACTAGCCAAGGTTCAACTTCAACAAGTACAAGGTCCTAAGCAAGTCAATGCAATGGAGGGAGTTAATATGATGGTAAACAAGAGAAGGCAAAATGGTCATCAATTGCAAAACTGTGCGGAATATTATGTGCAAGAAGATAGTGCATTTGATCAAGATGAATCTTACAATGAACAAGAGGAGGAAGTACAATATGTGAACAATTTCCAAGGGCAAAGAAACAACTCTCAAGGTCCGAATCAACAACAATGGAGACCTCATGGTAATCAAGGGAATTGGAATTCTAGCAACCAAGGCAATTGGAATGGTGGTAACAACCAAGGGAATTGGAACAATCAAAACAATCAAGGAAATTGGAATGGTCAAAATAACCAAGGCAATTGGGGTGGAAATAGTCAAGGATATCGGGGAGGCAACAACCAAGGGGGGTGGAACAATGACCAAGGAAATCGGGGGTTGGGCTTTCAAAGGCCACCGATGTATCAACAACCGAGCAACCCGCCTCCTTATCCTTCCAATCATCCAAGCTCTTATAACAGTGAGATGGGACGAATTGAGAACATGTTCAAACAAATGATGGAAAAGAATGCCGACTCTGATGCCCAACTAGCCTCTCACAACACTTCAATTCGCAATTTGGAAGTTCAATTGGGGCAAATCTTGCAAGCTTTAAACACTCGTCCTAAGGGGACACTACCAAGTGACACGGTGGTGAACCCAAAGGGTGGGAACAACACGGGACATGCCATGGCTATTACTACAAGGAGAGGAAAAGGTGGGGATGCACCCACCTCAAGTCAAAAGAAATTATGGATGATGAGTAAGTGGTACAAGAAGATGATATCCCGAACAATGTGGCGCAAGCAAATAATGAAGTAAGAATTGATATTGATGACAATGTAGAGGAGACTCAAGAGGAAGTGAACCCATCTAGGGAGCACATTGATGACATACCGGAACCTGTAGTGCCAAAGGCTAAGGCACCAATACCAAGGCCTCCTCCTCCATATCCTCAAAGGCTTGCAAAGAAAAATGGCAAGAATCAATTCAAAAAGTTCATTTACATGATGAAGAGTCTATCTATTAATATACCATTGGTTGAGGCCTTGTAGCAAATACCCGGTTATGTAAAGTTCATGAAGGACTTGGTGACAAAGAAGCGGTCGGTGAATTGTGAAACTATAAAAGATGACTCATTAAGTGAGTGCAATTGTGCATTCAATGGCTCCTAAATTGGAAGATCCTGGTGCTTTCACAATCCCTTGTACCATTAGAAATACTGACTTTGCTAAATCACTTTGTGATCTTGGGGCAAGTATCAATTTGATGCCCTATTCGGTTTTCAAGACTTTGGGAATTGGGCAACCAAGACCCACATCTATGAGATTATAAATGGCGGATCGTACCATGAAGAGGTCGTTGGGAATAATTGATGATGTGTTGGTTCGTGTTGATAAATTCATTCTCCCAACGGATTTTGTTATTCTTGATTGTGAAGTAGACTATGAGGTGCCGATTATTCTAGGTTGACCTTTCCTTGCTATATGAAAGGCTCTTGTTGATGTAGAAACCGGTGAACTCTCTTTCCGGGTGGGTGATGAAAATGCGGTATTCCACGTGTGCAAATCTATGAGGCAACTGAATAGCAATGAAGTATGTTCGTTTGTGGACTTGGTGACCGATGTGATTATTGATGATACTAGTGCCACGATTAATGTTGATGATACTTTGGAGACTGTTTTGCTTAACCTTGATGATGACGAGACAGGTGGCTATGTGGAATGCATGAACTCATTGCAAGGAATGGGGTCGTACACTAGTGAACCCTGCAAATTGTCCTTGGATCTTGAAAATCGGAAGACTCCTCCAACAAAGCCCTTAATCGAGGAGCCTCCCACTTTGGAGTTAAAGTCATTGCATCTCAGGTATGAATTCCTTGGCCTTTGTTCTACTTTACCGGTTATTCTTTCCTCTTGTTTAACTAACGTGCAGGTAGACTCCACATCGGCGGTGCTACAAAAGAGGAAGAAAGCTATTGGATGGACATTGGCGGATATTCAGGGAATAAGCCCCGTATTTGCATGCACAAGATTAATTTGGAGGAAGATTCCAAACCCTCCATTGAACATCAAAGGAGGCTAAATAAAGCAATGCAAGAGGTGGTAAAAAAGGAGATCATCAAGTGGTTATATGCAGGGATTGTTTACCCCATTTCCGATAGTTCGTGGACCTCTCCGGTGCAATGTGTCCCAAAGAAAGGGGGCATGATAGTGGTTACCAATGACAAGAACATCTTCACAAGGTTTGGTACTCCGTTAGCCATTATAAGCGATGGGGGGTCGCATTTTTGCAACAAAGATTTTGATACCTTGCTTAGCAAGTATGGTGTCACTCACAAAGTCACGACCCCCTATCACCCTCAAGCAAGCGGACAATAGGAAGTCTCCAACCGGGAGATCAAGAGTATTTTATCAAAAATAGTGAATGCCAATTGGACGGATTGGTCAAAGAAACTTGATGATGCTTTATGGGCTTATAGGACTGCTTACAAAACACCGATTGGGATGTCTCCATATCGGTTAGTGTTTGGGAAAGTTTGTCACCTTCCGGTGGAACTTGAGCACAAGGCCATGTGGGCTTTGAAAAAGCTAAATCTTGAGTGGGATGTCGCCTCCAACTTAAGGGTGGCACAAGTGAATGAGCTTGATGAATTTCAGTACCATGCATATACAAGTTCATCCTTATAAAAGGAGAAGATGAAGTACCTCCATGACAAGTACATTCGGAACAAGAAGTTTAAAAAAGGTGATCTTGTGTTATTGTTCAATTCTCGGTTACAGATGTTTCCGGGAAAGTTAAAATCTAAATGGAGTGGCCCATTTGAAGTTGTGAGTGTGACACCCTTTGGTGCATTAGACTTGAAGAATAATAATGATGAAATATTTAGAGTCAATGCTCACCGGGTGAAGCACTATCTGGGAAATATTGGTGATGGCCACATAGCGGCAGTGATTCATTTCAAGTGATTGATGATAATCTACGTCGTGCCCGACGTTAAATCAGGCGCTTCTTGGGAGGCAACCCATGTTTCTTTTTCTTTTCCTTTTTCTTCTTCTTTAGATAAGTCTTGTTTTGTGCTAACTGGTTTTGAAGTGTGTTACAGGATTGATTGTGCTTTGTAGGAACTGTGCTCAGGAAAAGTGGCTAAGTGTGAAAAAAGTGCGGACCGCATAATTTTGAAGGCCACAACAGAAAGGGATCTGCGGCCGCATAATTCTTGTTGCGGCCGCATAACTGGAGATCAGAAATTGAAAACTCTCTAAAGTTGTGCATGTCAGAGAAATGGCCAAAGTGCGTCCGCACTCAAAAATGTGCGGACCGCAGATCATCAAAAGGGTAATTTGTAACAGGTAAAAGAGTGCGGACCACACACAAAATTGTGCGGCCACACTCAGCTCTTGAGTCCTTGCCCTAACCGGCCAACTATAAATAGTTCCTCCTCACCACTGTTCAAACTTTACGAACTTTAAACATTTGACACTAGGGCAAGTAGAGTGCACTCAATTGATTCAAGCATCTTACTCTCATTTCATCATCTTTGATTCTTCCTTACATCACTACATTACTAGTATGTTCAATTCATGATTAAATTTTTCAATTTGCTTAATTTTGTTCATAATTAGTTTAGTTATTTTTAGACCTAATGTTAAAATTCATTATCATGTAAGCTTAAAGTTGTATGGTTAACTTCCTATTTGCTAATTGGGGGATGGATAAACTGTATATCATGTCTAAATTGCCAATACCATGTCTAAATTGTTCATGAATTGAAAAACCCTAAGTGACTGTTGTTTGTTTTTGAATTGTGCGGCCGCACAAGGAATTGTGCGGTCCGCAGATCATTAGGCTAGGGTAAATATTGTGCAATGATTGTGCAAACCGCACTAAAAATTGTGCGGTCCGCAAAAATTTAACTGCGGCCGCAGAAAAGTGTGTGCAGCCGTAGATCGATAAATTCTCTGACTTCAGAGAGTTATCATTTTGGAGCTTGCAATTGTGCGGTCGCACTCAAGATTGTGAGGACCACACTTCAATTGTGCGGTCGCACTTAAAATTGTGCGGACCGCAGAACCATCAGTGCGGCTTCAAGAGGTCGAAAAAGAAGGAAATTTGGGAAGACAGATTTGTGAGCCTGACCGCTTTCAACGGATTCTGAGAGTGGTGGCCTCAGAGATCGCTCACACTTGAGCGTCAGTTTATTTTGAAAGACGTGGATAGGTACAATCCAAATGTGGCAAAATAGTTTTGGGAGAGAAAAAGGTGGGCATGGTTCACTAAAAGGGTGGTGGATGCCAAGGAGCACTTAGTCCGGGAGTTCTACGCCAATGTGGCGCACATCAAGAAGGGGACTAAGGTGACTAAGGTGAGGAACTTGAAAGTACGATTTGATCAGAGCTCCCTCAACACTTATTTGGGGCTCGAGGATATGGAGCCGGTGCAGTATTTAGAGAAGTTTGCAATGGGTAATGCAGCTTGCCCTTAGCTAGCTGAGATACTAGCAGCTTCAGGACCACCACCACCATGGATCACAGTAGGGGTTCTCATTCAGCGGAACACCCTCAACTTTGAAGCAAAAGGGTGGCAAACATTTGTGTGCAGTCGCATAGACCCAAGCCGGAATGAAAATAATCTCCCAATCCCTTGGGCAGTCATAGTTGCTTCCATCATGGCCGGTTACCCAATCAATGTGGTTGCCATCATGTCGGCCAACATGTCTCTGGTTGTCAGGCATGGTGAAAGCTCTTATCTGTATCCCAACACTATCACGGAGTATCTCACGGATGCGGGGGTGGAGCCCAAGAGCTTTGATACGAAGGTTAGGGCTAAGAAGCCCTTCTCCTGGTACTCTTTGAAGGATCCAAGGAACCTGAAGAACAAGGGTAAGTCGACTACTACCATAGGCCAGTCTGATGAGCCGTCGGTGGTAGTTGCAGATTCAGCTGTCATGCCTTCTACAATAGCCATGCCTTCCGCAGCAGTCGGGCCTTCCACTGATACAACTGCCATACCTCCACCTCCATCTTCAGGGCCATCAGTATCAGTGCCTTCCTCCTCTACTTATCCACTCTCTACACTGCGAGTCTCCCAGACACTGGTGAGTCTCAACAACTAGATGCAGACAGCTACTACAAAGCTGTCTGACCTATCCAGTGTTGTTGCAACTCAGACTTTTACCCCAGCACCCCAGATTCCTCCGTCAGTGGAGGAAACTTTGAAGAAAATATTGGAGAATCAGAAGATCATCATGGACACCTTGGTGGCACATGGGGGAGCAATTAAGGAGATTGGGAAGCAGGTGAAGAAGATGAGGAAATCTCAAGCTTCGAGGAAATCAGTTGACAAATTGAGATGAGAGGTGACCAAGATAGAAGCCGCTGGAGATCTTCCATTTGGCTTACTGATGGAGACAGATCCATCAGTACCATCAGCACCAGTGGAACCAACTGGCTAGTCTGAGGAGCCAGACCTCGCTACCCACACTGCTGAGGCGGTGCTACAGATGTTAACCAACCCAGCTACTCCCGAGAAGAGGATGATGAGATCTAGTTGGAGGAAACTGAGGGAGGTGATGTTGCTATGGACACTGAGACCACTTAGGGAGTCCTCTCTACTATTTCCCTTCCTTGTTTTTATTTTGTTAAGCATTGAGGACAATGCTTATTTTTATTCTGGGGGTGGAGTCTATTTTGATTTGACATTTGACATTGGCCTGTAATAACTGATAACATTCTCTTTTTATTTTTACTTTCATTATGTACATATTCTTCTCTCTCTATTGATGTATATATTCTCTTTCCCTTTATCAGTTTGTATATTCATTTATGCTTTTAGCAGTTTACTTCATAGCTTCTTTATTTTGTTTTCTCAGTAGTCAATGTTTAGTCTAATAGCTTCTTATTTACTTTAATAACTTATTTTTAATTTAGTAGTTTCTTTTCATGTATAAGTGATCAATAAGCCTTTGGTTTTCTTAATGTCACGGTTCTTTCCAAAGGTGGTTTTTATGTGAACCGGGTGACTCTTCCCAACGATGGATGGCGTGACAACCTTCTTAAGGGATTGAGTCCATTTTTTATGTTTAGGCAAGAACAATAGTAATAATGAATAAGAGGACCTAATTGAATCGAACTAAAAGAGTCAAGCATGCTTCACTTGGTACCAATACACTTAACTACATACTTATGATTAAAAATAAGTTCTTGGAAAGAAATAGCTCGAGTTAGTGACCTTTTGACTCTTGTGTTGACTTAAGCAATCATCGAGTGGTTTAGTTGAACCATTAGTGATTTTTAATCTCGAATATGGTTGTTGTGGGCCCTCGACTCTATCCTCTTGAACAATCCAGCTGTGTGAGAGGTGAGATCTTTTGTTGCAAGTCCA
Source organism: Nicotiana tomentosiformis (assembly GCF_000390325.3). Taxonomy (NCBI): domain Eukaryota; kingdom Viridiplantae; phylum Streptophyta; class Magnoliopsida; order Solanales; family Solanaceae; genus Nicotiana; species Nicotiana tomentosiformis. Next base: position 105,594,441 of record NC_090812.1, read on the forward strand.
AGTACCCGTGTGAATGGTCTAGAACTTGCCCCGAATGTGTTTCTAGGCGAAATTCTAAGTTTTGCTTGGCTTAAGAAGTAATTGTAGGCTCTCCTTGACCCGTTTTGAAATTTTCTATGACCCACCAATGTTGTTATCCCTAGTCAACCCTTTTGAGCCTAAAACTTTTCTCATTTGATAACCATGTTACAAGTCTTTACCCGTTTTGTAGTGATCCTCTCTTGGCAGTCGAGCTATCCTTAACACTCTTGAGAAACAATTGGCTAAAACATAAGTTTGGGGGAGAGACGAGAAATTTGAAAGTGGTATTAGGGTACAAAAAGAGAAAAGAAATGAAGAAAAGTAAAGGCAAAGAAAAAGAAAGAAAAAACAAAAGAAAAAAAATGCAATGCAAAATGAAAATGAATAAGTTGAAGAGTTGAAGGGATTCAAAGAAAAGTAAAAATGCAAAGCATGGAGAAAACAAAGAAGAAGAAAACGAATATCATGACCAAGAAAGAGTGATGTTAAGTCTCTCTAGTTCCCCTAAGGAAAAAGAAAATGACTCAAAGAGTCGGCAAAGCATGAGCCAGCAAGAGAAAATGGAGTGCTTAAAGAAAGATGAACCCGTTCTATTCCAACATTTCCTACCTTAGTCCAAAAGCCTTCATTACATTCCGAAAAAGCCGTATGTGATTTCAAGCCGAGTGACCTTACATTAGCAGTGATTTACATGAGGGGCAAGCATAAGGTACTTAGAGCCTTACTTGTGACATTCTTTTGAGAAAGATGAGCGAACTTTTCACAAATCCTTGAAGTGAGTGCTACATTCTTAAGTGAGATATGCTAATGGAGAGTAGAGGAGGAGGAGTTTGGGACCCACAATGACCTACATGAAAGAGCGAACTTCCTTGATGAGTAAAGTCAACTCTTGATGCTCTAGTGTCACATTAGAACTATTTGTGCTTAAAACTTCAAATCATTGCCTTGTTGATAATTCATAGGTGTTGTGGGTAATTGTTGGTCCCAATTGATGTGTGTTTGATTCACCTTAGATTAGCTAGAATAGCTCTTATCTTGTGGAGGTGGGAATTACCTTATTTGCTTGAGCACAAGTAAAAGCTTAAGTTTGGGGGAGTTGATAAATGGAAATTTTGACTACTTATTAGCACCTTTTGGCTTTCGTTTTAGTCCAAAAGTATCTAATTGTATTCCCGAAAACTGATGAAATATGCTTACCTACAGGAGTATTGGAAAATGATCCACTACAATGAAATCCAACTCAAGGAGGAGTGATCTGAATAAGGACAAAAATCAGGCCCAAAAGCTCAAATGCGGACCACAGATTTCTATCTGCGGCCGCAGAATGTGAAGGAAAATCAACAGAGCCCCAGTGCAAAGTGCGGACCGCACAATTATTGTGCGGCCACAGAAGCTACGTAAGAGCCAAAGTTCAGAGAGTTTCATTTCAAGCTCAAGAAGAAATATGAACCTCACAATAATTGTACGATCGAAGAAACAGCTATGCGACCGCACTCAGGAAATGTGCGGTCCGTAGAAGAGCCAGTGCGGCCGCACCAAGAATTGTGCGGACCGCACAATATGAGAGATGCGGCCACAATCTAGAATTGTGATTCCACAAAGTCAACTCCTATTTGGATTTGAAGAGAAGTGCGGACCTCACATATAATTGTGCGGCCGTAGAACCTCCGAAAGGGCAATTTTGTCCGAAAATTCTAGCTTTGTATAAATAGACTACTTTCACGAAATTAGGTCAAGTTTTGAATATTGAAAGTCTTGTAGTCATTTTTCTTTACCCCTTTAGGCAACTTTAGCTTACTTTGGTGATTTAACATTGAATATTTATCTTTTAATCTTGCAATATGAGTTTTATCATCTTTTCTTCTCTATTTTCCTCTATACCCATTATGAGTAACTAGATTTTTAGCTAGGTTTGTGACCCAACCCTAGTGTGCGAACCTAATGGGTGTTTGATTTATGGCTTGTTTATGGCTGGGTGTTTATTATTTAGCCTTATTCTTGCCCTTAATTGTAGAATTAATAGTTGCAAATATTAGTTTATGCCTATTTGACTTGGTCTTGTTGCAGCCAAACGCACACGCAAGTATACGCGGTCGTCAAGTAATAAAGTGACTAAAAGTCGGATGTCGAACCCACGAGGACTTGTGATTAACTATTAACTAAATTAGACTATTCTAATTATCTAAACAAGAATTAAACCTAAAAATATTTGATTCTAAACTAATTAAATAAAAAAATATAAATAATGAACTTTGAACAGAGAAAGAGCAGATTTTTATGATATCAATGTAATGAAAACGATCTAGGTTATGGGCTATCTAACAATCCTATTGAATTCTTCAATTGAATTGACTGACTAATTTATCTAGCTTATTGGTTAACAGGGTTAATATTGCTCATAAAAATCTATCGAGTTCTTACTCGCCTATTCAAGCTAACCTAACGCCTATATGTCTATGGAGTTAGAATCAACAAGAACGCATTTATAATTCCTGTAAATCAACCAAGCAAGGCAATTAGGTATATGTCTATTCTAACCACGAATCCGTTCCCCGATGCCCGAGTTCAAGAACTTGCTCTACTTAATCCTATATGCAATCTAGAATTCTCACTTTCGAGTTCAATTCTAGATTCGTAGATAATATTCAATTGGTGATCAAGCAATTAAATAATTAAGCGCAAGATTGAAGAAATAAACCAATATGATAAATCAAGAAGGTAAAATCAATATCCGAATAATAATAGTCATGAAAGAACCACAACCCTAGAACGTGAAGTTTAGCTCCACATAGACATGGTAGCCAAACAACAAATCATACAAAGAAACATAAAAATTACTAAGTTTGGTGAGAGAAAGATGGAACTTGATGAATTTTGGCCTCCACGGCAGCCATGTGCTTGTGTTTTTTCTCTCAAAATGCCCCCCCTTTTAAAATAGGTTTAGGTTGGCTTTTATATGAGTTAGGGGCGTCTTGGGGTCAAAATAACCGAGCCCCGGTCGAAATAGGACATGTTCACATTTTTTAGTGTCTAGGGCAGCATGGGGCGCTGGCCCTGACGCTCAAATATTTTAGCTCCTGTAAATTGCGCCACAGCCAGCGCCCCATGCTGGCTGTGGCCCTCACATTTCACTTTTTGCCTTTTTGTCCCGATTTCGCTCCAATTCGCGTCCTTTCGTCCCAAATCGCATCCGAATGATCCCTACACATAGAAATACCAAAATTTAGCACAAATAATCATATTAAACATCTCAAATCATCGAGACATGAGCAAAATGTGAGGCGACATATATCAAAATATGCATACATTAAGCCGATTATCAACACCCCACACTTAGACTCTTGCTCGTCCTCGAGCAATGGAACTATATTAGCACCCCCAAAACATACTTAGCACTATGAAAGAGGACCTCACAATTAGCTCAATCAAACACCCTACCTTTTGACTATGATCGATGTCGGCAATTAAGCATGAACACACAAATTTCACATTCTTCCCGTTTTTAAATAGCCCAAGTATACTCAATGTTTTTCAACCAACTCAATCAACTCAAGCAACCTCTCCACAACCATCTTAACTCAAGAGACGACTCATTACCACTAAGCATATTCAACTACTCACCCAACACAAGAAAGTGTACAACATCACCAATCCGTTATGAGATCAAGTGCTCTCACCACAAGCAAAAGAATGAATATCAAAGTAGTCCACAAATTTAAATATGTCATTGAACGTAAATTAAGGACATCACACAATTGAACAACATTCACTCACTCTCATAAAGAATTCATGTGCATCCCGTGGTCGTACCATAAGCTTGCCCGTACTGTATATCTCTACTAATCTAAGCTAGCTAAATCTAGGATCAATTAGGACTTTAAGGTTGTAACGTAGGCTAAGGGACGGGTAGGATATATTTAGGAATAGTGACTAACCCTCCTAAGCACTTTAATACACTACACTCACAATTCAAGCGCAATTGCTTCGCAACCCATTCACTTGTCATACACCATTATTTGGTTTCACTAGCACGAGTGAGAAGGATTAGGAGGTGTGTCTTTCTACATTATTTGAACTTTTGTTTGCTCTTTCTTGCAAAAAATTTCCTCTCTTTTTTTTTTTTTTTTACACACTCCATACATTGAAGTTCAGAAGCTAGTGACCTTTATTCACAATTTTAGTGCACCTTAAGGGCCCTTCCATGGTTCCACTCGAAAGCCACTTCCCAATCTCTCACCTTACTTCTTCTAGCGACTAAGTGCCATAGGAGGTAAAGGTTCAACAATCTCACATTAAGAACAAAGTAGGAGTAGGCTTGTAATGTGGGTGCCAAGGAAACAGTCTATAGGCTCAAGGGGATAGCAATGGAAAAATTCTATTTGTCAGTGACAAACACCTTTATGGTCAAGCAAGAAACGTCTACGTCATCTCCTAGACTAGCACAACTTAATGATTTCGCGTTGATTAACACACAGGGCAAGTTCTAGACTATACAAGATAGCACAAAATATTAACAATCCTTACATATTTATGGCACTTGACTCACTCAAGACGGTTCTGTGTGACTCTCAGGTTAAGCAAGCATATCAAGTTGAGAATTCTTTTAAGCAACACTGCACTAGGTGGCATACAAGTCAATCAACTGAGAAAAAGGCGTCAAAGAGTAGGCTACTTAATTGACTTGGGCAGTACAATTCAAATCATATATGCAAGAAGCAGAGCGCATGCCCTAACTTAACTTGCCAACACCAAACATATCAAAAGGTATCTCCGAGCACCTCGGTTTTCTCCCTTATCCTACTCAAAAAAATAAAACAAAATACCTGGTTCGAGCTACACCCTTGGAAAAGAACCGGCGTCCAGATAAAAACCAAGGGATACTACCTAACTATCAAAAATAAAACAAAATAAAATCTAACAAATCATACAAAGAAACATAAAAATTACTAAGTTTGGTGAGAGAAAGATGGAACTTGATGAATTTTGGCATCCACGGCGGCTCTGTGCTTATGTTATTTCTCTCAAAACGTCCCCCTCTTTTTAAAATAGGTTTAGGTTGGCTTTTATATGAGTTGGGGGCGTCTTGGGATCGAAATAACCGAGTCCCAGTCGAAATAGGACATGTTCACATTTTTTAGCGTCCAGGGCAGCGTGGGGCGCTGGCCCTGGCGCTCAAATATTTTAGGTGCTGTAAATTGCGCCACAGCCAGCGCCCTACGCTGGTTGTGGCCCTCAAATTTTACTTTTTGCCTTTCCTTCCCAATTTCGCTCCAATTCGCGCCATTTCGTCCCAAATTGCATCCGAATGATTCCTACACATAGAAATACCACAATTTAGCACAAATTATTATATTATACATCTCAAATCTTCGAGACATGAGCAAAATGTGAGGCAATATACATCAAAATATGCATACATTAAGCCAATTATCAACACCCCACACTTAAACGTTGCTCGCCCTCGAGTCAACCAACAAATAACTCTATCTTTTAGCACACTACACCATTGACCATGGTTGATAGCAACAATTAAACTCTAGAGTATGCAATCACCACACACTTCCCTTTAACTTATGCCATACTTCAAAAATATTCAAACAAAGACAACATGCTCATAACAATCCTAGCCTCAAAAACCGACTCAATGTCATAATGCACTCATGGCTTGAACACCCAACATCCTAAAGAAGTCTAATAATGTTACCTATCCCTCGTGAAATCATGTGCCCTCGTAACAAAAGCAAAGAGAGTAAAATCAATCCACACATTCGAATCTCATGCTCACATATATATCAAAAAAATCGCTCACTCTCACAAAAGAAGTCACATGCATGTAATTGGTACCATAGGCTTGCCCTTAATGTAAATCTCTACTAATGTAAGCTCGCTCATTTTTTAAAATCAATTAGGACTTTTTCATGGTTGTAATGTGGGCTAAGGGACGGGTAGGATATATTTTAGGAATAGTGACTCAACCTCCTAAGCACTTTAACACATCACCAAATAACTTAAGCACAAATTCTTCAACACCACTTCAATTTCACAAATAATATCACCCCCAACAATATTTCCTCTTTCTTTAAGCACTACTTTAATTTATACCCACTAGCAAGAACAAGACAACAATTTATTCATCTATATTTTTCTTTCTTTTTTTCCAGATTTTTCTCTTCTTCTTTTTTTCTTTTTCAATTTCCGCTAGTGGTGTATTATTTTACAAAATAAATGCACCCTTCTTTCTTTCATTGGTTCCATGCAAAAGCCACCCCACACTTAGTCCCTTCTTACTTCTTTTAGCATTTATTTCACAATTAAAGTGCTTTAAGAGGTAAAAGGATCAAACCAATTTCAATTAAGAACAAAAAAAGGCATAGGCTTGTAATGTGGGTACCAAATAAAAGTCTATAGGCTCAAAAAGGTAACTAGGGATAAAAAAAATTTATGGTCTGCAATAAGCTCAAAAAGATCAAAGAAAGCCTAAAATCATTTCTCAAACCTAGCATCACCTAAAATTTTGCTTCAACTCACATACCGGGCAAGTTCTAGATACAAATACAATACATAGACTACACAAAAATCTCACCATACATAGCACATGACTCGCTAAGGACGGTCACATTCCGACTCTCAAACAATGCAAGTATTCGCGGAGTCACGAGATATTAAGCATTAAGCGCAAAGTGAACACAAGTCAAGAAAACGAGAAATAGGTGCCACAAAATATGCTATCCAATTTATAAAGGCTTCATGATCAATTTTAAAACATAGGAAAGGTACTACACATGCCAAAGCCTGAATATGCTACTATCAAACAAGTCAAGAGCCCCTAGAAATCTCATATTTCTTCCTCCATTTATTTTCTAAACTCTAATATATTCTAAAAGAAAAAGAAAATTACCTGGTTCAAACTACATCCCATGAAAAAGAACCGAGGCACAAAGAAAAACCACGGGGGATTATTGCTACAAAAAAAAATGTTTTTGGATTTTTCTATTTTTCTATTTGTTTTTTATTTAGACTTTAATTCCTCAAGAAAATTGTCTAGGAGATCCATCGTCGGGAAAAGTTCAAAAACAAAATTTCAATTTTTTTATTTTTTTTATTTTTTATTTTTTTAAATTAAGCTACTAAAACTACTACTATACTACGCCATTAATTCTACTAACTATGTTATTAAAAATAAGAATCTAGCTAACAATAAATAGATAAGAAACTAATAACATACTAATATAATACTATAGAAAGAATAGAGAATCCTCCACCCCACACTTAAAAGAGTGCAGTGTCCTCAATGCACAAATAAAGTAAAAATAACAAGGGTGGACAAGAAACTCCCTGAAAGACCAAAGGCCGAAGCAATAGCAGCTCACGGGGTACTCAGACTTCCCCCATGCATGGTCCTTTGTGTGGGTACCTCACACTAGTTCCAATAATCTGGCTTGCTTTTGCACACTTCCAATGACTTTCTTCCTATGCTCATAATCCTACAAAATAAAATAACACTACAAAAATAATAAAAATAATAATTAAAAAAAAAGTAGTAAAGTTGGGTTGCCTCCTAACAAGCACCTAATTTAACGTCGCGGCACGACGTGAACCACTTTTTGCCTCCACCTCGAACTTATGAATTGAGCCCCTAACATGGCATCCAGTCTGCGGCTATGCTCCAGTGGTGGGGCTACAACGATAACCAGGCCAAGTAATAAATTTTTTACTCTACACTTCTCGACCTTTAGATGAGGAATGTAATTTTTGCTTTTTGGCACAACAAATTCAAGAATATAGGTACTTTCATCCTCACCCTTTGACCCCCTCATTAGCTCAGATGGCTCGATTACTATCTTACTATCTAAACACAATGTGAAAAAATGATTGGAATGAGGTCTAATGCGCTCTAACTCATGAATTGTACTACTATTTATATCCCCATATATACACACACTCAAGTCTCCCAAAGTAATGTTATCTATTCCCTCATATGACTCTAGAGCATTCTTCTCAACATTGGCATCCTTAAGAAAAACATGATCTAATGATTGGTATTCTCGTTTTAGCTCCTCAATTTGGTCTAGAAGATTTTTTTCAGCTTCACACAACTCATCATTAAATTGTTGGGAGTTACACGCATCAACCTTTTCATTCAAATTTGCATCCAAGTTATGCATAGCCAAGCCAAAATTATCAATTTTATGTGCAAGATCATCTCTCTCCTTAGACCAATCATTTACCAACGTTGTCAGAAGACAACATCGTTTCGCATATTCCCTTAATCGAGAATATTCATCCCAATACCAACCCTTACTCCCATATTCAAATTCAGATTTCCAAGAGTTCAGGTCATGACAAGGCCAAAATGACGGGCCATATAAGTCTTCCGTCAACCAAGAGTCTTCATCAATAACCTTACCTCCATAACTAAGTGCCTTAGGAGGTAAAGGTTCAACAATCTCATATTAAGAACAAAGTAGGAGTACGGCTTGTAATGTGGGTGCCAAGGAAACGGGCTATAGGCTCAAGGGGTTAGCAATGGAAAAATTCTATTTATCAGTGACAAACACCTTTATGGTCAAGCAAGAAACGCCTACGTCATCTCCTAGACTAGTACAACTTAATGATTTCGCGTTGATTAACACACAGGGCAAGTTCTAGACTACACAAGATAGCACAGAATATCAACAATCCTTACACACACATGGCACTTGACTCACTCAAGATGGTTCTGTGTGACTCTCAGGTTAAGCAAGCATATCAAGTTGAGAATTTTTTTAAGCAACACTGCACTAGGTGGCATACAAGTCAATCAACTGAGAAAAAGGCGTCAAAGATGTAGGCTACTTAATTTACTTGGGCATTACAATTCAAATCATATATGCAAGAAGTAGAGCGCATGCCCTAACTTAACTTGCCAACACCAAACATATCAAAAGGTATCTCCGAGCAACTCGGTTTTCTCCCTTATCCTACTCAAAAAAATAAAACAAAACACATGGTTCGAGCTACACCCTTGGAAAAGAACCGGCGTCCAAAGAAAAATCAAGGGATACTACCTAACTATCAAAAATAAAACAAAATAAAATCTTTTTGATATTTTTAATCGGACTTTAATCCCTCAAAAAAATTGTCTAACAAATCCATCGTCAGGAAAAGTCCAAGAACAAAATTTCAATTTTTTCTCAATTTTTTTCTGTTTTTTTTTAATTTTTTTTTTAATTACTACTACTAATATACTACACCATTAATTCTACTAACTATGCTATTAAAAATAAGAAGCTAACTAACAATAAAAAGATAAGAAACTCACAATATACTAATATAATACTATAGAAAGAGTAGAGAATCTTTCACCCCACACTTAAAAGAGTGCAGTATCCTCAATGCACAAATAAAGTAAAAATAACAAGGGTGGACAAGAAACTCCCTGAAAGACCAAAGGCCGAAGCAATAGCAGCTCACGGGGTACTCAGACTTCCCCCCATGCATGGTCCTTTATGTGGGTACCTCACACTAGTTCCAATACCACACTTAAAAGAGTGCAGTATCCTCAATGCACAAATAAAGTAAAAATAACAAGGGTGGACAAGAAACTCCCTGAAAGACCAAAGGCCGAAGCAATAGCAGCTCACGGGGTACTCAGACTTCCCCCCATGCATGGTCCTTTATGTGGGTACCTCACACTAGTTCCAATAATCTGGCTTGCTTTTGCACACTTCCAATGACTTTCTTCCTATGCTCATAATCCTACAAAATAAAACAACACTACAAAAATAAAAAAATAAAAAAATAATAAAATAAACAAAAATAAAAGAAAGCAGTAAAGTTGGGTTGCCTCCCAACAAGCGCCTAATTTAACGTCGCGACACGACGTAAACCACTTTTTCCTCCACCTCGAACTTATGAATTTTACCCCTAACATGGTTTCAAGTTTTCTACTATGCTCTTTTGGTGGGGCTACAAAGATAACCAGACCAAGTAATAAATTTTTTCCTCTGTACTTTTCGGCCTTTAGACATGGAATGTAGTTTTTGCTTTTTGGCACAACAAATTCAAGAATATAGGAATTCTCATCCTCACCCTTTGACTCCCCTATAGGCTCAGATGGCTCGATTACTATCTTACTATCTAAACACAATGTGAAAAAATGATTGGAATGAGGTCTAATGCGCCTTAACTCATGAAACTTACTACTATTTGCAGCCTCATATTCACATACACTCAAGTCTCCCAAAGTAATGTTATCTACTCCCTCATAGGACTCTAGAGTACTCTTCTCAATATTGGCATCCTCAAGAAAAACATGGTCTAATGATTGGTATTCTCATTTTAGCTCCTCAATTTGGTCTAGAAGATTTTTTTCATCTTCACACAACTCATCATTAAATTGTTGGGCGTTACACGCATCAACTTTTGCACTCAAATCTATATCCAAGTTGTGCAAAGCCAAGCCAAACTTGTCAATTTCATGTGCAAGATCAACTCTCTCCTTAGACTAATCATTCACCAATGTTGTTAAAAGACAACGTCGTTCCGTATATTCACTTAATCGAGAATATCCGTCCCAATACCAACCCTTACTCCCATATTCAAATTCAGATTTCCAAGAGTTCAGGTCATGACAAGCCCAAAATGACGGGTCATATAAGTCTTCCGTCAACCAAGAGTCTTCATCAATAACCTTACCTTCATATATTTCATCCCCAGATGTCATGGTGAAAGAACTAGAAACACACTAATAGAAAAATCAAATAGTTATAGAAATAAAATATTTACAAAAAGAGAAGGAAAACAAAAACTTGTAAAGATAAAAGTAAAAGCCTAATGTAGAAAAATAGTTAATTTCTAAGTCCCCGGCAACGGCGCCAAAAACTTGTTGCAGCCAAACGCACACGCAAGTATACGCGGTCGTCAAGTAATAAAGTGACTAAAAGTCGGATGTCGAACCCACGAGGACTTGTGATTAACTATTAACTAAATTAGACTATCCTAATTATCTAAACAAGAATTAAACCTAAAAATATTTGATTCTAAACTAATTAAATAAAAAAATATAAATAATGAACTTTGAACGGAGAAAGAGCATATTTTTATGATATCAATGTAATGAAAACGATCTAGGGTTATAGGCTATCTAACAATCCTATTGTATTCTTCAATTGAATTGACCGACTAATTTATCTAGCTTATTGGTTGACAGGGTTAATATTGCTCATAAGAATCTGTCGAGTTCTTACTCGCCTATTCAAGCTAACCTAACGCCTATATGTCTATGGAGTTAGAATCAACAAGAACGCATTTATAATTCCTGTAAATCAACCAAGCAAGGCAATTAGGTATATGTCTATCCTAACCACGAATCCGTTCCCCGATGCCCGAGTTCAAGAACTTGCTCTACTCAATCCTATATGCAATCTAGAATTCCCACTTTCGAGTTCAATTCTAGATTCGTAGATAATATTCAATTGGTGATCAAGCAATTAAATAATTAAGCACAAGATTGAATAAATAAACCAATATGATAAATCAAGAAGGCAAAATCAATATCCGAATAATAATAGTCACGAAAGAACCACAACTCTAGAACGTGAAGTTTAGCTCCACATAGACATAGTAGCCAAACAACAAATCATACAAAGAAACTTAAAAATTATTATGTTTGGTGAGAGAAAGATGGAACTTGATGAATTTCGGCCTCCACGGCGGCTCTGTGCTTGTGTTTTTTCTCTCAAAATGTCCCCTCCCCCCTTTTAAAATAGGTTTAGGTTGGCTTTTATATGAGTTTGGGGCGTCTTGGGGTCAAAATAACCGAGTCCCGGTCGAAATAGGACATGTTCACGTTTTTGAGCATCCAGGGCAGCGTGGGGCGCTGGCCCTGGCGCTTAAATATTTTAGCTGCTCTAAATTGCGCCACAGCCAGCGCCCCACGCTGGCTGTGGCCCTCAAATTTCACTTTTTGCCTTTTTGTCCCGATTTCGTTCCAATTCGCGCCCTTTCGTCCCAAATTACATCCGAATGATCCCTACACATAGAAATACCAAAATTTAGCACAAATAATCATATTAAACATCTTAAATCGTCGAGACATGAGCAAAATGTGAGACGATATATATCAAAATATGCATACATTAAGCCGATTATTAGGTCTCTACTTGAGAAAGAGAGACTTAGTCTAGGAAAACTTGGCTAACAAGAATTTGGGATAAAATCAAGAGATTGATAGGCTCAATTAAAGGGTTGAACCTAGAGATAGTAAAACCCGACTTGAGCATTTTATCAATTGTTTTGTTCAATACTCATTTGGACTTGAGAAAACCAAATTTGGCAAAATCACTCTCTAACCGAGAGGTATTGAGTGGGTATTTGAGTGTTGATTGCTATAATACAACCCGACCAACAAAACAAGCTTTAAAGTTTACAGCCCGTTAAGCAAACACCTAATGAAGGTCATACCCCTAAGACTTTTTATATATTTGAAAACCATCCAAAAACAATATTCTCTAGTTTTATATCTTTAGAATTGTAATCCTTAACGTAATTTTATAAGTAAAAATAAAACTATATTTGTGGAAGTGCAACCAAGATACTTCACGTGCTTTATCCAAATATATACAACTAATCCCATCTCAGCTCCCTGTGGATTCGATCCCGACTCCCTGTTGGATATTATTATTGCAATCGACAGTTTCACAACCCCGAATATAGGTGTGACTTGGATGATATTAGTGTGTCACTCATCATTGTGAGGAGGGACAATCATCTAGTTCATCCTTTATTGGGTGAACCACTTCTCCTATTTACTTAAATGTCATTTAATGTTATTTATTGTTAGTTCTTCCTCCATTATTGCTCACGTTTTTTAGAATAATTAATGTATGTTATAGTCAACCCACTACCGGATCTGTCTAATATAATATTTACGTTTTCAGAACTCACATCTAGAGATATTATTTTTAATTAAGTTTAACCCATTATTATATAAACTCAACTGTTTTAGCCGAAAGTTATATTTTTCGATCAAACACATACAATCTAGTACTTCACTTGTTATTTTTTAAATTCAACCTGATATTTTCTTTCATTGAATATTTTCGTCCAATGTAAATTTATATTATTTTCAAATTACCAATTTCACTGCTAGCATAATCTAATCAGTATGTTGTAGCAGCTTATTTGTGCTATTTTTAAATTATTAATTTCATTTATTATAGATTTTTTTGTTTCAAATTAACTAATAGTGCAATTTTTTTAGAAGGTAAACTCGTTAAAAAATTAACCATAAGAAAATCTAATTTTCCATTTTTACCATTGGTACTGAGATAATAATTTTCTGTGTGGTAATAAGTACGTTTACAAAATCGTGAAGAGAACACACTGTTTGTACGCACGCACACCCTCGCCTCTCATCACTTCAGTCGCGCCTCCGAGGAAACAAATGGACGCTTCTCTTTGTTAGCTTAATCCGCAGCTTTGGACGTCAACTTCACTTCACCGGGAGCACTCAGTTGCTATTGTTTAAGTAAATTACACTCTTTAAGTTCTTGATCTTTTTCTGTTCTCTTTCTTGTTATTGTTGTTGTTTGTGCAATTTGTTACTCTGAGATGAAATCTTGCTTTCGTATCCACACCCATCTGCAAATTTTCCGGCTTTATACTGATAAAAAATCTGGAGCATATCGATTCGTGTTATAGCTTCTGTTTTATTAGGGTTTAAGAGTTTGTCCTTTTCCAAAAATTCTTTTTTTTAAATACTTAATTTCTCTCTGCAAATTTTGCGCTTTTACAATGTTAATCCGGTGCTTCATCGATCTGTGTTGTAGCTGCTGATTATTGGGGCTTAAGAGTCTGCCCTTTTCCCCAAAAAGAAAAAAAGTTGATATTTCTTTCGTAATTATTCTCCAGTATTCTGTGCATGGTATTTACTAGATTTGTTTGGTTGCACTAATTTAGTTTTAGGGTGTCTTTTCAATTCGTTGCACTAAAACTTAATGTTTGGACCTTCTGATTATTGTTCCATACAAAGAAATAGGTAGGGGAAAAGATCTCTCTGTCTATCTTTGTGTCTGTTTGCTGTAAAGCTTCAATCTTGGTAGTGATATTCGCTTGGATGCATAGGTGATATTGGACAGTCGAGGGTTTTATATTTTGTTCTACAGACAAGAAATTGTTATGGTAGGTTCTTTCCTAAGCACAATTTCCATTGACGGGAGAGAGAAGGCAAATTGATACTTATTGTAAGCAATGAAGAGCAATATATTCAACAAGTAATAGGGGGTGTCAAATGGGCAGGTTGGGTCAACATTAGGCGGATTAAAATGGAGGTCAATATCATGCCTGACTTACGAAAAGTTTGATTGGGTCAATTTGGACTAAATGGGTCGTAACTCCAGAACTCAAACATTTTTTTGTTTGTTTGTTGTCTTTTATAATTTGTTTAGTTACCAAATCAAACTAAGAAAATTAACTTTTATTTTCTTTATAGAGAGGGAAAGTGGATGAAATTGTGGAGAACTTTTTCTTTGTTACATGACAGATTTTGTATGGGTTAATTTGGATTGTGCGTGAACTGACTCATAATTGAATATATTCCCAACTCAACCTGCTCAAGTTTGGACGAGTTTGGCAGTATACACTTATACGGGTTATAATTGACACTCCTACATAGTACCATGCTTCCCTAGCATCCCCCCAAAAAGTCTTACTTTGGTAGCTTCAAATGGTGGTAGGTAGAGTCTCATTCGAGATTTAGGAAGCTATTGGCTCCTTTTGAGATGGTTGCACTGACTTTTGCCCCAATCTACTAATTATGTATGGAACAATATTTCACATGTTCCTATGGCTTGCCTGTCATCCTCTACCCTTTATCTCTATGACACCTATGACTAAACAAACAACAAACAAATTTATGATCTAGTAATCTAAGAATTTATGAATTTCTTTTGTTCAGAATAAATTCTAACTTGAAATGATGTTTCTACATCTTTAGGGCCTGAGGTGCAGGATGAAGAAGAAGAAAAATCCTCTTGTATTCTTAGATGTATCAATGGATGGAAATCCTGCAGAAAGAATTGTTATTGAGGTATATATGAAGCTTACCAAGCTTCCTGGAGTAGTTTTCCTTTTTCTTCCATATGAAACCATGTCTTGAATCTGTTTTTGATATATCATGCATGCAATTAGCATTATTTTTTGGGAAATGTGCAGCTCTTTGCAGATATTGTCCCGAGGACAGCAGAAAATTTTCGGTCACTCTGCACAGGTATATTGTTCGTAATGTTATTTGCTTTGTGCTAGAGAAGTACTTTGCTTGAGGCCCCCTAAGGTTCTAAATGTGTGTTAAATAGTGGAATAGAAGTCATGAATTATTGTGAAGGGCCTTAAGGATAATCATCTCTGCCTTGCCACAATATAGGCCTATGAGCACCATTCAAAATGCTGGGCGTGTGTGAGGGCATTAATGTCCCACCTTGTTTAAGGGAATGAACTATTGTCTCCTTATATGGTCTTGGATAGTCCTCGCTTCACGAGTCAGTTTTGGGTTTGAGTTAGACTATGTCGATTTTCTTAACACTGCTAGGATTATTATATTCTGGGATGAGCTCAAAGGTTGGTCTAGAAAACTTGAATAGATCCCTATTCATGTGTCACTGAGTCATTAAGAAATCACATATTCTTGGATAACAATAAATTATTGTGAATGGGTCTTTTGATTGGTTTTGTTGTTTTCATGACATTAATATTACTCTTCCTTTTATTGACTTACAGTGCTTGCGTGATTTCACGGGTATAATTGGTTGATCTGATGAGTGTTGTGGTTTTGCTGGTATGTTATGTTTTGAAGGTGAGAAGGGAGTTGGAGTATCTACTGGGAAACCTCTGCACTACAAAGGATGCTTATTTCACCGTGTAATCAAAGGGTTTATGGCACAAGTATGCTCTCTCTCTCTCTCTTTCTCTCTCTTTGATATTTGTATTCTTTGTTATCTTTTGAGAATAAATAATGTAGGAATTGATGTATTTGTTGCTACTTATTCTACCTAAGCTTGGGTATCATAGGAAAAGCAATTGTTTCCTCCAGCTTGGTATAAGATAATTCTTGAATTTGGGTTTGAAGTTCACAATGTTTTTTCTTTCTGCATCCACAGAAATTACACTTTCTAATCATACAGTCTCATCTTACTCGCTCTCCAATATCATGAGTTAATGTTTTGCTATTTTCTCTTCTAACTTATGGGATTTAAAAGGGGTAGCTGCTAATCATAATAAATTCAGACTTCCCCCTTCCTAAAAGAAAATCAAAACTTAAAAGTGAGAAACATTGTTCGGTTTTTAGTTCCATGTGCTTTACAGATTTTATGGATATCTTATGAAGCAGTGCAGGTCTATATCTATTGTGCTTGTCAATTATTTCAAATGAGAAAATAATTATGCAGGGGTAAATTTCAGCTGATCCCAACTTGTTTGTGACTGAGACTTACTTGTAGTAGTAGTTGTTGTTTAGTCAATATATTGGGGAATAATCATCAGTCCCATGACCTCTTGCTGTTTTCTACAGGGTGGTGATTTCTCCAAAGGGAATGGTATGCTTTTTCCCCTTCTGGGCACTGAACTTTCAATTGGCGCAGAGGACTCTTTAACTTCCAACCTCTTGCCCAGACAAGTAAGGCACACGAACTTTTAATGTTTTGCAGGCACTGGTGGAGAGAGTATATATGGAGGGAAATTTCCAGGTAGATTAGTAGTATATATGTTTGAGTGTTTGATATATGGTTATATGATTGGTTGCTGATGGTAATTTTTTTTATTTATGTAGACGAAAACTTTAAAGTTGATCACACTGAGGCTGGTATTCTCTCGATGGCGAATAGTGGTCCTAATACAAATGGATCCCAATTCTTCATTACGTTTAAGAGAACTCCCCATCTTGACGGGTATTTATCTGATATACGAGTGCACATTAGTTTCACCATGTTTTATCCTTCGGTAGACTTGTACTCCAAATCCTACTAGGAGAAGAAATAACTATGGTTATAACAATACCTAGTTTAGATCATGAAACATCTATTTTTCTGTTGCAGGAAGCATGTTGTTTTTGGAAAAGTTGTAAAGGGAATGGATTTTGTGAAGAAAATTGAACAGTTAGGGACAGCTGATGGGAAGCCATCTGGCCTTGTGAAAATTGTAGATTGTGGCGAAATGTCTGAAGAGAGGAAAAGCAATGATACAACCAAAGCAGAGAAAGGTGACTTTATCTCTCTAAGACTAAGATGTTCCTACTCTGCGGCAGTGTTACTGCCTCAGCTAAGAGAGTCTGCTGTGTCATCTCGTTTCTGTTGTTCGTTCATATATCTTTGCCTCGTCCGCAGGGAAAAATAAGAAGTCAGCAAGAGCTCTTTCCTCTGATGATGGTTCAGACAGTCAAGAAGAGGGGAAACGCAAAGCATCCACTGACAGAAAGAAAAAGAAAAAGAGGAGATACTCTTCATCTGATTCTTACAGTTCTGAATCAGATACTGATTCCTCTTCAGGCTCTGACTCAGACTCTGAGCTGGACTCCTATTCTTCTAGTTCTTCAAGTGATGGAAGGCGTAAGAAAAGGAAGAGGTCGACTAAGAAAGAAAGGAGTCGACATGGGAAGAAAAAAGACGAAAAGACGAGGAGAAGAGTTCATCGAAATAAAAGATCGAAACGCAAGCGGTATTGTTTTCTGTTGGCCCCTGTAATCTGTGTTATTATGCTGTACTTGATCGCTGGCTTAGTCCACCAAAGTTTATTTATTTTATTCCCATTGCATTCAGGAGCTCTGCTAGTTCTAGTGGCACAGACAGCAGCAGCAGCAGCAGCAGCAGTGATAGCTCTGATGATGAAAATGGCAGGCGCAGTAATTCTGCACGAAAAAGTAATTATTAATTTTATTCATGGGGGTGGAAAAACATGTCTTGTAAGAAGATTTGTTAATTCATTCTTTCATCTTACGTTACAGCTTTGGGGAAGAAATCATCAATTCCTCTCAAAGGACAAGCTGTTTTGAAACAGCAAAAGAATCTTGAAGAGGGTGAAGTATCTAAGAATGGTAAGCTTCCGAATAATGGTCATGGTGGAGATGTACCAACTGACAGGACTCTCGCCGCCAATGATAGATCTGATAATTCCAGCAGATCCAGGTCCCTTCCTTTGCTTTACTGAATGCTTCATGATGTGGTACTTGTGTATGTAGCTGTTCATATAAGTTACATATCTTCACAAAGTGACGTCTTTCTCTTTACATGATTAACAGGAGTGCAACACCAAGTCCCAGAGGGAAGCCAAGACCCAGCCGCCGGAGCAGTCGAAGTATGAGCCCAGCAAAAGTGTCTGATAGACTTGACCATGATAGATCTGATAATTCCAGCAGATCCAGGTCCCTTCCTTTGCTTTACTGAATGCTTCATGATGTGGTACTTGTGTATGTAGCTGTTCATATAAGTTACATATCTTCACAAAGTGACGTCTTTCTCTTTACATGATTAACAGGAGTGCAACACCAAGTCCCAGAGGGAAGCCAAGACCCAGCCGCCGGAGCAGTCGAAGTATGAGCCCAGCAAAAGTGTCTGATAGACTTGACCATAATGATGGAAGTCCTCAAATTGAGTCAAAGGAGAGAAGTTATCCAAAGAGTCCTTCACAAAAAATTACTCAGCCATCTCGCTCTAGTCCTGGCAGGGATTTATCCGGAAACCGTTCTCCTGATGGAACGTCAAAGCGAATCCGAAAAGGCCGTGGCTTCACTCAACAGTATTCATTTGCAAGACGCTATCGCACCCCATCTCCTGAGCGTTCACCTTACAGGCCTTATTACCAGGGTGGGAGAAATTTCCAGGGGAATCGTGATAGGTACATCGAGTTCATATGTAAAAATTGTCCGTGGAAGGAGCAAGTCTGTTATGCATGCTGAATACATTGTTATCTTTTTTAGGTACTCAAGCTATAGAAGCTATTCTGGGCGTTCTCCACCGGGACGATACAGACGCTCACCAAGAGGCAGAAGTCCACCCAGGTTTTCCTTCTGAGTTCCTCCCTATTGTCTTTTTTTATTTTTTATTTTTTGTGAATGTCTCTTCATACGTCCAAAAGTTACACAGTGCTTCAATTTCTTTTCTGTTTATGATATCTCTGAGTTCTTGGTTTTCTCTTTTGTTCCATTTAAGATTGTAACCTGGAAAAATGACTTCACATCCCTTAACCCCCTTTTCTTTTTCTTTGTTCAGTAGATACCGGAGAAGGAGTCGAAGTAGGAGTATTTCTCACAGCCCTAGTGCTCGTCCTAGGCGTGAGAGGCGTCGAAGTAGGAGCCCTTCACGCAGTGCTTCCCCTACAGATAAGCGGCAGAAAATAAGTGACAGATTGAAGTCTCGTCTTGGGCCTCGCGTGGATGATCAGAATTCTCCTACTAGAAGGTCAGCTTCAAGATCTAGAAGCCGCGACTCAACGACTCCTCGATCTCCTGATGCTGCTCCAAGGAAGCACAGTAGAAAAGTAGGATCTGAATCGCCCAGTAGTTCGAGGTCAACCTCCCCAACTCGACAGAGGGGTCTAGTCTCATATGAGGATATCAGTCCCACCGGGACAAACTAATTTGTAGCCTTGAATTAAGCTTATATCGGAGTGACTAAATTTGCAAAAAGCTTATTATCTAGTTTTAAACTTTGTTCCATCAGACGTTGCTAAGCTGGGGTTGGCAACTCAGTTTTATTATTTTTGTATTTCAGTAAACCAGCAGCTCGACATTGATTGTTTTACCATTTTCTGGAGTCAGGTCCAGATTTTGCATATTGATTTTCATAAATGTCATAATAATTCGTGGTGTGGTGGTAGTCGATGATGTTATATGCTAGTACTCAGAAATTAATGGGTTGCTCGGACTGCGTAAAAAGATAATATATGCTGAGAATAAGGGTGTTAACTGGGCTGGCCTGGGACCGCGGGCTAAGTGCTCCGGGACCGGTAGGATCGTTAGAGGTGGGCTTGGGCCGATCTCGTGGGCCGGTTCTTGAGTAGGAACCGTTAGGACCGGGATTGTTTGGCCCGCCACGGGACCGGGACTGGACCGATCCTTTGGCGGGCTAGATCTCGTGGGCCGGTTCTTGAGTAGGAACCGTTAGGACCGGGATTGTTTGGCCCGCCACGGGACCGGGACTGGACCGATCCTTTGGCGGGCTAAACAAGCCCAACGGTAATTTTTTTTTAAAAAAAACTAGTTGTTTGTCTATTTAAGAAAAGAGTTGTTGGACTTTAGCCATTTAACCCCAACGTTGTCTTAACCTTAAACTTTTTATAATTACACTTTTTTCCTATTTTCAACTATAAATACCCCTCATTCTTTCATTTTTCTTACAAAATCAATATCAATCTCTCTCTAATTTTCTTCTATACTTGCTACTATTGCTTACTTTATTCCAAAAAATAGTAAAACAAATATTGAGATTGTTACAATTTGTGAAAGAATTGTGAAGTTGGTGAATTGAAGTCTTCAACGATAATCAATTTTCAACAAGTTGTTCGTCAATTTTGGCACATCTTGATTAGTTTCTTTTTCTTCTAAATGGTGGCATTAGCACCTTGTTGTGCTCATTCCATAGGGGGGAGAAAGACTAAGAAAGATATTGCCATATTTTTTTAATGGTATAATAAAATTACAAGGCATTGCTTTGAATATCTTTTTATAATATTTTTATCTTTAAATTTGAATTAAAAAATTTAGGTCACAATTCTATAATAAATTTACAAGGCATTGCTTTAGATATTTTTTTTAACACTATTTTTGTCTCTAATTTCTATTTTTTTTTTATTTTTAAAATCACTATTTAGCCGTTGGGCCCACTTAGCCCGCCTCGTTTAACCCGGGACCATGAGTTCGTGGGCCCGATCCCGGGCCGGTTGCTTTGTTGCTTTAGCTGGAGTATAATGCATTGTTGCTTTGTTCATACACTTGGAGAAATTTACAAATTTTCGGGCGTTGGGGCATTCCTGTCCCAGTCTCAGTCTATCTAGTCCCTTTATTGGTCGACCTGGAGAAAGCTTAAGAGGTCGAGCAATGAATTAGAAGTCTTGTGCATGTCTTTGCGTACTTCGACTTGAAGTGTCCCCTTCGTCACCTCATTAAAAATCTCTTTGAGAAAATCCAATTAGGACAAAACTCAAGTGAGGGAAAAAAGAGTACGACTTGGGGGACGCTTTATCTCTTAAAAGTTAAAGTACTTGAGGTGGGTAATATTCCAGTTGTTTAGTAGTAGCTTTCCTTCCATTGTTTCTAGTTGGAATGACCCTTTGTTCGCTATTGCCGTGATTTTGTACGGGCCGTCCAAATTTGTTCCCAATTTGCCTTCCCGTGGGTCTTTGCTTGCTTGTGTTTTAGATTTAAGCACGTAGTCCCCGACTTTGAGCGGCCTGACCTTTGCCGTTTTGTTATAATAGCGTTCTGCTTGTTGTTTTTGGGCGATCATCCTTACGTAGGCCATGTCTCTTCGTTCTTCGACTTTGTCGAGCTTCTGCCTTCTTCTTTCATCGTTCCTTGGTCCGCTCTCGTGGGAGTATCTTAGGCTGGGCTCCCCGACTTCGACCGGTATTACTGCATCAGTCCCATAAACTAACGAGTAAGGCGTCTCTCATGTGCTTGTCTTCGGCATTATTCGGTAGGCCCAGAGTACTTCTGGTAATATTTCTAGCTACAACCCTTTGGCGTCTTCAAGTTTTTTCTTCATGATGTTCAATATCGACTTGTTGGAGGACTCCGCTTGTCCGTTTTCCACGGGGTGGTATGGCGTTGAGAGTATTCTTTTGATATGCCACTTCTCAAAAAATTCAGCGACCTTCTTTCCTGTAAATTGGGTACGTTATCGCAGTTGATCTCTTTGGGGAGGCCGAACCGGCATACGATATTTTTCCATATGAAGGCGATCACTTCCTGTTCACATATTTGGGTGAATGCTCCTGCTTCTACCCACTTAGAGAAATAGTCAGTTAAAACCAAAAAGAATCGTACGTTACCTCGCCCTACCGGGAGAGGGCCCACGATGTCCATTTTTCATTTGATGAACGGCCAAGGGGAAGTGATCGAGTGGAGGTGTTTGCCTGTTTGGTGAATCATTGGTGCATGCTTTGGGCATTGCTCGCATTTTTTCACGAAGTCCGTGGCTTTTTTCATGGTGGGCCAGTAATTTCCTGCCCGTACGAGGCATCTGAACAAAGCCTGATTGCCGGAATGAGCTCCATAATGGCCTTTGTGCACCTCTTCAAGGACGTGCCGCATTTGATTTGGGCCCAAGCATTTCGCCAGAGGGGCGCTGTACGTTCTCTTGTGCATGTCGTTGTGGATGATGATTTACCTGGCTGCTTGCATTCTCAGTGTCTTGGCCTCTTTTTTATCACTTGGGAGTACACTGTCCTGCAAGTATGTAACAGTACGGTTGCGCCAGTCCCAAGTCAGGTTTATGGTTCTTACCTCGATTTGGTCTATCGACGAGTTGAGAAGGTGGACTACACTTCTGTATCCGGTTGCAATATTTTTGGTGGTTGCGGCTAGTTTGGCGAGACCGTCCGCCTCGGCATTCTATGCTCGTGGGATCTGGTCAAGTTGACATTCATCAAACTCGGGCGACAACTTATAGATTTCGGTCTGATATTTTTGTAACCTTTGTTCCTTGATTTGGAAAGTCCCTATGACTTGGTTGATAACGAGTTGAGAATCGCAGTGTAGTCTTAACCATTTCCCCCCGTATTTGAGTGCTAGCCTTAACCTTGCAATTACAGCCTCATACTCGGCCTCGTTGTTAGTCATGTCTGGGGACCTTATGGGCTGGCGAATCACTTCGCCAATTGGGACTTCGAGTAAGAGTCCCAGTCCGGACCCTGACGCGTTAGACGTGCCATTAGTGTAGAGGACCCAAAGGTCCTGTGTTTGGGGAGAAGCGTGGGCGGCTTCTCTTTTAACTTCGAGCATTATTTTTATGCTGAAGTCGACGACGAAGTCAGCAAGAACTTGTGACTTTATTGTTATTCGCGGCTGATATGAGATATCGTGCTCGCTTAGTTCGATGGCCCATTGGCCAACCTGCCCGATAGCTCGGGTTTATGTAAAATGCTTCTTATGGGGAAATTCATGACGACCGAGATGGGGTGGCACTGGAAATATGGCCTAAGCTTTCGTGAAGCTACGACTAAGGCCAGGGCCAATTTTGTGAGGTGAGGGTATCTCGTCTCGGCGTCAACTAGTGTTTTGCTAATGTAATATATGGAAAACTGCGTACCTTTATTTTCTCGGACCACGACTGTGCTCATAGATACTTCAGATACAGTGAGGTAGACGAGGAGACGTTCCCCTGGCTCTACTTTTGAAAGCAATGGTGGTGACAAAAAATAAGTTTTTAACTCCTTCAGGGCTAGGACGTACTCAGAAGTCCATTGGAGTTCGTTATCCTTCTTGAGTACGCCGAAGAATCTGTGGCACCTATCTGATGATCGCGAAATGAACCTTGAAAGGGTGGCGATACGGACAGTCAACCTTTGAACCTGCTTTTTGGTGGTCAAGTGTTCTGGTATCCCTTCGATAGCATTGATTCAATCAGGATTGACCTCGATTCCTCATTGTGATACCAGGAAACCTAAAAAATTTCCTGAGGCCACGCCCAACGCACAATTTTCGAGGTTCAATTTCATTCCGTATCGTCTGAGTATGTCAAAGGTTTCTCTTATGTGGTCGATGTGATATTCTTTCCTTTTGGACTTGACTAGCATGTCGTCTATGTAGACTTCCATTATTTTGCCTAGCTTGCCTTTGAACATCCTCGTCACTAACCTTTGGTAAGTTGCCCTTGCGTTTTTCAGCCCAAAGGGCATGACCCTCTAGCAGTACGTCCCCTAATGGGTGATGAAAGTGGTTTTCTCCTGATCCTATTCCTCCATGAGGATTTGATTATATCCCGAATAGGCATCCAAGAAGTTCAGTAATTCGTGTCCGATCGTTGCGTCAATGGGTAGGTCGACATGGGGTAACAGAAATGAATCCTAGGAGCATGCTTTGTTCAAATCTGTGAAATCTACGCACACCCGCCATTTCCCATTCTTCCTTTTCACCATGTTCGCGTTGGTGATCCACTGCGGGTATTTTGACTCCCTGACGAAGCCATTTTCCAATAGCTTTTCCACCTCTTCGTGTACTGCATCATTGATCGCGGAGTTGAACTTATACCTGACCTGCCTCACTGGGGGTGGAATGGGTCGACTTTCAGCTTGTGCGTGGCGATTTCCTTCGAGATACCCGGCATATCTGCATGGCTGAAAGAAAACAAGTTTGCGTTAGTAGTTAAGAATTGACGAAATTTACCTGGTTCCTAAAGTTTGCAGCCAATGTAAGCTTTCTTGTTGTAGTCGTTGGTGTCTAATTGAACGGGGTCGAGGTCTTTTATGGTCGATCCCGCAGCTTCGACCATATCGGGGTCTCTAATGACGTCCTCGCTATCGTCACATATCGACCTCGACTCTGTTGATTGCTATGCCTCTTTTTCTTTGTCCTTCATTTATTGAGTGACCGTGCAGTCTAGGGCGATGTGGTAGCATTCCTGGGATATGCGTTGTTCCCCTCGTATACTGAATATTCCCCATGAAGTTGGGAATTTGATGACTTGGTATAAGCTAGAAGGGATGTCTCTCATGGAGTGTATCTTTGGTCGCCCTATTATGGCGTTGTATGTTGTGTCTTGGTCCATGATATGGAACGTGGTTTCCAAAGCTATGTCATCGGCCAGGACGGGGAGTGTGATTTCGCCAGATGTTCGCTCAACTGCATTGTTAAAACTATGTAGCGTGATGCAATACAACACTATCTTTTCCTCAAGTTTCATTTGTGCAAGTACTCGGTGGTGGATAATGCATGCACCGCTCCCATCGTCTACCATAATGTGTCTCACATCGGTACCTAAAATTCGTAAAGTGATAACAAGGGCATCATAGTGAGGGAAAACTAAACCGTTGGTATCTAACTTATCGAAGATGATACTTTCTTCGAGTTCATCATACCATTCGTGGGTGATTGACCGTTTGAGCTTGTGGGTTGTGGTGAACTTCACACTGTTGATGGAAGCATCGTCGCCGCCACCGATGATCATGTGGATGGTGCGAGTTGTCGAGGGTGGTTTTGGCGGTCCTTGATATTGTTCACGTCCTCTGGTAAAGTTGGTCCTTCCTCGGTCGCTCAGCAACTCTTTGAGGTGTCCCTGTCGTAGCATGTTTACGGCCTCCTATCTTAGGGCGATGCGATTCTCGGTCTTGTGCCCTCGTTCTTGGTAGAACTCGCAAAGGGCGTCCGATTTTCTAGTTCTTGGGTCTGACCTCATCTTTTGTGGCCACTTCACCTTTGGTCCGAGCTTCTCCAAGGCGTAGACTATTTCTGTAGGTGACACGCAAAAATTGTGAGCGGATAATAAAATGGGCATACCTCTTTCGTTCCGGTGAGTCCCTGTCCTTAATCTGGGTGGGCCTTCTTCGTGGCAGGAGGAGGACGCAACAACCACTCTGACATATGGTAGATGTCGTTCCATGTTGGGTCGCGGAGCTACGAGGTCCCTTCTGGTATCATTTCTACGATCTTTTCTAGATTCGGCCTGTACTAAGGTCAATCGATGAGCTGGTCCATTGAGGTCGTCCTCATCTACACGGACCTCGGCACAATATACATTTTGTATTTCATCCCAAGTGGTTTGGAGGTATTTTATCAGTTGACTTAATAACTTTCTAGTCGCCCTCGAACCATTCCTGCTCAGCCCGTTTTGAAAGGCTGCGACCGCCATCCCTTCTGATACTTCGACAAGGTCATCCTTACTCCGTTGAATCGGGCGAGGAAGTCCCTCAATCCATCTCCCGGAGACTATTTAATAACAAATATGTCGTTTACTCTCGCCTCGGCCTTCTTGGCCCCAACATGGGCCGTTACGAACTTGTCGACCATTTCTTCGAAAGTTTCAATGGAACACACAGGTAGTTTTGAATACCATGTTAACGCTCCTCCTGCGAGGGTTTCACCAATTTTTTCAACAAAATGGAAGACACTTTCTTTTTGGCGAGGTCATTGCCTTTCACGGCAGTGACATAGTGAGTCACATGATCTTCAGGGTCGGTCGTGCTATCATATATCCTGAGGTAGGGCGACATTTTAAAGCTTTTTGGTATGGCATGTGGTGTGGCGTCATCACTGTATGACTGCTCGACGAACCGGACGACATCTCTTTTAAGCAAGAGCGTAGGGGCGCCCAACATCTTATCGCCCTTTTTTGGTGTTCTCTCATTTGGTCCCGGAGTTCTTTGTTCTCATTCTCCATTTCTTCCATCCTTTTCAGAATGGCTACGAGAGTGTCGTCACCTGCACTATTAATGACATTATGAGCAATACCTGTCATTGGGGGAGGAGAAAATTGGTTATGCTACTCGTCTGCTAGTTGTATGACGCAAGTCCTTGCGTTTTCTGTAGCCGTGTCCCGAGCGGGCTTATGGAGAACGCTGGTTAGCGTATCAGTTAGCCAAGCTTCAATGAATTTTTTTTACAGCTGGGGGCATCTCCTCCGCCACAGATGTAGAGGCTCTCTTACCAAGAGATTTTGTGATGCTGCAGTGAGGATGGGGTGACCCATCTCGCCTAGGAAAGGCATTGGGAATTGTGCCGCCATCCGTTATTTCATAGCTCTCATTGTTGACGTTCATGAGGTTGGTAGGGAGGTCACTTATTATTCTCGTCCTTTCTTCTCTGTCACCTGCCATATTGGATTTGTGAATACAAAGAAATGAGATCTTGTTCTTGATTTTTTTTACATTAGCGATCCCTGTTAGTTATAGATCTAGAAGAAACTAAAAATTTAACTAGAAAATCTCCACAGACGGCGCCAAATTGTTCGACCAAAAAATATAACTTTCGGCTAAAACAATAGAGTTTATATAATAATGTGTTAAACTTAGTTAATAATAATATCTCTAGATGTGAGCTACGAAAACGTAAAAAAACGTTAGCCAGATCTGGTGGTGGATTGACAATAACATGCATTAACTGTTCCAAAAAGTATGAGCAATAATGGAGAAAAAACTAGCAATAAATAACAATAAATGGCATTTAAGTAAATGGGAGAAGTGGTTCACCTAATAAAGGATGAACTAGATGATTGTCCCTCCTGACAATGATGAGTGACAGAAAAATCCTAGAATGTTCGAATTGTTCTTGGATCTGATGGAAAAGTGTGAAATAATATGAACAAGAATCTTGATGAAAAGGTAGTTTTGTATCATTATCAGAGAGAGAGAATCTTTTATCAAAAGTCCGTTCTTATCAAATAAATGTCACATACCCCATTCATTGTCTTTTTTCCTATTTATATGGGACATATCCCTAACAAACCCTAATAGTATAAGTACAGAGAATATCCACTAGAATATTCTCTTTAATATCATATTCTAAAAATTAGCCGTTACAGCTCTATCTGCGGTGCTCGACCTCGACCATTGTTGACATCTCGACCACGAGTCTTGTTGCTTCTTGGCCGTCCTCGACTGACTCTTTCCTCAATGGTACCTTGCCCTAAATATTCTGGAGCAGATTTCGACCTATACACCGTCACCGGTCAAATGGTCGTTGACCGGCCAAAACCATAACGACCTTTCATCGCCTCTTTTCCTCGTAATCAAATCTTCAAACCTTCAAAGTTTTCGGCCAATGAAGTATGTATTAGACCCTGTGTTTGAATAAATACTCATAGGTCTGAAATCTTTGACCAATTTGAAACCACTGATTTTCCACGTCCAGATTCTCTCCATTCCTCTTACTGACAGTGATAGCTCGATAGGTATACTGCTTTCTCTTTCCCTTTTATTCTCAAATTGCACCT
The DNA here is from genome assembly GCF_000390325.3 of Nicotiana tomentosiformis. Taxonomy (NCBI): domain Eukaryota; kingdom Viridiplantae; phylum Streptophyta; class Magnoliopsida; order Solanales; family Solanaceae; genus Nicotiana; species Nicotiana tomentosiformis. Next base: position 105,622,355 of record NC_090812.1, read on the forward strand.
AGCTAAATCACTTATTTGTTGTCAATTGTTAATTGTTTATTTGATTGCATTACATGTTATAGATTAGTTTTAGGTTAATTAAGAGCATGTTTTAGTTAGCTTCGATTATACCTAGTTGAATTTGCTAAATTGTAATTTGAATTGATAGTTATTTTTTTAATGTTGCATCAATAATTGGTTATTAGTTTGTTCTTTCATATGTTTAGCATGCTTTAGATTAGTCAGGATTTAAGATCCATTAATTCTATGTCAGATTAATAGTTTAGTTACATAGCCGTTAGTTTAATTGCAAGTTTGTAGGCTAAATGATCTTGATTAGATAATTACATGATTAAATTAGATTAATCACCTAAATTGGGTTAGATTTTGAATATTGTTTGCTTTGCTGTAATTTTCAATTTATTTAAGCTTCTTGTGATGGCTGTTTGTAATTACTCGAAGTACCAGGGGTCTAAAGGAAATAGGAAAATTAGGGAATCTTTCTGTTTAGCTGTTAAGAAAGTTCTAGAAGAGAGTAATAGAGACTAAAAGGCAATGAGACAAGGAAATTAGGTCAAATGAGGGACTTAAGGGTTAAAATACAAAAACAAGGGGGAGACTGGAAAGAAAGAGAATAATCTGAAGGGGACAACTGTCCAAAATCTATTAAAAAGATTCTTTTTCCCTACATTCACAACTGACACATTTTTCTATATATTTTCTCATTTTGCATATCACACACATACAGATACTCATTTTCTGCATTTTCAGAGAATACACATTTCTCTCCTTAACACTCACTCTTGGACATAGTTTTAGTATTTCATACACTCTCATCTACACTCATCTACACTCACCCGTTTAAGAACAATCGTAAAGAAAAACTCAAACTCAGATATATAGAATAACCAGCTCTAAAACCAAAACCAAAAACCAAAGAAAAACAAAATAAAAGGATTTCTAAAGGCTATTCTGATTTTCTACTATACTACTTTGAGAATTTATGGGGTAACTCAGTTGTTTTAGATTGGAAGCAGAAGTTTTCTGCTAATGCTGTTGTTGTTTGCTGTCAAACTCTAGTTGAATCTTGTCATCTTTCTATTTAAGACCTTTATTTGGTCGTTTGCTTTGATTTCCAGTTGCTAGGTATGTCAAAACTCCATCTGCAGTCCCTTCTAAAATGCAAATGAAGCTTTGAGTTGTTTGATTTCGTGACTGTTTAATTTCCTGAACTTTTGTGCTTGTTTGCTAAATTAGTTTATGTGCTCCCCTGTTAGCATCCATTCATATTTGTTTAGTGTTAATTAGATTGAAGTTGCTCACAAACATTCTAGATTGTTGCTGATAACCTCTCATTTTAATGGAGCATTCTAAGTAATCTGAAGTTTTACATAACCTTAGTGTCTTCTGCCTTTGATAATTGTGAACACCTGTTGTGAACACCTGAAATGCGTGTGAGAAACTGGATTTGAGTTTGCTTCGATTTGTGGAGAAAACTAGGAGCGAGCAGCTGAAAGTTAGTAGCAGATTATGCACTGAAAATTCATTTTGAATCATAATTTGTAATCATACACTTTATTCCAGATTATGAATGTAATTACAACTATTATTTTAATTGTTAGAATTAGCTTGTCGGTGTGGCAATTAAACCTTAGAACTTAAGATTTTGTTAATTAGGAGTTAATATCTTTACTATTTTTATAATTATTTTTATTTATATTTATGTATATTTGTGTGTGAAAAGAAAGTTCGAATGGTTTATGGGCCTGTTGGGCCTATGCTCTGCCAAAAGTTTGGGCCCGACACTTGGTCTAAACAAGCACACGCAAATCTCTTCTGAATAGCTCTTGGGCATGCTGGGGCGATGGCCCAACGCCTCAAGGTCTAAAGGACCTGCCCATTTAACTGAAGGGCCTAGATTTCAGAGGCCATACCTTGGGCCTCAATCTCAGCCCATAGCGTTGCTCTTCAAAATGTTAGCCCATATAGAATGAAATAGCCAAGGAGAGTTATAGTTTAATCACAAAGCCTTTCTAATTTAACTGATGAAGATTCCTTTAACAAGATAAATGATTGTTTAACTGCCGACTCTAGTTACTAAATGTGTCTAGTACTTGATGCGAAATGGACTGCTAATGTTTCAAGATTTGCACGGACTCTCAAAGGAATTTCCGTAATACATGATTTTGCAATAATCTCAAATTAGCTTAGGACAATAACTCTTAAAAATCCATAGAATGCTTTAGGCGCATTTCTAATCTATTATCATGATTGTGTACACGTTCGCGTGACATAATTATGATTTTCAAAATAAATTAAGGTATCTCATCACATAGGAGATAACCCACCGGTTGTACTCAAATCAACAACTTACCATGAACCTACCATAATCAGAACAACTGGGCCACTAGCCCGCCTTTCCAAGTCCGTGCTTACCAACCAGATATAAGAGCCAGCCTTGTACCATAAATGAATGACTGAAAGATTTAACACTGCATCTGCTCCGAGACTAGACAACACATCATGATGATAATCAAGCATCCATAACCCTTCGTAATCCATCCGCAACATCACAGATCGTCGGCACATAGCAAATACTGTTAGACTCCATTATCGGAGTCAATCGAAGGAAATTTGAAATGAAAGAAAATCCTAAATCGGGAGAGAAGAGAGAAGAAAGATATTTTTTTATTATTATTTCATCTACCATGTTCTAGATACATCCGAAGGTATATAGTCATTTAGTAACTTACTTACATGTGGACTGGGCCGGCTACTATACAATTGGGCCCAAATAATAAAGAATCAAAAATGGTAATGCTACTAACTAATGGGCTTTGTAGGAGAAGAATTATGCAGCCCAACACCCCCCTCAAGCTGGAGGGGGAAGCCACTCCAAGTTTGCTAAGCAAATGGTAATGAAGAGGCCCTGCAAGGGACTTAGTTAAAATATCAGCAGGCTGATCAACAATAGAAATATGGTGGAGAGAAATCAAACCAGACTGCAAACAATCTCGAACAAAAATGGCAGTTAATATCAATGTGCTTGGTCCTTTCATGGAAAACAGGGTTCTTGGCGATATGCAAAGCAACCTGGCTGTCACAGAAGACCTGAATAGGAGAGGAGAAGACCAAGCCCAGGTTACCAAATAAACGAACCAACCAAGAAACCTCAGCTACAACTTTTCTCAAAGCTTTGTACTCAGCTTCAGCAGAGGAAAGATAAATAGTAGGTTGTTTCTTGCATTTTCAAGAAATGGGACACCCACCAAAGCTAATGAAGAAACCAGTGATGGACTTGTGAGACTGGGTACATGCAGCCCAATCAGAGTCAGCATAGGCCACAAGAGAAGTATCAGAAGACCTTGATAAAAGAATACCCTGTCCAGGATCATTTAACAAGTACCTAAGCACATGGAGGGTAGCTAACATATGGGGAACCTGAGGAGCCTGAAGGAATTGGCTCAAATGATGGACAAAAAATGCAATATCAGGTCGAGTGTGTTGCAGAAAATTTAATTTCCCCACAAGTCTTCTGTAGAAGCTGGGATCAGTAAGGGCTTGGCCCATATCAGGGCTGAGCTTGACAGAAGACTCAAGAGGAGTGATTACTGAAGTGAAGTGATGACAATTGAATTCATTCAAGATATCAGAGGCAAAACTTGTGTTGACTAACTAAATACCCTTGAGAATTATTGAGGACTTCAAAACCCAAAAAATAATGGAAAGACCCTAGGTCCTTAATTTTGAACTGGGAGTCCAAGAAAGATTTCAAACTGTCAATCTCAGTCACATCATCCCCAGCAAGTAATATATCATCAACATAAACAACAATGACAGTGAGAGAAGAAGGAGAAGACCTGGTAAAGAGTGAGCAATCATTCTTACTAGAAATGTTGCCCCTAGAGAGCAGAGCTTCAGACAGTTTAGAAAACCACTGTCTGGAAGCCTGATTAAGGCCATAAAGAGACTTGAGAAGCTTGCAAACCAAAGGAGAAGAACTAGAAGCCATGGGGTTAGAAATCTGAAGACCGTGTGGAAGTTTCATGTAAACCTCTTCATGGAGATCACCATGAAGAAAGACATTATTCGCATCAAGTTGATACACAGTCGAGTCCCTCTTGGCAGCAAGGGAAAGAAGATACTTGATGGTGGTAAACTTGACAACAGAAGAAAAAGTCTCATTGTAGTCAATTCCCTCCTTTTGAGTGTCACCTCTAATGACCAACCTGGCTTTGTATCTTTCAATGGAGCCATCATACTTTTGTTTGATTTTATAAACCCATTTACATGGGATAGGCTTCTTGTGAGGAGTAAGAGGAATAATTTTCCAGGTATGATTTGCATCTAGAGCCTTAAATTCCTGTAGCATAGCCTTTTGCCAAGCAGGATGAGATGCAGCCTGCTGGTAATAAAGAGGTTCTTGCAGATGAAGCTCAGTAGGAGAAACCTTGGAGATGTCAGAAGCAGGTTTTGTAAGGGCTGAAGAACAAATATAATCCTTGAGGTAAGGAGGAGTGTGGCATACCCGAGTGGACTTTCTAAGAGGAGGAGAAAGTGGCAAAGGAGGGGGTGTAGAAGAGTTAGATGAGGGGGTAGAAGAGATGGAGTTGAGAGAATCGGATGCAGAGGAAGAAGGAGAAATACAAGGAGAAGGAGGAGTAGAAAGTACTGGAGGAGGAGAAGGAGGAGGTGTTGATGAGGAAGATATACTATCCTAAAAAAGAACAGGATGGAAGGGCCGTGGAGGTGGAGAGGGAGAAGAATAAGGGAAGATATGCTCATGAAACATAATATCTCTAGAATAGAAAATGGAATGGTTGGTGAGATTAAGTAGTTTATATCCATTTTTACCACAAGGATATCCTAAAAATACATATTTGATAGCTCTAGACTAAAATTTATCCATGCCAGGCTTGAGGGTAGTAGCATAGCATAAGAAGCCAAATGATTTGAGGTAATCATAAGAAGGGGAGACACCATGAAGTCTTTGGAAAGGAGAGATGTTGCCTAGGACAGAAGAGGGCATACTATTTATTATATAAGTTACATCCAACACACATTCACCCCAGTATTTAACAGGCAAATGAGATTGGAATAACAGAGCTCTAGAGGTTTCCAAAATATGTTTGTGTTTTCTTTCAACCACTCCATTCTATTGTGGTGTGTGAGGAATAGTAGTTTGGCGAAGAATCCCATTTTCAGAGAAAAAGGCTTTTGCTTCAGAACTCCCACCCAGTTCAAAAGCATTATCATCTCTGAATGTTTGAACAGAAGAATGGAAATGAGTTTGGACCATTTTGGTGAAAGCTTTAATGATTGTAAAGGCATTGCTTTTACATGATAATAAGTGGGTCCATGTTACTATAGAGAAATCATCAACAATGGTGAGAAAATATCTAAAACCATTGTATGTTTTGGTATGATAAGGACCCTAGAGATCTAGGTGAACCAGTTGGAAAGGGGAATTAGATTTGATATGACTTTCAGGAAAATGAAGTCTTTGTTGTCTAGACATAGGCTAAATAGAACATGAGAAAGACAGTTTAGAGGGAATTATGTCAGATAAAACTGAAATTGATTTCATCTTATGAAGAGGCATGTGACCTAATCTTTGATGCGAAAACAATTCCATTTTACTAACATTGGTAGAAGAAGTACAAGAGGAACTGGTGAAGGGGATAACAGAATTGGAAACAGTACATGTATTAGAAACACTACATGCATTACCATATGGATTGACAGAAACAAAAGATGAATATTCAGCCATGTCAGGGAGCAGAAAGTATAACCCATAAGAAGCTCTACCAATTTCTAGTGGCCTCTTCATAGAAGGGCCCTGTAGAAAACAAGAATGACTGCTAAATAATGCTAAGCATTGTAATTGAGAAAAAAGTTGATATACAGAAATAAGATTGAATTGGAAAGAAGGAACCAACAGTACATTGTGCAAGATAACGTCTGTTCTAAGTTGTAATGACCCAGTAGAGATTACTTTAACTTTATGTCCATTTGGTAGAGTTATTAAGTAAGGTTTAGGTAAAGGTTGTAAGTTGTGTAAGAATTATTTATTAGAGGTCATATGATTAGTTACACCTGAATCTAATATCCAAGGTATCTTTCCTAACTGAGCAGACAAACATTGAACTGCAGAATTAACTACAGGCAACTGATCTACAGGTAGGTGACACACACCTGCAAAGTTGGCATAGGCAACATTGTCACCAAAAGTGGAAGAATGATTGCCAGTAGATATGTGAGCCTGCTGAAACAGAGACATGAGGTGTTGATACTGCTTTTTGCTGAAACCATAAACTGTGGGTTCATTTGGAGGTCCCACTTGAGCAGTATTATCTTCCGCTTGTGCACAAGAAGCAGACCTTTTGTTCTTGGTGAACTTGAAGTTAGTGGGAAAACTATGAAGCCTATAGCATTTGTCTATTATGTGCCCATGTTTCTTGCAGTATTTGCAAGACACAGAAGAAGATTTTCTTGTTTGATCAAAGTTGATTCTTTGATTGAAAGGCTTTGCATTATGTTGGTGATTCCAAGGAAGATTGGAATTAGATGAAGTAGCAGAAAAGGAGGCTGAATCACCAGAGAAACCCAAATTTGGAGGTTAGTTTTCTTTTTGGCTTTCATCATGTTTAAGCAAAGAATATGCTTTGCTAATTGAAGGAAGTGGAGACATAAGCATGATGCTACTCTTAAAGGTGGAGTAGGACTCATTTAACCCACTTAGGAATTGAAAAAGGTATTGGTCTTCAATAAATTTGGGTAATACTCCACAAGAGCATGTAGGACCAACATAAGCAGAGTTCAATTCATCCCATAAAGCCCTCATTCTGGTAAAATAATTGGCAATATAAGAAGACCCTTGGGAGGTAGAACTGATTTCCCTCTGGATTTGAATGTATTTGGATACATTGGATTGCCCAAACCTCTCATTTATGTCACTCCACACTTCTCTAGCAATGTTGAGACACATGACACTCACTGCTATCTCCCTAATCAATGAATTGGTGATCCAAGCCTTCACCATATCATTACATCGTTCCCAGAAGGAATAATAGGGAGAATTAGGTGGAGGTTGAGCTACTTTACCAGTCACTATTCCTAATTTATTCTTGGCAGACAAAGAGGTAAGCATACTACTACGCCAATGTACAAAACTAGTTCCATTGAACGGTATAGCAACCAATTGACTTCCAGGGCTATCAGAGGGATGGGCATAGAAAGGGTGAGATGGGTCTAAAGTGAACTCGATAAAACCATCAGCAGTAGATGAGGGACTCCCCATATTCAGACACAATGACAAACTTCTAGACTAACAAGTCATAGGTAAAAAAATTTACAGTAGAAGCCCTAATTTCACAAGCATAACAAACCCTAATTTCACGTAGGTTTTAAATGCAAATGAGAGAATAAGGTTTTTACCCTCCTTCTTCGCACACCTGAAGAAGCTAAGGTTTTCCAATAGAAGGAACAGACGAAAGCTTCGAAAAGATTTCCAGATCGTTCTGACTGAAGAGTCTTCGTTCTGAACAAAATCAGCGAACCAAACTTGATGGTTACCATCGGACGATAGCTCTAAGTGAGACGGATCGACGGTAGTGCTCTGATACCATATTAGACTCCATTATCGGAGTCAATTGAAGGAAATTTGAAATGAAAGAAAACCCTAAATCGGGAGAGAAGAGAGACGAAAGATATTTTCTTATTATTATTTCATCTACCATGTTCTAGATACATCTGAAGATATATAGTCATTTAGTGACTTACTTACATGTGGACTGGGCCGGGTACTATACAATTGGGCCCAAATAATAAAGAATCAAAAATGGTAATGCTACTAACTAATGGGCTTTGTAGCAGAAGAATTATGCAGCCCAACAAATACTGAGTGTGCAACATCGCATATGAACGAATAAGAAGAATCAAAATCGTAGGTTTCCAGCTGAAACAAGGCCGCACGATAAGGAAAGAAAGAAGAAAATTTTTCCTAAATGCCCTGTAGCCTCTCGAAGATAGGTATGGACGTCATTATACCGATCCGCAAGACTCTACTAGACACTTGCTCATGACTCGTAAAACCTATGAACCTAGTACTTTGATACCAACTTGTACACGTATGTGTACGTGTGACATGATTTTGGCATAATAAACACAACGGATATACACACATGTTATCCGTTTCAAAGATAAATACATAACGTCATAATTAAAAGTGTTAAAAGGTAAAACACGCATAGGTTCTTAAAATACGTAATTAACAATTAAGCCAGGTATGATTAAAAGCGACCGTGCTAAAATCACGGAATTCGAGAGTGCCTAACACTTTCTCCCGGGTTAACAGAATTCCTTCCCTGGTTTTCTGGTTTTGCGGACTTAAACAAAGTCAATTTTCTTGATTTGAGATTTTAAAAATAAACCGGTGACTTGGAACACCATAACAATTATTCCAAGTGACGACTCTAATTAAATAAATAATCTCATTTCGAATAATGTCACTTTAATTGAAAAACTCCTTATCTTCAGAAAAAAGAAAAACAAAAAAAAGGAGGTGTGACATATAGTACCAAGGGTAATAGTCGCTGCATTATTTAGTGTTTTTCTTCTTACGGGATGTTTTAGTTTATTTCATTCAAAACGGGATACAAGTACAATATAAAAAGCATGATATACATAACACTATTTTTTATTCATCGGTTAAAAAGCAGCTGCTCTTTTCGTCTGGCTTCAGTTATCAGCAAATAGGTTAGTATTCATGCATCGAGATGTCTTTGCGTCAGATGATTATGTCTTTTTCAATGTTGATTTACTGGACTTCAACATCTTTTTACTCTCAAAAGCTAAGATAGACAGGAAAGAAAGACTAGTAGTCAAGCTGAAAGTTAACGTGCTTATGTTGTGAAACTGAAAGATTTGTCTCTTATGACAAAAAGTTTCTAAGAGGTGATCCTTGCAATCTGAACTTGTTGTAAAGACGGTTAAAGAATTCACCTTCAAGTCTCAACTATCGACTGACTCAGGCTCCAAATCGATGACCTTCATCTTTCCATCTCTTAATTGCTGGGAATTGGGAAGGATTTACTGCAGAACACAATGAAGCATTGGCGGGGTAACATTTTCACCCAGTCAAATTTAAAAGTTGAAATTAAGCCATCTAGATATAAAAGGGAGTTCAGTCTACATCAGAAAACTATATTAACCAAGGTCAGTAACCAAACTAAGATGTCAAACATAATTTGTCAAAAAGTACGTTTTGCAATTAAAACAGATTTATTTGCCGAAAATTCTAGCCATACAAAGGAAACACGGAACTGCGCTAACTAGAACCAGGTGCAGCAGGAGAAGCTGGTCAGCCAGTAATTACTAATTAGTAAGTTGCTCGCTATCTCACAGAGGTTCGCCTTCAGGAACGACCTGGTCTTTAACCCACATATAAATAGGAACCAAAACATAGTATGTTGCTGCCATTACCCCCAGAAGGAACCGCAACATAAAGACAAATGGATTTACAGGTTTCTCCACATCCTCTGCCTTTGGGCCAAGCTACAATTATGAATAAACCAGGGTAAATATAAGGAGGTGAAAAAACTTGCAACACTTTTTACCAACTGTATAAAGATAAAAGAGGCGAAGAAGGGTCCTCGGAATCCAGTGGGATTAGAGGAGAAGCAGAAAAAGGTGTAACATCATAACATCCAATCATAATTCACTCCAATGCAACCAATTAGAACTTGTAACTACAATAGTTGAACATATAGTTATGTGTTCATGGAATAGTATCGTGATGTCATCGCTCACTCTAAACCCATGTTCTATTTAAAGTCAAATCAAAATTATTTCTTAAGCAAACATCAATTCATCACTAATAAGTTAAAGTTTGTCATCTAACATTTTAAGGCAATGTGATGTGTTTGGGCATATTTAGCACACTCATATAGCATGTGATAAAGCAGTGATGATCTTTATCAAGATGTAACAAACTGCTCTACAAACAATTATGAATTACAACCCCTCCCCCCCTCCCAAAAAAAAAATATAAAGAAATAAGATAAATAATTCACGAAATTAATCAGGTAGAAAACTAAAATGAATGTACTCCTAAATAAAGTAATTTCTTTTTTAGGGCACTGGTGGAGGAACGTGAGAAATTACCTGCAGTGGTGAATCACCAGGTGTAGACTTCACACCAGTTACAGAACATCCCATGATAAGCCCATGTCTACGAACCCCACGATACCATTTTGGGCCAATCCTCTTCAGTTGAACATCCTCGAATCCTGCCTTCTCAAACCAGTCTAAGTATTCTTCCTCCTTAGGGAAGAGCATCCATACATCAGCAAAGAAACGAGACAACCAAAAGGTAGGGTGGACAGGACCAATTAGGCACGCCTTTCCTCCAGGTTTCAGAACCCTGTACGCCTCTCTGATGCCTCGTTGTGGATCTGGCCAGTACTCAATACTGAGAGGAAAAAGATGATCAAGGAACTTCATTATGATGAATTTCAGACAATCTTTACAGCTTTTTCAATTGAAGAATGAAAATATTAACATAACTACTACCATAATTTAATTTTCATTTGAGCTGGTCATTTCACAACTTCTACTACCAGATGCAGATATAAGACACTTTGATTTCCTTTAAAGAAACTATAGACATTCATGTAGGTTGATAACGGGATCTACCATCATAATTTGTACTTACTAGTTATAAGTGAAGAATCCAGACAAATTATAAACGACTGTGACACGTGAGTACCGTTATATATTGTCAATGGATTTCTCTCAGTTTTTTCACATGCATGTAGCTTTCCAACAGTTCACATTATAGATATACAGGTTGGAGAAGGCGACAGCACAACCCTTGCTTGAAAATGACCATTAGTCCTCTAAATGAAAAAGGGCAGCCCGGTGCACTAAGCTCCCGCTATGCGCGGGGTCCGAGGAAGGGCCGAACCACAAGTGACTATTGTACGCAGCCTTACCCTGCATTCCTGCAAGAGTCTGTTTCCACGGCTCGAACCCGTGACCTCATAGCGTCTAAAAATCCTGTTCAAGCTTTGGGAAAATTAAACATACAAGTGTTGGATAAAGTGTCCAAACACATGGAGAATCGAAACGACTGGTACTCACTAAGACTAATTCTACAGCTAAGACCATTCCAATTAACTCAGTTATAATATCCTAACTGAAAGGCAATCTATTATACTATATGCAACTCGAAAACGCCCGTTATGTAATAAACAATGATGATAAGAACAAAAATATAGCTAGAAAAGTTAAAAAAGGGAGCAGACATAAACCTTCCAGCGGATACATATCGGTCAGCATAATCTGTTTGGAAGGGAAGATCCTCGGCATCACCCTCAATAATTTTGCATTCTTTCAATGGCGCCTTTTGCTCAGCCTTAGCAAGCTGATGAGGAGATTGGTCAAGAATTGTAACATTCTTAGCATCCACATGCTTCACTATACCCAAAGTGGTAAAACCAGTGCCACCACCAACATCAACCACAGTCAAATTCCTGTCATTAAGGTGAGCTGGTTCAAGTGCATCGTCCCTCATATCTTCAGTCCAATGCCCAGGATTAATCACATGATCATACACAATGGATAAGAACCTATAGAACCAAAACGCCTCTTGCTTGTGCTGTATGAATCTTGGCTGTGAAGCTGGCCTAGATGTTGAAACACTGCACCTTGGACCTAGGGTTTTGATTTTATTACTGGTTATTGATAAACCCAACTTGGGGAATTGCTTGCCTTTGAAATCTGAACCGACAAAGCCTAACCCATTTGGGGAAATTCTCCTACAAAGACTTAAACTTTCAGTTCCACTGATGAGCATTGAATTTGCCATACTCACAGAGGGGTAAATGCAAAAGAAATCAAAGTCTTGAAATCTTTTGAAGCAATGACAAAGTCGTCAAAATCGAAGCTTTGCTGAGATATAGAGTGAAGACACCACTGAGGTTGTCCTAGAAAAAGGGCAAAATAATAGTAGTACTAACCTTGTTTTCAATTGTTTCAGTTTACAAGAAATTTTGGTGGGCTTGAGTGACAATGATACAGTCTTTTGCCCCTTTGATAAACTAGTTTAATACAAAATGGGAATGGAAAACGACAATTGTGCAGATCACGGTCGGGGTGCAAATGTATATTTAAAACCGGACTAAACCAATTAAGTTAAAAATAATAAAGTATTAATTTTTTTCTTGCGTCTTGAATTATGAAAATGATTACAAGTCAACAAGTAATTAAGATCAAAATCCTAATTCTCAAATCTATTATGCTACTCCTACTGAAACTAAATTATTTCCAGCATATTCACTAGCAAGACACAAAGTATTCCAACGATTTTGAGTAGCAAACTACATTGTATTGAATATGTTTCCTTTAGTGTAATTTAGATTTATCTTTTTGAGTATTTAATTTTCTATATACTTTATTTTTGAGTCTCAACTTGGTTAATATCTTTTGACTTATGTGATTTATCTTTTTTTTTTTTGTCTTTACGTGGTTTCTTTTACGCAACTACAGAGTAGTTGATGGATCTATTCTCTAGTCATCTTTCATGTTTTCATAATTCATCACCATTTAAACAGTAAAATTGTCCAGAGAGTTTTGTTAAGTCCTATAAAAGTATGTACGTTATTGCATTCTACTTTTACTAATGATTTTTACATGACATTTAAAAAATATCGAAAATTAACCGAATCATACCGATACCGAAGAGAAACCGACATGATTGAGATGGTTTTAAAAAGTTTAACTTTGGTTATACATAATAGAATAACCGAAAAATTAGTATGGTACAAATTTTATAAAATAATCGGTCGAACCGAACCATTGACACCCCTAATTAGGGCGAGTGAGAGAGGGGGTGGGGGAGGCAAAAAGTTATGTTTTTGTGTTTTTTGGGATAATCAGATACTACTCCTAACTAAATTAGTTATAAAAAAATTAGAGTTGCTTGGTCTAAGAATCTGAAAATAGATTACGATTTCCGAAATTAATACTTATCAAAATGCTTTTTGAACTAAATAATAAAAAATAATCTAAAAGTAAGTTATTACAAAAATCTAAATCCAAACGCTCAATAAATAAATTTGTCATTTGTATAGTCTAAGGTTACATTAATAAATTTGGTGGAAGATTAATCTTCTCATATGATATATTTGAGATACAGTCAAATTCGCCAAACTTTTAGAGTTATTTCCTCTAATATATGTCATCAACTAATCAATAAGGCTACTATCAAAATAAATAAATATTATAAATAGTCATCAAATCTAGTATGTAACGCCTGAATTGACCAATGAGACAGCATGTGGAGTAGCCACTACAAGAAAGTAAAGATACAACGATATTTATTTAGTGACATTTAAAATAAATATCAGGAAAAAAAAATTCTTAATATTTATGACAAAATATCGTAAAAATAACGACATTTGTGACAAAATGTAGTAAAAACATGTCATTTGATTCAAAATGTCATAAAAATAATGACATTTGATATAAAATGTCAAAAAAATTACGACTTTTATTTTAAATGTCATATTATAGTCGGTAATTACCAACATATACATTAATGCTAAAAATTCTCTATATTTTTTAATTTTAAATCATTCCTTTCTAGAAGTAAAAGAAAGTATTCTTTTTATTGCCCCAAGTGTTGTGATATTACTTTTTAAGTAGAATATGTGGAGTTTAGTTGTTGATATATTGGATATTTAGCAAATTCCGTAGTGTGGCTGCAACCTATTTGAGTTGTATTGCAAACTGATTTCGGACAGTAGTTTTATACCTTACTTAGAATGAATTGAGTAAAAAACTACCTTTCCTACTCATCTTTTCCATTCCTTTATTTCTCTTCGGTTTAGTATTTAGACGACGATGACGACAATAACAACAACCCAATAAAATTTTATTAATGGGGTTTGAGAAGGGTAGTGTGTACGCAGACCTTACCCCTACACCGAAGGAGTAGAGAGGTTGTTTCCGAAAGACCCTCGGCTAAAAATAACAAAAGGACAAGGACAAAAAGGAGACAATATTAGTATCACAACAGAAATCATAGGAAAAATAGGAACACCATAAAATCCAAAAGAAAGATGCAAAGCAAAGGGAGACAATGTTAGTATCACCATAACAATCGTAAGAAAAATAGGAACACCATGAAATCTAGAAGAAAGATGCAAAGCAAAAGCGATAGCTAGTAAATAGGACCTGCACTGAATAACAAAATAGTAAGACAAATATTGCCACTAGCTATCTTAGATAAAAACCCTACATGGCTAGTCCCATAATGGTACGAAGTAAGGCGCGACTCAACTACCTCCTAACATACAACCCTAATACTCGACCTTCACATCTTCCTATCAAGTGTCATCTCCTCGGAAATCTGGAGCCTCGTCATATCCTGCCTGATCACCTCTCCCAAATACTTCTTAGGCCGCCCTCTACCTCTTCTCGTGCCCTCCACAACCAGCCGCTCACATCTCCGTACCGGAGCATCTGGGCTTCTCCTCTGAACATGTCCGATCATCTAAGCCTCGCTTCCCGCATCTTGTCATCAATGGGAGCCGCGTGCACCTTCTCCAAAATATCATCATTACTAATCTTATCTATCCTAGTGTGCCTGCACATCCACCGCAACATCCTCATTTTTGCTACTTTCATCTTCTGGATATGTGAGTTCTTAACGGGCCAACACCCATCCACATACATCATGGCCGGTCTAACCACCACTTTATAGAACTTACCTTTGAGTATCGGTGGCGCTCTCTTGTCACACAGGACTCCAGATGCTAACCTCAATTTCATCCATCCTACCCTAATACGGTGTGTGACATCCTCGTCGATCTCCCCTCCCCCCTGGATAACCGAACCAAGGTACTTGAAGCTGCCTCTACTCTGGATGACCTGCGAATCAAGCCTCACATCCACGCCCACTTCCCCCGGCTCAGCGCTGAACTTACACTCCAGGTATTCCGTTTTCGTCCTGCTCAGCTTGAAACCCTTAGACTCAAGAGCATGTCTCCAAACCTCCAGCCTCTCGTTAACACCGGTTCGCGACTCATCAATCAGAACTATGTCATCGGTGAATAGCATGCACCATGGCACATCCCTTGAATATGGTGTATTTAGTATTTAGACAAATGCAATAAATCCAAGTCTTATAACATCATCACATTCATTATATTTATTTTTATTGGAGGTTTGAGATTATCTTATAAATTTGTGAAACTCAATTCTTTTCTAGTTATTATTTCTTTAGATATGAGAGTTATAAGTAGGATAATTTTGGCCTGGCGTATTTCTTTATAATTTTTGCCTATTCATCTTTAGTTTGGTTTGGCGAACGTTCTATCATTGTTTGGTTGAAGTATGCTTAGTTGTAGCTACTTTTTAAATTTATGTTCACTTGAATTGATGGGTCTATAATGGATGATATCTTTGTGATTTGTGAATAGTAAAGCTTATAGTTCAAAAGAACTTTTTCAATGTTGTCACAAAAGAAAATCTAGTATAAAGGTGCTATAAATGTTGCCTCTAGACCTTTGCTTCTAATTTAAAGTTTTTATGCTATTTTTGTAGAAGTGTGCGACATTTGGGGCTTTATAGGCTTTGTCTTGTTGATTAATGTATCATGTACTCTACGCTCAATTTTACATTCTATAAACTATCAAAGTAACCTTTCTAATATTTCTTTCTCGGGTTAACAAAATTAAGAGGAACGAAACTAATGAACTTGGGACCAAAAAAAAAGTGGGTAAGTTTGAAAAAAACATGCAACATATATGGTATTTTTTCTAGTTTTATTACATAATTGTAATTCTCCTTTTATGTGATTCTTCGCAGAACTTCTGAAGGATGTAAGATCAATTATTGGCAACAAATACTTGACTTGTGGAAGATGGATCCATAAAGCCTTGTTGCAGAATTTATTCTAGAATTTAAGAGAATTTTATTCAGATGAGAAGTGAATTTGATATAGTTCCATGTTAAAATTACGTTATCTTTTATGATTTAGTTAGAATTACATTTTATTTGAGATATAATAATTCATTTGATTTGAACTCTAACGTGTAAGGAGAACCCTTATTATGTCAATACTATGTTCTTTAAATACAACATATAAAGAATTTTTCTTTTGCATATTTATTACATTGTGTATAAAGATTGACATTTATGAATGTACAAATGGAATATATATATATATATATATATATATATATATATATAAACTAAATAAAAGATTATTATTTATATTTTAGAAAATTTGATATGCAAATTTTAATGTGACATTTGAGAAGATTTTTAAAAAAGGTACTAATTTATTTGACATTCACCTAAATGTTGTAAATTATTTATTGACATTTACCAAAATGTCGTAAATTATATTGCGATATTTTTTAAAAGCTGTAAATAAATGTCATAATCTTTTTACCAACATTATTCTAAATGTCAACAATTTCAAGTGACGTTTCAATAAATGTCATAAACAAATATCGTAAATTCCTTACCGACATTTATATAAATGTTGGAAAATTTCCGACCCCAAATTTTACGACATTTGATACAAATATAAATTAAATGTCGGTAAATGATTTTATGACATTTAAGCAGCATTATACGACATTTATTCGTATCCGTACTTTCTTGTAGTGAGCCTTTGCCCTCAATGCTGGAATTCAATTTGAGTTAAGGTATCAAATACGGACACCAATAGCTAACGTGGTCGTGTTGAAACCTTTTCATTTTCTTCTTCTTCTTCTTCTTTATTTTTAGTTTCTTTCCCTGGTTACGTATAGCTAACCTACCTTCCTTACAAACAAATTCGATTCCTGTCTCTGTCATGAATTCCATATAGTATATTCTTTTAAGCTAAGAGAGCTTAAGTTTTCTAAGTTTACTTGTAAAATTACTTTTTCACTATTTAGCTGTCGTTCTTGTTGATATTGTGGAGTATTAGTTTTCTGCCTTCGTTAGGAGGGACATCACGATCCCCAAGAGTTTGAATGACCGTGACATCAAGAAAACTAGAATCATATAACAAAACTTTTATAATAGTATGAAGTAATAACTTCTCTTTTATTAACATTTCTCTTTTTAGTTTCTCATGTGATGTCTGGTATTCGTATTGGGGATCGATTAATTCTGGATTCATGCCGAAAGTCTCTTATTGAGGTAAAATATTTCCTAACAAAAACGATTTTATACTCATAACTCAAACCCGAAATCTATAATTAAGGATGACAACACAACCTCTGTTCATCTTTTATTAACAGTTCAGAAGCTGCTAATTAAGTCTTATATGCAATAAAATATTATAGAGAATACTTCGTTTTCAAGAAAGGTTTTGTTAGTTAATATATTTAAGATCGAAATACTTAGTAACCTTAGATTAAAACTTTTTACTAGAGAGAAACTTTGATAATTACTGTCAGGGCAGGATCTAGGGCAATAAAAACATGTTCAGCTTAATTTAATAGCTTTAACTCAAATTTTGTATGTGTTAAAAAAAATTGTAAATTAATACAAATATATAATACATTTGAACCTAATAAATCAAATGGACAAGGGTAAAAATTAAACTCGAAACTCATAACGTTCAAATCTTTGATATTATTGTGCTTTTTATTAATAACAATAAATATTGCTTATCATTATTGGTGTCTAAAATGTATTTTGATGATAGTAGTTTCATCACCAAATATCGCTGCAAAGCGTTCTGATTCTTACCATCACACCAACATATTCTTTGCAGAGGAAACCAGATTACCAATTTAAGTACTATGGTTGATATTAATATATCAACAGGCTTTATATTTGTTACATTTTTTTTCTCAATAACATTATTTGTTACATATAGAGTTTAATATAGCAGTTCAAAAGTTGTTGGCAAATTGGAAGCATAGATTTCGAGTAAAAGCAATTTTCGTTGGATTTTGCTCAAATTGTTCATTTGTCCTTCAACTTCCTGGCATGCATGATATCACCTGCTGCATGAAAGAAGATAAAGTTGATGATGTAAGTCAAGCTAAGAGCCAATTTAATGCCATTTTTAATGCAAATGAAGTAGCAATATTAATATATAAGGGAATACAAAATTGTATCTTAGTTAACTCAGAATTTCCTACAGTTGGGAAGTATCGACCTGGATCTCCAAAGCTGCGTACATCAATCCTGTTTCGCACTTGCTTTTTAACTCTAGCGCTTGAATTCTCCGCCTGTAATCTAAAGAATCCTACATTCAAGATTCATATAGCGCATATTCTCATCGATCTTCTGTGTGATTTTCGAGCAGTGAATTTATGCACCTTTTTTTTTATATCGGTATTCTGAAATCTTCAACTAATAATAATGGCGTACTTGCCTAGAAACCTCCAACCAGATGATGCAAATCCCCCATGGATGAACAAAGCTGATAACGCTTGGCAATTGACTTCAGCCACTCTCGTTGGCCTTCAAAGTGTTCCAGGTATTAGGACTCTTACGCTATAAGCCTATAACTCTTGTCAATAATATTGTTAGATGATATACTCAAAACATTCTTGTTTTAGAGTACGCAGAATTCTTGGGTTCAAATCTCAATGCCACTCAAAAAGCATAAAAAAAGTTTTCACGTGTTTAATTGGTCCATGATAAAAAATCAGGCCTGATGTCACCGAATGTGTCGAGACATAGCTCTGATATCATGTTGAATTATGGGACCATTTCTCTTAAAGAATAAATAGTTAGAAAGAACACACTTTTGATTATCTAATTAAAATAATGTCTTAATACCAGGTCTTGTCATCCTTTATGGTAGCATCGTCAAGAAGAAATGGGCTCTCAACTCGGCTCTGATGGCCCTTTACGCTTTTGCAGCAGTCCTTGTTTGTTGGGTTGGCTGGGGATATCAATTAGCCTTTGGTGACACATTAGTTCCATTTCTTGGAAAACCAGATATTCATGCCTTGGACCAGAAGTTCCTAATGAGTCAAGCATTTTTCGGCAAGTATCCAAATGCTTCCATGGTTTATTTTCAGTTTGTGTTTGCGGCCATCACTTTGATTCTAATAGCTGGTGCCTTGCTTGGGAGGATGAATTTTATTGCATGGATGTTGTTCGTTCCTCTTTGGCTTACTTTTTCTTATACAGTTGGTGCTTTTAGTATTTGGTGCCCTCAAGGTTGGTTGTTCCGAATGGGAGTTATTGACTATTCCGGAGGTTTTGTTATTCACCTTTCTTCTGGTGTTGCTGGTTTCACTGCAGCTTATTGGGTATGTATCTCACTCGAGATGTCACAATTTCTGTGAGCAAAGATACATAAGATGCTTCTATGTATAGGCATTTGGAGCGTTATTTGGACTATAAGATCAAACAGCGCAGGATTCCATAAGTAATAGCCAACAAATTGGGAATCATTTATCAACAGATTTTTTTCCTTCCATTTGAACTGATATCAATAATCCTTTTAGTTGTTTTAATATACGTGTAACTGTTGTAGCTCGTCAATAAGAAATTTCTATTAAAATTTGGAAGTCAAATAAAATATTGTTTTGTATCACATTCATTTTTCTTTCAGTTTCATTTGAACTCCTGTATAATAGAAAGACTTTAGGTCAATGTAGCACTAATATATTTCTTGGTTCCATTTTTATTAGTATATGGAAAAATTGCTATTAGATGCCTAATAACTCTAGAAACTATGAGATTCTAAAGTATAAAGAATGGATGTAGGTCGGACCAAGGGCGCCAAGAGACAGGGAGAGGTTCCCACCAAATAACATATTGTTAATGTTGGCTGGTGCTGGCATTCTATGGATGGGATGGACAGGATTCAATGGCGGCGATCCATATGTTGCTAGTCTTGATGCATCCTTAGCTGTGCTTAACACGCATGTATGCGCTGCTGCGAGTTTGCTCACTTGGCTAATGTTAGACATTCTCTTCTATGAAAAGCCTTCTGTCATTGGTGCTACCCAAGGGATGATCACTGGCTTAGTTTGCATTACTCCTGCAGCAGGTAACTATTTGTACCAAGTGCTCGCTTTTCTCGTTTTCTTCCAGTAGAACCTCAGGTCTCACCTATAAGAGGGTTAAATTTAGAATGTTAAGGCAGCGAGTGCACATCTTAATATAACATACCTATTTTTAAAGAACTTTCAGTATGCATACGTTTAGTCCAAGCTTGAGACATTGGATGCATATGCATTCACTGCTTATATTCTTGATCTTTGGACAATGAGAAATTATGTTGTACGCAATATATGGTGGTAAATGTAGAATTTAATAGCAGTGAGTGTATTTATAGTCCTAGATTGATATAGCAGATGCACGTGCGCTCATTGCATATATTCTGGATTTTCCTCTGCCTGTAATTCTTGATGCTTGAACTCAAAAAAAAGAACACCAATGTTAAGACCTATAGGCTCGGGCCATGAGAAAAAAATTGTGGGCCAATATGTGGTGGTAACTGATTAAAGAATTCTAACATGGCAATTCAACAGGGGTGGTGCAAGGTTGGGCAGCAATACTAATGGGGTTAATGTCCGGATGCATTCCATGGTTCAGTATGATGTTCCTCCACAAGAAAATGTGGTTACTAAAACAAGTAGACGACACCATGGCAGTGTTCCACACACACGCGGTAGCAGGAACCTTAGGCGCGATTCTAGCAGGTGTATTGGCAAATCCAAGACTCAGTCGCATCTTCTACATGGTTGATGATTGGCCAAAGTATATAGGCTTTGCTTATGGCATTCAAAATGGGAGGTCGCGTGCAGGGCTCAGGCAATTATGGGTACAATTAATAGGCATTGGATTTGTTTTCGTTTGGAATGTGATTAGCACTAGTGTGATTTGCTTATTAATTAGGATGGTGGTTCCTCTGAGGATGACAGAAGAAGAGGTAAGTGAAGGAGATAATGCAGTACATGGAGAGGAGGCCTATGCACTGTGGGGTGATGGGGAGAAATTTGACAACTCAAGGCTTCAGTTAGTTCATGAAATTGAAGAACCTCCCTTGTCTAAAAGTGGCTATGGACTTTGATTGGATAGAGTCTGTTGCTAATGTTATTACAGCATGTTAAAATATTTGTCAAGTTAAATAATTCTCAAGCCTTTTCGTCCTGTAAGATGTCCTCGTCCAAATTTATCAACTCTGTACTGTGTTTACCTATACCTTGGATAGTTAAATACAAATGAAAGAAAGGGACACGCTCAGTAGTCAATAGCATCATGCTGCGGACTTCCCTTATCAAGAATTGAAACATCTTCCTTTACCTTCTTCTTTTGTCACATGACATGATAGTTGGCGTCTACTCTATAGTTCCATGAATGGCAAAGTGGTAGATCTCACTTCTCTAAAAATTTATGGTGTTTTGATGTTTGCTGGAATTCATTTACATTTTAAGTTGACATAACTGAACTACTTTTTTCTTATATTTTAATGTGAAAAAGAAAACAACAAAATACTAAATGCTCCTGTATTTATTTTTTTTATAACAACTCTACGCACCCAAGATTGTGGCCTATGAGTAAATAAACTGATGTACAGTGGGAGGTAGCAGATGCTCGATAGAATAGTAAAGTTATGTGCCGTCTGACTTGAACATCATGTAATTTGGAGAAGTAAAACAAAAAAAGCAACCTTGTACGTCAATATTCAAGTGGTGTAGAAATGACAGCACAAACTTATATGCTCTTTCGGTCGTTAACTAATGAAGTTGGCAGACAACCTAGGTCCACCCTTGCTACCCCGGAACCTTACAAAAGATTTTTTCACTCTTTACCAAAACAAGGTAAACTATTGCATTGCCCAATAGGCCTTAGCAGTAAGAATGTGCAATACTGTCTAAAGTCCATCAAAGGATTCATGAAACCATCTTTCAGTTTCAACTATATGCACGCAGAAGAAGATAAGACATCAAATATCCGGTCTTACTCGCCTTCTGGATCCTTCTAGTCAGGGGTGGGCTAGAAGCCTAGGAACGGGTTCGGCCGAACTTAATAGTGTTTGCTTAAACAGTGCATTTGTGTTAAAAAGTTCATTACATATGTACAAATTATAAGTTTAAAACTCAGTTATTATCTTAAAGTTGACGTTCTAAATCCAGAACCCATAAAGTTAAAATCTTAGCTCTACCTCTGCTTCTATTCTATTGCATTTTCATTCACTAATTGGCTTCTGTTGCCAGATTATACAAATCATAGCGTCTGCTTTATAATATGTTTGTTGGTGATCATCCAAAATTGTGAGGTTACAGTTCAAGCTGGATAAGATGTGACACAAAGTCTTTGAGAAAAATTACTTGTTGGACTAACCACATCTAACTGTTAGAGGAATTGCTGCAATCACACTTGTACTACTTCAATATGTTGAAGCATTCTTTTGGTTCTTCATTACTATATCTGTTCATTTCTGATTGTCATACTCATACTAAGAAATAATTAGCTCGAAATAATTTTCTGACAATGGAGTTACCCCTTATGACGTTTGTTTCTAGTTTTTGTGGACCAGTAATCAGCACGGTTTGCTGGATATCTAATATTCTGAGCTTATATCTTATGGTTTGTATCATGTGGCTCGGGAAGTAGTCTGTTTTCACTTGACCAGAAGTTAAAACATCTTAGGAGATATAGCTGCAGTTTTCATATTTCTTTAAATTTTGGTGTACTTTCTGAAGATAAATTCATACCATGTTTTATACCTGCAATCGAATAATTTCAAACAATATTCAGAAATTTATCTGGTAATACCCGTATGTGTATTCTAATTGGTTCCTGTGACACCTCTCCAGTTACCGATGTTTTGATATGAAAATAAATTGAAAGGATATATGAACGGCGTTATGAAATCTCCACATCTTTCTTCTTCATTTGACTGTTGCAATCCTGTTGGTGTTTATTGCCAAGTTTGCCTGCGCGAATTTTGTAGAAAAAACATGAGTAACATATTCTGGCACACTCAATATCCATGATAGTTTTATTTGTTTCATAACATTTGTTTTCCCGAAATGTCAGCTTCTGCATAGATTTGAATCTCTGGCTAAAGAGAAGAAGGGCATAGATTAATAAAAATTTGCAACTATAGTAGTTGAAAAAGTTACATAATTTGTAGCATGGCTGCACAAATGCTGGATCTGTATCTGGTGGGGGAGCATCCTGTCCAAATATCATCTCACAGCTCATATCATCAAAGTCTGCAAATTAAGCAAAGGTCTCAACATCTGTTATATGTAGAATTTGGCTCTTTTTCTTACCATATGATTAGTGTAGGTCATGGAAAAATGATTGGATGTGGGGATGGGAAGTGCATGAACTATTACTTTTCTACATTTGAAAAAGGAATCCTGCACTTAGCATTGTGAGACAAGTCTAATTCATCTAATTCATTTTTTCTCCTCTTTTTTCCCCTCCCTCCTTTGCCTTGGTTGAATTCTTGTTGGCATAAACTACAACAACTATGCCTTAAATTCTAAGCACGTTGGAGTCGGTTATTCACTGTCCATGTCACCGTTTTGTGTGAGTTTGCACACATTGCTAGTCCCAAGCCCGAATATAGGAGGGCTGAGAAGAATCCTAGTAGGTTAACAGTTAGCGTAAAACTAGTCAATTTATGATGAATCCTCACAATATGAGACACGATGGATTCTTGTTGACATAAAAAATACAAAATATTGTCTGCTATTTGCTACAATTTTCAACAGCAATATGATGATACTTTTTCAGAATTGCACCTTCAGTGGCATCAAGGTGGGGCCTCCCAATGAAGTGATATGCAAAGTCTCCAAGTTCTAGTGCAGGTACTATTACTCTTTCAATAGGGTAAGGTGATTTAAGCTTATTCTTGTTGACATAAAACTACAAATTACTCTTTGAAATATTTGTTTTTGAAGAATGTACAAGTATGTATTAGCATTTGGTATACTTACTTGGTACCATGTTCACTGGCATTCCTAATGTATCCTTGATGAACAATTGAGAAGGCATCTTGCAGAGGTTAGTGCACATTCCCACGCAATTGGTTTCCTCCAGAAACCTACAATGTATTTCATTTGTGAAGAATGGAATTAAAAGGTTTGGGAATTAATATAAAATACTTACGTTTGTTGAAACAGATAGTGAATTCCTATACCATCACCATAACAATAGACAATCTCAAGACTGGACCGAGAAACAGATAAATACCTGCATTTTTTGATGTGGACCACATTGTTTTCCTTTCTCCCGTTAAATTCTGACTCTTTCACCTTCAAGCATGAGAGAATGATTAAGAAATAGAGGAGCCAGACTTTGAACTTTATGAGTTCTGAATTTGCTAATGAATTCATTGCTAGTTCATTTTAGTTACTGCGTTCACGGAAGACTAAAAAATCTTTGTCCACCAAAAAAAAGGCCGTAAATAGAGAGTGATGAAGGAGGAAGAGGAGCTTGCTTCGCCCTCCCATTCAGTGGGGCTATTAGAGAATTAGGCAAGTTTGTATGTTTGAGTGTTCATCCGGGTGAATCTATATGCAAATTAAATATTTATATATATTTAATAGATTTTTTAAAACAAATACATGATCGAAGCGATAGTTATTGAATTCGTCTAAAACCCATACCTAATACTGTGATGGTTACTTCCATTTAAGGTCCTGTGGTTGTTTCATTTTTCAATGTTACTCCTTCATTTTTGTTCGTTGTTATTGCCAATGTTATCACTGGTTTAATTGTTATTCCATTACATACGTAAAAATAAAAACGTGTTGTGACATGATACACTGTTTTATGTGCGGACAGTTACAAGATTCCTGTCACAAATAATTAGGAATATTTAAGAGCGTACCTCACAGGGTCCCACTAGCCAAGAGAAGAAGACTCTGGTGAAAGCAGCGCAATACTCTCTTGCCCACTTAGATTGTGGTAGTACCATCTTCATCTAAAGTTTATATATGTTTTAATAAGTGAGATAATAATAATATGAAAATAAGACAAATTATTGGCTACATGTTTAAATAATTATATTTATTTATAACGTCGATACATATAAATTAATTTCGCTACAAAAAACAGTTTGTATTAATGAAGTATTATTATTCAAGTGACAAGCTAAAACAATTTTCCGTTTCACGTTTTACTTCTCGATATTTTTAAAACATCACCAACATGTCATCCCCAGTCATCACTACCAACATTGTGTAAAGGCATAATAATTACCGATTTGTTGGATAGAAAAATATTTTAAGCAACTTGTTTTATGTGCTAGCTCTTTCTGTCTTTGTCCCATTACCTAATAATTTCTGTTTTGTTTGAGAAAAATATAGACGGGCCATTGAGCAGTGTTTGCCTTTAAATAATACTCCGACGAAATAGTAGCATTAAAAAAGGGTTTTCCAGTTGGAAGTGCAATTGGGTGATAGAAGATAATAACAAGAAAGGATCTATGATAAAACCAAAGTTCTCTGATATGAAGCTCTACTTTGGAATCAGAAGCATCTAACTTTTGTCCTACTGCCTAAATATTAACGTGCATGTTAGCCTGCAGAAAATTGGATTCATACATGTTTACTCAACTTTTCATTTTATTGCACCAGAATCATTAATCCGTTTACTGTAACAAAAGAATCACTCAACTTTACCTAAGTATTACAGAAAGTCACTAAAAATTCACCCAAATATGCTTAAATATTACAGAAAGTCACTAAATAAATTTGAGATAAGGAAAAAAAAGACATGAACTTGCCAGGGAAAGAATAGGCTTAGGGAATGCCTTTTGAAGAGCTTCAACAACAAGATTTACTTGACGCGTTGAGTTAAAGTTGGTATATACCATCTTTGCAGCCTCCGCCAAGCCTTCATATCCACTCTTATTGTTTCTTAATCCTATAAATTAACTTAAAAAAACATTAAAAAATATAAATTAAAGGAGAGAGACTAGTATCTTAATTTACCTGTGGTAGCTTGTATACTTTGAGAGAGATGATTAATGGCGAGACGATCGAACCAATTATCTTTGTAAACATTATTGGAAGAACTGCCTGTGGTTGTTTCTGCATTATGATTTTGATTATTTGCAGGTGGCTTCGTTAATATGGAGCATAGTGGATATGGTATATTTTTGTATTTATAAGTATTGATCTTATTTCTGTTTCTCATGGATACTGTTGAAAAGCTATGGTAGGGTTGAACAAGATTTGCTTCCATTAGAAAGAGAGAGAAAGAAGCTCAGTGTGATGAATAGCAACTTTGGATTAGTAGAAGAATAAATGATACAAATTGTGGGAGAAAATGACAATTTTATAGTAGAAAGTATTATAATTATATATGGGCGATCAGAAGTACATACAAACAAACAAAAGAGAATGTAAGAGTATATTAGGACAGCCTCTAAATCTTGATACCTCAAGTGAATTAGACATATTGCCAATACTAGTATTAAGTTGCTTACATCATGCCCCTACCAAAACAAAACTTAATTGAATAAGCTTTTTTCTTTTTTCAGGTTATAAATAGTGATAGTGTACTTTAATATGTGATATTAAGCTAGTTACCATTTCGTCAAATTAGTAATTGTTATATTTATCATAAAAATTAAGTTTAAGTGCATAAAATTTAAAGTCTTAAACACATTTACTTTTTCCTTGAAAAAAGGAGATAAAAGAAAAGTGGGGAAGAAGATGCCTCTGCAGCCTCCTTCGAGAGAGCACTCCCTTCTTCTATTCTAATCTTTTTTCTTCTCTTTGTTTCTTCAGTGGAAGACATCATAAAATAGAATCCACCTCTCTTGTGTCGACTGGTTCACTAATAAAGATTACATGGCTTAATTTCGGCCTCACCTGAAACACCTTTCTTATAGTAATTTCTAGATCAACGTAGGCACTAATTAGCTATAACTTATACGAGACACCTTATTCTTAGTTTGTTCGAAAAATAATCGTACGTTTAAATAACTTTGCATGTTATTTATTTATAATACACAAATATCTATAGATTATCATGGACCATAAGTTATTTTCTTTAACTTTATGCTAAATTTGCTCTATTACGCAATACTATTTCAATATTTCTAGTGTCACCTAAACTCCATTTCATTTAATTTCCATTTTGTAGAGTTGATACTTCCAAATCAGTGTCATCCTAATCCTCGCAATAATCTATTGTACACCACTCGTAAGCTTAATATAATAAAGTCAGTCTCAAACGCAGATAAAAGCAATGTACAATAGAATACAGTGATTTCAAAATCCATTCTTGCCCAAACATAGGCTCTGTGATAATAAAGGATGCAGTTCAACAGCCGACACAAAATCATAAGTGGTCATCCTGTGATTCGAACTACACGCCTTTATTTAGGTCTGTCAGAAGGTTGTAGATTTTCCAAACAGACCGCTAAAATACAATAAGCATCTACTACACAGGTCCAATGACATAGATACAGCAACTGATCAACAACCAACAAGACAATATAAATGTCGAATTAAAATTTCCAGTGTCCACTACATCCTACAAGTTTACTTGATCAAACATGACTGAGAAGCTGAAAACGTTCCTAAATTAAAATACACAAGCCTACTGATATCAAACCAGAGAACAGAACAAAAGACACTTACACGACCTGTCATTAAGTCAAGAGACAACAAAATTAAAAGCAGGAGTATTTCACTCCTTGGTGGTTTTGTTTATGAGTGATTTGTGAATGTGAGGGATGACACCACCACCAGCAATGGTCCCTTTAATAAGGGTGTCGAGTTCCTCGTCTCCACGAATGGCAAGCTGCAAGTGCCTGGGTGTGATCCTCTTCACTTTGAGATCCTTGCTTGCATTACCAGCCAATTCAAGAACCTCTGCTGTCAAGTATTCCAGAATTGCAGCAGAGTAAACAGCTGCTGTCGCTCCTACCCTTCCATGGGCCGAGGTTCTTGACTTGAGTTGACGGTGAATTCTACCGACTGGAAACTATAATCCCCCAAACGTACCAAAAAAATCATATCAAGCATTGTACAATATATCTTGGTAAAAATTATACTTCTGTTCATTGTGCTAGATGCAGTGAAGAAGAAAATATCCTAGATAGAAAAATTGAATATCACACGACTGTGTGAGATAATCTTCTATGATGCAGCCTTGATAAGATAGATATCTTAATGCTATTGTCAGAGTGTTCATTATACAGCATGAGTTCAAAGATGATGTTCATGCCAAAAGCTAAAGACATTTTGGACATATATCAACAATGTAATTTACACTTTTAGACGTGTTGTTTAGCCTTGCATTGCAAAGGACAAGTAAGCAGGCTGGATTTTACAGATAACGTCTGCTGTATTTTCTTTGTCATACTTGTCCTTGTACTCTTGGCTATACAGTTTGTGTAACACATACATATCAAGTTAATTCCTCAAATAGTTATTCAACTTAATGAATTATCTAGTAAAGTCATTTTTTTGTTCCAATAAAGTCACTGTACTTCATATATTTGTCTTACTTACAAAGCAACAATAGCTAGAAAACCACTTTAAAAATTACTTGAAATGATTGTGAATATAAAACCACAAACTATACCTTCACACTGTTTATTATATTAACTGTCGGTTAATATATATATAAAACTGTCAGTTACTGATTTTATTAACATTGTTTATTTGATTTGTTTTTTATTTATTCCATTAACTTAATAAGAAACAAAAAGAAAGTGTCATGAGTTCCAAAATATATGTATATATAATACTCTGATTTTGACTATCTTTACTTGTCACTTAGATTAACTTTTGTTGAAGTAAAAGACTACAAAAGAGGAAGTGGAATAATAAGTGGGAAGAAATAGAAACAGGGGGAAAAAAGGCAATCCTGAAAGACTAGCAATCCCTAACCCATCTAATATTAGAAAGATTAACTTTTCATGTAAATCTTGTGTAAACACTAATTCAAGTTATTTTTTCTATTCAAGAGGGATAAATCTGCCCTTCTATATTTAGAATAAGAATGTCAAGGAGCAAATATGGGAGATAATAGAATCTGTAAGGAAAAAAGGTCTACATTTTCCCCAAATCAGAGATAATTTTCAATTTCTATAAATCCTCAAAGAAAAAGATGATCCTAATTGTTATTTCTTGATGATCAGAACTAGATATCAATAGTCAGAAAACATACCTCCCAAAAAGAAGGGGAACTCCACACCTACAACTCATTCAGTTCAATGTTTCTTACCCTTATTATTAATATTACCAGTATGCTTTAAACCATATTAACTTGAAAATATTTTATTGTTATATTGCTATTTATGGTATGGTATTCTATTGGTTGAAATCGCAAAGATTCTAATTTAATAAGTAGGACTGTTGCTTTGTTATTTAATACTTTATTATATATGGTATAGATAGTAAGTGATTTTATACCCAAAACCATTTTAAGTAACTTTTAAAGTGGTTTGCTAGCCATTATTACTTTGTAAGATAAGTGTATGAACTTAAGTGACATTATTGGGACAAAAAAAGGATAAATGACTTTACTAGGTAATTTCACTAAGTTGAATGACCATTTGAGAAACTACCTCCTCAGATGCCTATATACATGAATGGACAGCTAATTGTCTTTCACTTGGCAAATTATATTCTCAAATCAAATTAGAATCAAAAGAAAGTATACATATACAAGGATAATGAAACAGAATAGGCACTCTAATCTGCTTACATTAGCACTAGTTTTTGTACTACTACCATGCTGACAAACACTACTAGCACTATTTTTCCTATTGTCCATGGAGAATATATGAAGCAGTACTATCTTTAAGACAAAAAACAACATAACAAAACAGAACAAGCAACCACTGTGTGAAAAGGAATACAAACTTTCAACCAGTTTTAACTTAAGTTTGCACCTTCTATGAAACCCTTCAACAGAAAAACTGTAAAACCCAAATCTTTTAGCAAGTTTTTTGAAATCCTTCAACAGAAAAGCTGTAATGAACAAATCTTTTAATATAAGAAGATGAAACAAATATTACCTGGAGACCAGCACGTGATGAACGAGAAACGGGCCTTTTCTTGTCTTTCTCTTTGTTGGCTGCAGCTGCTGCTGCCGCCGCTGTTGTCTTTCCTGCTAGCAGTCCTTTGCCTCCTTTCCCCGCCATCTTCAAATCTAAATTAAATTTAAAAAGCAAGAAAGGAAAAGGTCAGTATTTTGTTTTTGTTTCTCAAATCTAAAAAGGGAGCACAGAAGAACATAAAATTAAGAGAGATAAAAAAGCTTCTCAAAATTCGTGTCAACGATAAATCCATAAGATGAAGTAAAATCTGATTATTTTTTTTACCCAGGAATTAAACAATTGAAGACAGATCTTTACTCCGAGTTAGCTAAGAGAAAAGGGCAATTTTGCTGAGTAGCAACAACAAACAAAGATTTACCGAACATGAAAGATAAAAGAAAAGAAAGACAAAGACAAAAAATTAGGGTTTTTAACCCAAATCTCTTTCCCGAAAAGCAAACTACAACTGGGAAACAAATTACAGAGAGGAGAGAAGAAAATGAGCGTACCTTCGAACTTTTGGTCTAAGCAGAGAGAGATAGAGAGAGAGATTTGAGAAGAAGATAAAGAGACTAGTCAGATCTGTAATATTTCCTTTAACTGCAACAACTGCAACAAATTTATTGGAATTTTGGATTGTTGTGAATGGTAAGCCAGTTCGCCGCCTACGTTTTCCTTTTGGGTGGGAATTCTGAAAAAATTGGACTCTTTTTAAGGTTTCGAATTTTCGTTGCTCTACTAATTTACCCTCCTCTTTAACCCATCTTTGGGTGGAATACTCATGGCCCAACCCAAACCTTCTAGCCCAAGCCCGCATAGAGTCCAATTTCAGGGCCTGATGTTAAAGTCTTGACTCATGGAATAAAATAAAGATTGGGCTTTTAACACATTTGATCGGCCGGCCGGAAGTAATTACATATGAGATTTTTTCGTTCTCATATATTATTTGAAACCTTATTACCAAAAATGTCCCAATTTTAGAATTTACCCGACCTAAACACGTTTTAGCTACAATAAATATACATTTGTTTAAACTAGACTCCTTTCTGCGGTAGACTTCCTTATTTAGACGCGTGATTTTGGGATAGCTTATATTTCAGTTAGAAATTTTAGACGCAATCATCGCACCATAATCAAGGCAAACATATCTGTAGAATCCTTCTATTACGCAAATTTCCTCTGGCTATCATCGCACCGTAATCAAGGCAACATATCTGTAGAATCTTTCTGTTACGCAGATTTCCTCTAGTTTTCCATAAACAAGTCAACAAACTCAAAAAAAGCTTCTAAAAAATAATTGCAAACAATTAGCTACAATTGAATTGAATTTCGCGACATAATGTCAAAATTGGCGATTATGCTTCAACTCAATGGTCGGTGGGATAGCGTTCAGAGATACAAAGATTTTGATGTTGATGGAATTGTAGTCAATGAAGATTCAAATTATAGTCAATTGAATTCCGCAATTGTAGAGTATCTAATGATCCAATGGAAATTCGGAACGATATGGGAGTTCGAGTGTATATGGAGACTAAAAAAAAAAAAAAAACTTATGAATGTATCTGTTGTGTATAACAGTACGTGATTTCGATTTGGAATGCAGTATGTCGAATGCGAACACAATTACAGGTTTGCTCTGTTTTTCAAGTGCTGATGTTTTTCAATTTCAAGTGTTCTACAATTTTACTACAAATTATCTACAATTATACTACATAACAGATGTAGTTCAGTTGTTATGTCTCTAAATACAATTGAAGTGTAACTGTTACACAGTACTTAAGGTTTGAAAAAATAAAAATGTGATCACAAAACAAAATATCTACAAGTATTTTGTCAAATACTGAACACTTGAATATACAGAGGTCTGAATTACTATACTTTTAATTGAGTGCAGGTACTTCTGATTATCGTAATACTAATGTGGTACAATTGTCAAATAATTATAACACAATTGGAGAAGTATCAGGAATAGTGAAGTTGATCGATATGCCAACATCTCCGGCAATTATGGAATATGAAAGTATCATCACAACAGAACATACGCCAAATGTAATTGAAGTGGGCCAAGTTAACCAACACATGCAAATAATTGTTAGTGCAATGAAACATTATTCTTTTATGAATAAGTTTCAATTTAGGGTAAAAAGGTCTAGTGCAGGAAGGTAGGAACATTTTATTTGTCAAATTCATATTGTGTATAAGTTATAGTTTTTATGTATATAAATTATTTAAAACAATTTGTTGGGCATAAACAGCCTCGTATTCTATAGCTACAATTTGCATAACATTTTTTAAATTATTTTTTTTCTGTAGCTACTGCCTCGTATGTGTTGGGGACAATTGTACGTGGCACTTCAAGTCCACCAGCATAAATGAATCAGCATTGTTCAAGTTTCAAAAATTTAACAGCTTGCACATATGCTCTTTGATGGACAACACATATATACAACGCAAAACTACTTCCATGGTAGTTGGAAGCATGGTGATGCCAAAATATACGGATCATAAGACAATATATATACCAAAAGACATACAAACTGACATGTTGTCGGAACATAGTGTGAACTTAACATACATGCAAGCTTGGAGAGCAAAGAAAAATGCTTTGGAATTTTTGAGAGGCCATCCTGCTGATTCCTACAGTCGCTTGCCGAGTTATTTGTATATTTTGGAGAAAACTTATCCGGGGTCGGTAGTGAAATTGCAGAAGACTGAAGATGAATATTTTTTGTATGTACTTGTTGCTCTTAGTACGTCCATCAAGGGTTGGGAGCATTGTAGGCCAGTTGTAGTAGTTGATGGCACCTTTTTGAAGTCGGCATATAGGGGAATCATGCTAACAGCTAGCACAATGGATGCAACATGTAATGTAGATTAATTATAAAAATATTATAATAAAGTTATTTCTGAGACTGTATTTTTAAGTTTTATTACTGAAATTGAATTTTGTTTTTACTACCTATGTGATAAGTAGCATATTACCACTAGCATACACCATTGTTGATTTAGAAAATGACGTATCATGGAGGTAGTTTTTTGAGCAATTCAAACATGTATATAGTGAAAAATCAAATATGTGTGTTGTTTCAGACCGGAATGAGAGTATATTGAAGGCAACATCTATTGTTTATACTGGCATGTCATATTAAGCTTGCATGTGAAATATTTGGACAAATGTAAGGTCAAAGTTCAAGAAAGATCATCTAAAGTTAAGTGAATTGTACTTTGCCACGGCACGATCATACACATTTGATGAATTTAATGAAAGAATGTCAAAGATTGAAGAGATCGACACACGTGTTAAAACATACCTATACGATATTCGCTATCACGGATGGTCTCGGGTACATGCTACGGTGAACAGAACACGGACGATGACATCAAACATTGCAGAATCCTTGAATGCAGTAAACCAAAGATGCAAGAGAGCTGCCCGTAGTTGAACTATTAGAGTACATGAGGACTCTTCTTGAACGTTAGACTAATAAAAAGTTATTGAATGCAAATGGTACGTTCACATACCTTGGAAAAAAATACAACAAAGAGTTGGAGGACAATAGGATATTATCGCAGAAGATGAGAGTAAGTTTGGGCCAATAACATCGAATCATTTATTTCATCAAACTAAATATATACTGATAATTGTAGATATATTGTTGTATAATTATAGTTATTTTATCTTTTATCTGTAGCTAACAACTTGTCGTGTGTTTGTAATAAAAATGTAAGTGAGGGCTTCAACATATTACATCCATACTGTGATAGATGGTGTGAAGCGCTTCATTGTTTGCCTTTAAAACAAGAGATGTGGTTGTGGACAATTTCAGCTTGATGAACTTCCTTGTCCACATGCTTTGGTGGCTTTGAGGCACAGGAATGAGTCTTGTGAAAACTATTGTTCTCCTTATTATACGAGGGAAAGCCTTCTGCATACTTATGAAATACCAGTAGACCCACTGCCTGATGAAAGTAAATGGAATGTGCCACAACATATAGCAGAAGAAGTTGTAATGCCACATACTAGGAAAAGGCAGCCAGGGAGACCTCAAAAATAAAGATACAAACCATATGATAAAATAAATATAAAAAAGTACAAGGTTGCATGTGGCAACTGCGGACAAGAAGGGCATAACAAAAGATCTTGTAGAAATACTCCAAAAAGGAAATAAGAATTGATATAGTATAAAGAATTTTTTTTTTTACTCAGTACTGTTGATGATTATCTGTCCTTTAAGACATATTCAGTTGTATTTGTTCTGTTCTGGAGAATTATAGTTGTGGTATAATTGTGTTGCTAATTTGAATAAAGATAATCTCCTATAATGAATATTTGGTAAACAGATTTCAACTCTTAATGTAACTGGTGTGTAGTTGTTTTGTTCAAAAACTGGGTTTATTTATTAGTTTTAAGCTTTTCCTAACAACACTGCTAAAATTGAATAGATTCTGTTTTTTTGTATAGTAGTTGTAGACATAATTGTAGTTATGCTGTAAAAAATTATATAGTACCAATATCGAGATCAAAACAACTTTCAACAAAAAGATATGCCACAAATGTTTTCTATTGTAAGTAGTAGAATTCTGGACAAAATAACAAAATAAAAGGTAAAACAACTATAGCACAAATCTGCTACAAATAAAATATAGCTAAATTGTTCTTAATAAATATTTTTTCTACAACTTTAATACAATCCAACTACAACTAAACACTTTTAAGATTTTACAAAAATCTTGATTTCTTCCATTAAAATCTTAATTAAACGATGAATATAATCATAGATTCATGAAATATAAATACTTTAGGATATAGAACACTTAACCCAATCCATATGGTAAAAATTACCTCAAAAATCGCTTCAATCCGAGCTCCATAGCTCCAAATATGTTAAACATTGCTGAAAACTCGAAATATAGCTACTGCCCAGGTATTTACTCTTCGCGATCGCGAAGCACAAAATTTTTCAGCCCCAAAATTGCTCTTCGCGATCGCGAAAAACCAATCGCGATTGCGAAGAACAAACTTCACAACTCTTCCAGATAGCCTCTAGTATAACGGTCATAACGTTTTGTACAAAACTCCGAATGATGAATGATTTAACTTTCTGAAAACTAGATTCCAAGGGGTATAACTTTCATTTGTTTCTCATCTCCAATTCCTTATAGATTTTGAGATATAAGCTTCCAAAGTCAGCCCTATGCAACAGAGATTTCAAAACTCTTCCCGTATAGCCTATAGTGTATCCACCATAACTTTTTGTATAAAACTTCAAATTACAAATAGTTTACATTTCTGAAAACTATAGACAAAGGGCTACAACTTTCGTCTCCAAATTCCTTATAAATTGCGAGATATAAGCTTCCAAAGTCGGGTCAGTGCAACAGAAAATTTCCTCTACACGATCGCGAAAAGCCTTCCGCGATCGCGATTCACTGGCCATTTCCCCCCATTTTGTGCTTCGCGATCGCGGCCAATTCCACGTGATCGCATAGCACACTGCTGTAGCCAAAAACCACCAGCTATAATTGGCCTAGAAATGGTCCAAAACCACCTCGAAACTCATCCGAGCCCCTCGGGACCCCGTCCAATCACACCATCCAGTCCCATAACATAACATGGACCTGCTCGAGGCCTCAAATCACATCGAACAACATCAAAACGATGAATCACACCTCAAATCAAAATCTATGAACTTTGAACTTTCAAATTCTATATCTTGTGCCGAAACACATCAAATCAATCCGGAATGACTTCAAATTTTGCACACAAGTCATAATTGACATAACAAAGCTATTCAAATTTCCAGAATCGGATTCCGACCCCGATATCAAAAATTCAACCCCCGGTCAAACTTTCCAAAAATTCGACTTTCGCCATTTCAAGCTTAATTCCACTACGGACCTCCAAATAATTTTCCGGACACGCTCCTAAGTCCAAAATCACCCAACGGAGCTAACGAAACCGACAGAACTCTATTACGGAGTCATCTTCACACATTTCCGACTATGGTCAAAATCCTAAGACTTAAGCTTCTGTTTTAGGGACCGAGTGTCCCAAATCACCCCGAATCATCCGGTAACTTAATTCAACCATGCACGCAAGTCAATACACATAATACTAAGCTGCTCAAGATCTTAAGTCATTGAATGAGACATTAATTCTTAAAATGACAAGTCGGGTCGTTACATTCCCTACCTCTTAAACAAACATTCATCCTCGAACGTGCTAAGAATCTTTCTGAGGACTTTAAATTCTTGAGTATATTCTTGCACATATATTGTGGGCAATTCTACATTCCTGCAATTTAACACGGGCCCGACAACACCATCTCGATTGAGATTATTTCGTTTCTCCATTCTTATAAGCTTTAGAGCAAAAATCCCTAACTCTCCAATCATTTTCAAAATACCTGATTCTTACTTCGATGCACGGTATTAGTCTCAACTGGCTATAACAACTCGTGCCTATGCATACATCAACTTTCTTGATAGTGTTGAAGTACTTCAAATTTTTTCTGGGGTGTTTCATTCTTCCCCGCTTAGGATCATTCGCCTTCAAACACATAACATAATTTGTCTCTTCTTTTGCATGTCTCAATCCCCCAAATTTTTACTAACTCCCAAATTTTTTAGAAATTTTTGGCAGAGTCTCCCCTGTAATTGGGCCTAACCACCTGCCAGAGTAACACCAAAATAACTCCAACAACACATCTGCAACCCAACAAAACACCACAGGGTATATATCAATAACATCAATCTCGGCATCACAAGCACTGAATTACCATAATGATATCACGACATGAAGCACATCATATGTATGCTCATCACCACATCTCTGGTCTTAAAAGTTGTCCATAATTAATTCCAGCATCATCAATTAATCTCGTATTAACCACCACCTCATTTTGAATTTCCACAACACTGACAACGGAATGTGAGGCATGAAGACCGCATGATTACTTACTCGGATTAATGAATCACATTTAATGCCACCTGGGCACTCATCTCATAGGTTAAAACTCAATGTTTACAGCACGAAAATGGCTGAATATGCACAAAAAATATACAAGAATTATTAGATAAGCCTAACATGCATGAATCCCTATTAATATTATTGTACAAATTAATTTCACAAAGGGAGATTATTAAACTCATAAATATTTCACCACAAGGACCTCGTCCTTACATAACTTTTACCGTGGCTTGCAGCCCGGTTTAAATATTTCACATCATGTAAAAACTTGAGGATCTCGTCCTCAACTCCGAATCATAAGTATGTTGCACATTGTGCCAACTAAAATTTTCAATTTCCTTTCTTTCTTCTTTTCAATATATTTCATAAACAATTTTCACAACACATAATGAACCCTTATACCGGTAGGGCGTATAATTCATAAAAATTGGAATCAATTATTGCGAAACACATTAAACCCACTGTAATGAATAATAAATATTACTTTTGAACTTATAGCCCTCAATGGTGTACAAAAATAAATGACAGACACTGGCTCACACCTTCAAATCTCCCAACAGAGATAAACATATAAGTGGGTCACAAATTTACGAAGCTCACCCATGAGTGGAGCATAATAGGAGGACTCGCCTCAATATTCAGAACCGAATCAAATTAAGGAAAATATCCTTTTATAATAAAAATCAGGATCATACCTGTAATGACACCATCTGGTTTATTGGCCTCAGCCAAATCATAGCGATTAAATCAACGGGTCGGGCCTCCACCTCTTAGGCGCCCACTACCCGCCTGTCCTCCACCTCTAGCTGACTGTGTACGTGGAGTATCAACTGGAATAAAGCTTGTAGCTGGAGTGTTCTGATGAAATCCACCCCCATCACTCCCGCTATAATTTTTCTACTGAAAAAGGAAACTATTTCTTTTTGTTCCGGACTCGTGTTCTCTCCCTCACAGTTGGTGCACCTTTTCTTCTTGCTAATATCTCGGTCACCTCACTTTCACTAATTGCATTAAGATCTTGCTTTTTCCTAGCATAATCCCAAAGGAGCACTCCATAGCGTCTACGGTGTTAATCAATATCAGAAACGTCTTCCTTTGAAATTGAGAGTTGTCCAATGCTTACATATTTTGCAAATGCCACCACGTATACACCATAGTCACTACAACAAATAATAGTGGAAAAGATTTAGCATTCAATGTAAAATACAATTGGTTAAATTCAAGGAAAAGAAGCACATACAATGATCCCTCTTTTTGCTAGGGTATCTCACCGACCAACCATTGAATGTCAAAAGGGTCAGAACACCTTTTTCAATGTATGCCATTGTGTTCTTGTAGTTGATGTCTGGACGTTTGCCATAGAAGCAGGTGCATGACAAGTAGAGGGGGATCATAATAGCAAACTTGTCGACAACAAATTCAATAAGTTTGTGATTGCATGAAGAGACCATAGAATCATAAACATATGGAACCCTATCGGTAATGTCAAACACATCTAACAACCAATGAAATTTCTTAACAATTTTTATGGGCATAATCACAAAATCAACTTTGTCCCATGCAACATTTGCAAGTAATCGGTACCCCAATATGTATTATGATATGACGACTTGTGCAGTACCCCAAAAAATTTTGAAGTACTTAAGCGCTATTAAGAAAGTTGATGTGAGCTAATTATAATATTTTGTGTGCAGACGAGGACTATTAATATGATGGATATCAATTGGATATGATAATAAGTGTACGAAGCATATTATAAGTGATGTGGAGTCTAAGGAGAGCCCTAAGTCTAAGTCAAGTTGGAAATTACATGATGGACTAAGTTCCAAATTAGTACGCATAAAATCAAACTTTGGATGAGTATATTTACATATATATAATGGGTTATGTGATGTAAAACCTATCAAATGAAAGATCATAGAGTCTAGTTTCTAACGTTTCAAACCGTTTATCATTTGGACATTCTTACAAGAAGTTATGACCAAGTTACCAAAGGCTGGCGGAGGAGTCTGCGGATGCGAAGCATCCGAGGCCGCGTCCGAAAGAGAGGCTGGCAATGAAGTGCTGCTATAGTATCCAGGTCCGCATCCAAACTTCAAAGAGGAGTGAAGTGGGGATGCGAAGCATCCAAGACTGCATC
The DNA here is from genome assembly GCF_000390325.3 of Nicotiana tomentosiformis. Lineage (NCBI taxonomy): Eukaryota > Viridiplantae > Streptophyta > Magnoliopsida > Solanales > Solanaceae > Nicotiana > Nicotiana tomentosiformis. The sequence goes on from NC_090812.1 coordinate 105,661,451, forward strand.
CGAAACCCAAAAATCTGGGCCTATAAATACAAGGTCGGGGAAAGGGGTATTTTGAATATTTGGGGGTTAGGGTTCTTGAGGTGAAAGGGCGATTTTGAGCTCAAATCAAGTTCAATCAACCAAGGTAAGTTGTTAATGATGTTTTGGGTTGATTATTACTCAATATACATGACTTCTAACATCATTCTTACATCCAAATACTAGATTTCTTCATCAAACTCTCAAGAACACAAAAATCACCAAAGTTATGATTTTTCAAGATTGATCTACTAGAGGTAATTCCAATACTTCAAACTCATTTATTATGAGTAGTTAGAATTATTTGAAGTATTTGTTACAAATTTTAATGGTTGAAAGATTGGATTATAAAACTCTAGTTCATGGCATGAATAATACTTTTGAGAAAATAAAAGAGAATGAATGTTAATCTTGATGATGAAATTTATGAATATAATGAACTTATGAAATTATTTGTTAGCAAAAGATGGAAGTAATTAATTAAGTAATCATCCGAATTATATATTTTGCAAGTGTTGATTATGGAAGACGATGAATAGTAACTTGGTGGCAAGGGACAATTGATGTAGTATCATTAATGACTTCGAATGGGTATTAAAATATAAGAATGAAGTTGAATGGTCTAGCATGTAAAACTATTTAGCGATTTGAGTTGTTGGAGGCTTGTAGCCAACTTGTGAGCCATATATGGATGTTGATCAATATCTTAGGTCATATTTTGATGTAATTAGGATATCTAATTGTAGATATCAACTTATTGGTGATGTTGGACATCTAAATCAATATTGGAATGATGGAGGAGGATTGAAAGATTGTGAATGTTAATAAAGCGAAAGCGAAGTAAGTTGATTAGAACTTACTCTTCTTGAGGGACTTTCTCTAAAAGCATATTTCAAGTTAATACTTAAGTTGTTTGCAAATGTGCTTTCGTGCTTGTGGGGACAAACAAGTACGGATGTGTCCATATATTAGAATATTATGTCGCATATGTAGTGTCATGCCGTTTTATGAAATTTTATTTTAAACCTTGTTGGTAGAATGACACTCAAGGTAAATATTATAAGTTTTTATCAAAACTTACATATTGACAAGAGTATAGATATTTGAGTGCTAAAGATAAGTTTTCATGAAAAGTATTTCTTTTGGAAATTGACGAACATAATAGCACTTGTGGTATCTTTTAAAGATTGATGTTAAATTGCTAAAGGTTGTAGCATGTAAAAGGTTATTTATTTAAATTTTGTTCAAATGATTTGGATTTACTATAAATGCTACGATTTGAAAAAAATAGATCCTTTGAGGCTACTATGCTATGAATCTATTTTTGAAGTATCAAATGTTTTGGGAGTTACTTGTATTTACCGAGATTGATTTCAGATATATCGTGTTCGTTGTCATGAAACTACACGTGTCAGTGTAGGCGTAGATGGCCACTTTGTGGTATAGACTACGACAGAGTGTTCTCCCTCGAGAGAGTACTATTTTGTGCTATTATTAGCATGGCTGAGTCGATTCGTATGGCACTACGATGAGATGACCTGAGCAAGTAGGATATATGATACTTGCCGCTAGGTACATAACCTAGTTGACCTTCTTATGTCGGTGATGGTATAGTACTCCCAGTGAAAGGTAAGGATGATTTTCTTATGTTTAGGCCTAAGGAGCTGAAAGTGATTCCGATGACTTAAAGCAAATGGAATGATTTTGTATGATTTTATCCAAAATCTTGGATTGATGTAAATGCTTTAAAAGTTTATATTGTGGGTTATATTTCACTTGGTTGTTATTTAAAATAACAAGGGTCGTGAATTGATAAAATTTATTATCGTTTTATATCAAATATTGGTGCATTGGTTTTGATACAATTTGTCCCAAGAACTTAAGTTAGAGAGAGTCCATGACACTTATTGAGTACCGCTGTGGTGTACTCAACCCTTAGCCCCCCCTCCAGGGCCCTGCTTACTTTACATGTTTCAGGATGATGTATGATACGTGGTATGTGGTTAGGCCAGGATGACTCTCTTTCTGAGGTATTATGAAGCACCACTTTTATTTCATGGTAGCTATCATGTTATTCCTTATTTTATTTTGTTGGAACTACTCCAATCGTTGGTTCTATTATTTGGTAAATAGGCCTCATAGATAGTTGTGAAAGGTTGTAATAACCGGGTTGTACACGACATACATGAAAGTATATTTATTATACTTAGTCTCATTGTTATTATCATGAAAGATATCATGTGTGATTTTGAATTGGAAAATATTTTATCATTTAACTTGAAAAATGTATATAATTTTCAAGGAGTTTCCATAGTTAAAATGGTTTTCATGCATATGATTTGGGTGCATCACATGGTTTGGTTCGCTCGGGTCGGGTAGTGTGCCGGGTGCCGGTCACGTAGATGTTGGGTCGTGACAAACTTGGTATCAGAGCACTAGGTTCTGAGTCGAGTCCTAGGAAGTCTATGAAGCAGTGTCAAGTAGAGTCCCTCTTATCGGTGTATTGCCGGCCACACTTATATCGGGGAGGCTACAATGACATCTAGAGATTTTTATTTTTTTCATACTCTATATCGTGCGTTTGTTCCTGAAGTGAGAGTATGGATTCTCGATCATATCAATTTCCAGTTAGGAAGATATTGAAGTGACGAGAATGAAGCTCAATGTTCAAGTTATAGTACGAGATATTTGAGCTAATGGCTAGAAAGTGTCATATTTGTTCAAAATAGAAGGATAAGTTTAGAATAGATTGGGACTGATACAGTCAACACGCATTACTTTGGTAAATAAGAATTTTCAGTCGAATACTGAAAATCCATGGAAGAAAATAATGTGACGATGTCAACTAGTATTGTCAGGATGGTGTCCTGACTTATAAAGAATTTTACTAAAGGATGTGAATAAGGGAACATATGTTAGGCCCTATATTTTAATTCAAGATCGTTGGTCAAGATGTTGGAGGGACTGTTTACTATGGTATTCACCCTTAACGAGTTTAGCAAAGGTACAAAAAAAAGAATATTGTAAGTGAAGATGTTGATTCTTAAATCATCATGACAAGATATAGAGAGGTGGTATGGATCTAATTGATAAGTGAATGTAAATCATTCAAGTTGTGGTAAATATAGTATGACTCATAAGAAGTTTGACATAGTTAAGATAATGTCAATAATGACCAAAGACACATTACCAAAAAACAAAAAAGACTTTCTTGGTTATTCGAAAAGGGAATGTTACAGGATGAGGGACACGAACCTTAATTGTACTTGACATCGGGTTTCCCCTAATCATGATCGGTTATCGTGATGATGGTGTCATATGTAATAGAAGTGGCTCGCAAGAAATAAAGTACCACGTGTAAGTTCGAGTTGAGGATAGACGAAGCATGCCATATGCAAAAGATGGGCATGACAACCTTGGGTTCCTCCAGATGATGAATGTGATACAAATAAAAGTCAATCTTTAATTATGCATACCAAGGTATGCGAGAATAAAGTATGTGAACTTAAATGGGTAAGCGTGAAAATATTAAGGCATGAGATGCACAAAAGACGTGATCTTGGAGGTTATAAGAAGCAATATAGGTTGTTAGAGAAGGAAAAAAAATGGCGTGGAATGATAATCTTGAGTTTTTCTAGTCGAGGTATGTCTTATTTTATTTTGTTGAAATGATGGGAAAAAAATAAAAAAATGAGAATTTCCAAGAATGATCTCAAAGCAACTCTATAGCAGTTAACTTGTGAGTGAACAGATCCTTATGATTCAATAAGAATAAATATATAAATGGCTCATGGGCTAAGTAAAATTTGTTGGAAAGTTATACATATAAGGTGTATGACGTAAGGCTCAAAACAATGATTGAAAACGGTTATGGTATGGATTTGGAGATCGAGAAGTTACAACAATTCTAAGACTATATGATAATATTCCATAAATCCCTATATGAATGTGTATGGACGAGGTCAACAATACCATGAAGAATGAAAAAATATGCAAGTATATATTTATCGTATGAAACGTGTTGATATAAATACGTGGTATTAGCTACGACCAAACGAGTTCACATTGTGATAAAGACATGAGGTAATAAGACCCTACATGCATGCCATCTTTATCATAAGTATTAGCCTACTCGGTTGGATACCATCAAAATAAAGTTTCATAAAAGGACTTAAGAGCAAGAAATATAATTTCAAAAATATATATATATATATATATATATATATATATATGCGGCTTGAGAACGTGCTGGTGGCATAAAGATATGAAGTGTAATTCTAACATGTACCATTGTGAAGATGGTATATGTTGTGAAAAGTTGTATAATAATATGTGGATTTAGCCTAAGGGAGTCACACTTGTTCAGTATATTTAAGCATGAGATTAGAGGCGCAAGGTAGTCGTACTTGCTAGAACTGTATTAGAGCATGGATTGACTGGTGAAATATTAGAAGGGATTTTAACGGTAGAGTGAAGATGAAAGAGTGAAGTGCTAACTATAAAGATGTCGTAAGGGCGGAAAATAATGGCCCTTAGAAATATATATTGCAGCTAGTAGCGACGTGATACTTGGATACGAAAATGAAAAGAAAGTTCCTATGAGTATAACCAATCTATCCTATTGTCAGAATAATGAGCATTTCGACATAGTGATGAAATAAAAGTCAATGTACGATTAAAGATTGAAGCGGTAAAATAGAGATTTCTAATTGGGGGAGCCCGCCAGAAAGCTTTTGACAAAATAAAGGATGTAAAAACAGGTGAGCATGTAAATGGTCAGAGGAAATTTATCCGAAATTTTAGTTAACTCTTTGAGTAGTAGGTAAGAGTTTCAAATTTCATTTGCTCCTAAGTGGTAGAGCATCTGAGTAAGCATATGTTACCTTTAAAGTAATGGTTTAAAAAAAAGAAGAAAAGGAAAGGTTATAGTTACTAAAAACAAGATGAATGAGGTATTACCAGTAACCTTTATGATCAGAAGGGTATAATTTTCATGAAGTGCTTGTACGATAATTACAAACTCATTACGAGCAATAGTTACGATGTTCTACATCAGGGATATTGAAAGTTATGTCTGATAGTCAAGGATTTAATAGGCAACTCGAATGTATTCCTACAGCTTGGGGACATGTGCGATTTGAATTAAAATCAAGTATTGTGGAGAACGAGGGAGTACTTTGAATTATACGTGGAATCGTATGGAATAAATGAGTCCTTTTAATATGTGCACACTTTGCACGGAATAAAATATAAAGGGGTAATGCAATGCTTATTCTTAAATAAGAAGAGACATCTATACAAAAATAAAGTATGTCAGTAAAAAGTACGGGTTCAAATAAGAGCACTAATATTAAAAGAGTGTAAGTACCATCGTGATAACGATGACTCTCGACCGTTGTAGGCTTACGAGCTACGGTAGCATGTCTATGGTGCGTATGGAAATAAATGTAATCCCAAGTTTTTGGTAGAAAAATATCACAAGATACTCAATGGTGTCAAGGAATTGATAAAAGTTAAGGAAAAAAAAACTAGAACACGGATATCCGCGAGTAGATGGCAAACTAGTGTCATGAACTCAAACGAAGTGAGATGAATTCTTTTAAAGCAAATTTTTTGGTAACAATAGTTATCAAGTTATGGGTCTAACATGATCTCTAAAGGTATGAGCGAAAGTGGGGGTATGAAATTATCATATGATGAATAAATCTGAGACAAATATCTTATTAATCTTTGGAAGGAATAAAAGAACATTCCAAAATAGTTTTGATGATTAGAGAATATTAAAAGTTTTAAGTGGAAAGTATTTTCCTGAAAACATAATTCATAAAGGACAACAAACTTATTTGAAAGTATTTGTTATAATGAACAAGTTTTGCAGATATCAAGTGGGCAATATAACTTCGATCTCATAAACTATGAGATATAGCCTTGAGCAAACTAAATTATTAAGGGGGCATGAAAATAAGTTATTCTTTATTAAGGAAGTCCAATCACAGATAGATTTTTGATTTATTTGAAGATACTTTTCATGTACATCTTGACGTATGCATGACTAAAGAAAATGCAGGCATGTATAATAGTGATATGGGAGTTATGTATAGTAGCAATTATTGATATTGAATGGTATTCATATATGTTACAAGTTAAAAGTTTTAAAAATATACATTTGATGCACTTATAATATATGTACGGCCGAGTGAGTCAAGATGGTACATTATAATGTGTATTGTTGGTTGTTGAGCGATATTGTTATTGGTGCCCGTGTGGGGGCTTGTTTTGGACAGGTTAAATTTTTTGGATAGTCCCAGTTATAGGAAAAACTCTGCCGAAATTTTTAAGAATTTGTAAAGATAGCTAAATTTTGAGGGCCATAAGTAAGTTGAAATTTTGGAAAGAAAGTATAAAACCCATGTAGTCATAAGTGCCTATGCATAATGGATAAAGGTAAAAGGATGGTAACTCTATTCTTAGAAGTTATTTGTAAAATATTCGAGGACGAATGTCCTTAAGTGGGGGAGAATGTATCACCCCGAAAAATTTCGAAGTACTTAAGCGCTATTAAGAAAGTTGATGTGAGCTAATTATAATATTTTGGGTGCAGGCGAGGACTATTAATATGATGGATATCAATTGGATATGACAATAAGTGTACGAGACATATTATAAGTGATGTGGGGTCTAAGGAGAGCCCTAAGTCTAAGTCAAGTTGGAAATTACATGATGGACTAAAGTTCCAAATGAGTACGCACAAGACCAAACTTTGAACGAGTATATATATATAATGAGTTATGTGATGTAAAACCTATCAAATGAAAGATCATAGAGTGTAGTTTCTAACACTTCAAACCGTTTGTCATTTGGACATTCCTACAAAAAGTTATGACCAAGTTATCAAAGACTGGCAGAGGAGTCTGCGGATGCGAAGCATCCGAGGCCGCGTCCGAAAGAGAGGCTGGCAGTGAAGTGCTACCATAGCGTCCAGGTCCGCATCCGAACTTCAAAGAGGAGTGAAGTAGGGATGTGAAGCATCCAGGGACGCATCCGAAACCCAGAAATCTAGGCCTATAAATACAAGGTCGGGGGAGGGGGTATTTTTAGTATTTGGGGGTTAGGGTTCTTGAGGTGAAAGAGCGATATTGAGCTCAAATCAAGTCCAATCAACCAAGGTAAGTTGTTAATGATATTTTGGGTTGATTATTATTCAATATACATGACTTCTAACATCATTCTTACATCCAAATACTAGATTTCTTCATCAAATTCTCAAGAACACAAAAATCACTAAAGTTGTGATTTTTCAAGATTGATCTACTAGAGGTAATTCCAATACTTCAAACTCGTTTATTATGAGTAGTTAGAATTATTTGAAGTATTTGTTACAAGTTTTAATGGTTGTAAGATTGGATTATAAAACTCTAGTTCATGGCATGAATAATACTTTTGAGAAAATAAGAGAGAAGATGAATGGTAATCTTAACGATGAAATTTATGAATACAATGAACTTATGAAATTATTTGTTAGCAAAAGATGGAAGAGATCAACTAAGTAATCACCCGAATTGTATATTTTGTAAGTATTGATTATGGAAGACGATGAATAGTAACTTGGTGGCAAGGGACAATTGATGTAGTATCATTAATGACTTCGAATGGGTATTACAATATAAGAATGAAGTTGAATGGTCTAGCATGTAAAACTATTTGGCAATTTGAGTTGTTGGATGCTTGTAACCAACTTGTGAGCCATATATGGATGTTGATCAGTATATTAGGTCATATTTTGATGTAATTAGGATATCTAATTGTAGATATTGACTTGTTGGTGATGTTGAACATTTAACTCAACATTGGAATGATGGAGGAGGATTGAAAGCTTGTGAATGTTAATAAAGCGAAATCGAGGTAAGTTGATTAGGACTTACTCTAAAAGCATGTTTCAAGTTTATACTTAAGTTGTTTGCAAATGTGCTTTCATGCTTGTGGGGACAAACAAGTACGAATGTCTCAATAACATTTACCTTGAGTGTCATTCTGCCAACAAGGTTTAAAATAAAATTTCATAAAACTGCATGACACTACATATGCAACATAATATTCTAGTAACCTCCTTGTCGGCCTCCCTAACTTGAGGCAAATCGGCCTCGCCTCTCTCTGGTTCAGAGGCCCCTTGCCCCTCGGGTTGTGATGACACGCGAGCCATCAGATCAAAGGCTTCTCCTTCTTCTTTGGATTCGTCCCTCAACCGATAGAGTGAATCTGAAGATGGTGCTCGAGCGCTTGTGCTTTCTTTGGATTTGTGCTCCAACCTTCTCCTTGGTTTCTTATTCTCCGAGCTCGGAGAACTCAGATCCCTCTTTATTTTCTTCGCATCACCTTGTCTCGGAGCAGGGGACTCGGCGGGAAGTTCTCGCCCCCAGATGAAGGACTTAGTGTGACGTCCTTGGATAAACCTGCAAAAAGAAATGAAACAAGTGAAAACTTAATGACACAAGAGGAACTCAAATATTACTTACTCGGGAAATGAATCTCACCATGAGAACGGGTCTCCCACCGGCCTTTCGAAAGTTTGCGCCATGATCGCTCGGAATATGGCCTTTGTAACACGATACCCTCGACCCACTCCTTAAGTCGAGGTACTGCTTTCGGGACCTGAGTGACAGCTGCACCATCGCAAAAGCACCGATAAGAAGGAAGGAAAAAAATGTAAAATAGGATTTTGAAAATGAAATTTTACTTACATGATATATTCCACTTCTTGGGGAACGACATGCGCTCGACTGGGATCAAGTCTGAGGTCCTCACTCAGATGAAACGGCCTAGCCAGCCTCGATCACGATCTTCATCGATACTCGAGAACAAGGCTTTACTGGCCCGACACGTGAGCTTGATCAGTCCCTCCCGAAGGATTCGGGGACTGTATAGGTGCATGAGGTGGTCGACGGTGAACGAGCTACCATCGATCTTGCTCATGAAGAACCGAAGAAGGATCACGATCCTCCAGAATGAGGGATGAATTTGACCGAGGCATACCTTGTATCTTTTGCAGAAGTTGATGATGATCAGATACAATGGGCCCAGCGTAAAGGGATAAGTGTAAACACTTAAGTATCCCTCGATGTGTGTGGTGATGTCTTCGTCGGGTCCGGGAACCACCACGTGCTTGTCAACCCAATTTCAATCCTTTTTTACCGTAGGGAGGACTTCTTTAGTGATCGAGCATATGTATCTCGAGATCTCCTCACACCGGCCTAGTACGTGGAAAGGTTTTTCAACCTTGAAATCGGCAGTTACCGAGCATCCTCCAGGGACGAACATTTTCAATGGGGGTTCTGGTACTGGTTCCTCGACAACAGTATGCGAAACGATCTCCCCGGTAACCGGCCGAGAGGTAGAAGGAGTTTCTTTTTAGTCTTCGACATTTTTTTGAAAATGGAGAGAAAGTGAGGGGAAAAAAGAAGCTAAAGGAGTACACTTGATAGCTTGAGATGGAAATGAACAAGGTTTCTTGCAAAGGATCTCAAATAACTAAAGTATAACTGCTATAAAGTATTGAAATTTCAAAGGTACAAGGGTAGAAGGTTTGAATATAAAGTTGGAATGAACAAAGGAAGAGATATTTAAAGTATTTCAGTGACGGTTCAAATCCAGTAACGGCCGACTAGCGGCTAACATGCATTTAATACCATTAAGACTTGACTGACGAGAAGTTTCGTTGTTTTGTCGTTTCTGTCGCGGGATATCGAAGTAAGAATCGGAAGCTCATGTCGTTTCTCGTCGTCTACTCTCCGAAAAATGAGGGGACTATCTGTATACGGTTGAAATCGAGCTCGCCTATGACATGGTAGGTCAGGTTTGAAACATGGCAATAAAGGACTGAAGATCGACCCAAGTCCCACCAGGCTAGAACGCGGGGTTGGAACGCCCACCTTCGAGAATATCGAGACCGTGATCTCGGAATCGATCCTAGACCTGAACGAGCTTGAAGAAACATTGTTAGCATAACAAAAGACTGAAATATCCGTGACCAGTTGGATATTGCAGCGGGAATCTCGACACGTATCAATGAGGAACTGACAATTGGAAAATCAAGATATTTTTTACCTTTTATAGAATTTTACCTAAAGTAGGACTCATCTACTATATAAATGGGGTCTGATGATTCATGTAGGACTCATCTACTATATAAATGGGGTCTGATGATTCATTTAACACATTGTAACACGTATTCCAAAGTAATATATTATTATTTTTCTCTTTAAGCTCTTGTTCTTCTGTATCGTGATACTAATCAAAGTGCATCCGACTCGAGGGTGGTTGACCTTCCGAGATTCAAATTGTCCAATTCGTGTGGTTTGAATTTACTGTATCATTGTTTATTTCAATTACAACTTAATTTATCACTTTGTATCAAGTTAATCCGCGTATCCTTAAAATCACTTATAAATTCAATTGTTATCCGATTTTGAGGGTAGACTATATATATATATATATATATATATATATATATATATATATATATATATATATATATATATATATATATTGTCAACAAACGATATGGGAGGATCGACCTGTTCTGATAATTCCGAAGAAAGACTGTTGCCATTAGGTAGAGAGATTTTTTTGCTCTTCAAAACACAAGGAAATGCCGGCAAGATATATTTGGCTAGCGATATGCAATGGGATTTTTACCTTCCTATATACTATTTGAAACCTTATTACCCTCCTTACTCAAGTTTTAATTTAATTACATAGGCATATACAATTTACCAGTTATATATATTTTAGGAATTAAATGAGATATCAATTAACTCTTATAATCTCGCTAACGTACGTAACCCACTCCCCCCACATTTTTTTGTCCATACCCCCCACGATTCTGATACTCTCTCCCTCTATTAACGCTCTCTTCCACTTTGTTCAAAAATCTTTTATAATATCTCTCTCAAACTTTCTCATTTCTCTCTCAAAACCCTACGAAATCAGTACCAACTTCAAATTTTCCTTTCGTTATGATGAAGAAGAAAGGATTTTCGAAGAATAGCCCTAAAAAGCTAATGTTGGTGATATTCCTACTTTTGATTTGGGTATTTTCTCACATGATTCACCCAAAAAAATAGTAAAATCGAGACATGCAAAATCAGAGACAAAGTCCAAGCTTTCCCTCGTGAAGCTAGGGCAGAAGCGCGAACAAAATTCAAGCATGACAGGGATGTTGGTGAAGCTTTGATATCTGCTAAATCAGTAGAGCGGAAGGGCAAAAACAATGTTCGTGATGATGATTTCATCACAGAAGAAGTTATCCCGAAACCTACAAAAAAAATCAAAGTTTCTCCTATCGTCAAACCTTCAAAAAGGAAGAAGGTTCAAAAATCTCCTAAAAACATGCCCCAACAGTTATTAGAGAAGGTAAAATTATAGTACTTACAATATTTGCTCTTTTATTTTTAGTTACAAAACCTATTTTCATTCTCATGACTATACCTATTTTTTATTTTTATGTATTTATAGAAATTTTATCTACATTGTGTATATTTGCTGTTGGTTATTAACTTTTCTATATTTTTCTGGAAATTGTAGATTTGTCGTACATTATTTGAAATAATTTTGTTAGGGAATGTACTACATGCTTTAGTTGGTTTTATTGGTTATTTTTTGCTCTATTTGTAGGTGTTAGTTTCATTTTCTGTAAACAAATTATATATATTATGTCTAGTTGTTAGTTTCTATTTTCTTGCTCTAAACATAAATTTGTCGGTGCATTTGTAGCTTCAATATAGTTCAGTTGTTATATATATTTATTAATTTTGTAACTTATTTTTACGCAATGTATTAATGTCTTTCTAGATGTAGCTAGAGTGTAGTAGAATTGTTATAATTTTGTTTTTTGGTCTTTAAACATGTTTTATTAACTTATTATTTCTTTTGGTGCAGAATTGGACATTTTTTGTATCACATGATTTTGATTATGGCATCAGTAGGTTCCACACATTATCCGACCCTACTATTCCTGCCCAAATTAAGGTGTTATTGTATGAAAATTGGTTAAAATTGTTTAAGAAGACATGTTTTGGACACTTTCTTTGCATGCCCAAAATATGTATCTAAAATCAGGCAATTCACCTTCTCATGAAGTATGAATTGAACGCATCTGATTCTCATTTTTTTACAGCAGAGATAAAGGGTGAGAGACTGAACTTTGGGTTGAGGGAGTTTGTCCTTATCACCGGCCTTAGATGTTTTACAAAAGTAACGGATTTTGGCTACACAACTAAGTATGACAGTAAAGCAATGAAGAGCTATTTTCCGAACAAGGAAAAAGTTAAGAAGCCGTACTTGAAACAAATTGTAACCAGCCGTAGTTCAGTGAATGATGAGGATGCAGTCAAGATGTGTATTCTCTATCTAATAGAATTCTTCCTCTGTCCTTCAGAGAAAGATAATAGTTTGATAGACCACTTTAAGTTCTATTTGGTGGACTCAGGGCAGTATGCGAATTTTGCATGGGGTATCGAAACTTATACACAATGCTTCAGTCTATTAGGCATAAGCTGAACCCTTCTGTGCATTTTTATCTCATTCGAGGTTTTTCACTCGCTATGCAAATCTGGTTGTATGAGTGTTGTTCTACAGTCAATACTGATAAAGTTACAAGGGTTGATAATTCGATCCCCCGCATACTTAACTGGACAGCTAGTAAGGACAAGATATGGATTTCTGCATTGAAAGAGAGGATGATCAAACCATCATATATCAAGGTAAATGTTTTTCACTTTTGTATAAGGTATCTCAAAATATTGACATACTTAACTCAACTAGACTACAATTTTATGGTACAGACAATATAAATACAAATTATCTATACATTTTATACATATGATGACTAGGTCCCTCACATTTTTATTTCACTCAGTTCACCAACATGATTGAAGCCCCTAAAGAGCTTTCTAGAATGACTTTGCCAAACAAAGTTGAATACATCCTTAAAGAAGTTGAAACGCAAGTCGAGCATCCGACAGATGCTCCATCTTCATCTGGCAATAAGTAGGCAATGGGAATAGATGACAAGAAATATATTCCGAAACAACTAAAAAAATTAAGAAAAGATATTGATAAGATAACAACTGATGATATTCCTAGCTGGTTTCTTTAATTTATGTTATGAAAATTATTTCATTAACTCTTTCTATTTTTATACTTAGGTTGGTTAGACCTTGGATTGTTCAAGAAAGAGGTATACCTAATTCTTGATTTTAGTCTTCTTTATATATCTGTAAACCTCTTATTATCAGATACATTATAAGCATTTTTTATTCTTTAGTTTTTTGAAGAACTAAGTAGCATTAGAGTGCTACTCAATGATTTCATCAAGTATGTGTTACATGCAATAAAAAGTCAACATGATACAAACATTGATGCTAAGGTTTCATTCAAAATATATTCATTTTGAAAAATATTTTTTATCATGTTTATGTTTATATTGGCATTCATAAAGTATATAGCCTAACAAATTATGCTTGCAGTTTACTGGTAGTTCTGCGAAAAATGATGAGCATTACAAAGAAAAGAACAAACAACAATATCATGGCAGTAGTGCTAAACAAGTGTTGGGCAGCAGCAGTAAAACATGTATTTTAACAGTTTTAATATAATTTGATGATAAATAATCTACATTATATTTATATTATATCTACATATAGCCTAAATTATCAACAAATAATCTACATTATATTTTTAATTATTGTCTTAGATACATGACACATGTCTGACATTCAAAAAGATGAGAATGTTCCTATATCATGCCCGGTAGGTGTTGACTTATCTTTCCAATTTCAAGAGGCATCGGAGGAAGAAACTGCAGATATGATTTAGTACATTTTATCTACATATTTCACAATACATATTACATCTCAGCTACATGACAACATTTTAATAAATTAACTATAATTCAACTATAATTTATCTACAATGTTTATTTGAGTTCACTACAAATGATCTACAATTCTCTTAAGTTGTACACATTTGTTGTCATAGAGAAGGAAACTATGCATGTGCACTCTCCAAAACAGGATGCAAATGTTGGCATACAATGAGAGCATTTCAATGAGGAGAAGGAGACTATGCATTTGCAATATCCAATTCAAGAAGTTAATGTTGTACAACAAGGAGAGGATTGCAATGAAGATTTTCAGTGGTATTATATATTGCAATATAATTGTAGAAAAAAACAACAACTTTAATATCATTTACAGTTTCCCAAATTCGTACCATAACCGTTTTCAATCATTGTTTTGAGCCTTACGTCGTACACCTTATATGTATAACTTTCCAACAACTTTAACTTAGCCCATGAGCCATTTATATATTTATTCTTCTTGAATCATAAGGATCCGTTCACTCACAAGTTAACTGCTCCTTCAATATCAGGCCCATATAGAGTTGCTTTGAGATCATTCTTGGAAATTCTTAATTTTTTTTTCTTCTTTTTTTTTCATCATTTCAACAGAATAAAATAAGACATACCTCGACTAGAAAAAATCAAGATTATCATTCCACGCCATTTTTATTCCTTCTCTAACAACCTATATTGCTTCTTATAACCTCCAAGATCACGTCTTTTGTGCATCTCATGCCTTAATATTTTCACGCTTAGCCATTTAAGTTCATATACTTTATCCTCACATACCTTGGCATGCATAATTAAATATTGACTTTTATTTGTATCACATTCATCATCTAGAGGAACCCAAGGTTGTCATGCCCATCTTTTGCATATGGCATGCTTTGTTAATCCTCAACTCGTACTTACACGTGGTACTTTATTTTTTGTGTGCCGCTTCTATTACATATGACACCATCATGACGATAACCTATCATGATTAGGGGAAACTCGATGTCAAGTACAATTAAGGTTCATGTCCCTCATCCTGTAACATTCCCTTTTCGAATAATCAAGAAAGTCTTTTTTTCTTTCTAGGAATGTGTCTTTGGTCATTATTGACATTGTCTTAACTATGCCAAACTTCTTATGAGTCATACTATGTTTTACCACAACTTGAATGATTCACATTCACTTATCAATTAGATCCATACTACCTCTCTATATCTTGTCATGATGATTTAAGATGCAACATCTTCACTTACAATATTCTTTTTTTTTTGTACTTTTGCTAAACTCGTTAAGGGTGATTACCATAGTAAATAGTCCCTCCAACATCTTGACCAACGATCTTGAATTGAAATTTAGGGCCTAACATATGTACCCTTATTCACATCCTTTAGTAAAATTCTTTATAAGTCAGGACATCATCCTGACAATACTAGGTGACATCGTCACATTGTTTTCTTCTATTATTTTTCAGTATTCGACTGAAATTTCTTATTTACCAAAATAATGCATGTTGACTGTATCAGTCCCAATCTATTCTCAACTTATCCTTCCATTTTGAACAAATCTGACACTTTCTGGCCATTAGCTCAAATATCTCGTGCTATAACTTGAACATTGAGCTTCATTCTCGTCACTTCAATATCTTCCTAACATGAAATCGATACGATCGAGAATCCGTACTCTCACTTCAGGAACAAACGCACGATATAGAGTATGAAAAAAATAAAAATCCCTAGATGTCATTGTAGCCTCCCCGATATATGTGTGGCCGGCAACACAGCGATAAGAGGGACTCTACTTGACACGGCTCCATAGACTTCCTAGGACTCGACTCAAAACCTAGTGCTCTGATACCAAGTTTGTCATGACCCAACATCTACGTGACTGACACCCGACACACTACCCTACCCAAGCGAACCAAACCATATGATGCACCCAAATCATATGCATGAAAACCAATTTAACTGCGGAAGCTCCTTGAAAATCATATACATTTTTCAAGTTAAATGAAAAAATATTTTTCAATTCAAAATCACACATGATATCTTTCATGATAATAACAATGAGACTAAGTAAAATAAATATACTTTCATATATGTCATGTACAACCTCGTTATTATAACCTTTCACAACTATCTATGGAGCCTCTTTACCAAATAATAGAACCAACATTTGGAGTAGTTCCAATAAAATAAAATAAAATAAGGAAGAACATGATAGCTACCATGAAATAAAAGTGGTGCTTTATAATACCTCGGAAAGAGAGTCATCCTGGCCTGACCACATGCCACGTATCATACATCATCCTGAAACATGTAAATTAAGCAAGCCCCTCTAAGGGCTGAGTACACCACATCGGTACTTAATAAGTGTCATAGACTCTCTCTAACTTAAGTTCTTGGGACAAATTTTATCAAAACCAATGCACCAATATTTGATATAAAACGATAAGAAATTTTATCAATTCACGACCCTTGTTATTTTAAATAACAACCAAGTGAAATATAACCCACAATATAAACTTTTAAAGCATTTACATCAATCCAAGATTTTAGATAAAATCATACAAAATCATTCTATTTGCTTTAAGTCATCGGAATCACTTTCGGCTCCTTAGGCCTAAACATAAGAAAATCATCCTTACCTTTCACTGGGAGTACTATACCATCGCCGACATAAGAAGGTCACCTAGGTTATGTACCTAGCGGCAAGTATCATATACCCTACTTGCTTAGGCCGTCTCATCGTAGTGCCGTACAAATCGACTCAGCCATGCTAATAATAGCATAAAATAGTACTCTCTCGAGGGAGAGCACTCTGTCATAGTCTATACCACAAAGTTGCCATCTACTCCTACACCGACACGTGTAGTTTCATGACAACGAACACGATATATATGAAGTCAATCTCGGTGAACACAAGTAACTCCCAAAATATTTGATACTTCAAAAATAGATTCATAGCATAGCAGCCTCAAAGGATCTATTTTTATCAAATCATAGCATTTATAGTAAATCCAAATAATTTGAACAAAATTTAAATAAATAACCTTTTACATGCTACACCCTTTAGCAATTTAACATCAATCTTCAAAAGATACCACAAGTGCTATTATGTTCGTCAATTTCCAAAAGAAATACTTTCCATGAAAACTTATCTTTAGCACTCAAATATGTATACTCTTGTCAATACGTAAATTTTGATAAAAACACGTAGGCTTGTCACCTCGATTTATCCGGACTTGCCTAAGATAATAGTCCCCGAATGGGGATGGCTGTAGCCTTTATGATTCGGGAACTACCTAATAGGTCTTGTGCCCCGGGCTCTGATAGCCCGGGCCGCCCGAGTTTATTTCTGGACGGCAGTCCTCGAGTGAGAGTAATCGTTTGAACCCAGATAAAGGTGACCTTTGGGCTCGATACCTTTAGGGGATCGAATGTAGGAAGTTCAGAAAGAAAAGAAAACTTTCAAGGGACAAGATGTTTATCTGCAAGGTAGATACTTCCTTTCATTTCTGTGCGTAATATGTACGATTACACATGTGTACAAGCTTTATATCATGGCTCGAGCAGTCTATGTGGGCACGGTTCATTCGACCGTTTGGCCCTTATAGTAAATCCCATCGATTGAGCCGAGACCATTCAATCGCAAAGTTTCTTTCCTTGCAAAAGTCGTTATCCGAGGGTAATGCCCCTAGTGTTCGGGGCCGATCGTAGAGAGGCCTCGAATACTATTATCGTGATCTTCGATACCGGTTCGTAACTGGCCTTCGATTCTAATTTAGCACGATTTATTGTTGCATCGTTAAAATCCTTGCCGGAAAACCCATTTGGGACAAAACCGATTTAAGGGAAAAAGAGTGCAACGCGTGCTTTCAGGCCTAAAAATTATATAGTTTTTTTATGGTTGCTTGCAAGTATTAGTTTGAAATGTAAATAAGTAAAAGTAATGAATGGGGCTGTACCTTAGCAGTAGTATCGCTTCAAGTGAGTTATGTTCCAGTTGTTCGGTAGTCGTTCACCGTTCATTGCTTCGAGTTTGTACGATCCCTTTCCGGTGATCTCAATAATTTGATATGGCCCTTCCCAGTTCGGCCCCAGCTTTCCTTCATTCGGGTTCCGGGTGCTTAGTGTGACCTTCCTTACCACTACGTCCCCGATATTGAAGTGTCTAAGGTTGGCCCTTCGATTATAATACCTCTCGATCCGCTGTTTTTGGGCGGCAAATCATACAAGGGCGGCTTTGCGCCTTTCATCTAATAGCTCCAAGTTCGTGTTCATGGCCTCGTTGTTTGATTTCTTGGTTGCATATTAGAACCTGAGACTTGGTTCTTCAACTTTGAGCGGTATTAGAGCTTCGACGCTATATACCAGCAAGAACGGGGTGGCCCAGTTACTGGACTACGAGGTCGTACGGTATGCCCATAGGATTTCGGGCAGGATTTCCTTCCATTTTCCTTTGGCATCAGTTAACCTCTTTTTGAGGTTTTGGAGGATGGTTTTGTTTGTTGATTCTACTTGTCCGTTCCCACTAGGGTGGTAGGGTATTGATTAGATCCTTTTGATCTTATGGTCTTCGAGAAACTTGCTTACTTTGCTGCCGATGAATTGTTTCCCATTGTCGCACACGATCTCGGCCGGCATTCCGAACCGGCATATGATGTGGTCTCAGATGAAATCGATGACTTCCTTTTCCTTGACCTTATCGTATTCCTGGGATTCCACCCATTTAGAAAAATAGTCAGCCATAAACAATATAAATTGAGCCTTACCGGGTGCCCATGAGAGGGAGCCAACGATGTCCATTCCCCATTTCATGAACGACCATGGTGACAAAATCGAATGCAGCAGCTTCCCAGGTTGAAGAATCATCGGAGCATTCCTTTGATATTCATCACATTTTCGTACTAACTCCTTCGCATCCTTTTCCATGTCGATCCAGTAGTAGCCGGCTCTGATTACCTTTCAAACCAATGATTCGGTGCCTGAATTATTTCCGCAGGTGCCTTCGTGAATTTCCCTCAGAACGTACTCGGTATCTCTTGGTCCTAGACATATCGCGAGTGGGCCATCGAGTGTTCTTCTGAACAAGGTTCCGTCTTCGGACAAGCTAAACTGGGCTGCCTTCGTACGTAGGGCCCTCAATTCTTTTGGATCCGAGGGTAGTTCTTCAGATATTCTATATATTTGTTTCTCCAGTCCCACGTCAGGCTCGTTGAGTTTATCTCGGCATGTCCATCTTCCACTACCGATTTCATAAGTTGTACGACCGCCCTCGAGTTGAACTCATCGTCCTCAACTGCCGACCCTAGGTTAGCAAGGGCATAGACCTCACTATTTTGATCCCGAGGTACGTGTTGTAGAGTCCACTCCTTGAATTAATTTAATGTTGCCTGCAACTTATCAAGGTACCTTTGCATTCGTTCCTCTATGACCCCGAATATCCCATTAACTTGGTTCACCATAAGGAGGGAGTCACACTTAGCTTCGATTACCTCAGCCCCCAAGATTTTGGCTAGTTCGAGACCTGCAATCATGGACTCATATTCGGCCTTGTTGTTAGTCAATTTTAAAGTCTTAATAGATTGTCTAACTACATTGCCTGTTGGTGGCTTCAATACAATGCCAAGTCCGGACCATTTTGCATTCGAGGCACTATCCGTAAAGAGGGTCCAGATCCCCGAAGAAGTACCTGAGTTCACCAACAACTCTCTTTTGACCTCGGGTATTAGAGTCGACGTAAAGTTGGCCACGAAGTCTGCCAAAATTTGAGATTTAATGGCGGCCCAGGGTCGATATTCAATATCGTACCCGCTAATTACCACTGCCCATTTGGCCAATCGTCCCGAGAGCTCAGGCTTATGCATAACATTCCTTAATGGGTAAGTAGTCACAACACATATGAGGTGACATTGGAAGTATGGTTTTAGCTTTTTAGAGGCGCTTAGCAAAGCGAGCGCTAGCTTTTCTAGGTGAGGGTACCTAGTTTCGGCCTCGCCAAGGGTCCTACTAACATAGTAGATTGGAAATTGCGTACCTTTCCCTTCTCGGACCAGGACTCCACTTACCACTATCTCTGATACTGCCAAGTACATGTACAATTGTTCGTTTGTCTTTGGCGTGTGAAGTAGCGGTGGGCTCGATAGATATCGTTTGAGTTACTCCAAGGCCCGTCACTCCGGGGTCCATGAGAAGTTATTCTTCTTCTTTAACAGTGAGAAGAATCGGTGGATCTTATTGGAGGACCTCGAGATGAATCGCCCCAGGGTAGCTATGCGTCTGGTTAATCTTTGCACGACTTTCACGTTGTCCTCAACTGTGATATCTTCGATGGCTTTGATCTTGTCGGGGTAGATCTCTATTCCCCGGTTGGATACCATGAATCCAAGGAATTTACCTAACCCAACTCCGAACGCACACTTCTCTAAGTTCAGCTTTATATTGTATTTCTTTAGTATGCTGAAGGTTTCGCGCAAATATTTTAAATGGTCCTCTGCTCGCATGGACTTAACCAACATATCGTCAATGTAAACCTCCATTGATTTTCCTATTTGTTCCTCGAACATCCGGTTTACTAGGCGTTGGTAAGTGACACCAGCATTTTTTAATCCGAATGGCATCACGTTATAGCAGTATGTGCCGTACTTAGTGATGAAAGAGGTTTTTTCTTGTTCTCCCGGGTTCATCCGTATTTGGTTATACCCTGAGTAGGCATCGAGAAAACTGAGGATCTCGTGGCCGGCCGTGGCATCGATCATGCGAACGATGTTGGGCAAAGGGAATGAGTTCTTGGGACATGCCTTATTCAAATACTTATAGTCTACACACATTCTTAATTTATTCCCCTTTTTAGTGACTACCACTACGTTTGCTAACCAATCCGGGTATTTACCCTCCCGAATGGACCCTATTTTAAAGTTTAGATACCTCATCCTTGACGAAAGCATGTTTGACCTCGGACTGGGGTCTCCTCTTCTGCTTGACCTGGTGGAACTTCGGGTCCAGGCTTAGCTTGTGAGTGGTTATATCCGGTGGGATCCTTGCCATATCAAGCTGGGACCAAGCGAAAAAAATCTTCGTTAGCTATAAGAAATTGAATGAATTTTTTCCTGAGCTCAGGGCTTAACCCTGTGCCCAGGTATACCTTTCGATCGGGTAAGTATTCGGTTAGTATGACTTGTTCCAGTTCCTCGACCATTGATTTTATGGCATCAGAATTGTTGGGGACTATGAAAGATCTGGGGACTCCGTAGTCGTCGTCCTCGTCTACCTATCGTTCCTCTGATCCTGTCGAGGCTGGTGTCGATTATTGCTATTTGGCCCCATTTTTGACCATCCGACTCGGGTCCTCCATTGTTGAGAGTGTGGATGCCGGAATCACCTCATCGACCGCGAACATCTCTCTGGCGGTCGGTTGTTCCCCATAAACCATTTTGACTCCTCCAAGTGTTGAGAATTTCAGCACCTGGTGCAGTGTTGAGGGTATTGCCCTCATGTTGTGAATCCATGGTCTCATGAACAAAGCGTTGTATCTCATATCCTCTTCGAATACATAGAACTTGGCTTCTTGTATGGTTCCAGAGACGTTCACCGGTAATGTTATCTCCCCTTTAGTGGTCTCACATGCCATGTTGAACCCGTTCAGTACTCGGACCGCAAGTACGATCTGATCTTGTAGGTTGAGTTGTTCCACGACCCTTGATCTGATGATATTGGCTGCGCTACCTGGATCAATTAACACACGCTTAATTCGAGATTTATTCACGAGTACCAATATTACCAGTGCATCATTGTGGGTCTGCATGATCCCTTCAATGTCTTCGTCATTGAAAGACAAGGTTCCTTCCGGTACGTAATCCCGAGTTCGTTTTTCCCTTGTGATGGATACTTTGGTGCGCTTCAGCATCAGACCCTGGAGAATGTCAACTCCACCAATGATCATGTTAATGACATGCTGAGGCTCTTCCTGCTCGGTCTATTGATTAGAATCCCTATTCTTGAAGTGGTTTTTGGCCCGATCACTCAGGAATTCTCGAAGATGCCCGTTGTTGAACAGTCGGGCCACCTCTTCCCTTAATTGTCGGCAGTCCTCTGTTCTGTGGCCATGAGTGTCATGATATTTGCAAATTAGGTTGGGATCCTTTTGGGCTAGATCAGACTATAAAGTTTTAGACCACTTGGTATCTTTGATGCATCCGATGGCAGATACGATAGCGGCGACATCGACGTTAAAGTTGTACTCCGATAATCTTGGCGCTTCTTTAGGCCCAACGGGCCTGTTGAAGCTATTTTTGATCATGAGTCCTCGGTTGCTCTGACCTCGATCACTTCTCCTTTCGTTTCTCATAGAGTTTCGTCCGGACCCACTGTTTCTTCGGTCCCCATTGTAGGGCTGATACCGATCCCTGTTTGATCTCAGTTCACGATCGATGTCTCTCTTGACTATGTCGATGGTTCTGAAGGGATACAAAAAGCTGGAAGGGGACCCAAGCTGATCATCTTCGACCCTGATCTTCAATTAAGACCGGTTATGGACATCGGCCCAAGTGTCAGCTGGATATTCCACCAAGTTTTGTTTCAATTGCTGTGAAGCCAACGAGCTCTGAATGTTGAGTCCTTAGGTGAAAGCCTGAATGGCCAAATCATCAACGACCGGTGGCATGTCCATCCGTTCCATTTCAAACCGGGATACGAATTCTCTGAGCATCTCATTATCTTTCTGTTTTACTTTGAAAAGGTCTGACTTCCTAGTCTCGACCTTGATAGCCCCGGCGTGTGCTTTCACGAAAAAATCTGCAAGCATAGCAAATGAGTCAATAGAATTAGAAGGTAAGTTGTGATACCATATCATAGCTCCTTTTGACAGGGTCTCTCAGAACTTTTTCAACAAGACAGACTCGATCTCATTATCCTCCAAGTCGTTCCCTTTGATGGCACATATGTAGGAGGTAGCATGCTCGTTTGGGTCGGTCGTTCCGTTGTACTTAGGAATCTCGGGCATGCGAAACTTCTTAGGGATCGGCTTTAGAGCCGCGCTTGGAGGAAAAGGTTTTTGCACGAACTTCTTGGAATCCAGGCCTTTCAATATCGATGGTGCGTCTGGAATTTGGTCGACTCTGGAATTGTAGGTTTCTACCTTTTTGTCATTAGCTTCTATTTTCTTCTCCTCTAATTTCACCCGTTTTGTCAGTTCTTCGAGCATCTTTATGATCTCAGGGTTAGTCCCCGATTCATTTTTATTCGACCTCCCTGCGACCGGTTCATCCCTGCGGGTGACTTCCTGGGACGGATCGGGTTCAATTCTGCTCGGTGCGCGGTTCTGTAACTGAGCTATCGCCGCCTGTTGAGCCTGTAATATTTCGAAGATCATCCGTAAATTGATCCCGTCTCCTCCAATGTTTTATGTATTTTGAGCTGTTGATCGGGCTCCACCGCGGATGTTATTCTCGGGATCGATAGGCAGGTTTGCATTGATAGCCATATGTGAATTAACGTCAATCATGTTCGCGACCGGAATACAGATGGGATCAACGGGCGGTACCTCGTCACTGGGCACTATGTTGTAATTTTCATCGTGATGGTCAGACTCATTGTCAACATGTAGGGGTACTGATTGAGAGTTTGACATTTTGAGCTTTAACCTGAAATTAGAGACACTTCAAAGAACAAGTGTAAAGTAGTGTGTGTTATGGAAATTTGTATTAAATAACCATTATTATCCTTAGCCCCACGATGGGCGCCAAACTGTGTACCCTCAAAATCGGATAACAATTGAATTTGTAAGTGATTTTAAAAATATGCGGATTAACTTGATACAAAGTGATAAATTAAGTTGCAATTGAAATAAACAATGATACAGTAAATTCAAACCACACGAATTGGATAATTTGAATCTCGAAAAGTCAACCACCCTTGAGCTGGATGCATTTTGATCATTATCACGATACAGAAGAACAAGAGCTTAAAGAGAAAAATAATAATGTATTGCTTTGGAATGCGTGTTACAATGTGTTAAATGAATCATCAGATCCCATTTATATCGTATTGGAGTCCTACTTTAGGTACAATTCTATAAAAGGTAAAAAGATCTCTTGATTTGTCGATTGCCAGTTCCTCATTGATATCTGTCGAGATTCCCGCCGCAATATCCGACCGGTCACGGATATTTCAGTCTTCTGTTATGCTAACAATGTTTCTTCGAGCTCGTTCGAGGCTAGGATCGATTCCAAGATCACGACTTCGATATTCTCGAAGGCAGGCGTTCCAACCCCGAGTTCTAGCCCGGTGGGACTTGGGTCGATCTTCAGTCCTTTATTTTCATATTCCGAACCTGACCTACCATGTCGTAGGTGAGCTCGATTTTGACTGTACACACACACACACACACACACACACACACACACACACACACACACACACATATATATATATATATATATATATATATATATATATATATATATATATATATATATATATATATATATATATATATATATACTAGTTTTTATGAACGTGCGTTGCACGTTAATAATAATACATGATGGTTTAGTCAATTATTTATATGAAGGGACACCAAATTAAATTAATAAGAGAGATATAAATAATAAAATAACCCTTTATTAATTAATATATACTGCAAAATATTATCTAATATTGTTAATTAATCTATATATTGTCTACAAGCTAACAAAATGCTCAATACACAAGAGCTTAAAAATAATATCTAATTTGGTTGAATAATCTATATATTATCTCTAAGATATTAGAATGCTCGATATAACAAATAATGTATTGACCCTTTGCCTAATATGAATTTATGAGGAAGTCTAAAAATAATTAAATTCTAAGTTTCTTTATGCATACGATAACCAACGGATTCTTGAAGTTTTAAACCATACAAATTCTCGATTACTAAGGGCATTGAACCACTTTGTTTCATTGCCCCAGGCAGAGTTTCTCTAAAGATAATGCTGAAAATTAATATTGTTACACTAACATTAATTGAAATAACACATACCATTGATCTCTAAAGGTATAAAATTTAAACTTAAATATAACGTCAATATAAAAGACGTTGATATCCAAAACTAAAAACTATGACGAAATATAAAAAATACGATACAAAAACAATTATAATAAAAGTTAAAATGTCCTTGTTTTTCTCTCTAATTCATACATGACCCTAAAGCATTACTCAATTGCGAAAAAACGGGAACAATAGAGAGAACTAATAATACCTTTGGAGAAATTTATTTCTTTCTACACCAATACCTGTAGAGAACAATAAATAATGTGGATCAATAGGAATAACTGGCTTATTCTTTTCCTGCATAGAGTCATGCAATAAATCTGAATCCTACACAAACCAGAGAATTACATAAGGAAGCATATTGTTTTGTTGTGAAAAACGGAATAAGCTAGGAGGAAAAAGACAGCGGTAGAGACCAAACCAAGAATTTAACCAAAATCGACATATTATTGTCCAACAAATAGTAGGTTAGCAAGAAGAAGTATGCAACGAGAAGTAGAGTTCAAAAAAAGAATTTGACCCAAAGTTGGCTATGTAGCCTCGGTGTATGCTAGTTTAAATGAAATGAAAAATCAGCGATTTACAAATATTTAAGGTTATAAAAGTTGATCAATATTTTGAGGTTATTTAATCGTTCAACATTTAGTATAAATTATTCGTACTTTTATAATAATAATATAATATATATATTATTTTGACGGACATCTATACAATGTGAATTTCTGTAATGATACTATGAGCCCGTTTGGATTGGCTTATTTTAAGTGCTTTTAAGCCAAAATACCTTTTAAGTCATTTTGTAGTGTTTGAATATATAAAAAAAAATGCTTTCAAGCATTTGTTTTAAAACAAAAATGACAAAAATAAGTCAAAAGCCAAAAACTAAAATTCCTAACTTATGGCTTTCGGCTTAAAAGTCATTTACAACAAGCACATCCAAACGTGCTCTATATTTCTTTAAGGGCCCTTGTCATCTCATTTGTAGAAACGTGCACAAATTATTTTTCACATAATTAACCGGAAAGTAAAGAAAGTTGATCATGAAGCTGTTAGAGCTGATAACGTTTGTTTAAACTTTTTTCTTTTCAAAAGTTAAGTTTGCAAAATCAGGTTTTGAAGATTTGAAAACAGCATTTGTGTGGCATGCTTTGCAAAGATAATTTACTTTTTTCCCTCTCCAAACTCGGGAAATGTTAAAAACTCCTCAAAAGATATGAAAATATGAGTTTGAAAATCTTCAATTTCTTTTTTTTTTTTGGGCAAAAAAAGAAACTGAAAAATTGAATTTGCAAACTAACGGCATGGATTTCACGAAACTTATGATATGATTTGTATTGACTTTTGGCCATGAACTGATTCTTGGTGACCAAAACACGTAATACTTTACAGCACAGAGAGACTAGATAGAGAGAGAGGAAAAAGCTGAATGATGATAGCAATTGTTAACAATACTGTTGAATCATAAACTTTCTTTTGAAGAAAAAGTCAAAAAAGATGAAATCGTATGACTATTTTAGAGATTTTCATATCTTTTAGAACTATTCCACCCAAGTGTTTTAGGTCCTATCACATTTTTTTTTTGCTAACAAGGAACCCGAATGCCGCTACACTTTGGGTGCACAACTGTCCTATATAATAATACCTCGAAAATTCCATTAGAGTATAAATTGTAATAGACAAGTCCGGTAGGATGGACTCAATCCACAAAATATGCAAGTGTGTTTCGATTCATACTTATTATTAATACTATTTTTTTCACCATACTTATTGTTAATACCAATTCGTGGAGAAACTGAGAGTGAAGGGATTGCTCCTCAAAAAGGAGTGCCACGATTTTCCTATAAAGCGATAAGAAAGGAGTCGGGCTCGGGCCTAACTCCCCCAAAAGAAGAAAAAGTGGAAAATAAAGAAGTAGACGCGTATCACACGACATACTTGAATTGTGCCTTCTAATTGACTCGCGTTCCTTTCTGCTTTATGAAAATTTTGAAACCGTGACTTATATACACTATATCTATACACGCGAGTTTTTGACTAAAATTATCCTTTTTGGGAGTAAGTGTAACTTTGAGGTCGGATTTTTAATTGTAAATGCTCTGTTAATATGTGCATCAGGCTACATAGTTAAATTGTTGCTCCTATATCTGCTAATTGGTAAAGCTTATATGGATTATATTTGGATGTCTAGATTAATTTATAGTACATAGTATTTTTGATCTCTTAACATTGTTGCCATGGCTTTGTATCGTGTTTAAATACTCAATTGTCAATTTCATTTTCGTCTCGGTTAATAAGAAAATCTAGCTATCTTTAGTCATCTCCAATTACTAGTATTAAAAGTTTTTTTTTTTTTTTTGTCATCGACTTGCATTATTTACTGATTTGATATGGAAATAAACGAACGCGACATGCAACCCTCTATTCTCTTTTTGTGTTTCTTCCTAATCATTGGATAGCTACTGCCCTTTTTAGCATTTTTGTGGCTATGCAATCCTCAATTATAAGAGCAAATAAAATTAAGAAGGTTAGGATTTTTCTTACTACTGAAACAAAGATGAAAAAAATGAATAGGAGAAGAAGGTGGAAGGAATAAAATTGATTTGGGGTGAAGAGCTAGCTTCTCTTCACGTGCAGGTCATTTCTCTGTTAGTTTTAACCGTCTTTGGGGAGTTTGCTGTTATTTGAATTATATATAGTGCTCATGGTTATATTTAGAGGATAAAATTATACTTATCCTTAAAGATAATGTAAAATTTTAGCCAAAAACTTCGCTATATACCCTACGGATTAACAATGAAAACTTTTCTCTAGCAGTCAAGCTCTAATGTCCCATATAGTACCTTATTGCTTGCGGCTCCTTTATATGCACGGAAAAATGACAAAGAATCTGGGTTGCTTCAAGTCCAAGAAAAAAGAAGAAAATACGGGTTGCTTTCATAAGTAAGCTCCTACCATTTTAATAACGAGAGGTGTAAATGAGATTGTTGACATTCTCTGATTCAATTACTAGGAATGAAAACCTCGACGCGAATTTGAATTAATCGAACAATAAAAAAAAGCTTATATCGAACAAATTTAAAAGTCTAGGTTGCTTCGACTCCAAGGAAAACTTTTATGATACTGCCCCAAACTTAAATGTGAGAATGCAAGACTTGATTATATTTTCAATGCCTATGAATATGTGAATTTTTTTTTTTAATCTTTGTATTTCTCGGTTTGGAATGGCAATTAACATATCAGGCAGCATTAGACAGACTAAAATCACACGCACCTAAATTTTTGTATTGAAAACATCATACTGTGAAATTGATTTTCGATGTCTTTAAATACTACTAGCATAAATGGTATGAGTCTATATACTTTTGTGTGTGATAAAATATGAAATAAATCTATATGTATTATTGATAGATTGATAAAATTATATAAAGATAAAGGTGTAATAACAATTTATGCATAACAAAACAGTTGATCTTTATTTTCTCGGCACCTAATTGTAATATTGTACCTCAATAATGTTTGGTAGTGATGAACGAGTCTTTATCAATCGAAATCCCTGTCAACTATCTCTTTTTACCGCTATTCGGTCAGTTTCAAGGTTATACGGTAACTAATTAATCGAAGTAGTAATTTTTTACTTTTACCACCAACCAAGTACATCAACATTGACTGCTGACTAGCCTTACAATTCTGGAAAATGAAGTAATAACAAAAACAGAAACAACCAAAAAGCTTACAGGTCGCGTAGTTCACGCCACGAACGTGATATGATATCCCTTCTTCGGTTCAATTAAAAAAAAGGAGGACTCACGAGTTGCGACAAACCAAGTTCGGTGCCACAACAACAATAGTGGATAAGCCCATTTCCGTCATTTCACAACAATTTGCGCGTCACCTCAGTAAGACGTGGCGTCCTCTGCTTTCGATCATGAAATGAACCGCAACATGCACGCGCCACGTATAATGTTGGAGCAGATAAAATCAACAAGGCCACATCATACGCCGACGTGGCAACCCCAATCCTAGTCAGCTACCCTACCACTCTATATCCCCCGTTTTTAAAATGACCCACCCAAACTCCCTGATCACCACTTTGAAGGCACTCCACCCACAGTTTTCACCTAAAAGCTCACTCCTTTACTCTCTCTAGGGTTTATTATATATATATCTTCGTCGGTAATATCGCCGGAAATGATTTTTCCGGCCATCGGTTTTGTTATGGAGTGTTATTGTGATGACGTCATGTCGTGTAGCCGTCGCAAAATCGGCGATTTTTAGCCGTCTCGTGTTTGTTGAACCTTAAGCAAAAGTTACAGACTTTTTAGCTTAGGAGAGTTTCCAAGTTATTCCATGCTTTGTCGAGTAAACCGCTAGAAGACTATTTTCTACTCTAAATACTGATTTTCTACTAGATAAAAAGGTATCTGTTTTAGCTTAAGCCTCTCTTTTGTATTAGTTTCTCACAGTTCATCAATTTCTCGCCGAATTCTCGTGAATCATTTGAAATTTTCGTGGTCGATTGTAGAGTGTGAACTTGAAATCGTAGTATCAGAATTGTAGTTATGCCTTTTCCGATGAAGATTCAACCTGTTGATTTCAATACCGTGGAAGAACCGAGTCGATATGACTCGTTTAAGCCGGTTCAAAAGTCACGGTTCAAGCGGCTATTCGAGAGGCAATTTTCAGGACTTTTGAGATCATCGGCGCCGCTGGAGAAGCTGGTGGCCGGCGAAGAGTTGATTTGTAATAAGAAGGATGTTGCGTCCGACGAGTTCGAGCCGAGCTCCGTTTGTTTGGCTAAAATGGTACAGACTTTCATTGAAGAAGGTGAGGCCGATAAACATCGGTGCAATCGGAACCGAAAATGCAATTGCTTTAACTGTAATGGTACTGACAGCTCAGAGGAGGAAACTGATTCACTCAGTTGCTTCGGTGAATCGAATCATACTTGTTGCAACGATGCTTGTGAAATCCTCAAGGTATTGCATGTTCCATTAATATGCAATTTTACCTTAATTTGTTGTTAAAATTCTTCTTAGAGTTAAATTAACAGTGTCTGTTCTTTGCGTGTTTCTCAAAATAACTCCCTTTTTGGTGTAGAGTTTGGTGCCGTGTCCTTCCGTTGTTGAAAGGAACGTTTTAGCTGATATTACAAAGATCATTGAGAAAAACAAGATGGGAAAGCGAAAGGACAATTTCATCCGAAAGATAGTTGTTGATGGCCTCTTAGCTGCGGGATATGATGCTTCAATCTGCGAGTCTCGCTGGGACAAAACTCCTTCCACTCCTGCCGGTAAACTCACAATTTCAACAACAAAGATGTGCTGGATTTTTTTGCTTAAATCTGAATTGGAAACTATTAACTTCATGCTCATATGTGTACTGACATATAAATCTCTTTAGTTTTGTATGGTTAAAGATCTATATATATTCCAGTAACTGTGAGATGACATATAAATCTCTTTAGTTTTGTATGGTTAAAGATCTACTATATATATTCCAGTAACTGTGAGAGTGAGAATATTAATTTTAAAGTCGTCAAATTATTGCTAAAGGTATTGCAATGCATCTGACCGAAAATAGAGCAGAATGGATACAAAAACTTACAATGAAGTCAATTGGTTCATTCATCATATAATCGATCCTATTATTTCGACACAGAAGACACATATAATTGATCCCAATTAGTTCCAGATTAAGGCCTAATAGCAAGAAAACTTGGTCTGCAACATGGCAAGTTACAACTTGCATTTTGTTTTATATTCAGGCTAGCTTAAATGGAGAAACATGAACAATGAAGATTCATATAGCCAATACCAACGTGTTTGGGACTGAGGCATAGTTGTTGGCTATCTGCTTAGGCTGCCTTTTTTTCTTTCTTGCTATTATGGGGCTAAGAATTCAACAAAAAGTCTGAATCTTTTCTACAGGAGCGTATGAATATGTTGATGTTTGCTATTATTTTTGGGTTAAGATTTCAACAAGACTGTATCTTTTCGACAGGATCGTATGAATATATTGAAGTTGTTGTGTATGAATATGTTGATGTTGTTTGCTATTTATTGGGTTAAGAGTTCAACAAAA
This sequence comes from Nicotiana tomentosiformis, assembly GCF_000390325.3. Taxonomy (NCBI): domain Eukaryota; kingdom Viridiplantae; phylum Streptophyta; class Magnoliopsida; order Solanales; family Solanaceae; genus Nicotiana; species Nicotiana tomentosiformis. Next base: position 105,692,472 of record NC_090812.1, read on the forward strand.
GTCTGAAAATTTTCTACAGGAACGTACGAGTATGTTGATGTGGTGATTGAAGGAGAAAGACTACTAATTGACATTGATTTCAGATCAGAGTTTGAAATAGCAAGGTCGACCAGGTCCTACAAATTTCTCCTCCAATTGCTGCCCAACACTTTTGTAGGCAAAGCGGATCGCCTTCAGAAGATTGTTCATTTGCTAACAGAGGCTGCAAAGCAGAGCTTGAAGAAGAAAGGAATGCCTTTTCCTCCATGGCGTAAAGCTGAATACGTGAAAGCCAAATGGCTGTCACCTTACACCCGTATCAAACCAACTCTAATGGGGGCACCAACCGTGTCAAACTCTGCTCCCGAAACTGGCACTGCTTGCAAAACCTATCAACAAGCGGTAAAGGAGGAGTCTTCAGAGGATTCTTGCGGGGAGCTGAATCTGATTTTTGGAGAGAGCAGCCAACTCTTGGAGAATAACGCCAAGAGCGTGATTACCTATCCTCTATCTGCTTGTGATGACGAAGAAAAGGATGTGATGGTGCAGCAAGGCAAACCACCTGACACTAAACACAAGGATTCAAGCAATGGTGCCAGGAAGATAACTGGTTTAACTTCTCTGATTGAAGACCACACATGAAATTTTGACCTGTCCTAACCTTTTTGTCGTTTGTTGCTTCTCTGTGTCGAGTTGAAAACCCCGTGTGTTTTAGTAATTGGGGCCATTTGAATCTACGGACCAACTGCCTACTGGTTTGTCTCGGCAGTCCCCCTTCAAGTTTTATAGTAAGGGTCTCTGAGTCCATGCCACTAATACAACTTTATAGTCGATAGATTAGTAAAGGAGCACTGATAAGTGTCTTGTTTGTCAGTTTGGTTCTTGGATATTTTCCAAGTGTTTTGCAAATACATGTTAGCTTGTAGTATTACTAATATCATGAAAATAAAGTCTTGGAACTATTTTGGTATGAGCTTCTCTTTTTGCAACTTTTCATGCGTTACCACTTGAAGCGGCCATTGCGCTTGTAGTGCTTGTGTTTTACTTTTGAGTCTTCGCTCTCTGGCAGTTTGATGTTCTAATTTCATTGTGCAAACCCGTTCGTAGCTATCGTAATGAGAGAGCGAACTCGACCTGATTTTCAATTAAGCTGTCATTTACCCAGTCTTATGTACTTTAATGTGTCGTTTGGTACATCCGATAAGAATAATAATTCGTTTGGGATTAACTTTAGTTTGAGGCATTAGTTAATTTCGGGACAAGTGGTGAAATTATTTATCCCACCTAGAAGGTGGGACAAGTCTACACTAGACGGTGCAATTATTTATCCCATGCGAAATAGAATAATTAATCCATGAAATAGCCCATGGATATCCCACTATTAATCAATAAAATATTAGAGGAAGTGGAGAATGTAAGATACATAGTTACGTTTTGCTCTCTCGAAACATTAAAAGATAAGATGACATGGTATAGCGAAGAACTCTTTAATCAGAAACCAAAAGTAACAGAACGAGTTTTGCGAAATAATGCATGCAGGATGCACTGTATTCTTTATAAAGGTGATTCTTATAAGTTATAATATAAAGGGGAGCGGGGAAGAGAATTGATTTTCGCACCATATATAGACGTGTGACCTTTAATATTTTATGGAAGCGTTTCCTTTCAATATTAAAGGGATGATCTTAGTGCGAAAGAATCAAAAAGCTCATCTAGACATGAAAAATTGTACATACTGCAAAGAATATAATTATTACTGCTGGATAAAAGATGAGGCATTGCGTAAAATGGAGGTGTGATAGGACTTTAATTTGCCCCATACTGAGCCAAGTTACCAACTTTTTGGTGAAATTTTCCATCTTCTTTTTGTCGCAGCGTAATGCCGCGTTAGGTAGAATTTCACAAGTGTTCTTATTCAATTTATTAGTATCCAGTTTACTATTGGAGTATCTTATAAAGACTTGACTGGTCATCGTTGAAAGTGCCATATTTTGTTAGAAGGTGTTAATATCAAGTGTAAATAAGCTTTTTCCCCTATTTGCTCCCTTTTGACATAAGAACCACATTTTTGTTTGTTACAATTCCTTCCATGTAACTGAAGTGAGCTCAAATTGCAGGAAGGGTATCCCATCTTCCTCTTGTTTTGGGTTAATTTACTTAAAGAATGTTTCTGGAAAAGAGGAACGAATATTAAATTTGTCTGACACGGTGTTTGTGGATTAGTCAAACTCAATAGTAGTTGTTTATGGTAGAACCAAGGCCAATATATTCCAACTTTAGTTACTTGTATATTTTCGATTTGATTTGAATATTGCTGCTCCCTTTCATTCTAGCTTTTCGAATCAATTTTATCTGAAGATTTATATATGTTTATCAACATTTGAACAACAATGTGGGTGCCTAATACTTAATTTTCATATCTCAAGACCAGTGAAAATTTTCATATATTCATTTTTGTAGAAATGGAAAAGAGTACTACGGAGTAATAAATAATAATGGGTAGCTGGGAAAAAAGTTTATTTACGCATTGCAGAAGTAGTATTATCTAATTCCGTGTAGATCTAGAACGTGTCACTTTTATGTATAAAAGGATTATCTCATAATCAATGGTTAATTTCCTCTCTACACACTGCAGAGAATATAATTATTACTTGTGGATCAAAGCTGCTGACTTACGTGAAAAGGAGAGAGCTAAGGAATTTCCTTTTTGGTGAATTTCAGTGTTCTTTTGTCGCGACGTGCTGCTGCTGCGTTACTACATTTTCAGTAAAGTTATTGTGCAACTTATTCGGGAAGATGCTGTGGGAACGGGCAAACGGAGTCTACCCATAAAACCATACTCCAAAATCTCAAAAAGAGGTTGACAGATGCCAAAGAAAGATGAAAAGAAATCTTGCCCTAAGTCCTACGGGCATACCATACGACCTCAAAGTTCAATATCGGAGTCACCCGTTTCTCATTAGTCTACGGCCCCGAAGTCCTAATACCGGTCGAAGTCGGAGAACCAAGTCTCAGGTTCCGATTTGCAATCGAAGAATCAAACAACGAGACCATGAACATGAGTCTGGAACTGTTAGACGAAAGGCGTGAAGCCGCCCTCGTCCGAATGGCCGTCCAGAAACAACGGATCGAGAGGTATTACAATCGAAGAGCCAACCTTTGCCACTTCAATGTCGGGGACTTAGTGTTGAGGAAGGTCACATTAAACACCCGGAACCCGAACGAGGGAAATCTGGGACCGAACTGGGAAGGTCCGTATCAAATTGTCGAGATCACTAGAAAGGGGTCGTACAAACTCGGAACAATGAACGGCGAACAATTACCGAACAACTGGAACGTAACTCACTTGAAACGATATTACTACTAAGGTACGACCCCGATCACTTCTTTTATTTATCTACATTTTGGGCTAACACTTGCAGGTAGCCGTCAAATAGCGACATAATTTTCTAGGTCTGAAAGCACGCGTTGTACTCTTTTTCCCTTGAACCGATTTTGTTCCAAATGGGTTTTCCGGCAAGGATTTTAACGAGGTAATAGTGGATCGTGCTAACTTAGAATCAAAGATCGGTTGTCAACAATATTCGAGGCTTCTCTACGATCGACCTCTAACACTGGGGGGCATTACTCGTGGTAAACAATTTTGTCAAGGAAAGAAACTTCGCGCTCAAATAGTTTAGGTTCAATCGATAGAATTTACTGTAAGGGCCAAACAATGAAATGAACCATGCTCATATAGACCACTCGAGCCCGAACACAAAGTTTGAACACATGTGCAACCTTGCATATTACGCACAAAATTGAAAGAAAGTTTCTACCTTGCGGATAAATATTTTGCCTTTTGAAATTTTTTCCTTATTACATTTTGTAATGACCTGACCGATTGTTTTACTTTCTAGAACCCCATAAGACTTCCCGTACGTGTTTTTACTGTTTTATGACTTGCGGGGATGGGTGGTTCGGGATTTGGAAGGGTTTGGGTTAAAATCGGAACACTTGGTTCCTTAAGTTGGCCTTAAAAGGCTAAATTTGACTTCGGTCAACATTTTGAGTAAACGACCTCGGAATTGTAATTTGACGGTTCCAATAGATTCGTATGATGATTTTGGACTTGGACGTATGTTCGGATCGGATTTTGGATGATTCGGGAGCGTCTTGGCGCCTAATAGTGAAAGTTGGTTATTTGAAGGTTTTAAAAGTTCTTTAAATTTGGTTTGGAGCGGGTTTTGGTGATACCGAGGTCCAAATGGAATTTCGAGATCGGGAATAGGTCCGTAATGTTATTTAAGACTTGTACACAAAATTTGATATCATTCCGAGTAGCTTAAGTACGTTTCGGCGCATTGGGAGTAAATTGAAGAACTTGGAGTTCATAAGTTTGATTCAATTGGTTTTGGAGTGTGATTTTTAGTTTTAACGTTGTTTCGGGCGTTCCGAGAGTTCGAGCGAGTCCGTTTTATGATTCCAAACTTGTTGGTATGTTCGGGCGGGGCCCCGGGGCCCCTGAGTGTCAATCAGACGAGGCTCAGACCAAGTTGGAAATTGGGAGCAACAACTGAAGCTCCCAACTGTTGTCATAATCGCACCTGCGCTTGGCCAACCACAGGTGCGAGCTCGCAGAAGTGAGCCAGGCCTCGCAGAAGCGGCCAAGAAAGGGCAGCCCAGGATCCGCAGGTGCGCCCCAATCTCCGCAGAAGCGGGACCCCGTCCGCAGAAGCGGAGCCAGCCTGCCTGGGCATTGCAGCAGAAGCGGACTTTTGTCCGCAGAAGCGACAATGCAGGTGTGGCCCTGCGACCGCAGGTGCGAGATCGCTGGAGGCAGTGAGGTCTCTTTTAAAACGGGACTTAGTCATTTTGGCTCATTTATTTTCATTGTTGAGCAATTTTTGGAGCTCTCAGAGAGGGGATTTCACCTAACACTTTGAGGTAAGTAATTTCTATACAATGTATGTTAAATACATAGTTTATGAGTAGATTATAACATGTAAATTAGTAAAAATTATGGGTTTAGGTGAAAAATTAGGTTTTTGATAAAAATGAGATTTAACCACGAAATTGATTATGGAATTTAGTAAAAATCATATATTTGAGTTCATGAGTTATGGGTAACAACTTTCTTATAAAATTTCCGGAATCCGGGCACGTGACCCGGAGGTGAATTTTAGGAATGTTGCAAATAGGCCCGAGAAATCACTTTGATAGTTGGAATATGAACTTTTAAGCATGTATTAATTATTTTAAATAACACTTGACTAGTTGCGAGTCGTTTGGCGCTAAATTGAGGGTTTGGGCACAATCTTGGACCGGAAAGTAGGCCTTGAGACGAGGTAAGTCTCTTTTCTAACCTTGTAAGAGGGAATTAACCCCAAAGGTGAACTTAATCAATATGTACTTCTATTTGTGGGGAGCTACGTACGCACGGAGTGACGAGAGTCCGTGCGTAGCTACTATATATGCTTAAGTCCTGGTAGATTTAGGTTTACACCATGTTTTGTTGATACCGTTGCTTATTTATGCTTACTAGTTGTTTGGATTAAAGCGGAGGTTGAGGATTTTAATATTTTAAAGGTTCCTGGTTGATTTTCCTATTTTGAAAAGAATTGAGAGACATTGTGATAATTTGAGAAAAATCTATGTTCAACCGCTTCGCAAGTATATTCCGCGAGCGGGGCAAATTTCCACTACTCTCATGGGAGCAGGTCGTTCGCCTTAGCAGGTTAATTGATGTATCTATGATTCGGGTCGTTCGACCCTCGGCAGTGCACAATATATTTATATGTATATTTGGATCGGGCCGTACGTCCTCAGCATAATTCGTGCGTAAAAATTATTGGAACCCCCTCTTATACTTAATGTTGTTTCTTGGACTTGAAAGGTGAAAGGTTTTGATGAGAGAAATGACTTAGTTCTTACTTGAAATGAAAGGATTATTTACTTATTTTTCCTGCTCTGAGTTCTATTATCATTTATATATATTTAATTAGAACTTCATGTTACTATATTTTTGGCCCATAGTAAGTGTCGAAGTCGGCCCCTCATCACTACTTCTTCGAGGTTAAACTAGATACTTACTGGGTACATGTTGTTTATATACTCACGCTATACTTCTGCACTTGATGTGCAGGATCTGAGGCAGGAGCATCTGGTTATCAGTCCGGCGCGCACGCTTGACTTCTGGTTCAAGACTACACGGTGAGCTGCCCTTCCGAGCCGTTCAGCAGCAGCCAGAGTCTCTCTTTTGATTATTTTCTGTCTATTCTATTTCAGACAGTAGAGTAGAAATCTTTTGTATATTCTACTAGTAGCCCACATACTTTTGACACCAGATTTTGGCACACACTAGTAGACTTGTGATTTTGGTTTTATTTCTATGGTCATAAATACATTTAGCTGCTTTCGTTTTACTAAATTTGAACCTATTTCTTACTAAATCTATTAAATTAGGAAAGTTATTTACTTGGAAGAACTTATTAAAAAGGGAAATAACTAGATTGTTCACTGTTGTCTTGCCTAGCGATGGTGTTGGGCGCCATCACGGCCTAAAATGAAATTGGGTCATGACACATTTGATCCCCCGAAGACATCGATCCCAAAGTCTACCTCGCACGGGGACTGCCGCCTAAGGCAGGTTCGGACATTCCGGGATAATAAACTTCGGGGGCATAAAGCTTATTTGGCAGTGCCCGAACTTTAAAGGCTATAGCCAACCCCAATTGGGAACGGTTAAGCCCGGATGACTCGGGGTAACAATCCCACTGTGCAATACCTGAACTAGAAAGGCTACGACCGTACTAAAACGGCTCGGAGACGTTCGAGACCCGTAACAAAAAAAAACAAGGCCTTCAAAACTTCTAAACCGGTTCAAAAGGCTACCCTCGACAAACTATAATCTAAAATTTTTTAAGTACTTTGGGGAAAGATCCCGGTCATACCGAGCCCCACGAGTCTTAAATAAAATAATATCGAAGGTGAGGCATGTTTGAACCTTCGAACTTGACCTGATTATTACATGCTAAGGCATTTCGATCTTTGCAAACATAAAGAATAAAGCGAAAGGAAACAATCTTAAAAACTGTTGAAAGGAAAAAAAAAAGCCTTATATATTATATATGAAAAGGTCTTTACAAAGGCTAAATGGCCTTGACAAAAAAAGTACAAAAGTACAAAAATACGGAAGCAAAGAAAAATATACAAGGCACTTAAACGGCCTGGTCTTCACCGGAGCCCGTCTCGTCACCAGGGTCTTCGGAGTCCCCTCCACCCTTGGATCCGCTCGAACCCTCAGAGTCTTCTTCATCCTCGGGATACGCCAATTTCTTGGCCTCGGCTTCGAGCCCCTTAGCCCTTTCGATCTCAGCCGATAAATCTAAACCCCGAGCATGAATTTCCTCGAGGGCCTCCCTTTGGGACTGCCAATTCGCGTGCTCGACGATATCTTTTAGCTGGTCCTAGGCTGCCTCAGCATCGGCCTTATACTGGGCCACCATATCATCGGCATCAGCTTTGGTCACTTCAACCACCGACTTGGCCGCTTCGAGCTCCTTGGCAAGAGTCTCTCGATCGGAGATGGTTGAGCTTAGCTGAGACTGGAGCTCCACAATTGTTTAGGCCCGCGCCTTGGCCTTTTCCTTTGTCGCCTGAAGTTAGACCTCTGCTGAGGTCAACTATGCCTGGGCAGTCTCCTTTTCCGAGGCCAGGCAATCCATCCTGCCTTTCCATTCTTCGGCCTTGACCTTGACTGCATCCATCTCGGCTCGAAGTTGGTCGATCCGATCGATCTTCTGTTGGACCTGCAGGTTCCGACCATTAGTCACTGTGTCTAGCTCATCGTCACTAACTTCAAATATTTTTACCTGCTCAACCAGGTCAGCGTGATCCTTCCGATCCATCTCCAACTCAGCTCGAATGCTCTTAGCCCTCCTTCACGCTGCTCGCTGAAAAGTTTGTAAGTATCTCTCTTTTCGGTGAGCCCTCGGACTTCGGCTTCAAGCTGGTTCAGCTCATCGCGATACCAAAGGAGAGTTTCATGGTGAAGCACCGAGGCCTACAAATACAAAGAAAAATGTTAGGATTATCTATGAATTAGTGTAAGTACAAAAGGAGAAATCGAAGTCATCGAGAGATATCTGAAGTTACCTGGTTCAGCGCCTGTTGTGCTTCGTTGAACAAGCATGGCGCGTCTACCTCGTTCATCTTGACTTGGTCTTCCTCGGTCACGAGGCACAAAAGGTAACTCACCCCTACGGGGACAGAGAGGACCCGGTCATCCTCCAGAACAGAGATCATGATGGATCGGTTTATGTCAGGATCCACACTCGGAGCTGGGAACTGGTTGATCGGTTTCAGGATCGAGGAAGGCCCGCTTCCTCCCAAAGATGGACTCTTCTTAGGCACCTCTAAGTTACCCAATCCGGCGACGTCCTCCGTGGCGGTGGAATCCACACCATCAAAAAAGCCGCGGAAGGGGTCATCCACCCCATGGAGCCCCTTGTCGAGGCATTCTTTCACCGTTTGGGCCTCGTTATACATGGACTAAGTAAACGAGGGGGATTCAGTGATGTCTATCACACCGAGTGCTTCCTTCGGGGCACTGCCCACATCTCGGGAAGCCTCGGCCCCGACTTCTTCATCGACCTCCTTAGCTTGAGGCAGATCGTCCGTGCCTCTCTGGTTTGGAGGCCCCTTGCCCTTCGAGCTGCGACGAAACGCGGGGACACCAGAACAAAGGGTTCTTCTTCTTCCTCGGATTCATCTCTCAGCTGATAGAGCTAATCCGAAGATGGTGCTCGAGCACTGGTGCTTTCTTTTGACTTGCGCACTAGCCTTCTTCTTGTTATCTTTTTCTCCGAGCTTGGGGAACTCAAAGCCCTTTTTGTTTTCTTCTCTTCGGCCTGTCTCGGAGCAGGGGACTCGGTAGGTAAGCCTTCGCCACCGGCTGGAGGCCTCAGCTCGACATCCTTAGATAATCGTGCAAAAAGAAGTAAAGGAAGTAAGGGCTTAGTGATGAAGGGGGAATCCTAATACTACCTACTTAGGAAAGAAGTCTCACCATGGGAACGGGCCTCCCAACGGCCCTTTTGAGAGCTTGCGCCTTGAGCGCTTGAAGTAGTGCATCTGTGATACGATACCCTCAATCGATGGATAGCATTTGGGACCCGAGCGACGGCTGCGCCACCATAAAGCATCGATAAGAAAGAAGGAAATAAGTATAAAATCGACTTTCAAAAGTAAATTTGTACTAACGTGATGTATTCAACTTCTCGAGGAACGACCTGCACTCGGCTGGTATCAAGTCCAAAGCCTTCACTCGGACAAAACGACCTTGCTAGCCCCGATCCCAGTCCTCGTCAATACTCGAAAACAAGGTTTTACTGGCCCGACACACAAGCTTTATCAGCCCCTCCGGAAGATTCAGGGATAGTATAAGTGGATAAGATGGTCAATGGTAAGCAAGCACTCATCGATCTTGTTCACAAAGAATCGGAAAAGGATCACGATCCTCCAGAGGATGGATCTGGCCTAGGCACACATTGTACCTTCTGCAGAAATCCAGAATGACCGAATCTACCGGGTCCAATGTAAAGGGATAATTGTAAACACTTAGGTATCCCTAGACATGGGTGGTAATGTCTTCATCGGGTCGGGGATCACTATTTCCTTATCGGCCCAATTGCAGTCATTTCGGACTGTAGGGAGGACATCTTCAGTGATAGAGCAGATGTATCTCGAGACCTTCTCACACCGGCCTTGTGCAGAGGAAGGCTTTTCAACCTTAGAATCAACATTGACCGGGCATCTCTTGGGGACGAACATTTTCAAAGGAGGCTCCGGCACTGGTTCATCGACGGTAGTGCGCGAAACAGTCTCCTTGGCCTTAGTAGCCGGCCGCGAAGTAGAAGGGGTTTCTTTCTGAGGAACTGTTTTGGAAGTCTTTTCCATTTCTTTAAAAAATGGAGGAAAATAGAGAAAGAAAGGAAGTTGGAGGATTGTGCTTGTTGGGTTGAGATGAAGACGAACAAGAGTTCTTGCACAGGATCTTAAATAACCGGAGTAAATGTGCTAGAAAGTATCGAAATCTTAAAGGTACTAGGGTAGAAGGTTTGGATGTAAAGTTAAAATGAACAAAGGAAGAGGTATTTATAGTATTTCAGCGACGGTTCGCATCCAGGAATGGCCGACCATTGGCTAACATGCATTTAATGCCATTAAGACTTGGCTGACGAGACGTTTCAGTTGTTTTGTCATTTTTGTCACGGTGTATCGAAGTAAGAATCGGAAGCTCATGTCGTTTCTCGTCGTCTACTCTCCGAAAAACGAGGAGACTATCTGTATACGGGTGAAATCGAGCTCGTGGTGCATTCAAGCCTCCGACATGGTAAGCCAGGCTAGAGACATGGCAATAAAGGACTGAAGATCGACCCCAAGTCCTACCAGGCTAGGACCAGGGTGAAGGACACCTGCCTTCGACAATATCGAGGTCATGGCCCCGGAATCGGTCCTAGCCTCGAACGACTTCGAAGAAACATTGTTAGCATAGCCAACAAAAGACCAAAATATCCGTGACCGGTCAGATATTACGGCGGGGATCTCGACACATATCAATAAGGAACCAACAATTAGTGAATCAGGAATTTTTTTACCGTTTACAGAATTGTATCTAAAGTAGGACTCTTATCATTACTAAAAAACGGCCAATTTTTGACCAGAAAAAGTAGTTGCAAATTTCCGACGGAATCGGTCAAAAATTGCATAAAAATATAATTTTTAATTTTTAATAATAATTACGACAGATATTCCGTCTATATCCGTCGTACATTTTGGCAGAAAATACCGCGTAACGGTTAGCGACTAATTCGGTCGAAAACAATTAAACAAAAATAAAAAAAATAAAAAAGTGCGATCGATTCGGTCGGAATTTTTTATTAAAATGAGGTTTGACTATTTGACCTATTTTCCAACCGAATCGGTCGGAATATAATTTTAAAACCCCCCGACCCCTTTCTTTTTTCTTTCCCTGTTTTCTTCCTTCTCTCTTCTCTCTCTCACACTCAAACCTCCCCTCTCCCCTCCCCCCACCCAACCCGCCGCTACCATCACCAGTGCTACTCACCGGCGACGCCGCCCCGCTGCAGCTCCGTCGACGACCCTCCACTGACAGGTAAGTTTCCCTCACCCCCCTTTGTTATTTTTTTTTAAAATACAGTAATTTTGTTTAATTGCTCCTAGTTTGGTTTTTGAAAATTGATTGGTGTTAGCTAAAGTAAATCTATGCCTATTGTTAGTAGCTAAATTAAAGTTATATGTTGGTAATTTAGAGTTATATGTTAAAGTTATATGTTGGTAATTTAGGGTTATATGTTAAACTTATATGTTCAAGTTATATGTTGGTAATTTAGAGTTATATGTTGCTAAATTAAATTTATATGTTAAAGTTATATGTTGGTAAATTACATACTAATTTAGGGATAACATTACCAAGTTGGGGATAATTTTGCTAACAGATATGACATCTAACGGAAAGGAAAAGATGAAATCTAAGAAGAAAAAACAATCTGTTCCAACTTCCTCAAGTATGCCAAATATGAGTCCTCCTCTTCCTTATCCTCCTCAGTCGACTTCATTGCCATCTACCATGTTCACTATCCCCCCTCAATCTAATAATTCAGTTCAGTATTATTCTATGCCTGCAAAAGGAAGTTAAAGTAACACTGTTTTTAACTTTGTACCCACACCTTCTATGCGATCATCTTCACCGGGCTTTCATGGTAGTCAGCATGGTGGCTCACCAGCTGCTGCACCCCCGAACTTTTATGATAGTCAACATACTGGCTCACCAGCAGCTGCTGCACCCCCGAGTTTTTACGGTAGTCAGCATGTTGGCTCACTAGTTGCTGCATCCCCGAGCTTTCATGGTAGTCAGCATGATGGCTCACCAGCTGCTGCATCACCGGGATTTCATGGTAGTCAGCATGATAGTTCGTTTTTTGTTGCTCCATCATCTTCCAGTCTATCATCATCATCCATTCCCAGCATATGTAGGTTGGATATTGGAGGCTCTCGCCCAACTACATCTAGTGCTGCTTCTGCACCATCTAGTAGACGCAGGCAGAATCTTGGAGGGGGTGTACAATTTGATAGTTATAATCGATTGATAATCGTCCCCTACGAGGATGGGTAAGAAGGTTCTTATACTATTTTTTAAGTTTTGAATGTACTTTTAGATATGTTAACATTAAGGAATATTTATTTATAATTAATACTTTTGAAACTTTAAGATGTTTATTAATTATATATATGTTAACTTTAATGCAGGTTTTTGCCATCCTTTCAGTGTACATATTTGGTTGTGGATTCTATGAAGCCATTTTATCATGAGCCGTGAAATTCTTGGAGACAGATGCCGTACAACATCAGAGAGCAAATGTGGAATCAATTTAGGGTAAAAATTGATTACATTTATTTAATAATTATCGTCTTCATCTAATGTTAATTTTTTATATTGCAGACAAAGTGTACATGGCATCCTCAACATCAAAATGCAATAAATAGTATTTTCGAGAAGAAGGCTGCTCAGCGGATTAAAGATACTATGTTCGCTGCTCGAAATGCTAGTAAAATGCCAGACTGGTTAAGAAAAGATGTTTGGGATAAACTTCTTGAGAAATGGAATACCGCAGAATGGAAGCGAATAGTGAACAAGCAAAGGCAAACCGTGCCTCCAGTAAAGGTGGCTCGTTGCACACAGGAGGTTCGATTAGTTTTGTGGCCCATAAACTAAGATTGATAATTACTTATAAAATTTTTCTTAGTTTTACATATAGAATTTTAAGTTTGTAATGTCTAACTCATACTTTTTGTTATGAAGGAAAAGGAAAGAGGGTGAGATATGAGTCACGCTGAGGTCTTCGAGGAGATGCATAAGAAAAAGAAGAAGGATGGTACAAGAGAACACTGGGTGTAGACGCGTGCGTCGGACACATATGTAAAATACTAACTTCATAATTATTTATAGTTTATTAATATTATTTTGTTTACATAATAGTTATGTTTTCATTTCAGGAAGATTATCATAAAAGGGTGGAAGAATGGTAACAAACTCAGCCTCCTTCAACTCAACCAACACCTGATGATATGGCTTCATTATGGACAGAGGCAGCAGGTGGAGTAAACAAAGGCAAAGTCTACGGACTTGGAGTACGTCGACCTACAGGTCATCCAAACCCACTCTTAGCCAATTCTTTTTCTTCTCAAAATCAAGAACAAATGGAAGATATGAGAAAGAAAATTCGTGATTTGAAGAAACAATTGGACTCCCAATTCGGAATATTTGTTAAGATGCAGAAATTTATGAGTAAACATGGGCATGATTTATCTGATGATGAGGATGAACAAACTGAATCTGATGTGTAGTAGTTTAGGTGTGGTGTTTTGGTTGATTGATAAACTTGATTGTGAGAGACAACTTTATGTTTTGTTTTAAAATTTGAATGTGGGCTACTATTTGGATGTTTTTATGCCCAAAATTGTTAGGTTTAATGGTTGGTATTTTGTTTTAGAAAATTAATATTTAAAGGTTTTCGACGGATTCCGTCGGAAATTAAATAAAATTTATTTTTAATTAGTAGTTTCCGACCGATTCAGTCTGAAATTATATATTTATATTATTTAATTTTAAATAAATAATTATTATTATTTATATTATTACGATGGATTCGGTCGGTAACTTCCGACCACTTTGGTCGAAAACTTAAAAATATTTGGTCGTATGACCTTTTGAACGTTTCGACTAATTTGGTCGGAAATCACCGACGGATTCAGTCGGAAATAGTTTTCCGACCAACTGTTTTCCGACCGACCAATTTTGTTCGGAAAGTAGTCGGAAATTCGTGATTTTCGACCGATTTTCGACCGTTTTGGCGGTCGGAATTCTGTCATTTTCCAGTAGTGTATATTATATAAATGGGGTCTGATAATTCGTAAAGCACATTGTAAAACGCACTCAAAAGAAATGCATTATTATTTTTTCTGTCTTAAAGCTCTTGTTCTTTTTAATCGGCACCGGTTGTGGTAAGTCCGGCTCGAAAGCAATCATTCCATCAAAGCTGAAATTATCTAACTCGTGTGGTTTGAATTTATTTTATCTTTATTTATCTAATAGCAACTTAATTTATCGTTTCGTATCAAGTTAATCCGCGTATCCTTAAAATCACTTACAAATTCAATTGTTATCTAATTTTGAGGATAAACATATATATTTATACGAAGTACGAAGGAAAGAGATCGCTTGGTCTTCTCTTCCATTACCTTCACTTTAGCTATCACTAGCAGTGAAAAACTGGCTATTATCCAATAGGAAAAGATCTCCTGAAGACGCACACATGGAAACCCTCTTTCGATTAGTTCATGAGCTGCCAAAAGCTTACTCTAGGTAATTTTTATTTATTTATCTAAACATTAACAAACATAACTATTTATACTTGACCGGCAAGAGGTAATAATTATCCGATAAAATAGTTGACATTTCGACAATACAATATTTAAGAATAGTATAATTTTGTTAGAGATGCAGAATATTAGATCCATTCCCAAGTTTTGTGCCGATTTTGTAATTATTAGTAAATCCCCAAGCAATGACATTCTTCATTAACACGTAGTTCCAAAAAATAAAACAGGGCGGTATTTCTTGTCACATCGGCATCAGAAAGCTTCTGGTAATTTCTCAAACATTGAAATTCTTACTAATATTCTTAAACAAGTTAATAGTATCAACGATTTGATTTTATTAAATATTAACTAACACCCCTAGTTAGGTCGGTGAAAAGCTGCCCTTAGGTAGTGACTTATAATGAAGGGCAGTTATCTCTCTCACTAAATGAGTTCACCAAAAAAGACCAATTGTATTGGAACAGATAGTATAATTCACTGTGTTTGCTTTCTTTGTTGGGCAATAAGTTCGGTTTGGAGTTTTTTTTCCTTTACAGGACCTCTCCTATAGCACCCTAAACTTACTTTTAGGTAATAGTCCTTATTCAAGTTTACAGATAAGAAGGGGTTGCTTTATTTATTTTTCTACTCCATATTTGTTACCACTTACTTTCGGCTTTTGATTTGTTATTACTAAAAGTAGGTGACAGGTTTTGACAAAGTATAATAAAACTTTATGGACTGACCACAATAACTATCCTTCGTTGTGAAAGTGACATGTTTCTTCAATAAATTAACCGGCAAGTTACATAAGTAAGGATACTCCAATTCAAATTGTAGCCTAATGTCACAACTCGTATTTTGGAGTTGTGATTTCGGCCAAGAACTGGTGAGAAAAAGTTCTTCTGATGGTCTGACGTAGAGCAGTCTACTCGAGTAACTTGGGCTTTTTAATTTTAAGCATATATAAGGGGGGTATAGGTGATGAAAGCTTCGACCTGCCTCTCCCATGCGTGCTGCCACCAAGCCGTATAGAACGAGCTACCTTGGGGGCAACCTCAAGGGCCTGCCTAGATGACTCAAAAGGAGTGTCGAAGGCACCCATACGAGTTAGGGAAACTCTATGGGCGGCGCAACGCCTTCGGGCCTGCGTTGGGCATCAAAGTGGTGCTGGAGGCTCGATGTGTGGAACGGCCAGCCCCGCGGGCTGCCGAATGTTGGAACGAGACCTCCGTGCCGATTGGATACTTGACGCACCTGTCATAGGGGCATCATGTGTCGACTTGTGAGCATGGCTTTGGTTCAACCATGCAAGCAAGGGTCCGTTGGCCTAAAGGTGCAGGTGTGGGCGACACTGCACTACTTCGGAATGGAAGCGTGCTGCAAGAGGGCTATGTATGGGCATGGTACGAAAGAGGCGCATGACAATGGCCAAGGGCTAAAAGTTGCCTTACTCGGGCGAGGCACGAGCTAGTCGCGGATGCACTAGGCGAGTGTCAAACTTGAGGATTGGGCTGTGCACGCGGGAGCGATGCTCAGTCTTGGGCTAAGGACAAGGCATGTCCTAAGCCAATCCCCCAGGGCGCGCATGGATTGTGATCCTAAGATGAAGCGCCACGACATGTCTAGGGCCAAGGGCCTAGACATCTTACGGGCGGCACAAGTTGGGGCGAGCCTACAGGCGAGTCCTACCAACAGGCACAGGATCGTGCTTGAGAAATCCTGGGACAGGGAGAAGGCTGGCCCGCGGCGAAGAGGAGAACTGCAGGCGCCGCACGGGCGAGCAGGTGCCGCTACCCAATGTAAGAATTTGGGCCCGTGACACTTGGTATCAGAGCTGATTAAGGCCATACTATGCCATGGCATAACATCAAGGCAAAGGGTGGATATGGCGAGTATATATATATATTGGCTAGCAAATGCAATTAATTTCGGCCGAGCAACCAATTTGTATTTTGCACGAACGTTCACGCTTTTGTAATTGTAGCCCACAAAGAACGTTATCACTTTCAATTGGATGTACATGAGTTTTTCTTCTATCGGGAAACTATCAGTTATGTCCATTTAAAAGTAGCTTATTACAAAAATTGGTCAATTCATTAAATATTACTAATATTAGCCAAATGTTACTAATATTAGCCAATTATCTATTTCTAGTAAAAAAAAAACAAGGTCAAATCTTTGCCTTTTTTTTGAGTGGGTGTTATTAGAATAGATTGAGTACATCTTAAGGAGTTTGAATCTCAATTTTGGGATGATTTGGCGAAGTTTCGAGGTGATTTGAATTGAAAATTCGAACTAGAAGATGAAACATGAAAAAAATGATGTGTATCACATTGTGTATTATTTGTGTATCACATATGCATCATATTTGTATCAAATGTGTATCATATGCATATCTATGTATATCCGTGTGTGTGATACATGTGTCGTAGAAGAATTTTTTGAACTCGACTTTAACTACGAATTTCGATACTAAATCAGTCCAAATCACCTTCAATCTTACTCAAAATTTGTATATTGACTCATTTATATGTTTTCAATGAATTTCAACCATACCCATTGAAAAATGTCATTTTTTGATGTACATGCGTTTTTCTTCTATCGGGAAATTATCAGCTATGTCAATTTATAAGTAGCTTATTACAAAAATTGGTCAATTCATTAAATATTACTAATATTAACCAAATGTTACTAATATTAGCCAATTATCTATTTGTAGTAAAAAAAGAAAGATCAAATCTTTTTTTTTTTGAGTGAGTATTATTAGAATAGATTTAGTACATATTAAGAAATTTGAATCTCAATTTTGGGATGATTTGGCGGAGTTTCGAGGTGGTTTGAATTGAATATTCGAAGTAGAAGATGAAACATGAAAAAAATGACATGTGTATCACATTATGTATTATTTGTGTATCACATATGCATCATATTTGTATCAAATGTGTATCATATGTATATCTATGTATACCCGTATATATGATACATGCGTGATACATGTGTCGTAGAAAATTTTTTTGAACTCGATTTTAACTACGAATTTTGGATTTTTAATTTTTTGTGTGTAATTCTTGGAGAGAAAAAACCTTATTTATTTGGATTTTTAATTTTTATATGTGCTTTGATAAGTTTATGATTAATGACTAGAGGTTGGTAAGTTGAAACTTATTTGGGATATTTATGTAAGATTTTCTTTTCTATCGGCATTTAAATGGGCTGTATTTAACTGGAAAAGGCCCAAGACAAAGGGTGTGTTTGGTATGACGGAAAATATTTTTTTATTTTTCACTGTTTGGTTACACAAAATAGTTTGGAAAATATTTTCCTAGATATCATATTTTCCTGAAATCGAAGGAAAATGACTTTGTTAGGAAAATATTTTCCAAAAACTCTACCTACTTTCACATCTAACCCCAACCCCTCTAACTTCAATTTTCTATTTTTTTTTCCGTTTTTCTACGCCACCCATCCACCCCAACCCCCAACCTCCCCCTCCGCGCGCGCGCAATTTTTTTTTATTTATATTTTCAGTTTACATGTTCGAAATTTTACGAGTTCCAAAGTTATGAGTTCGGAGGTTTATGTGTTTGGAAGTTTGCGGGTTTAGAAATTATAGAGTTTACGGGTTCGAAAGCTTGCGGGTTCAAAAGTTTAGCGGTTCAGAAGTTTATGAAATTTGTGGGTTCGGAAGGTTGTTGGTTCGAAAGTTTATGACTTCATGTTTATTGTATCCAAATTATAATTTATGAATACTCTTGAGAAGTTATTTTTCTTAATTTGCGTACCAAATACCGAAAAATGAGTAAGATTACTAGTTTTCTAAGAAAATATTTTCCGTTATACCAAACACACCCAAAGTCTATCCGTTTGAAATTGTAAGTATTTCATTTGAATCTGCATAGATTAAGATAAAATAAAGTATTACTGGATATTTGGGAGAGAATAACAGTTTAATTTAAGCTTAAAAAATGTAAGGGAAAATTGATGAAAGTCACCGCTTGATTTTCTGTTGTGACCAATTAGACTTGAGAATACAATTATATTTTTATTGAGTAGAATCATTGTTATGCAAATTACAAAGTACTGAAGGTTTAGTCTAATAATTAACCAAATCATTTCCAATATATAGCCGGCAGTTTTTCATGTATCTGAAAAGTGGATCCTTAAAAAGTTTGATGTAATGGTGAGTAATATCAATTATCATATGAAAACAAATTATTAACCTAGTTTTTTAGGTGTAGAAATGCTTCTAGAAGCACCAGCATAATGCTCCATTTAATTTTCTTTTTGCACTATAAGTCCATCTTTGGGCAAAGTAATTAGAGAAACAGAAGATTAAAATGTACGTAGGAAACTCAGATAAAAAGAGCTGATTTAAATATAAAAAAATAACAAATTACAAAAATATCAGATGCTGAATGTCTGCTCCCAGTTATACTCGTTTTCATAACAATTTAGATTATTAGCATACATAAGAACACATTGTACATATCAGTGTAGAAACCAAAAGAGCCCAAGACTTGTGATATATTTTTTGTTATCTCTTCAGGTCTTAGGTTTTGCTTTTATACAATCAGAGAATACTCTACACGGAGGAACGCAAAAACAGTTCACCGCTATTTCTTTTTTTCCCCGCTGATTTCTGAAATAAATATGTTTTTATTTATTAAATATTCTGATAAACAAGATAAATAATGGCACTTAGTTTTCATTCTCGTTTTACAATATGTGTTTACCCCAAAATTGGGTAACAATTAAATTTGTACGCGGTTTAAAGGATACGTGATTTAATTCAACACGAATAATTAAGAGTAACAGATAAATGAAATAAAGATGAAATAAACGATCAAACCAATCACAATATTAAGACCAAGACTGATCTTAGATTGAATAGTGACCTCGTCCTCGATTACACCCTCGGTTCGAGCCCAGTCGTGAATGAAGAACAAAACAAGTGAACAAAATCTTTAATAGTAGCTAGAAGGCAAAAATAAACTTTTATAGCTTTGAATTGTGTGTTACAATGTGTCAGACTAAAGAAAAACATACACTTTGTATAGTAGGAGAGTTTCAATCCTAGTATAAGTCTAAAGAAGGTAAAAATCTTCTTTTTCCGGTAATTGTTGATCCATAATTGACATCAAGCATGATTTGCACCGTGATATCCGATTTAGGGCGAGTATTACGGCCCTCTATCCGTCATTCATAACAGTTCACCGTGTCTCCCAAAGTCTAGAATATATACTCGGCCTGGGCGCGCCGCTTTACCATGTCCGATGTTATACCGTTCACTCTTCCTGGGTCTCGATACGAAGGGTCTCCGACCTCGATTACAATCTCGCGGATCTGTGCCCCATTCCTTTTCTCATCGAGAAATCGGGGTAGACATTGCCCCATATTTTACTCGCACACAGATAGTCCCCTCGTTTTCGGAGAGTAGATTTATCGAAACGACAGAAAGCGATAAATGACCCCAGGTTCCTCCTTCGTACGTTACACCCGAGATGACATGTCAACGAAACATCCCATCAGTCGCGTCGTTCTAACTTCGGACATGTGTCAAGCGCCGGTTGACTGCCCTCGAATGTGAAACGTCACGCAATGATTGTACTTCCTCTATAAAATCTCCAACCCCCTTTTTACTTCTCCATTTTCCCATTTCAGAGCTCTTTGATTTACCCTCGAATTTTCTATTTAACTTTAACTTCTTCAAATCTTCATATACTACTCCTTATATCTTCATATCTTCAAACTTTCTCTTTGGATCTTTAACTCAGGCCTTCATATTTTCATCCCATCTTCAAATCTTTATATATTTTCTTCAAACCTTCGTATTCCCAGAACCCGATAGCGAAAACTTCCAAATTCGTGCCTCAGCAAACCGCCCCTTTATCTTCAAACCCGGCCACAGACGCCGAGGTGGCTCAGGAGCTTCGTCCCCGGAGGCTGCTCCATCGAGAATGACATTAGTGTCGATAAGGCCTCCAGTCAACATGACCGAGGCGAGGGAGCGTAAAGGTACATATGCTCAGTTACTGAGGAGACACTACCCAAAATTCAGGTAGATTGTAAATGTGAGGGAAATGAGGTGGTCGTCCCCGATCCCAACGAAGACATCACTACTCATGTGAAGGGTACCTAAGTGTTTATATTTACCCCTTCACGCTCGCCCCGATGGACCCCATAATCCTCGACTTCTGCAAAAGGTACAAGGTCTGCCTTGGGTAGATTCACCCGTCCTTTTAGAGGACCGTAATCCTCCTCCGACACTTCATAAACGACACCGAAGCACCTCGGTTCACCCTCGACCCTTTGCTTCGTCTATACAGTCCCCTAATCTTTTGAGGGGGGTTGATCAAGCTCGTTCGCCGAGCAAGTAAGGCTCCATTCTCTAGCATTGATAAGAATTGAGATCGAGGTTGGCAGGGGAGTTTCGTTCGAGTGAAAAACGAAGACCTCATCCCCTCCGAATTTCTACCGTTCCCGAAGAAGTGGAATGCCTCCCATAAGTCTTTTCCTTCTCGAATATTCGGCATTCCCTTTTATTATTTTTCTAATTGCCTGTGTTTGTCGTTGTGCTGCGGTTGCCCAGGTTCCTAATGCAGTCCCCCGCATCAAGAGGTGGATCAAGGGGATCTGCAAACAGATGTCATATTTTGAGCGCGCATGGCGCAAGCTCTTGAAGGTCAAGTGGGAGGCCCGTTCCCATGGCGAGGATCTCTCTCGAAAGATTACATATATACTCTTAACTTATACATCGCTAAGTCTTCTTCCTTCTTACAAGTTTTCCCAAGGCCACCGAGCTCCGGCCGTTGGATGAGGATCCATCCTCGCTCGTCGAACCCTCCACTTCGGGACAGCCCGGGGCTGCCGCAAAGGAGGAGAACAAGAAGAACAAGAAGAGGAAATCCTCGGGCTTCTTGGACACCGAGGTGAAGAATAAGAGGGTGACCATCCGGGTCCGAAAAAGCAAAAAGAGCACCAAGTCTAAGGCACCGGACTCTGATTCCCTCTACTGACTCAGGGATTACCCCAAGGACGACGACCTTGAGTTAATTGCTCATAAGTCGACCCTCAACGAGTGGGAGCAGGCGGCAATCGAGAAAGGTGACCACGAGGTCGATCCCCCTCTAGCTCGGGAACTAGAGGGTGAGTCGGAGGCTGCTGCCTCCCGATAAGCCGCTCCTGTACTGAAAGAAGTAGCTGGTGTCATTGACATCGTGGAGACGCCATCTTATACTGAGCCCATGCTCGATGAGGCTCAAGCGGGTAAAGAAAAATCAAACGAGACA
Source organism: Nicotiana tomentosiformis (assembly GCF_000390325.3). Classification (NCBI taxonomy): domain Eukaryota; kingdom Viridiplantae; phylum Streptophyta; class Magnoliopsida; order Solanales; family Solanaceae; genus Nicotiana; species Nicotiana tomentosiformis. The sequence goes on from NC_090812.1 coordinate 105,714,167, forward strand.
TCAGGCCCAGATGATGCCCTCAACATGTTCTTCGATGGCATGGACATGGCCGCGTTGGAGGACTTTTCCGGGCTTGGTCACCTGGAGGTCCCAAAAAAGGGAGCGGGCGAGCTGAGTTAGATCCTGAAATTAGTGAAGTGGTTCCCTGCCCCGAGTGTGGACCCCGACCATAAGAGGACGACCGTTCTTACTATCCTAGCAGACGCCCGCGCCCTGTTCACTCCGGTGGGCTTAGCCAGCTACCTTCGTTGCATGGTGACCGAAGAGCACCGAGCAAAGATGAATGAAATGGGTATGTGGAGCCTCTTCAACGAGGCGCAACATGCTCTGAACCGGGTAAGGCGTCTTCCAACCCCTTGCGAATATTGCTTAATTTTAGACATATTCTAATGACTTTGTTGTTTTTCAGGCTTTTGTGCTTCATCATGAAAGCTTCCTTCTGTCCCGCTTGGAGATCAGCCAGCTCGAGTTCGAGCTCAAATAGCAAGTCCGGAAGAAGGACATATATAGGGCTCTCAGTGAACAACAAGACGAGGCCCTCAAGGACCTCCCAATTTTCCGAGCCAAGCTAGAAAATTCTTAGAAGGAGGTTTTGTCCGTGAAGCGGGAGAACGTCGACCTGGTCGAGAAGGTAAGGATCTTTGAGGCTAAAAACGAGAAGCTACTCGTGGTGACAAACAACGCAACTTCACAGGTGCAGGAGAAGGTAGACCTGATCGACCAACTTCGGACTGAGATGGATGAGGTTAAGGCCACGACTGAGGCGTGGAAGGGCATGATGGACCTATTGGCTTCGGGAAAAAAAGGCTGCAAAAGCGGAGCTGTAATCGGTCAAGGACCAACTCCGAGTAGCAAAGGATAAGGTCGACAAGTGGTCTAGGATAAATGATGAACTTCGGGCATAGCTGAACTCAACCGTCATGGAACGGGATGCCCTCGGCCAAGAATATAGTGAGATGAGGTCCAAATTGGAGGCAACTTCGACTGATTCCTCTGATGTTGAGGAGATGCTGGCCCAGTATAAGGCTGATGTGGAGATAGTTAAGTCTTGATTAAAGACGAAGACCGAATATGTGAAGCGACTATCCCAGAGAGAAACCCTCGAGGAGATTCACACCCGAGGTTTTGACCTGTCGGCCGAGATCGAAGAAGCCAAGAAACTCTAGGCCGAGGAAAAGGAACTCTACGAGACTGCGGGTCCCTAAGGTTCTGGTGACAAGTCGAGCCCTGGTGAAGATCAACCGTAGATGCCTTAGTTCTTTTTTTTGGTTTTCCCTTGTATATTTTCTTTTTTATTCATTTTTGGTCCGTTTTATCGTGTCTTTGTAATATTTTTTTTTGACATATATAAAATTTCTCCTCTTTGGTAATACCGTATATTTACCTTTCAACACCTATTTGCAATCTTTTGCTTGTGAAATGATTTTTAATGCCTTAACATAAAATCAAATGTAGTCTAGAGCATTTGTTCTTCGGAGGTCTGAATGGGCCCCGATTTCGATGACAACCCCGGATTACTCGTGGTTTCAAGTCTTCTATAAAATCGAAGTCCTTTAAGATGCTTAAGTATTTTATTCATACACGACGATATTTTTACCGAGGGTGAACTTTTAATAGGTTTTGATTATACGTAAGGGCCGTACTTTCTGGGTACGGACTTCAGACGTCTCCGAGCCATTTTTAAGGTGGCCGTAGCCTTTAATATTTGGGCACTGCCTAATAGGCTTTGTGCCTCCAGGATTTGATTTCCCGGACCGTTCAAAATTTTTATCGGGATGACAGTCCTCGAGTAGGGGTAGCTTGTGGGCTTTAGGTTCTCGGATCGAAGAAGCAAAATGCGTAGTAATAATGTATATGTGAAGCAAAAATTTCTTTCATTGCTTTACATATAGGATACATGATCAGAGGCTCATAAACTTTGTGTCGTGGCTAGAGTGGGCTATATGGGCACTACTCGAATGACCTTTTGACCCTTACAATGAATCCTAACCACCAAGCCTTGGCGTTCGACATATAAAATTTTCTTTTCCCTTGCTAAAGATCTTAATCTAGGGGTAATGGCCCCCAATATTCGAGGTCGAATCTTGCCAGGTCTCGGATACTGTTAATTTGGCGCAATCGATCATCGATTTCGTTCTAAGGTCAGTCTCTAAAACTAAGGTAGCACGCTTTACTATTGCCTAGTTAAAAATCATGCCGAAAACCCCGCTTCATGACAAAATCGGTTCAAGGAAAAAAGATTACAACACGTGCTTTCGTCCCTAATAGTCGCTTCCGTCCCTGGCCGAGTACCTGCATACGTTAGTCCGTAATGTAAAATTAAAAAAGAATTAAGTTCGTACCTTAGCAGTAGTACCGCTTTAAATGTGCCACGTTCCAGTTGTTTGGTAGTTGTATACCGTTTTCCGCTTCGAGTTTATATGAGCCTTTGCCGGTTATTCTGACGACTCGATACGGTCCTTCCCAATTCGGGCCCAGTTTTCCTTCATTTGGGTTTCTGGTGTGTAGTGTTACCTTTCTCAATACCAAGTCGCCGACTTGAAAAATATCGGAGGTTGGATCTTCGGTTGTAGTACCTCCCTACTCGTTGCTTCTGGGTGGCCAACTAGACCATGGTGACTTCCCGCCTTTCGTCCAATAATTCTATGTTCGCGGTTATGGCCTCGCCGTTTGACTTTTTGGTAGCATACTAGAACCCGAGGCTCGGTTCCCCTACCTCGACTGGTATTAAGACTTCCGCTCCGAAGACCAGAAAGAACAAGGTCGCCCTGGTACTTGACTTCGAAGTCGTATGGTATGCCCACAGGACTTCGGCCAAGGTTTCCTTCCACTTTCCTTTAGAACTGGTCAGCCTCTTTTTCAAGTTTTGGAGTATAGTTTTATTCGTCGATTCCGCTTGCCCGTTCACACTAGGGTGGTTAGGCGTTGATAATATCTTCTTGATCTTGTGATCCTCGAAAAACTTACATACCTTGCTGCCGACGAATTATTTTCCATTGTCGCAAACGATCGCAACTGCTATCCCAAATCGACATATTATATGATCCCAGATGAAGTTGATGACTTCTTTCTCTTGGACCTTCTCGAACGCCTGAGCCTCAACCCATTTGAAAAAATAATCGGTCATGAATAGTACGAATTGAACTTTACCGGGTGCCCATGGTAGGGCACCGATAATGTCCATTCCCCACTTCATAAAAGACCATGTTGCCAGGATTGGGTGGAGCATCTCTCTAGGTTGATGAATCATCAGAGCATGTATTTGGCACTTGTCGCATATTTGCACGGAATCTTTCGCATCCTTTTCCATTTCATTCTAGTAGTACCGGCTCTGATTAGCTTCCGAACTAAGGATTCTGTCACGACCCAAAATTATGTGACCGTCACCCGATACACTGGCCAACCCGGGAGGACCAACCTGTACAAGAAAGCCTATCTATATTCTTAATAGCTACATGCGAAATCCTTTATGAAAATATCATCCTTTTAAATGATTAAACTATACATAAAATATAATCTTTAAATCCCTTATTTTCAATAATTAGAAATACATAAAGATAATAATTTGTTTTACGCATGTAGTATAATAACTCTTGATTACAACTCAAAAAAAATAACAACTATCTATGAAATCTATAAGACACAATAATGAAATAAATATGTGGGACAATCCCCAATTTAAAAGAAAAACAAAATATGATTAGCTACCACAAAATAGAGTGGTGCCTCACAATATACCTCGGAAAGAGAGTCATCCTATATATCCATATCCATTCATCATGAACCGCACCTCATCCTGAAACATGTAAAGTAAGCGGGACCCTAAAGGGGCCCTTAAGGACTTAGTACACTACCACGATACTCAATAAGTATAATAGACTCTCTCTAACTCAAGTTCCTGAAACAAGACTTTTCAAAACTAATACAACCAATATTCAATATAAAGAGGTTAACAATTATAACAATCGTGCTCTTTATCATTATTAAGTGAAATGTAAATGAGGATATAAACTTTTAAATTATTTATGTCAATCCAAAATTTTAATAAAAATCATTTAAATTGTATTTAGTCATTGAAATCACTTTCGGCTCCTTAGGCCTAAACATAAGAAAATCCTCTTTTACCTTTCACTAGGGATACTATACCGACACCAACACAAGAATAAGGTCAACTAGGTGATGAACCTAGTGGCAAATATCATATACCCTACTTGCTCATGTCGTCTCATCGTAGTATCGCACGAATTGACCCAGCCATGCTAATAAAGCACATTTGTCCCGCTTGGGGACTTATTCCATAAACCTCGGCTTAGCCTTAGAATGTGTCCCTACATCGGCACGTGTAGTTTCATAGTAACGAACTCAATATTCAAACTAATCTTGGTGATCTCCGCTAGTAACTCCCAAAACATTTATAATCATCAAAATGGAATAATACGACACCTATAGGCCTCACAATTTCTATTCTTGAGCACTTTGCAAATATGGCCCCTTTTAAAACCTTAAAAACATGTAACATGTAATTCAATTCACCGACACACACAAAGCTTTTAAAAATATGAGAACAATCCGATTTCCTTTTTAAACTAATTGTCATTTTACACATTTAGCTTTAAAGTTTAAATACCATTAAAATATCATTTAATCCGAATGGCACTTCAACCTCATACTTTGGCAAACAATTTCGAAAACCCCATTTAAGTCACATTTCATGCTTTTAACATCAAAATAAGTTTTTAATAAAACTTATAACATTTCCATCTCAAGTGTCATTTTTATCCCGTAAATTTCAAAACGAGAATTTTATTCATAAGAATTATTTACAAAATCAAACGATATTTTATATGCACCACAATTTATAACACATTGTGAAACTCGCACTCGCTCGTCCCCACAAGCACATATTCACATTTACAATCAATTTATATGAAGTTATGCATTTAGAGAAAATCCCTCAAGCAAGAGTAAGTTTCATAAACTTACCTCAAGTTGCTTTTCAATTCTTATCCCAAAATAATACTACAATGCTTCAAATTTGATTAAACTTCCCAAACGTTGCCAACAAGCCGATATCTACCTAATGAACGTATATCCATCAACCAAGTATCAAAACAATACAACTTTATCAAGTAAATTCCCAACACTTAGGTCTAGTTCTAAAAGTTCTCCAAAAATTCATATTTCACCATTTGAAGTTTCTTCTTGAGTTTAGCTCCAAATCACTTAATAATTGAGTGACGGAATGTAGTCACTTCAATAGAAACCCAAAACGACACCGTGCAAGTAAACCCAACACTATTCATCTTCTCTACCAATAAATTTTTCATCTTCAAAACTAACTTTCTAAGTTTTCATGAATTGATGCTTAGATACAAATCTCCCTTCATACATATACTCAACCATGTCCATGGAGTATAATATATATGATTTTAAAGAATTACCTCTTGATAATCCTAGAAGTTTCAAGACTTGTGTTCTTGAAATACTCTTGAGAGATTCTTCCAGAATCTAAAGATTCCATGTAATTGGAGTATTAGGAGATGGACTAAATGAACCAAATTTACCAAAATACTCATTAATTACTCGTGGCATCAATAGTGCAGGAGCTTCCCCTTCTCTCTAACCTTCAAGATCTTGCCCCAAACAAATAACTTTCCTCTCTCCCGAAATAGCCTTTAAAAGGCTTCAGTTGCCTCAGCGCTATGACAGGCACGACGCACCACCATAGCGCGCAACCTAACTACCTTGTAAATTTTTGGTTGCCAAGTTTGTGGCGTTGAGGGCAGTTCACTGCCAAGCTTCTTGGCAATAGAGGCACTGAAGAGAGTTTTTGATCAATGTTGTCCCTTATCTTTGAGGGTAGGTCTATTTTGGTCCCTCAAATATAATCCTGAGCATATTTAGTCTCTTAAGTATGTTAAAGTGGAGCACCTTTAGTCTCACTGACACAATATGTTCAAAAACTAACGGTGTTACCCAACTCTGATTTATGAAACAAATCTTCTGCTCTAAAGCAAAATATTTTTTTTTTTTTTTTTGGATAACGCAAATTACCACTTTAATTCCTCATTTTTAGATAATGTCTTCTAAAATTTTGACCTTGAAAATATCCCATTCTGTGCTAGTTTTTAATGAGAAAATGACAATATATAGCCGCTGTAAAAATAATAGCCCAATATATATATAAAATTTATATATTATTTTTATATATATATGCATTTAAAAATTTCAGTTGATTTTTCCAAAAAGAAAAGTTAAAATTTGAAAAAAATAGAACTGCCAGGATCACTTCTAGGCATATTATTGAAGCAAACAAATAACCAGGTTGTATTATCACTTTTAGCCCGTGCTAGAAACTATTTACATCTGGTAGCGGAATATATTTTTTCGGCTATTATTTTTACAACAACTATACAATATCATTTTCTCATGAAAAACTGGCACAAAAGGGGATATTTTCAAGGTTAAAATTTTAGAAGATATTATCTAAAAATGAGAAATTAAAGTGATAATTTGTATTATCCAATAAAATGAGAGGAAACGTTTTGTTTCATAGCAGAAGATTTGCTTCATGAATCAGAATTGGGTAACATCGTTAGTTTTTTAACACATTGTGTCGGTGAGACTAAAGGTGCTCCACTTTTGCATGCTTAAGGGACTAAATACGCTCAAAGCTATATTTGAGGGATCAAAATAGACCTACCTCAAAGATAATGAACAATATTGACTAAAAACTCCACTGAAGATATAAATATATTTTTGGTTTTTCCCCTACATGAAGCATGATTCTTGGTTTGTCCCCTTATAATATTATATTATAATCATATGATCCCAATGTACCAATCTTATTTTCAAATGATTCCCATGATTTTTGTCTTATTTTTTATTTATTTATCCAACTAACTTGTTCCCTATTTTGGTTATTCAATTACATGGCTTCAGCTAGAGGTATTCGTCGGTACGGTACGATACGGTATAATATTTAAATATTTCGGTTCGGTATTTGGTTTCGTAAAATGCTATATCAATACCGTACTTAATTAAATTCGGTATGGTTCGATTTTCTTCTTTCGGTTTCGTTTTATTCTGTTCGGTAACTTTAGGTTATTCGGTTTGAGTACTAACTAGTGCATAGAGTCATAGGCAGTAATATTCTTAATTAAAGTACTCAGAAGTACAAAACTAAAAACGTTTGCTGACAAAGGTTTTGTCCAAAATCACCAAATACCAACCTAGAGAAATGTCTTGTTACTTGTTTAGAGTTAATTGATGAACTTAGAGAATAAAGGAAAGTAAAATTTTAAATTTCTTATATTTATGCTATAATTAATAAAATATGTATTGTGTAATATAATATATATTTCGGTACGGTATCGATATTTCGGTATTTTATTTTTAAATACCAAATACCATACCTAATACTAATATTTTTAAAAACTTAAACCAAATACCATACCGAATACCAAAATTTTTAATTTTGATACAGTAATTCGATATTTACCAAATTATGCCCAACCCTAACTTCAACATTAATTTCCTTAGTTCATTTCAATCTTTCTTTGCTTACTAAATTCCAAGGCTTCCGGTTCTAGTTTCATCCCTTCAACTTAATTCCATAGCTTACAATTAGTCCAAGCACAAATCTTATTACACGTAAGTCCAACACCATCTATTTGTGGTCTAATAGTGCCTAATGACTTGTTAAGTCAACGAAATGTTTTTCTTTCAATTTCTTTTCTTTCCTTACCCATTCTCATGAAATCCATGCTCAATCATTGATAAATTAATTATCTCCGAGCATTCTAACAACTTTATCCCACTCATATAATCTTATGTAGCTCGAGTTTAATTAATTTGTATTCTTTGAACTTGAAATCAACCCGAATCACTTGTTGAAACTTACAGGGATTTACAGATTCTGTCCCCGAATGGTTCCCGCAAGTTTTCTCATGAATTTCTCTCATGACATATTCCGTCTCTCCCGGCCCTAAGCATCTGGCCAGTAGGCCAAAGAAGGATCTCCTGAACAATGCCCCTTCGACCAAGCAAAATCTGGCAGCATTGGTCTACATGGCTCTCGATTCCTTGGGATCCGAAGGCAATTTTCCTTTCTTCAGGTAGTCTATGTATTTGTTTCTCCAATCCCAAGTCAAACTTGTCGAGTTCACTTTGGCGTAACCTTCTTCTTCCACCGAGTTCATTAGTTTCCCCTGAGCTGAATACATCGGAGTCAACGACCGACCCCATGTTGGCCAGTGCATCGGTCTCACTATTTTGATCTCGGGGTACATGCTGCAAAGTACATTCTTTGAATTAGTGCAGGGTCACCTGCAATTTGTCCAAGTACCTCCGCATCCGTTCATCTTTTAATTCGAATATTCTGTTGACTTGATTTATCACGGGGAGGGAGTCGCATTTGGCTTTGATCACTTCAGCCCCATGGCTCGTAGCCAGTTCTAGACCTGCAATCATGGCCTTATACTCGGCTTCATTGTTATTCAATTTTACAGTTCTAATAGACTGCCTAATTACGCTTTTCGCAGTTAGTTTTAACACGATACCGAGCCCGGACCCCTTCACGTTGGAGGCACCATCCGTGAATAGCGTCCAGATTCCCGAATTAGCCCCCGAGGTGAGCAGTAATTCCTTTTCGACTTTGTGTATTAAGTCCGGCTTAAAGTCGGCCACAAAGTCTGCCAAAATTTGAGATTTTATGTCAGTTCGGGGTCGGTAGTCGATATCGTACCCACTAATCTCCACGGCCCATTTGGCCAACGGCCCCAGATCTCGGGCTTATGCATGATATTCCTTAGCGGGTAAGAGGTTACGACACATAGGGTGGCATTGAAAGTACAGTTTTAGCTTCCTAGAAGCGCTTAGCAAAGCGAGTGCTAACTTTCCAGGTGAGGATACCTCGATTCGGCATCGGCTAGAGTCCCATTGACATAGTAAATAGGAAATTGCGTGCCTTCTTCCTCCCAAATTAAGACACCACTTACCGCCACCTCGAAAACTGCCAAGTAGAGGTACAACTGTTCGTCTGCCTTCGGAGTGTGCAGCAGAGGGGGCCTCGACAGGTACCGTTTGAGTTCTTCCAAAGCTTGCTGGCATTCCGGAGTCTAGGAAAAATTGTTCTTCTTCTTTAATAGTGAGAAGAATCGATGGCTCTTGTCCTAGGACCTCGAGATGAACTGACCCAATGCGGCTATATGCCCGGTCAGTCTTTGAACCGCCTTGACGTTGTCCTCTACGATGATGTCCTCTATGGCCTTTATTTTATCGGGATTGATCTCTATCTCCCGATTGGATACCATGAACCCGAGGAATTGACCCGAACCGACCCCGAATGCGCACTTCTATGGGTTTAGCTTCTGTTGTGTTTCCTTAGTATGCCGAAGGTTTCCTGCAAATATTTTAAATGGTCCGCTGCTCGCAGGGGCTTGACCAACATATCTTTAATATAAACTTCCATTGATTTCTCTATTTGTTCTTCGAACATCCGGTATACTAGGCGTTGGTAGGTGGCACCGATGTTCTTTAATCCAAACGATATTACATTATAGCAGTAGGTACCGAATTTGGTTATGAAAGAAGTCTTTTCTTAATCGTCCAGGTCCATCCGAATATGGTTGTACCCGGAGTAGGCGTCGAAAAAACTAAGTATCTCGTGCCCGGTCATCGTGTCGATCATTCGATCGATGTTAGGCAAAGGGAAGAAATCCTTTAGGCATGCTTTGTTTAGGTCTTTATAATCCACACACATCCTTAATTTATTTCTCTTTTAGGTACTACCACTACGTTAGCTAACCAATCCGGGTATTTAACTTTGCGGATGGATCCTATTTTTAGAAGTTTGGATACCTCATCCTTGATGAACACTTGTTTGATCTCGGATCGTGGTCAAAGATACTCTTATGCTTAATCAGATGGAACTTTGGGTCCAAACGCAGTTTGTGAGTGGTTACCTCCGGTGGGATCCATCTCATGTCAAGATGGGACCAAGCGAAATAATCAGCATTAGCTTTAAGAAAATCAATAATTTTTTTCCTGAGCTCGGGGGTTAACCCCGTGCCCAGGTATACCTTTCGATCCGATAGATGCTAGATTAATATGACTTGCTCCAACTCTTTAACCGCTAATTTGGTGGCGTCGATGTCATCATGAACTATGACTGATCTCGGGACGTCATAATATCCCTCCTCGTTCTTCCTGTATCTCCAGTTCGACTGAGGCCGATATCAGTGATTGCTATTTAATCTTTTCCCTTTTGGTCGGTTCCGTGTTCCTTGATGTTGAAGTTACGGGCACCAGGATTACCTCATCGACAACAAACATCTCCATTGTAGCCGACTATTCTTAGTAGACCATTTTGACTCTCCTCGGTGTGGGAAATTTCAACACTTGGTGCAAGGTCGAGGGTACCGCCCTCATGTTGTGGACCCACGGACTTCCGAATAGAGAGTTGTACCTCACGTCCCCTTCGATCATGTAGAAATTCATTTCTTGGATTGCCCCAGCGATTTTTACTGGCAAGGTTATCTCTCCTTTCGTGGTCTTACACGCCATGATAAACCCGTTCAACACTCGGGCTGCTGGTACGATTTGGTCCTTTAGCCCCAATTGTTTTATGACCCTTGATCTGATGATGTTGGCCGAGCTACCTGGATCAATCAGCACACGTTTAACTCGAGATTTATTGATAAGTACGGATATTACCAGTGCATCATTGTGAGGCTGTACGATGCCCTCGGCATCTTCGTTGCTGAATAAAATGGCTCCATCTGGAATATAATCCCGGGTGCATTTTTCCCTCATAATAGACACTTTAGTTTGCTTTATCACTGTCCCTTGGGGGACTTCGACTCCCCCAATGATCATGTTGATCATGTGCTGAGGCTCCTCTTGTTCGAACTGTTTGTTAGCGTCCCTATTTTTGAAGTGGTTTTTGGCTCGTTCACTTAGGAATTCTCGGAGGTGCCCATTGTTGAACATCCGATCAACTTCTTCTCTTAGCTGTCGGTAAACCTCGGTCCTATGACCGTGAGTGCTGTGATACTTACACATCAAGTTAGGATCTCTCTGGACTGGATTGAACTGCAACAGTCGGGGCCATTTGGTCTCTTTGATGCGTCCTATGGTCGACACGATGCTTGCAACATCTACGTTGAAGTTATATTCTGATAACCTTGGTGCCTCCCTACTACCGAGTGACCTATTGAATCCATTCTTCTCATTAGACCTCGACAACTGTGCCCTCAATCACCCGGATCTATTTCTTCTTCGGTCCGTATTGTAGGGTTGATATCGATCATCTGACCAGTCTTGGCTCTTGATCAATGGCTATCATAGATCTATCATCGGCCCTGACGGGGTAAACAGATCCATAAGGGGCCCCGAGTTGGTTGTCCTAGACCCTGATCTTTGATTGGTACCTGTTGTGGACGTCGGCCCAGGGTACCGCCGGGTACTCCACAAAATTTTATTTTAGATGTTGAGAGGCCAAGGAACTTCGGGGATTGAGCCCCTGAGTGATTGCCTGAATGACCCAATCATCTGCAACCGGTGGTAGGTCCATCCGTTCCATCTAGAATCTTGACATGAACTCCCTGAGCATCTTGTTATCCCTTTGTCTGACCTTGGAAGGATCTAACTTTCTGGTCTTGACCTTGATAGCCCTGGCATGGGCCTTTACGAAAGCATCTGCGAGCATAGCAAACGAGTAAATGGAATTTGGGGCAAGTTCTGATACCATATCATTGCTCCCTTGGATAAAGTTTCCCCATACTTTTTCAGTAACACATACTCGATTTCATCATCTTCCAAATCGTTCCTTTTGATTGCGCATGTATAGGAGGTCACATGCTCATTTGGATCTGTCACGACCCCAAATTTCCTCCGTAGGATGTCGTGATGGCACCTAGTCTCTAAGACTAGGTAATCCTATCAATGCAAAATAATAATAAATATCTGAAATAAATAAACTACAATTCAAACAATTTCAACTCCCAAAACCCGGTAGAAATAAGTCACAAGCTTCTAAGAATTTATTCTCAATGTCTCTATATGTCAAGGTCCTAATAAAATATAAGGAAGCAACATAAAATGATAGAAGGGGACTCCAGAGTCTGCGGACGCTGGCAGATATACCTCGAAGTCTCCGTGCGCAAGTAACTCACTGACGTCTAGGCTGGTAAAGTGTACCTGGATCTGCACAAAAAGATGTGCAGAAGCGTAGTATGAGTACACCACAGCGGTACCCAGTAAGTGCCAAGCCTAACCTCGGTAGAGTAGTGACGAGGTCAGGTGAGGCCCTACTGGAATATAATAATGGCATGGTAAAATGTTTATCAATGTAGTAAAATAAAATGACATTGAAAATGAATCAAATAGTATGTCACATTTAATGACACCAAATAATTGCAAATAATATCTCGTGGAAATCAAAACAGAATTTCCTTCAACTTTATGAAAATCACAATAATAATCAAAGGCAACTACGGCCATAAATCAATATCAACAAGGGCACTCCCGAGGTACCGCCTCGTAGTCCCAAATCATAAATAAATTCACAATATCTCATTTTCTTATATCACCGCGGGAGCCTTCACAATTTATTTAAAGAAAATATTTTTCCCGAAATAGCATCCCGCGTTTTAGCCACCCTTATCACACCACATGACTTCTAGTAGTCACCCCTACTAGCCACGCGTATCAAGCCACCCTTATCTCACCGCATGCGTTTCAACACCCAGACCTTATACCACCGCATGCGTATCAATATCACAATATATCACAATTTGCACCTCAAGTGATCAAATAATTTAACTTGCCAAAATAATTCAACAACAATATTTTTCCACAATAAAGAGCTCACGACTCATGCCAAAATAAATCATCAATAATAGTTTTCCACAATAAAGAGCTCACGGCTCATGTCAAAATAATTCATCAATAATATTTTTTCATAATAAAGAGCTCACGGCTCATGTCAAAATAATTCAACAATAATATTTTTCCACAATAAAAAGCTCACGGCTCCCTCACAATGAGTATAAAAATATTCAGGAGTAAATAATTTAAGAAAATAATATTTCAAAATCTTTACTACGTTGCTTCAATATCAAGTTTAAAAATGTCAAATACTTCATATTAATAATATTTAATTTAAAAAAAATCAACCTTCAAATAATGCACAGAATAAAAGAAACCAAGTTTCAACTAAACAGGTAAAAAAATTAGTAAGAAAAGATCAAACAAATTTGAAGTATATATCTCAGATCAATGATGAAGAATATAACAAGATAAAATAATTTAATAAATGCGCAACAGTGATCTACACAATTTAAAATATAATCTTTCACAATCTAGTCCGTGTACACACTCGTCACCTCGTGCACACGATTTTCAACACATTTCAATAATCACATCAATACCAATCCTAGGGAAATTTTCCCCACACAAGGTTAGACAAGTCACTTACCTCGACTTGCTCCAATTTAACCAAGTATTATGCTTTTTCCTCGATTTTCCGACTCCGATCGACTCGTATCTAGTCATAATTAATTCGATACAGTCAACAAAAATTATAGTAATCACTTTCATAAGAAAATATTACATTTTCATTAAAATCCGAAATTAGCTCAAAATTTGTCCGTGGGGCCCACATCTCGGAATTTGGCGAAACTTATAAAATCCGACAACCCATTCAATTACGAGTCCACCCATACCAATTTTACCAAAATCCGATAACAACTCGACCTCCAAATCTTAAATTTTCGTTTTTGGAAGATTTTACAAAAATCTTGATTTTTCTTCCATAAATTCACGGATTCATGATGTAAATGAGTATGGAATCATGAAATATAATCAATATAGGATAAGGAACACTTACCCCAATGTTTTCCCGTGAAAATCGCCCAAAAATCGCCCAAGAACCGTGCTCCAAAAATTCAAAACGAAATGAATGAAATGATCATTTTTGGTCCTTAAGTTTCTGCCAATCCGTCACTAAAAGTCCATTTTTCGTCACTAAAAGTCTACCAGAAATAGCTCTACTAGTCTTACTTCAATTGATCATAACTTTATGTACAAATGTCCAAATGATAAATGGTTTATCTTTCTGGAAACTAGAATCCACCGACTACAACTTTCATGTTTCACAATTATTCTGATTCCTTATGCATTGCGAGATATAGGCTCCCAAAGTCGGCTGCATGCATCAGAATTTCTGGCGAAAATTCTGGCGAAACTGCTCTACAAGTCTTCATTCAATCCATTATAACTTTATGTACAAATGTCCAAATAATGCATAGTTTAACTTTCTGGAACCTATAATCCAACGACTACAACTTTTATGTTTTGCACATTTTCTGGTTCCTTATGCATTGCGAGATATAAGCTTCCAAACTTGGCTCCACGCACGGAATTTCTGCAACAGAAATTTCTGCAAACAGAAATTTCCAGCACTTTGTCCGAAATCCATTCCGTTTACCTTCCGAAATCCACCCGAGACCCTCAGGACCTTAACTAATTATTCCAACATGTCCCAAAATACCATACGAACTTAGTCGAGGCTTCAAACTACATCAAACAACATCAAAACGACAAATCACACCTCAAATCAAAATCAATGAACTTTGAACTTTCAAATTCTATATCTTGTGTTGAAACACATCAAATCAATTCGGAATGACTTCAAATTTTTTACACAAGTCATAAATGACATAACTGAGCTATGAAAATTTTCAGAATCAGATTTCGACCCCGATATCAAAAAGTCAACCTCTCGGTCAAACTTCCCAAAAATTCAACTTTCGGCATTTCAAGCCTAATTCTACTACGGACTTCCAAATAAAATTTTGATCATGCTCCTAAGTCCAAAATCACCATACGGAGCTGTTGTAATATTCAAAATTCTATTCCGGGGTCGTTTGCACATAATTTGACATCCGGTCACTATTTGAACTTAAACTTTTAATTTTTCATCAAAATTCCATATCTCGGGCTAGGGACCTCAGAATTTGATTCCGGGCATACACCTAAGTCCCAAATCACGATACAGACCTACCAAAATTGTCAAAACACTGATCCGAGTCTGTTGTTCAAAATGTTGACCAAAGTCAATTCAGTTGAGTTTTAAAGCTCTAATTCACATTTTAATTCATTTTTCACCTTAAATTTTCCGGAAAAGTTTTACGGACTGCACACGCAAGTCGAGTAATGATAAATAATACTTTTTGAGGTCTTAGAACATAGAATTAATTATTAAATTTAAAGATGATATTTTGGGTCATCACATTCACCACCTCTAAAATAAACGTTCGTCCTCGAACGGAGTTAGAAAAAGTACCTGAGCTTGTGAATAAGTGTGGATAACGGCTACGTATATCATGCTCGGTCTCCCAAGTCGCCTCCTCGACTGGATGACCCCTCCACTGAACCTTCACGGAAGCAATGTTCTTTGACCTCAGCTTTCGAACCTGCCTATCTAAAATAGCCACTGGTTCCTCAATATAAGATAGATCCTTGTCCAACTGAACCGAACTGAAGTCTAACACATGAGACGAATCCCCGTGATATTCTTGAAGCATAGAAACATGGAATACCGGATGAACTGCAGAGAGACTAGGTGGTAGCGCAAGTCTGTAAGCTACCTCTCCAACTCTTTCAAGAATCTCTGAAGGCCCAATATACCTAGGGCTCAAATTGCCCTTCTTCCCGAACCTCATCACACCCTTCATAGGCGAAACCCGGAGCAATACCCGCTCATCAACCATGAATGCAACATCACGAACCTTCCGATTCGCATAACTCTTCTATCTAGATTGGGATGTACGAAGTCAATCCTGAATCAAGTCTGTACCCAATAGCCTAGCCTCGCCCGGTTCGAACCAACCCACTGGGGACTGGCACCACCTACCATACAAGGCCTCATACGGAGCCATCTGAATACTTGACTGATAACTGTTGTTGTAAGCAAGATACGCAAGTGGTAAGAACTGATCCCAAGCACCCCCAAAATCTATCACACACGCACGAAACATATCCTCTAATATCTGAATAGTGTGTTTGGATTGCCCATCCGTCTGAGGGTGAAATGTTGTACTCTTATCCACACGAGTACCCAACTCTTGATGTACAGCCCTCCAAAACCGTGAGGTAAACTGTGTACCCCAGTCAGAGATGATAGATACCGGTTCACCGTGAAGTCTGCCAATCTCGTGAATATATACCTGAGCCAGTTGCTCTGAAGAGTAAGTAGTAATCACAGGAATGAAATGAGCTGACTTGGTCAATCTATCCACAATCACCCAACTACATCGAACTTCCTCCGAGTCCGTGGGAGCCCAACGACGAAATCCATAGTGATTTGCTCCCATTTCCATTCTGAAATTTCCAACTTCTGAAGCAATCCACCCGGTCGTTGATGCTCATATTTCACCTGTTGACAATATAGGCACCGAGCTACATATTTCATTATGTCTTTCTTCATCTTCCTCCACCAATAATGTTGCCTCAAGTCCTGCTACATCTTTGCAGCACCCGGATGTATGGAGTACCGCAAACTGTGAGCCTCCTGGAGAATCAATTCACGAAAACCATCTATATTAGGCACACATAGCCTGCCCTGCATATGTAATACATTTTCATCTCCAATTGTGACTTCCTTGGCATCGCCGTGCTGAACTGTGTCCTTAAGGACAAGCAGATGGGGGTCATCATACTGACGTTCCCTGATACAATCATAAAGTGAAGACTGGGAAACCACGCAAGCCAAAATAGGACTCGGCTCGAAAATATCCAATCTAACAAACTGGTTGGCCAAGGCCTGAACATCCATGGCTAAAGGCCTCTCTGCTACCGGTAAATATGTTAAGCTACCCAAACTCTCCGCCTTACGACTCAAGGCATCGGCCACCACATTGGCCTTCCCCGGATGATAGAGAATGGTGATATCATAATCCTTAAGCAACTCTAACCATCTCCGCTGCCGCAAATTAAGATCCTTCTGTTTAAACAGATGCTGTAGACTCCGGTGATCGGTGTAGATTTCACAATGGACACCGTACAAATAATGCCGCCAAATTTTTAAGGCATGAACAATAGCTGCTAACTCCAGGTCATGTACAGGATAATTCTTTTCATACACCTTTAACTTTCTGGACGCGTAAGCAATCACCTTACCGTCTTGCATCAACACTACGCCGAGACCAATACGTGACGCGTCACAATACACAGTATAAGATCCTGTACCTATAGGTAATACCAATACTGGGGCTGTAGTCAAAGCTGTCTTGAGCTTTTGGAAGCTTTCCTCACATTCCTCGGTCCATCTGAATGGAGCACCCTTCTGGGTCAATCTGGTCTTAATAGTTGTTCATAATCAATTACCGAATCATCAATTAACTTCATGTTAACGAAAATCTCATTTCAAACTTTCACAATACTGATAACGAGACACGAGGCATGAAGACCTCAAAATTATTTACCCAAATTAACGAGTCACATTTAACGCCACCTAGGCGGGCACCTACCTCGTAGGTTAAAAATTAATAATAACAATAAGAATTTGACAACTATGCACAGAGAATTTCATATAAGAATTTTCAAATAAGCCTAACAGACATGACTCCCTATTAGTACTATAGTATAAATTTAATTTCACAAGGGAGAACTTAAACACAAGAATTTTTCTCATAAGGATCTCGTCCTTATATAACTTCCACCGCAGCTCGTAGCCCGGTTTAAACATATCAATTTATATAAAAATGTGAGGATCTCGTCCTCAGTTCTGAATCACAAGTAATATGCACATCGTGCCAATTGAAAATTTCTATTTTCTCCTTTTAAATAAATTCGGTTACACCAAATCACAACACATAATGAACCCCACACCGGTAGGGCATATAATTCATAATTTGCAATTAATTATTTGGAATTTACATCAAAATTTACCGAAATGAGTAACAGAAAGCCATATTTAGCCTCGCAACTCTTATTAGTGACCAACACGAAATGATAGGCATAGTTATCTCCATAAAATCTCCCAATAGGGGTAAACACATAAGTAAATTATAGAATTATGAAGCTCACTCATAAGTGGAGCACAATAGGAAGACTCGTTTCGATATTGAGAACTGAATCAACTTAAGGAAATTATTCCTTTATATTAAATCGAGGTCGTACCTGTAATGACACCATCTGATGTAGCGACCTCCGCCATACCGTAAAATAAATATATTAACGGCTGGGTATCCACCTCTAGGACGCCTTTTACCCGTCTGTCCTCCACCCCTAACTGGTCGTGTGGGTGGTGTAGTAACTGCAATGGAACAAGTAGCGTGAGTGCTTTGATGAAATAAGTCTCTCCCAAGTTTTTGACAATTTTTCTCATGATGAGCCTAGTATCACCGTATTCATAACAGCCCTTTTGCGGATTAGGCTGCTCATATTGAGTCTGTGCAGATAACTGGAATAATCATTGTAGGAACTCATGTCGGTGGTACATTAAAAGAACTTACTAGAGCACCCCGAGTAATCCGATGTGTGGACTGGGCTGGATGACTGCCTGAGCCAAGTGGGCGGTGTTACATTGGCTGGTCTGCCCTCTTCATAGGCTTACCACGAACACTGGTGGAGAATTATCTCTCCCAAGGCAAATTTCTTCTTTTGTTATGCTGACTCAACACTGTTGAGCTGGCCCATTTCTTAACATACTCTTTGATTCTTCTTTGGGGTAACCCTTACCCCTATTTATATACACGATCACAAAAGTAGAGCTCCATACAGACAAATCTTGGCACGAACCACATAGTCCAGAATCTCGTCAACAACTATACTTACTCCGAAGCACTCCAAAATCCGCAACAGTGACGTCCACGCTGAGTAGACCTTCTACAAATTTAGAGTTGTTTCTATAATTCCTTTGGTATTGAAGTATAGGATTATTAAGGAGGCGGACATACCGTAAGTCCCAACCTTATCCTATACAAAATCTCAGGTCTTAAACATGTGTAAATTTTAGGGAACCTTTCAGTACCACATATATACATTTCAGGCCAAAATTGATATAATACATGACCCGCAATCCACCCATTGGTAGTGGACTCCCCCTACTCAGCACGAAGTCATAGGTCACAACGTCCGATAATCCACAATAATAATCTTCACAGCTTGTATAAATCAACCAGACGCTAATGTTCGTTGCACCCCGCACATGATTCACTAGGTGATCTCTCAATACGTCCGCATCTTCAATCGGAACCACACGTTGAGGCAATGTTTGAGCATCTCTGGCTCCCTCATAGTCCATATACGGCATTACGAACCGTCGACGCACAACTGATATCGAGTGCGCAATGTCATACACGAGTGGATACAAAGGAATATAAGATATATGTTTCAAGCTAAATCAATGCCGCACGATAATGAGTCAAAGAAGTGAATATTTTTTAACAATTCCATAGCCTCTCGAAGATAAGTACAGACGTCTCCGTACCGATCCGCAAAACTCTACTAAACCTGTTTGTGACTCATAACACCTATGAACCTAGTGCTCTGATACCAACTTGTCACGACCCCAAATTCCCTCCGTAGGATGTCGTGGTGGCACCTAGTCTCTAAGACTAGGTAAGCCTATCAATGCAAAATAATAATAAATATCTGAAATAAATAAACTACAATTCAAACAATTTCAACTCCCAAAACCCGGTAGAAATAAGTCACAAGCTTCTAAGAATTTATTCTCAATGTCTCTATATGTCAAGGTCCTAATAAAATATAAGGAAGCAACATAAAATGATAGAAGGGGACTCCGGAGTCTGCGGACGCTGGCAGATATACCTCGAAGTCTCCGTGCGCAAGTAACTCACTGACGTCTAGGCTGGTAAAGTGTACCTGGATCTGCACAAAAAGATGTGTAGAAGAGTAGTATGAGTACACCACAGCGGTACCCAGTAAGTGCCAAGCCTAACCTCGGTAGAGTAGTGACGAGGTCAGGTGAGGCCCTACTGAATATAATAATGGCATGGTAAAATGTTTATCAATGTAGTAAAATAAAATGACATTGAAAATGAATCAAATAGTATGTCACATTTAATGACACCAAATAATTACAAATAATATCTCGTGGAAATCAAAACAGAATTTCCTTCAACTTTATGAAAATCACAATAATAATCAAAGGCAACTACGGCCATAAATCAATATCAACAAGGGCACTCCCGAGGTACCGCCTCGTAGTCCCAAATCATAAATAAATTTACAATATCTCATTTCCTTATATCACCGCGGGAGCCTTCACAATTTATTTAAAGAAAATATTTTTTCCGAAATAGCATCCCGCGTTTTAGCCACCCTTATCACACCGCATGACTTCTAGTAATCACCCTTACTAGCCACGCGTATCAAGCCACCCTTATCTCACCGCATGCGTTTCAACACCCAGACCTTATACCACCGCATGCGTATCAATATCACAATATATCACAATTTGTACCTCAAGTGCTCAAATAATTTAACTTGCCAAAATAATTCAACAACAATATTTTTCCACAATAAAGAGCTCACGGCTCATGCCAAAATAAATCATCAATAATAGTTTTCCACAATAAAGAGCTCACGGCTCATGTCAAAATAATTCAACAATAATATTTTTTCACAATAAAGAGCTCACGGCTCATGCCAAAATAAATCATCAATAATAGTTTTCCACAATAAAGAGCTCACGGCTCATGTCAAAATAATTCATCAATAATATTTTTCCATAATAAAGAGCTCACGGCTCATGTCAAAATAATTCAACAATAATATTTTTCCACAATAAAGAGCTCACGGCTCCCTCACAATGAGTATAAAAATATTCAGGAGTAAATAATTTAGGAAAATAATATTTCAAAATCTTTACTACGTTGCTTCAATATCAAGTTTAAAAATGTCAAATACTTCATATTAATAATATTTAATTTAAAAAAAATCAACCTTCAAATAATGCACAGAATAAAAGAAACCAAGTTTCAACTAAACAGGTAAAACAATTAGTAAGAAAAGATCAAACAAATTTGAAGTATATATCTCAGATCAATGATGAAGAATATAACAAGATAAAATAATTTAATAAATGTGCAACAGTGATCTACACAATTTAAAATATAATCTTTCACAATCTAGTCCGTGTACACACTCGTCACCTCGTGCACACGATTTTCAACACATTTCAATAATCACATCAATACCAATCCTAGGGGAATTTTTCCCTACACAAGGTTAGACAAGTCACTTACCTCGACTTGCTCCAATTTAACCAAGTATTATGCTTTTTTCTCGATTTTCCGACTCCCATCGACTCGTATCTAGTCATAATTAATTCGATACAGTCAACAAAAATTATAGTAATCACTTTCATAAGAAAATATTATATTTTCATTAAAATCCGAAATTAGCTCAAAATTTGTCCGTGAGGCCCACATCTCGGAATCCGGCGAAACTTATAAAATCCGATAACTCATTCAATTACGAGTCCACCCATACCAATTTTACCAAAATCCGATAACAACTCGACCTCCAAATCTTAAATTTTCGTTTTTGGAAGATTTTGCTAAAATCTTGATTTTTCTTCCATAAATTCACGGATTCATGATGTAAATGAGTATGGAATCATGAAATATAATCAATATAGGATAAGGAACACTTACCCCAATATTTTCCCGTGAAAATCGCCCAAAAATCGTCCAAGAACCGTGCTCCAAAAATCCAAAACGAAATGAATGAAATGATCATTTTTTGTCCTTAAGTTTCTGCCAATCCGTCACTAAAAGTCCATTTTTCGTCACTAAAAGTCCACCAGAAATAGCTCTACTAGTCTTACTTCAATTGATCATAACTTTATGTACAAATGTCCAAATGATAAATGGTTTACCTTTCTGGAAACTAGAATCTACCGACTACAACTTTCATGTTTTGCAATTATTCTGATTCTTTATGCATTGCGAGATATAGGCTCCCAAAGTCGGCTATATGCATCAGAATTGCTGGCGAAAATTCTGGCGAAACGGCTCTACAAGCCTTCATTCAATCCATCATAACTTTCTGTACAAATGTCTAAATAATGCATAGTTTAACTTTCTGGAACCTATAATCCAACGACTACAACTTTTATGTTTTGCACATTTTCTGATTCCTTATGCATTGCGAGATATAAGCTTCCAAACTTGGCTCCACGTACGGAATTTCTGCAACAGAAATTTCTGCAAACAGAAATTTCCAGCACTTTGTTCGAAATCCATTCCGTTTACCTTCCGAAATCCACCCGAGACTCTCGGGACCTTAACTAATTATTCCAACATGTCCCAAAATACCATACGAACTTAGTCGAGGCTTCAAACTACATCAAACAACATCAAAACGACAAATCACACCTCAAATCAAAATCAATGAACTTTGAACTTTCAAATTCTATATCTTGTGTTGAAACACATCAAATCAATTCGGAATGACTTCAAATTTTGCACACAAGTCATAAATGACATAACTGAGCTATGAAAATTTTCAGAATCGGATTTCGACCCCGATATCAAAAAGTCAACCTCTCGGTCAAACTTCCCAAAAATTCAACTTTCGGCATTTCAAGCCTAATTCTATTACGGACTTCCAAATAAAATTCCGATCACGCTTCTAAGTCCAAAATCACCATACGGAGCTGTTGTAATATTCAAAATTCTATTCCGGGATCGTTTGCACATAATTTGACATCCGGTCACTATTTGAACTTAAACTTTTAATTTTTCATCAAAAATTCCATATCTCGGGCTAGGGACCTCGGAATTTGATTTCGGGCATACACCTAAGTCCCAAATAACGATACAGACCTACCAAAATTGTCAAAACACTGATATGAGTCTGTTTGCTCAAAATGTTGACCAAAGTCAACTCAGTTGAGTTTTAAAGCTCTAATTCACATTTTAATTCATTTTTCATCTTAAATTTTCCGGAAAAGTTTTACGGACTGCACACGCAAGTCGAGTAATGATAAATAGTGCTTTTCGAGGTCTTAGAATATAGAATTAATTATTAAATTTAAAGATGACATTTTGGGTCATCACAGGATCCGTGGTCCTATTATTTGGGGATGTCGGGCATACGAAACCTCTTTGGGATCGACTTTGGTGTCGCGCTCGGAGGAAATGGCTTCTGGATAAACTTTTTGGAGTCCGGTCCCTTCAATATTGGGGGTGCTCCCGGGATCTGATCGACCTTGGAGTTGTATGTTTCCACCTTCTTGTCATTAACCTCGATCTTTTTCTCGCCCGACTCCACCTATTTTGTCAATGCTTCGAGCATCTTCATTATCTCGGTAATTTGTTCGTCTCTTCGAACGCTTTCCTGGGATTGTTCGGGCTCTATCCTGTTGGGGAGGTGGCTTTGGTTCTGCAACTGTGCCATTGCCGCTTGTTGAGCTTGTAGTATTTCGAAAATCAGCTGTAAGCTTACCCCATCACCTTCGCCTTCGAGCACTTCTCGAGTTGTTAGTCGAGGTCCCCCGCAAATACTATTTTCGGGATCAGTTGACAAATTGATGTTGATAGCCACCTACGAGTTAGCATCGAACGGGTCGGTAGCTGGGACACCGCTGGCATCGGCAAGAAGCATATCGTTGCTGGGCCCCAAATTATTATTTTCGCCGTGATGGCCAGACTTAACGTCAAGGTTTAAGTGGGTTGACTGAGAGTTTGACATTTTTAGGCTGACCTAAAACTAAGATTTCAAAGAACAAGCGTAAAATAGGATGTGTTATGGAGATTCGTATCAAATCACCACTATTACCCTTAGCCCCACGGTGAGTGCCAAATTGTTTACCACAAAATTGGGTAACAACTAAATTTGTACGCGGTTTAAAGGATATGTGGTTTAATTCAACACGATTAATTAAGAGTAACAGATAAACGAATTAAAGATGAAATAAACGATCAAACCAATCACAATGTTAAGATCAGGATTGATCTTAGATTGAATAGTTACCTCATCCTCGATTGGACCCTCGGTTCGAGCCCAATCGTGAATGAAGAACATAACATGTGAGTAAAGTTTTTAATAGTAGCTAGAAGGCAAAAGTAAACTTTTATTGCTTTGAATTGCGTGTTACAATGTGTGAGACTAAAGAAAAACTTCCCCTTTATATAGTAGGAGAGTTTCAATCCTGTAATAAGTTTTAAACATGTGCAAATCTTTATTTCCCAATAATTGTTGATCCATAATCGACATCGAGCGAGATTCGCACCGTAATATCCATTTGAGGACGAGTATTACGACCCTTTATCCGTCATGCATAATCGTTCGCCGTGTCTCCCAAGGTCTAGAACTTATACTCGGCCCGAGCACGCTGCTTTACCATGTCCGATGTCGGATATACCGTTCCTTCTTCCTGGGTCTCGATGCGAAGGGTCTCCGACCTCGATTACAATTTCTTGAATCCGTGCTCCCCCTTCGTTCTCTCATCGAGGAATCGGAGTAGACATTACCCCCGATTTTACTCACACACAACATGTGTGCAAGCTAGTTCTCCATAAAAATGCCAACGGTGACCAAATCATTAGATAAATAGAAAAACAATCGTACAAGAAAGATGCAAGTGGGTTGCTGCCGCTGATTTTCCAACTTCGTTTAATTTTAGACCTAGATTATTTGTTATAATGGTAGTGTTCCAATTAACATGCTTGTAACTCAATTATTTCACTCTATACATGTGACTCGTTGTGTTCCAATTTATGTGATGTATTTTACTTTTTAATTTATCCCAAAGAATGATATCTTTATATATTTAGAAATAATTTAACTTTAAATTTCTTATTTTAACTTAATAAGATAATTTATAACTAAATTTCAAAAGTTCTTTTTTTATTTTTTATTTTAAACTCCACGATCCAGTCAAATATATCACATAAAATGGGACAAAAGAAAGTCTTTATCAGCTAGCACAAACATGAGATAGTAGTACGTCCACCAATACTTAACCGGATAGATAGAAAGAAATCAATTCAGCATTTATCCACTTTTTTAAGGCATAGATCTTTCTTTTATGCAACCACTCTAACTTCTATTTTCTGTTTTCTGTTCTGATTTAGTCAAATAACTACTAGTATATCATTGTTCCCCTCCATACACCTCCCTTTTTTCCATGCCAATTAACTCCCGATCCATAGATGCAGAATAAACAATGAGAAAGAGGGAGATCAACACTTGTGGATCAAGCAATTTGGTCAACAAGTTTGGTTTTATAAATGCTTGAGTTACAATCTTATCCAACTAATCTGCTTATTTATGTAACATTTGCATTTATGTAAGATTTTGCAACTCGTTGACTCCACGAGTTGGACAGAGTGGAAGCTAAACAGCACCTTTACCCACATCCAAAGAAAAGTTCCAAGCAATTACATAACACTTAAAAAACTTTAGAAACAATTGACTTCATTGACTCAAGAACATTTTATATACTGACTGATCACCACTCCCAAAATCAGCATCTTTCACTTCAGATGGATTACCTCAAATCACTGACTGAAGTATTCTCCACAAATCTTGAAACCCCTCCATCTTCAGTCCAATTTATAGATGCAGCCCTTTCTTGTACAAGCCCACCCTTTGCACCACCTTACACAGATCCTAATCAAATATGCATAATTCGTAGGCACCTCATTTCTTTGCTTCAAAATTATCCTTCTTTTAGACCTTCCATCGATACCTTTACACACGACGATGGCAACACCGCAAACTTACTTAATGCAAATGGGGAATTGCAAGTCTCTTCTTCAACACCTGCAATTCCTCTTACCATTTGGTTACATGAAAGTTACCCTTTTATGGCCCCTATTGTCCTTGTGTCTTTAAATACTGCCTATCCAATTTATGATAACCATCCTTTTGTGGGCTCTTCAGGTTCTATTTCTTCATTTTACCTAGTAAATTGGAAGTACCCTGGCTGCAACCTCTCAGACCTTGTGCACAACCTTATCAAGATCTTCTCACATAATCATCCTTTTTACTATTCAGCTCTTAGTGCTAATTCCTTTCACCCTTCTCTAGCTTCTAAAAGGGAGGCTGTGGACCGACTCTCGTGCACACTTCATTATGACATGACAGAATTGCTGTCCAAGACTCTTGAACAAGTGGAGGAGCTTTCAACACTTAGAGAACAAATGGTTAGAAGGGCTATTATTGCAGAAATTTCAGTTGATGAGCATAAGAGTGAAATGTCAGAATTGAAGGAAAGGGTGAAGATTTTGACAGACGAAGCGGATAAATTATCGAGTTGGTTAAGAGTTAATGATCAAAGTTCATTTTCAGAACATCCAATTGAGGATGCATTTGAAGCCACTGATGAGAATTCAAAGGCACTACTTGAATGTCTAGTAGCAGACAGAGCAACAGAGGACTTGATATACTCATTAAATAAAGTAGTTGAGCAAGGGGTAGTGAATTTAAGCACATATCTAAAGCAAGTGAGACTTTTGGCCAGAGATCAATTCTTTGGTAGAGCTAAGCTTGTGAAAATGGGAATATCACTCCAGTGGCTTGACTGAACAGTTTATGATATTTTCACTACTGAAAGCCAGCAGGCCCATATGTATAGAAAGCCGAAGTTATGTTTACCTCAAACTTTTTGTTATTTTGATATCCAAGTTGATGTAATGCATTTTGTTACTCTAATGTCTACTGGTTCATTATCTTCTATGAAGTGTAGCTTGACTCCATTATATCTTCAAATTTTCAACTCTTGAATATTCCGAAGGAGACAACCAAGGGCAGAGCTATTTGTTCGAAAGTTATACTGTGCAAATAGGGTAAAAACAATATTTGTTTGTACATATACATAAATCGTTGAATATCCTTGACCTAAGGGAGGCTTTTAGTATAGTTGCAAAGGTAGTTCAAAATTGTTTTATGTAGCAAGTTTGGATAGAATCCTCGGCTCCGCCGCAGGAAAGGAGGCACTCTCAGCTGCACATGCCTACATAAAAGTTTCTCCATTCTCTACAGATAAAGAAATGCAACAACAACAACAAGGAAATGCCAGGGTTGGAAATTGGAATCTTGGTTCTGTATCTATAATGCAAGGGCCTTATATTGGGAGAGTTTTATCCCACACCAGGTATTGGTTTTGGTTCAAAATGGTAAAGCCATTGCGCAGAAATCCAGAGAAAACAACCTAAGCACAAATAAGAAATGTATATAACAAACAAAACAAAATTACATCCTAAGATCAATCAAGGACTGTCGGTTGCCCTTCAGTTGCAAAAGAAAAAGATTATGCTAAGTGCAAAATGAAGTACCGATACATATAAAATAAAATACATTGCACCTGGAAGAACGTTGAAGATAGAACAAAAATATCATCATTAGCAGACCGTCTAGGAAAAAACTTATCGACACTCAGATCTTTATACCAAAACATATTAGTCAATTATAGTTGAGTAATATGTTGAGGTAAAATTTTACATTCATTAAACATAGTTAAGTGATAGAAGTGACTGTAAAGACACATGGTATCTATTCATTTGCTTGATGTAAATAGTAAGTTAGGATAAGTTAGCTTTCTTTGTCCGCTTAGCCCCCCTCCCCCCCTTTTCCCATGCCAACTGCTAATCAAGGGAAGCAGAATAAACAATCAAAAAGAGGGAAATCAACGCTTACGGAGCAGACAAATTGGTACAGAAGTTTGGTTTTAAATGCTTGAATGACAATCTTATCCAACTAATCTGGTTATTTATGCAAGAATTGTAAACTGCTCAATCTCATTGACTCACTAGTTGGAGAGAAAGGAAGCTAGAGAGCACCTTTTGATTGACTTCCAAGGAAAAGTTCCAAGCTACTACAAAACACTTAAAAGACTTTATAAACAATTGATTTCGTTGCTTCAAGTATCTTTTAATCTTCTGCAAAACCACCTCTGTCATTGGCATCAAATATATAATAACTGATTAGCCCTCCTAAAATCACCATCTTTGACCTCAAATGGATTACCTCAAATCACTGCCTTACTTTCTAGGGTTTAAGGAATAAGGTAATGAAATTCCGATATGAACTTTTGTTGTTGTTACGACAGGCGGAGAGCAGTGCCCTCTTGGTCTAATTTCTCCACAAATATAGAAACACCAACATCTTCAATCCAATTTATATATGCTATACTTTCTTGTACAAACCTCTTCACCGTGTCACACAGATCGTAATCAAATATGCATAATTCCGTAATTCGTAAGCACCTAATTTCCTTGCTTCAAGATTATTTCTTTTATACCTTCCATAGATACCTTTACACTCGACGATGACACCAGTGTCAACCTACTTAACGCAAATGGGGAGGGAGTTGCAAATCTCTTTCTCCACCCCTGCTATTCCTCTTACCATTTGGTTACATGAAAGTTACCCTTTTGTGGCCCCTATTGTCCTTGTGTCTTCAAATACTACCTGTCCAATTTATGACAACCATCATTTTGTGGACTCTTCAGGTTCTGTTTTTTCTTTTAACCTAGTCCTTTTCCACACGACGATGGAACCACCAGTTTCTGCATTCTATCATAACTTTATGAGTGTTTCCTGAATTGAGAATTGAAAACATTGATTGGCAACTGAGTTTGAAAACTGAAATATAAGTAGAAAAATAAACGTGCCATCGAACTTTTGATGCATTCCGGAAGAGAAAGTAACATTTATATAAAAACAATAACTACGCCTCAATAAATTAAATAGTTTTATGCTGGCTGTCTGCTTACTGCAACCTTCCTCCTTTATCTGGACTTAAGACTGGCAATGTGAGCTAAACAATATACTACCTTTAAACGAACTCAAAAAAGTTATTGGCCTCCTCTCTTTAAAGATAAGAGGGAAATGGCAAATGAAAACATGATTGAAGACTTGGCATCGAAGAGATATGCACCGTTTGCAATGTTCACGTTTTTACTGATATGCTGTTTTGCGGCAATCGAAACACACACCCCTAACCCCCCGCCCCTACCCACGCCCCTTGTTTTTGCTTTGCCAGTATAAATGATGCAATACTGTTCTGTTTTGGGCTTGAAAACTACAAAACAAAAGAAGTTGATATGAAGGAAAAGGGAGGAACCATAACAATAGGAAAAGAAACAAGATGATTACCCTAAATAGTTGTTTGATAGTTAGAATTGGATTGTTCATAATGATAACATTGTATACGATGTATAATTGAGCTCGTAATATACCCTAGCGTTCGACATGATAGGCCAAGCTTGAGACATGGCAATAAAGAACTGAAGATCGGCCCCAAGCCCCACCGGGATAGCAACCGGGACCAAACACCTGCCTTCGATAACACCGAGGCCGTGACCCCAGAATCGGTTCTGGTTCAAACGACCTCGAAGAAACATTGTTAGCATAACAGAAGACCGAAATATTTGTGACCGGTCGGATATTACGGCGGGAATCTCGGCACGTATGAATAAGGAACTGACAATCAGCAAATCAAGAGATTTTTTTATCTTTTATAGAGTTGTAACTAATGCAGGACTCCCCTACTATATAAAGGGGGTTTGATTACTTGTAAAACACATTGTAATACACATTCCAAAGCAATACATTATTATTCTCTATAATCTCTTATTCTTCTATGTTTTGATACCGATCGAAGTACGTCTGACTCAAGGGTGGCTAACCTTCCAAGGCTGAAATTATCCAATTTGTGTAGTTTGCATTTATTTATTTTAATTGCAATCTAATTTATCATTTTGTATCAAGTTAATCTACGTATCCTTAAAATCACTTACAAATTCAATTGTTATCCGATTTTGAGGGTAAACAGTTTGGGGTCCACCTTGGGGCTAAGGATAATAGTGGTTATTTGATACAAATCTCCATAACACACACTAATTTACACTTGTTCTTTGAAGTGTCTCTGATTTCAGGTTAAAACTCAAAAAGTCAAACTTTCAATCAGCACCCCTGCATGTTGGCAATGAGTCCGGTCATCACGATGAAAACAACATAGCGCCCGGTGACGAGGTAACGCTCGTTGATCCCATCGGAATTCCGGTCGCAGATCCAATTGACTCTAATTCACATATGGCTATCAACATAAACCTGCCTACTGACCCCGAGAATAGTGTCCGTGGTGGAACCCGATCGGTAGCTCAAAATACACAAAATATTGGAGGAGACGGGATTAGTCTACGGGTGATCTTCGAAATGTTGCAGGCTCAATAGGCGGCGATAGCTCAGTTACAGAACCAAAGCCACGCACCGAGCAGAATTGAACCCGATCCATCACGGGAAGTCACCCGCAGGGATGAACCGGTCACAGAGAGGTCGAATGAAAATGAATCAGGGACTAACCCCGAGATCATAAAGATGCTCAAGGAACTGACCAAACAGGTAGAATCAGGGGAGAAGAAAATCGAAACTAATGACAAAAAGGTGAAAACCTACAATTTCAGGGTCGACCAAATTCAGGAGCACCGCCAATATTGAAAGGCCTGGATTACAAAAAGTTCGTGCAAAAACCTTTTTCTCCGAGCGCGTCTCCAAAGCCAATCCCTAAGAAGTTCCCCATGCCCGAGATTTCTAAGTACAACGGAACAACCGATCCAAATGAGCATGTAACCTCCTACACATGTGCCATCAAAGGGAACAACTTAGAGGATGATGAGATCGAGTCTGTCTTGTTGAAGAAGTCTGGAGAGACCCTGTCAAAAGGAGCTATGATGTGGTACCACAACTTACCTCCTAATTCTATTAATTCATTTGCTATGCTTGCAGATTCTTTCGTGAAAGCACACGCCGGGGCTATTAAGGTCGAGACCAGGAAATCAGACCTTTTCAAAGTAAAGTAGAGGGATAATGAGATGCTCAAAAAGTTCGTGTCCCGGTTTCAAATGGAACGGATTGACCAACCACCGGTTGCTAATGATTGGGCCGTTCAGGCTTTCATCCAAGGATTCAAAGTTGGGAGCTCGTTGGCTTCACAGCAGTTCAAAAAAAACTTGGTAGAATATTCGGCTGTCACTTGGGCCGATGTCACTTGAGACTGAAGAAGCAGTGGGTCCGGCGGAGCTCTATGAGAAATGAAAATAGAAGTGATCGAGGTTAGAGAAACCGGGGACTCATGAGAAAAAATAGCTTCGACAGGCCCGTCGGGCCTAAAGAAGCACCGAGATTATCAGAGTATAACTTCAAAGTCGATGCCGCCACTATTGTATCTGCCATCAAATGCATCAAAGACACCAAATGGCCTCGACCACTACAATCCGATCCAACCCAAAAAGATCCTAACCAGATGTGTAAATATCGTGTCACTCATGGCCACAGAACGGAGGATTGCCGACAGTTGAGAGAGGAAGTAGCCCGACTATTCAACAACAGGCATCTTCGAGAATTCCTATGCGATCGAGCCAAGAATCATTTCAGGAATAGGGATCATAACAAACAGACCGAATAAGAAGAACCTCAACACGTCATTAACATGATCATCGATGGGGTCGATGTCCCTCAGGGGCCGATGTTGAAGCGCACCAAAGTATCCATCACGAGGAAAAAATGGACTCGAGATTACATACCAGAAGGAACCTTGTCTTTCAACGATGAGGACGCGGAAGGGATAGTGCAGCCCCACAATGATGCACTGAAATATCTGTACTCATAAAAAAATCTCAAGTTAAGCGTGTTAATTGAT
This sequence comes from Nicotiana tomentosiformis, assembly GCF_000390325.3. NCBI lineage: Eukaryota > Viridiplantae > Streptophyta > Magnoliopsida > Solanales > Solanaceae > Nicotiana > Nicotiana tomentosiformis. The sequence goes on from NC_090812.1 coordinate 105,745,857, forward strand.
CCAGGTAGCTCGGCCAACATCATCCGATCGAAGGTCGTAGAGCAGCTCGGTCTAGAAGATCAAATCATGCCTGCAGTTCGGGTTCTAAACGGATTCAATATGGCATGTAAAACCACTAAGGGGGAGAAAACATTACCGATGAATACCACCGGGACCATCCAGGAAGCTAAGTTTTATGTAATCGAATGATACATGAGGTACAACGCTTTGTTAGGGAGGCCATGGATCCACAACATGAGGGCAGTGCCCTCGACTCTGCACCAAGTGTTAAAATTCCCAACACCAGGTGGTATTAAAACAATCTACGGAGAACAGCCAGCCACAAAGGAGATGTTTGCGGTTGAAGAGGCGATTCCGATATCCGCACTTGTAATGACAAAGGGTCCGAGTTTGGTCACAAAGCAAGAAGCTAAATAGCAATTACCGACACCAGCCCAGACCCAACTGGAGAAATAGGGGACTGATGAAGACGATGATTACGTGGTTCCCGGGTCTTTTATAGCTCCCGATGATTTCGATGCCACTAAATCGACAATCGAGGAGCTGAAACATGTCATATTGATCGAGCATCTACCCTACCAGAAGGTATACCTGGGCACGGGGTTAAGTCCCAAGCTTAGAAAAAACTCATTCAGTTTTTTATAGCTAACATAGATTATTTCGCTTGGTCCCACCTTGATATGATAGGGATCCCGCCGGAAATAACCACTCACAAGCTAAGCCTGGACCCGAAGTTCTGTCCGGTCAAGAAGAAAAGGAGACCCCAGTCCGAGGTCAATCATGCTTTTATCAAGGACAAGGTATCTAAACTCCTTAAAATAGTGTCCATTCAAGAGGTTAAATAACCGGATTGGTTAACGAACGTAGTGATAGTCCCTAAAAAGGAAATAAATTAAGAATGTGCGTAAACTATAAGGATTTGAATAAGGCATGTCCCAAGAACTCCTTCCCTTTGCCCAACATTGATTGCATGATCGATGCCACGACCGGCCACGAGATCCTCAGTTTTCTCGATGCCTACTCCGGGTATAACCAAATACGGATAAACCCGAGTGATCCGAAAAAAACCTCCTTCATCACTAAATACGGCACATAATGCTATAACTTGATGCCATTTGAGTTAAAAAATGCCGGTGCCACTTACCAATGCCTAGTAAACCGGATGTTCGAGGAACAAATAGGAAAATCAATGGAGGTTTACATTGACGATATGTTGGTTAAGTCCCTGCGAGCAGAGGACCGTTTAAAATATTTGCAGGGAACCTTCAGCATATTGAAAAAAATTCAATATGAAGCTAAACCCGGAGAAATGTGCGTTTGGAGTTGGATTAGGTAAATTTCTCGGATTCATGGTATCCAATCGAGGAATCGAGATCAACCCCGACAAGATCAAAGCCATCAAAGATATCACAGTTGTGGACAACGTGAAGGCCGTGCAAAGATTAACCGGACGCATAGCCGCCCAGGGGCGATTCATCTCGAGGTCCTCCTATAAGAGCCACTGATTTTTTTCACTACTGAAGAAGAAGAATAACTTTTCATGGACCCCGGAGTGCCAACGAGTCTTGGAGGAACTCAAGCGGTATCTATCGAGCCCACCACTGCTTCACACGCCAACGACAGACGAACAACTATACCTGTACTTGGCAGTATCGGAGATAGCAGTAAGTGAAGTCCTAGTCCGGGAAGAGCAAGATACACAATTTCCAATTTACTATGTTAGCAGGACTCTAGGTGAGGCCGAAACTAGATACCCTCACCTAGAAAAATTGGCGCTCGCTTTGCTAAGCGCCTCTAGGAAGCTGAAACCATATTTTCAATGTCATCCTATATGTGTTGTGACTACTTACCCATTGCGAAATATAATGCATAAACCCGAGATCTCGGGATGATTGGCCAAATGGGCCATAGAGATCAGCGGGTACGATATTGAATATCGACCCCGGATCGCCATTAAATCTCAAATATTGGCAGACTTCGTGGCCGACTTTACGCTGGCCCTAATACCCGAGGTCGAAAGAGAGTTATTGGTGAACTCGGGGGCATCCTCGAGGGTCTTGACCCTCTTTACGGATGATGCCTCGAACGCAAAAAGGTCCGGACTTGGCATCGTATTGAAGCCACCAACTAGCAATGTAGTTAGATAATCTATTAGGACTGTGAAATTGACTAACAACGAGGCCGAATATGAGTCCATGATTACATGTCTCGAACTAGCCAAAAGCTTGGGAGCGGAGGTGATCGAAGCTAAGTGTGACTCCCTCCTCGTGGTGAACCAAGTTAATGGGACGTTCGAGGTCAGAGAAGAACAAATGCAAAGGTACCTAGATAAGTTGCAGGTAACATTATATCGGTTCAAAGAATGGAATTTGCAACATGTACCCCGGGATCAAAACAGTGAGACCGATGCCCTTGCTAACTTAGGATCATCGGTCAAGGACGACGAGTTCAACTCGGGGTCAGTCGTACAACTTATGAGATCGGTAGTGGAGGAGGGCCATGACGATATTAACTCAACGAGCTTAACTTGGGACTGGAGAAACAAATATATAGAATATCTAAAGACCGTAAAACTGCCCTCAGATCCAAAAGAATCGAGGGCCCTGCGTACGAAGGCAGTTCGATTTACTTTGTCCGAAGACGGAACCCTGTTCAGAAGAACATTCGATGGCCTGCTCGCGATATGTCTATGACCGGGAGACACCGATTACGTTCTGAGGGAAATCCACAAAGGCACCTGTGGAAATCATTCAAGCACCGAATCATTGGTTTGAAAAGTAATCACTACTACTGGATCGATATGGAAAAAGACGCGATGGAGTCGTACGAAAATATGATGAATGTCAAAGACATGCTCTGATGATTCATCAACCCGGGGAGCTGCTGCATTCGATTCTGTCACCATTGTCATTCATGAAGTGGGGAATGAATATCGTTGGCCCCCTTCTATGGGCACCTGGTAAGGCTAAATTTATATTGTTTATGACTGACTATTTTTCTAAAAGGTAGAAGCCCAGGCATACGAGAAGGTCAGGGAGAAGGAGGTCATCGAATTCATTTGGAACCACATCATATGCCGGTTCAGAATGCCGGCCGAGATCGTGTGCGACAACGGGAAACAATTCATCGGTAACAAAGTAAGCAGGTTTCTCGAAAACCACAATATCAAAAGGATCTTATCAACACCCTATCACCCTAGTGGGAACGGACAAGCATAACCGACCAAAACAATCATACTCCAGAACCTCAAAATGAGGTTAACTGATGCCAAAGGAAAATGGAATGAAATTCTGCCCGAAGTCTTATGGGCATACCATACGACCTCAAAGTTCAGTACCGAGGCCACCCCGTTTTCGCTGGTTTATGGCGCCGAAGCTCTAATACCGATCGAAGTCAGAGAACCAAGTCTCAGATTCCAATATGCAACCAAGGAATCAAACGACGAGCCCATGAATACAAGCCTGGATCTATAAGATGAAAGGTGCGAAGCCGTTCTTGTTCGATTGGCCGCCAAAAAGCAGCGAATCGAGAGGTATTACAATCGAAAATCTAACCTTCAACACTTCAATGTTGTGGACTTGGTATTAAGGAAAGGAAGTTGGGGCCGAACTGGGAAGGTCCGTATCAAATTATCGAGATCACCAGAAAGGGGTCCTACAAAGTCGGTGTAATGAACAGCGAGCAACTACCGAACAACTGGAATATAACTTACTTGAAACGATATTTCTGCTAAGGTACGGCCCCATTCATTTCTTTTATTTTTGAACTAACACTTGCAGGTAACAAGCAAGGAATGATATAATTTTTAGGCCTAAAGCACGCGTTGCACTCTTTTTCCCTTGAACCGTTTTTGTCCCAAATGGGTTTTCCAGCGAGGTTTTAATGAGGCAACAATAAATCGTGATAACTTAGAATTGATGGCCGGTTACGAACCGGTATCGAAGATCACGACAACAGTGTTCGAGGCCTCTCTACGATCGGCCCCGAACACTAGGGGCATTACCCTCGGATAACGACTTTAGCAAGGCAAGAAACTTTATGATTGAATGGTCTCAGCTCGATCGATAGGATTAATGTAAGGGCCAAACGGTCAAATAAACCATGCCCGCATAGACTGCTTAAGCCCTGGCACAAAACTTTTACACATGTGTAACTATTACGCAAAAGAATAAAAAGAAGTCTCTACCTTGCGGATAAATATCTTGTCCCTTAAAATTTCTCTTTTTTCTTTCCTCTTAAGGAATTTCCTACATTCGATCCCCTAAAGGTATCGAGCCCAAGGGTCGCTTTTATCCGGGTTCAAACGATCACCCCCAATCGGGGACTGCCGTCCAAAAACAAACTCGGACGGCTCGGGCTAAGGGAGCCCGGGGGCACAAAACCTATTAGGCAACACCTGAACCTTAAAGGTTATGGCCATCCCCATTCGGGGACTGTTATCATAGGCAAGCCCGGATAACTCGAGGTGACAAGCCCACTTGGCAACACCAGAACTAAAAAGGCCACGACCATATTAAGTCTAAAAAAACAAGGCCTTGAAAAATTTCTAAATCGGTTCTAAAGGCTACCATCGGCAAACTATAGTCTAAAAAATTATAACTACTTTGGGGAAAACTTCTGGTCATACCGAACTCCCACGATGCCTTAAACAAAATAATGTCAAAGGCAAGGCGTGTTCGAACCACCGAACATGACCTAACTAGTTCATGCTAAGGCATTTCGACCTTTGCGAACATAAAGAATAAAGCAAAGAAAAAACAAAACTCAAAAATTGTTGAAGGGAAAAGGAAGCCTTGTATTATATATACATGAAGTCTTTACAAATGCCAAACGGCCTTGACAAAAAGCACAAAAGTACACAAGTACAAAAATATGAAAAATATACAAGGCACTTAAACGGCCTGGTCTTCACCAGAGCCCGCCTCATTACCAGGTTCTTCGGAGTCTCCTCTACCCTCGGATCCGCTAGAACCCTCGTAATCTTCCTCGAGATAAGCTAACTTCTTGGCCTCGGCTTCGAGCCCCTTAGCACTTTCAATTTCGGTCGACAAGTCGAAACCCCGAGCATGAATCTCCTCGAGGGCCTCCCTTCGGGATCGCCACTTTGCATGTTTGACGATATCCTTCGTTCGATCCTGGCCCGCCTCAGCATCGGCCTTGTATTGGGCCACCATCTCGTCGACATCGGCTTTAACCACCAAGACCACCGACTTGGCTGTTTCGAGCTCCATGGCAATATTTTCTCGATCAGAGACGACTGCACTTAGTTGAGACTAGAGCTCCTTAACATTTTGGCATGCACCTCAGTTTTTTCCTTTGCCACTCGAAGCTGGGTCTCTGCCGAAGTCTTCTGCACCCGAGCAGTCTCTTTTTCTGAGGCCAGACGGTCAATCATGCCTCTCCATTCGTCGGTCTCGACCTTGACAACATCCATCTCAGCTCGCAGTTGGGCTCGACCGGTCGATTTTTGGTTGGACCTTCGGATTCCGACCATTATTCACTGAGCCTAGCTTGTCGTTACTAACCTCAAATATTTTACCTGCTCGGCCAGATCGGCATGCTCCTTCCAAGCAACCTACAGCTCAGCTCGGAGGCTCTTAGCCTCCCCTTCAAACTGCTCGCTGAGAAGTTTATAAGCATTTATCTTCTCAGTGAGCCCTCAGACCTCGGCTTCGAGCTGTTTTAGCTCATCCCAGTATCGGAAAAAAGTCTCATGGTAAAGTACTGAGGCCTACAAGCACAAAGAGAAAATGTAAGAGTTATCTATAAAATAGCCTAAGTACAAATTGAAAACCATCGAGGAATATCTAAAGATTACCCGGTTTAACGCCTGTTGTGCTTCGTTAAACAGACAGGGTGCATCCACCTCGTTCATCTTGGCATGATCATCCTTGGTCACCAGACACTGAAGATAACTGGCCACCCTTACGGGGGCGGAGAGGACCCAGACGTCCTCCGGAAAGGAGATAACGATGGATCGTTTTCGGCCAGGATCCACACTCGGAGCAGGGAATTGATTGACCAGTTTGGGGCTCGAGGAAGGTCCGCTTGCTCCCAAAGATGGGCTCTTCCTCAGTATCTCTAATTCACCCAACCCGGTGACGTCCTCCATGGCCGTAGAGTCAACTCCGTCAAAAAACCCGCAGAAGGGGTCGTCCACTCCATGGACCCCCTCATTGGGGAGTCCTCTAGCCGTTTGGGCCTCGTTGTACATGGACTTAGTAAACGAGGGTGACTCGGTAATCTCTATCACACCGAGTGCTTCTTTCAGGGCATTGCCCACATCCCGGGAAGCTTCGGTCCTGGCCTCCTCCTCGACCTCCCTAACTTGATGGAGATCGGTATCGCCTACCTCTGGTTCAGAGGCCCCTTGCCTTTCGAGCCGCGATGACACACTGGCCATCAGATCGAAGGCTTCTACTTCTCCTTCTCCTTCTCCTTCGGATTCGTCCCTCAGCCGATAGAGTGAATCCGGAGATGGTGCTCGAGCACTGGTGATTTCTTTGGATTTACGCACCAACCTTCTCCTTGGCTTCTTTTTCTCTGAGCTCGGAGAACTTGGAGTCCTTTTTCTTTTCTTCTCTTCACCCTAACTCAGAGCAGGGGACTCGGTGGGGAAATCATTGCTACCGGATGGGGGCCTCATTTTGACATCCTTGGATAAACAAACAAAAAGAAATAAAGAAGTGAGAACTTAATGATGCAAAAAGGAAACCAAATATTACTCATGAAAGAGATCCCACCGTACGAACAGGCCTCCCATCGGCCCTTTGAAGGCCCGCACTACGAACGCTCGGAATAAGGCCTTTGTAATACGATGCCCTTGACCCACTCCTTGAGTCGAGGAACTGCATTCAGGATCCAAGCAACAGCTGCACCACCACAGAACACCGATAAGAAGAAAGGAAAAAAGTGATAAATTAAATCTTGGAAGAAAAATTATACTTACGTGACATGTTCCACTTCTCAGGGAATGACATGTGCTTGGCCAGGATCAAGTCTTGTAAAGCCTTACTCGAACGAAACAGCCTAGCCAACCTTGATCCCGATCTTCGTCGATACTCAAAAATAGGGCTTTACAAGCCCGACGGGCGAGCTTGATCAGTCCCCCCGATAGAGTCGGGGATTGTATAAACGCATGAGGTGGTCGATAGTGAAAGGGCGAGGAGGATTATGATCCTCGAGAAAGAAGGGTGAATTTGACCAAGGGTTACCTCGTATCTTTTGCAAAAGTTGATGATAACCGGGTCCAAGGGGCCCAACGTGAAGGGATAACTGTATACACTTAAAATCCCTCGACGTGGGTGGTAATGGCTTCGTCAGGTTCAGGAATCACCCCATATTTGTCAACCCAGTTGCAATCTTTTTAGACTTTGGAGAGAATATCCTCGGTGATCGAGCAGATGTGCCTCGAGACCTCCTCGCACCGACCTGGTACGGAGGAAGGCTTATCGACCTTAAAATCAACATTAACCGAGCAGCCCCCGGGGATAAACATTTTTAGAGGAGGTTCCGGTACCGGTTCCTCGACAGCAGTATGCGAGACGACTTCCTCGGTAGCCGGCTGCGAGGTAGAGGGAGTTTCTTTTTGGGGAACGGATTTTGAAGTCTTCATATTTCTTTGAAACATAGAGAAAACATGAGGAAAAAGAAGAAGTTAAAAGAGTACACTTAATGAGAATATAAGTGCTTGAAAGTATTGAAATTTCTTAGACACGAGGGCAGAAGGCTTGGATGTAAAGTTTGAATGAACAAATAAAGGGGTATTTATAGTTTTCCAGTGACGGTTCACATCTGGGAGTGGCCGACCGGCAACTAACAAGTATTTAATGCCATTAAGACTAGACCGACAGGACGTTTCAACTATTTTTGTCATTTCTGTCACGGTATATCGAAGTGAGAATCGGGAGCTCATATCGTTTCTCGTCATCTACTCTCCGAAAAATGAGGGGACTATCTGTATACGGGTAAAATCGAGCTCGTAGTATACCCTAGCGTCTGACATGATAGGCCGGGCTTGATACATGGCAATAAAGGACTGAAGATCGTCCCCAAGCCTCACCGGGTTAGCAACCGGGACCAAACACCTGCCTTCGATAACACCGAGGCTGTGACCCCGGATTCGGTCCTGGTTCAAACGACCTCGAAGAAACATTGTTAGCATAACAGAAGACCGAAATATCCATGGCCGGTCGGATATTACGGTGAGAATCTCGACACGTATCAATAAGGAACCGCCAATTAGCAAATCAAGAGATTATTTTACCTTTTATAGAGTTGTAACTAATGCAGGACTCCACTACTATATAAATGGGGTCTGATTATTTGTAAAACACATTGTAACACGTATTCTAAAGCAATGCATTATTATTCTCTTTAATCTCTTATTCTTCTGTGTCTTGATACCGATCGAAGTACGTCCGGCTCAAGGGTGGCTAACCTTATAAGGCTGAAATTATCCAATTCGTGTGGTTTGTATTTACTTTATCGCTATTTATTTTAATTGCAATTTAATTTATCGTTTTGTGTCAAGTTAATCCACGTATGATTAAAACCACTTACAAATTCAATTGTTATCCGATTTTAAGGGTAAACAAATATACGATCAGAGTATCATGCTTAAATGCGCACAAGTCCAATCTAACGTAATACAACAAATAGTCAAACAAGTAGGCTATTTTTATTCAAATACAAATGTTTTTGACGGGGACTTAGGCTAGAACTCATGCTCATGCCTTGTTAGTTTACCGTCTAAGATTAACATTGGGCCTTTCCATACAAGAACTTTGGGAGGGAAAAAATTAGCACGCACTCACAGATATTATTGATTTTTCCTATTTGGAAGCAACGAATAGGTCCGGGAGCGCTTCGATCTCGCTAGCATCCAACGGAAACTCATCAATTTCATCGCGCCATAGATTCATCTCATTGCGATCAATGGAGCGGGTCACCCGCCAAATCACACTGCTACACTTAAAACCCGACACAAATACAATCTGCCACAATGCGTCTCCCTTTTTTACACTACCTTTCGCCTCCGCATAAGCCACTCCGTACCATATCAAACTGCTGGAACTGTTACCAAACCTGTACAATGTCATTCTAGAAGCTTTCATTTGTTCATCGCAAAATCCCAATTTCTTCTGCAAATCATCTAGTACAGGTTTCCTGCCAACGTGTGGGAAGAAATGTGTATACGGTCGAAATAGATTTCAGCCTTGGCATGTCCGATCGAGTTTGAAGGGTGATGTATCGAAGTAAGATTCCGAAGGGGGGACGAACTAACCTCGAACCTGGGGAGGACGATCCGTGTCGAGATCGATATCATAATCAAACTCGAATAAGAATCGAACCATGATGCAGGGTAGACCTATCATGCTGATAATCCAGAGACCAACCAACATTGACCTGGAATCAATTCGAGGGCTCGAACCAGGATCGAGCTCGAACCAAGATCACAAGTTCGAGCCGAAATCAAGCTCAAACCAAAATCGAGGATTCTAAGCAAGATCGAGCTCGCAGACAAAAGCTGTTGCAATCCCACTAGAGAGAATCTTGGCAGAAATTATGGAAAAGCTAACTTATTATGGGTCTCCCACTGAATGTTTATTTTATTATGCTTGGAGCCTAATCCTTCCACTATAAAAGGGCTTGGTTATCATTTCTGTAGGACAAGTTTTCTGAGACTTACATTGTAATAAAAGTACTAAATTCTTCTACAGCAAAGAATCGCTCTTTCAGTTTCTTAGATTGATTCTATTTGTCGAATCCTAAGGTTCATTGTTCTTGATAACCTTATCTAGATTGCATTCTCTCCAATCTACATTTACATTTTTATTTATCCTTGCATTTTGTATCAAATTACGCCACATATCCTCGGAACTGCATATAAATTTAACTCTATCCATTTTTCGGGTAAACAGTTTGGCGCCCACCATGGGGCCGAGGATAACAGTGGTCATTTGATACAAATCTGAAAAAACATGCCATTGTGCTTTGCACTTATTTCCAAAAACATCTTGAATTTCGGATCAGCTACAAATAACCACCGATCGAATGGCTTCACTGATCGATTACGAAGCCGGCCTTCAAGATGAAACCAACAACTTGGCACCTGAGGCTTGAATCGAAGTAACCGAAATTCGAGCCAAAATACCATTGGATATCAATTCACAAATAGCTTTGGAGGCGAACCAGCGTTCCGAATCGGAAAGAAGCATTTAGGGTGGTACTCAATCCGTAGCCCGAGACACTCAAAACCCAGGGGAAGTCGGGGCCAGCTTACGTATGTTCTTCGAGATGCTGCAAGCCCAACAAGTAGTGATAGCTCAGCTACAGAGCCAAACTCACGCACAAAGCAGGCTGGTTTCCAATCCACTTCGAGAAGTCACCCCCAGAACAGAGCCTGCCATAGTGAAATCTAACGAGCAAGAATCGGGGACTACTCCCGGAATTACTAAATTGCTCGAGGAACTCACAAAACGAGTCGAAGCCAACGACAAGAGGGTGGAAACGTACAATGCCAGGGTCAACCAAATCCCGAGGGCTCCACCAATGATAAAGGGGCTTGATTCGAAAAAATTCATACAAAAGCCTTTTCCGTCGAGTGCGGCACCGAAGCCAATCCCCAAAAAATTTCCGTATGCTTGAAATTTCCAAATATAACGGTACGACCGATCCTAACGAATATGTCACCTCTTACACATGTGCCATAAAAGGCAACTATTTGGAAGACGATGAGATCGAATCTGTGCTGTTGAAAAGGTTCGGGGAGACCCTCTCGAAAGGAGCTATGATCTGGTACCATAATTTATCGCCGAATTCCATCGATTCTTTTTCCATGTTAGCAGATTCATTCGTAAAGGCATATGATGGTGCCATAAAGGTTGCAACAAGGAAATTAGACCTCTTCAAAGTAAAACAAAGGCAGGATGAAATGCTGAGGGAATTCGTATCCCGATTTCAAATGGAATGCATGGAATTACCCCCGGTCACAGATGACTGGGCCGTACAAGCCTTCACCTAAGGGTTGAATGAGCTAAGTTCGACAGCATCACATCGGCTGAAACAAAATTTGATCGAGTATCCAGCGGTAACTTGGGCAGATGTGCACAACCGATATCAATCGAAAATTTGGGTGGAGGATGATCAGTCGGGAAGCCCCGTACGGACCCGTTCATCAGAACAGGACAGTTATTAAAAATCAAAAGCAGATCGACAGAGAACAAAGGTCGAACAAAGACCGATATCGATCGTACATCGCAGATCGGGTGAACAACGGTTCAGCACGCAACGCAGTTCAGAACAGTCAAAGGATTGATCGAGGACAAAATTCTCAGGGGCTTATGAGTAAGAGTGGCTTCGATAAATATGCCGATCCTATAGAAGCACCTCGATTATCAGAATATAACTTCAGCATTGGTGCATCCACTCTCGTGTTGGCCATCGGACAGATCAAAGACACTAAATGGCCTCGACCAATGCAGACTGATCCTGCCCGAATAAATCCCAATAAAACGTGCGAATATCATGGTACCCATGGCCACCAAACGGAAGATTGCAAGCAACTAAGAGAGGAAATAGCTCGCTTATTTAACAAAGGGCACCTTCGGGAGTTTCTGAGTGATAGGGCAAAGAGCCATTTTAGAAGTAGGGATTTCAGCAAGCAAAACGAGTAAGAAGAACCGCAACACGTCATCCACATGATCATCGGCGGCATCGATACCCCTTAGGGACCAATGCTGAAACGCACTAAAACATCGATGGTGAGGGAAAAATGATCTCGAACTCAAGATTACGTACCCATGGGGACTCTATCCTTTGATGATGAAGATGCAGAGGGGGTCATCCAACCTCACAACGACACACTGGTAATATCCATACTCGTGAATAAAACTAAAATTAAGCGTGTGTTAATCGATCTAGGTAGTTCGGCCAATATCATCCGATTGAAGGTAGTTAAGCAGCTCGGCCTACATGATCAGATCGTACCCACAACTCTGGTCCTAAACGGGTTTAATATAGCATGCGAAACCACCAAAGGTGAGATAGTCCTACTAATAAATGTGGCCAGAACCATCCAGGAAACAAAGTTTCACGTGATCGAAGGCGATATGAGATATAACGCCTTTTTTGGAAGGCCATGGATCCACAACATGAGAGCTGTGCCTTCGACCCTACACTAGGCCCTCAAATTCCCGACGTCGGGAGGTGTCAAAATGGTGTACGGAGAACAACCAGCCGCGAAAGAAATGTTTGCCGTCGATAAAGCTAAACTAGTGTCCTCACTTTTGCCGATAAAAGGATCGGGCCCGGAAGGAGAACGGGACACCAAATAGCAATCACAGACATCAGCTTCAACCCAGCCAAACAACCTAAAAATCGAAGAGGATGTTGATCAAAGGGTCCCTCGATCTTTCGTGATTCCCGATGACTCCGACGCCACAAAATTGATGATCGAGGAGCTAGATCGAGTCATATCAATTGAGCACTGGCCCAAGCGAAAGGTATACTTGGGATGGGGTTGAGCCCTGAACTCAGGAAGGAACTCGTTCAATTTCTTATAGATAACATCGATTGTTTTGCCTGGTCCCATTTAGATATAACAGGGATCCTGTCGGACATAACGACGCATCAGCTAAGTTTGGACCCCAGGTTCAGACCGGTGAAGCAAAAGAGAAGACCCCAGTCCGATAGAAAGCACGCATTCATAAAGGACGAGGTAACCAAGCTTCTCAAAGTAGGATCCATTCGGGAGGTGAAATATCCCGAATGGCTAGCCAACGTAGTTGTAGTCCCTAAAAAAGGGAACAAACTTAGAATGTGTGTGGACTATAAGGATTTGAACAAATCATGCCTCAAAGATTCCTTTCCGCTGCCCAATATCGATCGCATGATCGAGCCACGGCCGGCCACGAGATCCTCACTTTTCTCGATGCCTATTCCGGGTATAATCAAATCCAGATGAACCCGGAGGACCAGGAAAAGACTTCATTTGTCACCAAATATGGAACGTATTGTTATAATGTGATGCCCTTCGGGCTAAAAAATGCAGGGGCTACTTACCAACGCCTAGTAAATAAAATATTCGAAGAACAAATAGGAAAATCAATGGAAGTTTATATTGATGACATGTTAGTTAAGTCCCTGCGTGCAGAGGACCATTTAACTCATTTGCAGGAAACGTTCGAGATTTTAAGGAAATACAACATGAAGCTCAACCCCGAGAAATGTGCTTTCGGGGTCGGTTCGGGCAAGTTCCTCGACTTCATGGTGTCACATCGGGGAATAGAGATTAAACCCAATAAAATCAAGGCCATCGAAGACATCATTGTTGTGGACAGCGTGAAGGCCGTACAAAGGCTAACGGGTCTGATTGCCGCCTTAAGCCGGCTCATCTCAAGATCATCTGATCGAAGTCATAAATTTTTCTCTCTACTCAAAAAGAAGAATGATTTTTCTTGGACCCCGGAGTGCCAACAAGCATTAGAAGAACTAAAGCGATATCTATCAAGTCCACTACTGCTTCACACTCCAAAAATAGATGAGAAACTTTATTTGTACTTGGCAGTATCGGAAGTCGCCGTAAGCGGTGTCCTAGTTCGAGAAGAGCAAGGTAACCAATTCCCCGTTTATTATTCGAGTCGAACCTTAGGAGAGGCGGAAACTAGATATCCGCTCCTAGAAAAATTGGCACTTGCACTGATAAGCGCCTCAAGAAAGTTAAGGCCGTACTTTCAATGTCATCCCATATATGTGTTGTCCACTTACACGCTTCGTAATATTTTGCACAAACCCGAGTTATCAGGTCGACTGGCCAAATGGGCCGTCGAACTTAGTGGGTACGATATCGAATATCAACCCCACACGACCATCAAGTCTCAAATTTTAGCAGACTTTGTGGCAGATTTCACACCAACCCTCATACCCGAAGTCAAAAAAGAACTGTTGAAATCAGGTACATCATCAGGGGTATGGATCCTTTTTACGGACGGGGCTTCGAACGTAAAAGGGTCCGGGCTGGGCATAGTTTGAAACCACCCACGGGTAGCACTATTAGGCAATCTATTAAAAATATCAGGTTGACTAACAACGAGGCCGAGTATGAAGCCATGATTGCAGGTCTCGAGCTAGCTAGAAACTTGGGAGCAGAAGTAATTGAAGCCAATTGCGACTCCTTGCTGGTGGTGAGTCAAGTAAACAAAACCTTCAAAGTTCGAGAAGGTAGAATGCAAAGGTATTTAGATAAACTGCTTATAACTTTGCACCATTTCAAACAATGGACTTTACGGCATGTACCACGGGAACAGAATAATGAGGCCGATGCACTTGCCAATTTGGGGTATCGGTCGAGGTAGATGATACGGGCTCGGGGAATGTTGTTCAACTTTCGAGATCGGTAATCGAAGAAGGTCACGCCGAAATAAATTCTACAAGCTTAACCTGGGATTGGAGAAACAAGTATATTGAATACTTGAAAAGCGAAAAACTCCCATCGGACCCTACAGATTCCAGAACCCTATGGACCAAAGCTGCTCGATTCACGTTGGCTTCGGACGAAACGTTGTACCGAAGAACATTCGATGGACCGTTGGCAGTATGCTTGGGTCCGGGTGATATCGATTACGTCCTACGGGAAGTGCATGAGGGTACTTTCGGGAATCACTCTGGAGCCGATACATTAGTTCGAAAAATAATCAGAGCAGGGTATTATTGGATCGATATGGGAAAAGATGCGAAAGAATTTGTTCGTAAATGTGACAAATGTCAAAGGTTTGCACCGATGATCCACTAGCCCGGAGAGCAACTCCACTCAGTCCTATCCCCGTGGACATTCATGAAATAGAGAATGGATATCGTCGTCCCTCTGCCATCGACCCCAGGTAAAGCCAAATTCATTTTGTTTATGAATGGCTATTTTTCTAAATGGGTTGAAGCGCAGGCATTCGAGAAAATAAGAGAGAAAGAAGTTATAGACTTTATTTGGAATCATATCATATGCCGATTCGGGATACCCGCCGAAATAGTATGTGACAATGAAAAATAATTCGTTGGCGGCAAAGTAACAAGATTCCTCGAAGACCACTAGATAAGAAGGATAATGTCGATGCCATACCATCCCAGTGGGAATGGGCAGGCCGAATCAACAAACAAAACTGTCATTCAAAACTTAAAGAAGAGGTTGAACGACGCTAAAGGGAGATGGAGAGAAATCCTGCCCGAAGTCCTTTGGGCATATCGGACAACGTCAAAATCCAGTACGGGGGCGACCCCGTTCTCCTTAGTATATGGGTCCGAAGCATTGATACCAGTCAAAGTTGGTGAACCCAGTGCCAGATTTCGATTCGCGATGGAAGAATCAAATAACGAGGCTATGAATATAAGCCTCGAACTATCGGACGAAAGACGAGAAGCTGCTCTCGTCCGAAAGGCCGCCCAAAAGCAGCGAATCGAAAGATATTATAATCGAAGAACCAAGCTCCGCCATTTCAAGACAGGGGACTTAAAAATTACCATCAATACCCGAAATTCGAATGAAGGGAAGTTAGGACTGAATTGGGAAGGACCATATCAGGTACTCGAGAACATCGGAAAGGGGTTGTACAGGATCGGCATTATAAACGGCAAACAGCTATCAGGAAGTTGGAATGTATCACATATAAAACGGTACTACTTCTAAGGTACAACATTTCCATATTCATTTATATCTCAAAACTGACCACTGCAGAAGTCCGAACAAGGGACGGATCTCTCGCTAGAAAGCACGCATTGCACTCTTTTTCCCTTAGACCGGTTTTATCCCAAATGGGTTTTTCGGCAAGGTTTTTAATGAGGCAACCATTGATCGTGCAGCATTTACGACAATATCTGAGGTCCCGCAAGAAAGTTATTTCATAGCAACAGGGTCCCAATAGGAAAACCTGTAAGAGCCAAATGGTCGAAGCGAACCATGCTCATATAGATTGGCCCGAACCCAGGCGTGTAATAACGTGCGAAGAAAGTTCTCTTCTTTATCGGCATCTTATATCCAATGAAAATTCCTCTATTTTGAGATTTATTGTGCAATCAGAATTAAGATACACTCGACCAAGCCTACGGGCTATTTTTATTTCGAGTTCGAGCAAACACTCACTCGACCATTAAGCCTACGGGCTACATTACTTCGAGTTCGAATCATTCACTCGACCAAGCCTACGGGCTATTTTTATTTCGAGTTCGAGAAAACACTCACTCGACCATTAAGCCTACGGGCTACATTACTTCGAGTTCGAATCATTCACTCGACCAAGCCTACGGGCTATTTTTATTTCGAGTTCGAGCAAACACTCACTCGACCATTAAGCCTACGGGCTACATTACTTCGAGTTCGAATCATTCACTCGACCAAGCCTACGGGCTATTTTTATTTCGAGTTCGAGCAAACACTCACTCGACCATTAAGCCTACGGGCTACATTATTTCGAGTTCGAATCATTCACTCGACCAAGCCTGTGGGTTATTTTTATTTCGAGTTCGAGCAAACACTCACTCGACCATTACGCCTACGAGCTACATTACTTCGAGTTCGAACCATTCACTCGACTAAGCCTACGGGCTACATTATTTTGAGTTCGAACCATTCACTCGACTAAGCTTACGGGCTACATTACTTCGAGTTCGAATCATTTATTCGACTAAGACTACGGGCTACATTAATTCGAGTTTGAATCATTTATTCGACTAAGCGTACAGGCTACATTAATTCGAGTTCGAATCATTCACTCGACTAAGCCTACGGGCTACATTTTCGAGTTCAAGCAAACACTCGCTCAACCATTACGCCCACGGGCTATATTTCTTCAAGATCGAATCATTGACAACTAATAAGCCTAAAGGGCTACATTGCCCCAAGTTTGAGTAAACGCTCGCTCGGTTACAGAGGCTACGAGGTCTAAATTTGATTAAGTTGTTTAAAACACTGTGGAAACATTCATAAGGCGAATAAAGTCCTCGCAAGACGGGAAACAAAAACAGAAGCAAGTCGGCAAAATGGGAGATATGTATATACACAAATTTATCTGCATGGGTGATTATAACGTAAAAACTAAGAACTAAATTTCTCGACCAGGAGCGGTCTCTTCTTCATCAGGTTCCCCCCCATTTTCGGATCCGCTCTTTCTCCCATCGTCATCGTCATCACTATCAGAAACCAGAGCTTCAGCATCAACTTCGAG
The DNA here is from genome assembly GCF_000390325.3 of Nicotiana tomentosiformis. Classification (NCBI taxonomy): domain Eukaryota; kingdom Viridiplantae; phylum Streptophyta; class Magnoliopsida; order Solanales; family Solanaceae; genus Nicotiana; species Nicotiana tomentosiformis. Next base: position 105,763,070 of record NC_090812.1, read on the forward strand.
TTATTTTGCCCTTTTTATCTCTTCAGCGAGATCGAAGCCACGAGCATAAATCTCCTCGAGAGTTTCCTTTCTGGATTGGCACTTAGAAAGTTCGGCGACCCAATGCGCTCGACTATCAGCGGACTCGGCTGCCTCTCTTGCCTGGACTTGGGCAGCTTCAGCATCGGCCCGATAGACGGCCACGAGCGCATCCGCATTGGCCTTTCCCTTTTCAGCATCGGATTCGGCCTTGGGGAGTACAGAGGCCAACCGAGCCTCAAGCTCATCAATTCTTCTTGCTTGAACTAGGCCTTTTTCCTTCATTTTTTGAAGTTGGGTTTCGGACGATGATAACTGGGCTCGAGCAATCTCTTTTTCTATAGCAAAGCGGTCCATACCTTCTTTCCACCGCAAGGACTCCATCCTTATCACGTCAACCTCCTCACGAAGCTTCCCGATCATCACAATTTTTAGCTGCTGTTGTGAGACCAAAATGTTAGCTATCATTCCAGTATCAAGCCTATAGGCTTTCAAAAGCATCATTACCTGCTCAGACAAATCATTCTGATCTCGATAAGCCTTGGCCAGCTCAACTCGAAGGTCTTTTATTTCCTCATCTCTCTGCCCTAAGGAAAGTCTAAGGGAGTTCCTCTCTTCAGTATCGCGGTGTAGGTCATCCACGTATCGATGTAGCTCATTCTGGGAACGAGAACATTGTTCTCGATGGACTGCCGCTGCCTACAAAGAAACAAGAAGCAAAGTTAATGAAAAACGAACATAAAGATAGTATCGACAAAATAATTTTAAAGGCTCACCTGATTCAAAGCCTGTCACAATCCGTGAAAAAAATCTGACTCATCACCGGCACCGGCAACGTCCTCAATACCGGTAAACAGGTCACGAAACAGATCTTCTTCATCGTGAGGCCTGTCTAGATCGAGGGCTCCCGGAGCTTGAGCTTCCCGAATCACCCTTGCGGAAAAAGCGGGAAAGGTAGGCGAATCCTCAATCGCTGCTGCCCCAAATGACTCACTTGGAGCGTTCCCCTCGGCTCGGAGGGGTTCGAGGGGCTCTTCGATCGTATCCCCTGCCGGTTCACTCCGATAAGAGGCATCTTCGACATCCGATAGTTCAGGGACTCTACCTGAATCTTTCTCCGGTATATCTTCAGTTCGAGGCGGAGCCTCATAGAGCATCATCGATCCAGCCGGCGATGAGGCATCGGTGGCTCTCTTCATTCGGACCGCCAGCGCGGACTCATTATTCTCTTCTTCTTCTTCTTCTTCTTCTTCTTCTTCTTCATCTTCATCCCTTAGATGCAGAATGGATTCCACGATCAAAGGAATGACATTCTTGTTCGGCTTACGAGTCGTCCTCTTCTTCAGTTTTGGATATTCAGGAACCGAGGCTCTCTTCCTTTTATTTTCCTTCACCGGCTTTGGGACAAAGGTCGAAACATTCTCCTCATTGGACAGGGGCCTCAAGACCACGTCTTTACCCAAACCTACATATGGGAAACCTTATAAAAAATATTTTGAGAAACGCCTCATTCGGATCATCAGAGTCCGAGAAATGAGCTTACCGTGATTTTTGGCCTCCCACCGACCCTTTGACAAATCACGCCATGAGCGCTCGGCGTATGTGGAGGTCGAAACAAGAGCTCGTACCCAGTTCTTAAGATCGGGAACCGCTCCGGGCATCCAGCGAACCGCTACATCACAAAAGGAGGAGTGTCGATAAGAGAATAAATGGAAGAACAAAATAGAAGCAACAACAAGATCACACTTACGTTTCATATTCCACTTCTCGGGAAAGGGCATCTTTTCAGTCGGAATCAGGTCCGAAGTCCTTACTCGAACGAACCTCCTCATCCAACCCCGGTCCATGTCCTCGTCAATACTCGAGAACAGAGCCTTAGTAACCCGACGCTGGAGTTTTATTAACCCTCCTAAAAAAAGTCGGGGACGGTACAGCCGGATAAGATGATCGAGGGTGAATGACATCTCCTCGATTTTGCTCACAAAATATCAGATCAGGATAACGATCCGCCACAAAGAAGGATGGACCTGGCCTAGGGTTACCTGATATTGTCGATAGAAGTCAATAATGATGGAATCGAGGGGACCCAAAGTGAAAGGGTAAGTATATACATTCAAAAACCCTTTCACGTAAGAAGTGATATCTTCGTCAGGGGTAGGTATTATTATTTCTTTTTCACCTCAATTGCAATCCTTCTTTAACAGATCGAAGTGCTTCTCGGTTATCAAACACATGTACCTCGATATCGGCTCACACTGGCCAGGGACCGATGAACCTTTATGAACCTTAAAATCTGAAGTAAGGACACACGCCCCGGGAACACACTCCTCAGGCCGTAGTTCTGCCGGTATCTCATCGGCGACACACTGTGAAGATGAAGCCTTCTCTTTCTGAGGAATGGTTTGCGATGTTTTCGCCATTTTTGAATTCAAAAGTAAGGAATAGAAGAAAGTGACAGAGATTTGGTAGAATTGAAGAGGGGTTTTTGCAAAAATGAATCACAACTTTACTGGTAAGTTGGAGAGTACGAAGAAGAACTTGGGAAATTTTGGAAGATAGAAGATGTAAAAATGGTAAAAGATAAAAGTAAGGGTTATTTATAGGTTCAAACGATGGCGGTTAAGTATCAGTAGTGGCCGACCACCGCCTGACATGTATTAAATGCCTTGAAAGACTAAACCGACGGGACAGCTACGAGATGCGTCATGGTCGAACCCGATGGAAACGACAAGATATAATCCGATCTAGCTGTTGAAAATCATATCGTTTCTCGCCATATTCTTTCTGAGAAACGAGGGGACTATCTGTATACGGTCAAAATAGATTTCAGCCTTGGCATGTCCGATCGAGTTCGAAGGGTGATGTATCGAAGTAAGATCCCGAAGGGGGGACAAACTAACCTCGAACCCGGGGAGGCCGGTTCGTATCGAGATCGATATCATAATCAAACTCGAATAAGAATCGAACCATGATGTAGGGTAGACCTATCGTGCTGATAATCCAGAGACCAACCAACATTGACCTGGAATCAATTCGAGGGCTCGAACCAGGATCGGGCTCGAACCAAGATCAAAAGTTCGAGCCGAAATCAAGCTCAAACCATAATCGAAGATTCTAAGCAAGATCGAGCTCTCAGACAAAAGCCGTTGCAATCCCACTAGAGAGAATCTTGGCAGAAATTATGAAAAAGCTGACTTATTATGGGTCTCCCACTGAATGTTTATTTTATTATGCTTGGAGCCGAATCCCTCCACTATAAAAGGGCTTGGTTATCATTTCTGTAGGAAAAGTTTTCTGAGACTTACATTGTAATAAAAGTACTAAATTCTTCTACAGTAAAGAATCGCTCTTTCAGTTTCTTAGATTGATTCTATTTGTCGAATTCTAAGGTTCATTGTTCTTGATAACCTTATCTAGATTGCATTCTCTCCAATTTACATTTACATTTTTATTTATCCTTACATTTTGTATCAAATTACGTCACATATCCTCGGAACTGCGTATAAATTCAACTCTATCCATTTTTCGGGTAAACAAAGTGATTAATGGATTTGGAGAAATCAAGATTACAAGGCTCCACTTTACTTCCGGTGAGGAAGCGCCGCACTGTAATATTCATCAAATAACGGAATTTTTCAGATAGAGGAAGGACTACAGTGGATATGTTTGATCGAATGGTTTTTATAGCTGCGTATAAAAAGATCCTTGTTAATTGTGATTCCTCGATATCCTTCTTTATCTTCTTCCATGAAAATGCAGTTGTAGGATCGATCATTGTCTGTGGTTTGAGAACGGACGGTGTGGATGAGCTCATACTTAGAGGTGGTTTGATCGGACGGTTTGTTGGAAAGGAGGAGAGCGACCCCACCGACACGGAATATGCAATTGCTTAGCAATTTTGACCGATCATTGCCCTCGTATACGCTTCCTGTAGTGCTGTCGGTGGTGACTACTAGTGCACAAGAATTATCATGCACCTGCGCAATAATACATTAGGATGAGTTTAACTTTCATCTAGTACAAATTTATTTACATTATTAAGTTAATTAAAAAATAATAGTACATAATTATTCATGATTAGTTGTCGGAAGAATCACCTTACATAAGTTAAATCTATTATAAATTGATAAATGATGCTATTGCGTATTCAGAATTTCAAATGCATGGGTGCACTTAGGGGCGGATCAGTTCAATAGTTACGGGTTCCCGTAAACTCAGTAGCTTTTGTATAGAGCCTGTATCTGTATTGAAAAATTCATTAAATGTATAAAAATATTTAGCTAGGAACCCAGTCTATTAACTCAAAATTTTTGTAGGAACTCATAAACCTAAAATTCTGAATCCGCCTCTGAATGTACCATGAACGCCAAGAACCTGAGTTTTCAAGAGGGTTATTTTTTATTTAAGAATTTTAAAAGTCAAAACAAATATTACAGAAAGAGAAAAAAAAACAAAAAAGAAAACGTATGTTTAATTAGAAAAAGCGGCAGGGGCATGGAGATTTAACCTTATTTATTAATTAAAATATGATTTAAAGAAAAAAGAATACAGGGATTGATTCCCTAACTAAAGGGAATAAGATGCACCTCTTATCAATGTATTAAAATGCTCACTTGAACTTGAGTTCACCTATGTTAATTTAAGTATTTGAGCTGAAGTTCACTAATACTATACATAATTTAGGGAGAGATGGGTATTAGTGAACACACCTCTCCCATGTACATCCGCCCACGAGTGTGACTTCCTTAAGAGTTTTGCATTGACTATTACACTTTTAATATCAATTGAAGGTCTAAGAATTTAGTTTGACTTCTATTTTCAAGTTTTTTTAAAGTGAATTTGTAATAATACATATTTCCTACAATGAAACTTTTGAAACTTATGATTTAAAATAAGCTATAGATATTTATATGATTAAAATCTCATTAAGGATAAATGAAAAATTTAAAGTTAAACTAAGAAATTTGTGAGATCGACTAAAAAGTAAAGTATGACACATAAATTGAGACGAAGAAAATAATTCCTAGATATATAGTATTGATGGGGAAACCAACATATAGATGAGTCCTTGTGTGTTCATGAGATTGCAGTAACTTTCAAATTTTTTACACCTCCTGCTTGTTCCAAAAAGAATGACCAAATAAAACGTAGAAGAGTCAGAATATTTGATGAATATTTGATTTTCAGTATGTCCCCAGACGATTTTTCAATATTTGCATATGAAAGAACTACATAAACAGTACTATAAAAGAGAGGACACATAAAAGATTATGTATTTCAGATTCCATGCTGAGTTTCGTCAAAGTCGAGGATAAAATAGGATAGAGTAGAGTGTCTTAGTGAAATAATAAGGTACAAAACGAGGAAATGACCAATTATGGAGGGTCTTTTAGGGCTTAGAATTACTGAGGAATAAAAAGTACTGCCTCCGTCAATAGGTGGCATTTTTTAGATTTTGAGAATCAAGCAAATTAATTTTTATCGCGAATTTTTCAAAAAAAAAAAGAAGAAAAAAGAAGGTAATGACAATATAGTTTAATTAATAATGGCAAAATTATCACTTCATTTTTCAACTTAACATATATCCAAAAAAGAGTTACCAGTTGCAAGAGCCAAAAAAAAAACAAAAACAAATATAGCATGAAGAACAGTAAGATGTTGTAGTTGAGAGCAGAACCTTGAGCAGATTTTGGACAAGTCCTAAGGCGACAAGACCAGCGCTGCTCCCCATTCCTGTAATATTATAGCTGCGGATATCATCTCTGAGCTTGTAACGCTTCACTATTACACTGGACAATGATGGCATAATATTGAAGACACCAGAGACACAAACCAATATACCTATTTCCTCACATTTAACTCTAGTTTTCATAAGAAGTTCATCTATGGCTCCGAAAATCGCCATCTCCACTTCTTCCTTAGCAGCTTCCATGCTCATATCCGGAGGCTCTGTTAACAATCCTTTAGAAATATACGTTTTATCTCCTAAGCCAGATCTTTGTAAGATTCTGTCCATGAACTCCACTGAATCTTTGTTAAACTTTGAACTTCTGCTGCTTTTATCGAGAATTGTTCGTCTGCAAATTTGCTCATTTTTCGGGGGCTTGTGACATGCAAAATCTACCAGGAAAACTCTTGGCCTGGTGTTTTTGCAGAGAACGTACCAAAATAACAGTAGTACTAGTATTAAATTTGGCACTAAAATGTGAAACAGCTCAGGGCATAGCTGATCTTTCATTATAATCAATTCCATGAGATGGACAATTGAAAGAGTGTTTTAAAATAAGTGGGCGTAAGACGGGGCGTTTTATATATGCCTCGACGGGGCGTAAGTCCCATAGGTATTTAATTTTTAATATTTTATAAAATAATATAATGACAGTTAATATTTATAAACATGTAAAATTGCATAAAAATTGAAGAAAACTATATATATGTGTGCTCCATCCCCACAAAAAACTAATCAAAACAATATATTATACGTTACTTACAAGTACAAGTAATTTGAGTCTAAAAGAATAAAGTTTTCTATATGGAGGAACAAAAAGGATGATTAACCTGCAATTTGAACTTTGAATTTGCTGCTGTGAAGAAAAGTGTAGTTCTCTTTGTATTTGTAAAAAAAATTAAATAATTGTTGCTTTTGGGAGATATTAGCAGACTAGCGGACAAGATAAAAAATTAAAAAAATCATGAATTAGGGCTTAAATCAATAAAAAAGGTATTTATTTTTAAATTTAATACTTTTGAGTTCCTTTTAAACCTTTTGAGTAATTACCAAACTGACTTTTGAGAATTTGGGTATTATATGAAGGACTAATTCAACAAATTTTGTTTTAATTTGAAAAAGTCTCTAGGGCTTACTCCTTACTAAAGAAACGCGCCCGGGCGTACGCCCCAAATTGCGGGGCGTACGCCTCTTGAGACTTTCACCCCACACCATCGCCCCATGGCCGGCGTTTTTGGTACGCTTCGCCTCAGGGCTCGCCCCAGAAACACCTTTTAAAACAGAGTTGAAAGCATGGTGCTAAATTTCAGTATTTAAGTTTAGCTAGTTGCCGTGTTGATGAGTATCTCCACATTTCTTTCCCTTCTCTTTATAACATTTATGTCTAGGGTGTGATTGTAACGAAGTTTCGAGGAAAATAAGTGATTTTCTCTTTATTACTCAATCTGTTCACTTTTACTTGTCCATTATACTAAAATTATATTTTTATTTTTACTTGTCCACTATACTAAATCAAAAGAAAGACAATCTTTTTTTCTATTTTATCCTTATCATTAACTACTCATTCCTCAAATCATTTTCCAAGACTTTTGGAAACGCTATCATTATTATGAAATTGTAAAATACATATTTTATTTATTGTTTCTTAAGGGCATGAAAAGTTCAAATTGGATAACTAAATGTAAACGGAGGGAGTATTTTCTAGTGTTTGGTTAGTACGCGCATGAAAAATATTGTCCAAGTTTTATTTTTTTTAATAATTTAGGCAAATACTATAGAAAAAGTGGTCAAGCACGTGAGTCGAGGTCGAGGTCGAGGTTCGAGGGCAAAGTCAAAGTTTGGAGTGGGGATCTGAGGGTCGAGGTGGGTATCGATAGGTCAGGGATCGATGGTCAGTTGATCGGGGTTCGGGTTTGGGTTACGGGGGTCAAGATCGGCAGGTCGACGGTGGAGTTCTATAGTTGGGTGTCGGGGGTCAGGGGTCGAGGGGTGGGTGTTCAGGGGTCGAGATCGACAGGTCGGCGGTGGAATTCTATAGTTGGGTGTTGGGGTTCGGGGTTCAAGGGTCGAGCACATATCGACGATGGAATACTATAGTTAGGTGTTGGTATCAGGGCAGGTATACGTATTCAGGGGTCGGGTAGTAGGTGGGGGCTGAGGAGTGGCAAGGGTGGATTGGGTGGTTGGGATAAATGTGAAAATGATTGAAAGAAAATTTTGAAATATGTTTTCCCTCTTGTTGATAAAAAAGTCACTTTCTTGAAATTGTATGAAAATGAGTTCATAAAATAAATAAATAAATAAAGAAAGATATATAGTTTTAGCCACTCCCAAAAATAATAGTTGACAAAATAAATATTTTTGTATAGATGTATATTACATACAAAAAGATATACATATTTTATTCAATTTTTGGCTAAGGAATGCAATTAATTTCTGCCGGCAGTTTTACATTTTGGGCAAAAATAATTTCCCAAACATTAAGCCCATCGAACATGAATATGTTAAAAAATATTTTTTGGAAAGTATTTTCTTCCTACTAAACGCAGTAACCCTAAAGACGGAGAAACGGGGACTGTTGGTAACCCTAAAGACGTAGCAGGTGATACGTAACAAGCTTATATACCGAGTCCACCAATAATTTGTAGCATTTCCCAATGCAATATAATGTGGCCTATCCGTTTTCGATGGAAAGTCATGTTTTCCAATCTTGCATTCAGCTGCAATATAATGCGCTTAATACATAGACCCCACTAGGAACTGTATTATATTGAAGTCCTTGTTTTCACCATAACCTCTAGAACTCATCTTTATTACTACTACTACTATTCAACTACTGGAATTTATTCAAACACCAGCTTGCACAATCACATAAACTCTATGTAAATAATAATGTTGTGGTAAGTAGTTCTTTCATATTTTGTCACGACCCGAAATCCCAACCGTGAGATCGTGATGGCACCTGATGTTAGGCTAAAAATCCATATTTTCGCATGTAATTTGCCTTGCATTATACCTCAATCTTGTTAACTTTGGTGTAAATATTTGTGACTCGAGCGTAATAATGGTGTTTATATGTGTAGGAGTCAATTTAAAGTGATTTGGCAAACTTGCATGTAAAGTAAAGTAAAAACAGAAGAATTTGGAGGGAGTATGAGTTTGGTGCCACGCACCAACCAAAATGCTAAAGGCATAATGTGGAAAATTTCGGTGTCCTGGTTGGCGCCAGGCGCCAAGCGAGACGGCTAAGGACGAGTTTTACCCTACACGCCCCCAACATGTATAAAAGGGTTCTAAACCTATTTTTTAGGGTAGAGACGATTAGAGAGGCAAAGGGAGCCACCACTCTTGAGGGAGAGCCTCCACTCTTGAGGAAGAGAACACTTTGGGGAGGCAAGAACACCATAAGAGCAAGGAAAATGATTCAACTTCAAGTTTTTCCCTCTTTCTTCTTCCATTTCCATTATCGGTTATGAATTCTAGTATTGAAGTTATGTATACTATTATGAATAGCTAATTTGTTATCTAGGTTTTGATGGAATATGTTGTAGGATAAATTCTTGTCATGTTTTCATATAATTGAGCCATTGAATTTCTCTACTTGTTCAATTATGTGTTTGTTATTGTTGATTGAATGACCATCAATTGATTGTGCCTATTTAGTATATATTGCTCGAGAGAGAGTATACATTTAGGTAGTTGTTAAATAACACCACTCCTAACGTATTTGAGAGATCAATACGGAGGATTTAAAGGCAGGATTAGAGATAACGAAACCTTGGTGTGGTTGTAGTTCGAGAGAATACGTTTAGTAAATTGTGGTAGTTGCTTGAGAGATATCTACGACACCCAAAGTACTCACGATCGAGAGAGAATACTTAGGCGAAATTATAGAAGACGTAGCGAGAAGTATTCCGATAATTGAGAAAATCATAACTCTAGACCTCCTTAATCTTGTCTCCAACTCTTAGTCTCCTTAGTTGATAATTTTACTGCTTTCTAGTATTTGTTAGTTAATTAGTTAGAAATATAAATCTCAATCTTTATAACTAGGAAATTGTTTGGACTTATTTTTCTTAGCAATATTGAACAACTTTAGCTAAGCCTTAGTTCTCTGTGAAATTCGACTCCGGACTTGTAAACCGGATTATATTTGCAACGAACGCTTAGTCCTTTTTATAAGGCATAGTTGAGCGTGATCAGTGCCTAACATCCATTTGCTAGGCAAGTGAATTAGATGTGATAAATACAACCGTAGCGCAGTCTAAACATATCCCAGAAATCTGGAGTCACGAATACATGAGCATACTAAAGTTCTACAAATAAATTCTGAAGAAAGTTGAGTTCAAATAGTGGAAGTAATAGTATAATAAAGGTCTATGTCTACCCAGACATATCATGAATTTTAGCTACGAACGGACTCTCGTCACTTCGTGTGTACTTAACACCCACAATTAGTAGCAAATAATAATTTAATTACCTAAGGGGTTAATTCTCTCTTACAAGGTTAGGCAAGAGACTTAACTCATTTTCAAGTCTACTTTCCTATCCACAAATCACTCTAAAAACCTCAAGTCAGTGCCGAACAATCCGAAACTAGCCAAAGATTGTACAAACTAATCAATAATTGCTCAAAAGTTCATACTTTAACTATTAGAGTGATTACCCAACCCAATTTGGAAGGTTCCTAAAATTTACCCCCAGGCCCACGTGCCCGGATTCTGGAAAGTTTTGTAAATATTTGTTACTCCTAAAGTCACGAACATAAATATATAATTTCTACTCAATTTCATAACCATTTTTGTTCTCTAATCTCGTTTTTGTCAAAATCTAGGTTTTTCAACAAACTTCTAAATTTTTCACATTTTACATGTTAAAATCTACCCATATTCTATGTATTGAACTTACAATGTATAGAAATCACTTACCTTCAATAGCTAGGTGAAAACCCTTCTCCAAGAAGCTCTAAAATCAGCCAACAAATGTGAGAAATGAACAAAATGGCCGAATTCCCGATTTTAATAAAGTTACTGCCTAGTTGACTCCTCTCCGCGATCGCGAAAAGGGCCTCGCGTTCGCGAATGTAAAGCCTGTCCAGGCCCTGAAACCCTTCTTCGCAAATGTGACAAAGTCCTCGCGATCACGAAGGCTACCATCCCAAGCATCGTTAACGCCAAGTTCACGAAGGGCAATGACCCACAGACCCCTGTCCCCAAAACCCTTCTACGCGAAAGCGACCTGGCCATCACGAAAGCGAAGGCCACAAGTTCTGAAGCTTCGCGAACGTGGCCTTTTCTTCGTGAACGAAAAAAGAAAAAGCAACCAGTCCCCCAATCCTTCATCGCGATTGCGAGGGTCCTTTCGCGTTCACGAAGAAGGAAACTAGAACTAGCACACCGACAATTTTGGACTTAGCTTCGGGCAGACCGAAATGCACCCGAGCCCCCTGAGACCCTATCCAAATGCACCAACAAGTCCATAACCATAATACAGACTTGCTCGAACCCTCGGAACACTTGAAACATTAACAAAACTAAGAATCGCATCCCAAAACCAAATTAAATTGACTTATAAACTTCAAACTTCTCAACTATCTCCGAACGAGCCGAATCATACTTAGAGTACTCGGAATCACACCAAATTTTGCGTACAAGTCATAAATCACCATACAGAACTATTACAAGGCTTGAAATCCCAAAGGGACCTCGATAACTCCAAAGTCTACTTCAAATCAAATTTAAAGAACTAGAAAACCTTCAATGAACCAACTTTCACCATTAAGCGTCGAAACGCTCCTGGATCACCCGAAACCCATTCCGAATACATGCTCAAGTCCAAAATCATCATACAAACCTATTAGAACCGTCAAATTCCGGTTTCGAGGTCGTTTACTCAAAATGTTGACTCAAGCCAAACTTGGCCATCATAGGCCACTATTAAGGAACTAAGTGTTCCGATTTCAATATGAACCCTTTCAAACCTAAACCAACCATACCCGCAAGTCATAAAACAGTGAAAGCACATACGGAGAGTCTTAATTAGGGGAGCATGTAAGGCCCCATAAAAGTTTCCCTAAAAATCCGGATTTTCATGATGCCAACGTAGGCGTAGAGGTTAGTAATAGTAGAAATTCTTTGCGGCGAGCTTGCGAGCCGCGGTTCAGACTTTTTAGATTGAACAGTGTGCTGTTGGAGTTGAAGAAAAATATTGGGCTGAAATACGCATTTCTGCGGCCTATTCTGCAGCCGTAGAACCACTCCGTGGACCGCAGACTGGTCACAGAGTGGGGCAGATTTCTGGGCATTTTTTATGTCCAATTTCGCGGCCATTATACGACCGCATAAACGTTTCGTGGGCCGCATTCATGTCGCATTTCTCACCTTGGAATTTTTTGGAGGGAGGTTTTGTGATGCACTATGCGACCGCAGAACCGTTCTACGGTGCATTATGCGACCGCAGAATAGGTCTGCGGGCCGCATAGTGACCGCAAACCAAGTCATATTCTTTCCAGTTCTGGCACCATTTTCGCGGTCATTTCGTGGACCGCATAACAACTATGCGGTCGCATATGCGATCGCAGAACCCGTTCCAGAGCTTCAATTTTGGGGTTTTTAAACCCGACCCAATTTCGTTAAAATACATCCCATGGACTATTTTGATCATATTTTCAGAGGGAGAAGTGATCTTCACCAAATTGTTCTTCAATTCTCACCTAAAACCTTGAGTATTATTGAGAGAGGCACCTAGGTCTTCTTCCTAAGAGGTAAGATTCTATCACCCAAACTCTTAATTTTAAAATGTGACTAGAATGGGACATTAGTGTATTTCATGGGGATGAGGGTGCTTACTTTGCATGAATGTGTTCCTAAGGTATGTGGGAAGATTGTGAGCTAAAAATGATAGAGAATGGGTTGGGGAAAGAGGGTATCTTCCACAATAAGGGGCTTAAAACATTGACGCACACCTAGTGTTTGATAATATGCTCAAATGAGCTAAAACCATGTTCATCTTCCTAATTTTGGTTCAATTTTGTTATATTACTAAAATAGATTGAAGTAGCTAATATTCCGGAACATCTTAGAGTTTTAAGAAGCTCAATTGAGGTATGTTGGCTAAAACCCCTTCTTCTTAGAATCGAATCCCATGGTGTTCGTGTAATTGGAGTAAGCCCTCCATCATGTTATCTTGTTATTGAGGAGGTGTTCAAAAATATAGAATATGTGTTAGTAATGTTAAGACTTTATGTCAAGATCAAAATAAAGGTTGGTATGCCCAATTTGTATGAAAAACCTCTATGTGCCTAAGATTCCTAAATTGCTCATATGTGAATTTAATGTCCTAAATGGGAAGCCTTATTGTTGTTGATGATGATAATGATATTGAATGTGAAAAAGGGGTCTGGAATTATGAAATACGGCCAAGTGCCAAGAATAACTTTGTAATCATGATCACTAGTGCCAATGAATTGAAAGATATGAAATAAGTATGAGGTGAGATGGTTGACTGAAAATGCTACCTTCTTGGGTGAGACGGCCTAGCCGATCGCGCCGTGATCGGATGCCATGCCGCAAACATGGTAGTACTGTGCTGGGAATGATAATTAAAATTGTGGTTATGGTTGATGTCTCAAATGAGACGATCAAGACTATCGGGTCGAGATCGGACTCCGTGTAAGAATACAGAGGCACTGTGAATTGTGGAATATCGGCACTAAAGACCACCCAACCTAATAATGTGGAAGTTGACTTGAAACCTTATATGACCTTTTAAATTGATGTTTTAATATTATTTGAAAGCTCTTATTGAATTTTTGACTGTTCCTCTTGTATTACTATTCATTCTATTGAGTTGGTGTTTAGCTATACATATTAGTGCTATTAGACGGTACTAACGTCCCTTTTGCCAGAAGCGCTGCATCTTTAAATAGTTGCAGGTGGTTATATAGCAGACAATGCTAATCATAGATAGTGCTGCATCCTCTTCTCAGCGGACTCGGTGGGCCCCATTTCATTCCGGGGTCATGTATTGTACCTTTTATTTATATTATGGTCACTTTTGAGGTATAGCCAGGGCCTTGTTGCCGGCACCATCTTTACTCTCTTTTGTATCTTTAGAGGCTCCGTAGACACTATGTGGTTTGTATATGGGTATTGCGAATGTTAAACAAGTATATGTTGTGTTGATCACTTGTTCCACCCAAACTATAAGAAATGTATATTTTGAGCCTTAAAGGCGCAATGTCTAATGAAACGATTTAGGATTGTATGAATGAGATTCCTACTGTACAATTAATGAAATCACTTCTTTTCTCGATCATGATTTAATTGGGTAGAAAGTATCTAAAAGGCTTGCTCGGCCGGGTTCACTCGGTTGAGCGCCAGTCACGCTTCCTGAGGTTGGGGAGTGACAAATTTGGTATTAGAGCCTAAGGTTATAAAGTATCCTAGAATGTCTCGGAGCCGTGTCTAGTAGAGTTCTTGTTATCGGTGTATTGTCGACCATATCTATATGTTGGAGGCTACTCGGACATTTAGGAACAATACCCTTCTTTGATATTCTGGATCGTGCGATGAAACTAAATGTGCAATTGTTCCTGCTCTAACTCGTTCATTCCTTTAACTTTCAGTATCTGGCACCTAAGAAGAGAGCAAGAATTGGCCAAGGAGCCAACGCCGCCTTAGGAGTGGCAGTTGACCCTTTATTTGATGATGCGGGTGAACACCCAAGGGGTGAAGATAATCCCCCAACTGCCACGCTACCTGATTCCACTACACTTGTTCAGGCCACACCAGTTCATGCACCTTCTGAGGGTGCAGTGGTTCCTCTAACCGATATTCTGGTTCCACGTCAAGCCCCATCTTCCGATTTTAGTATTTCTGATGGGGATCTTAGGAGATCTATTCAGATGCTAACACAGATAGTGGCTTCTCAAGCCCAGAGATCAAATGTTGCACCCACTTCATCTAGCCAACAAGGGGATTCTAGTGGTTCCAGGGTGAATATGTTTCTTCAGTTGGATCCTCCGATGTTCACGGGTGCTAATCCCGAGGAGGACCCATAGGACTTTATTGATGAGATGCATAAGACTCTCCGGGTTATGCGCTCTACTGAGACGGAGGGAGAGGAGTTGGCTGTCTACCGCCTGAAAGGGGTGGCATATTCATGGTTTGAGCTGTGGGAGGACTCTCGGGAGGAGGGGAGCCCTCCAGCGAGATAGAGTGAGTTTGCGGATGCCTTTATGAACCATTTCTTGCATGCCGAGACTAGGGGAGCCCATGCTGCAGTGTTTGAGAATCTTAAGCATGGGAGTAAGAGTGTGTGGGAGTATCACATGGAGTTCGCGCGCCTGTCAAAATATGGCATTCTCATATTGCCTACTATGGAGGCTAGAGTGCGCCGGTTTGTGCAGGGCCTTATCCCCTTGGTTATCAATGAGGCCGCTACAGCTGCCTTAAATTCAGATATGAACTATGGGAGGATGGTAGCATTTGCTCAAGCTACAGAGAACCGTAAGTTGAATAACAGAATGGAGCGAGAGGGTACCATCAAGGCCCGGTCCGCAGGCAACTTTGGGGAGTCATTCGGTGGGTGGAGGTTAGCTTTTAGGGGAGGGTCATCAGGGTCATCCCAGTCTGTTGCTCAGTCTTCATCCAGTGCACCACCAGTAGGGCCCAGTCAGCAGCAGGGGAGTCATTTCAGGCCCAATCAGGGCAGCAGGGGACCCCACCAGCAGGGCCGATTAGGCGGGAGATTCCAGCAGCAGCGGAGACCCCCATGCCCTAGGTGTGGGAAGATGCACTTGGGGATCTGCTACATAAACTTACCTATATGTTACGGGTGCGATTAAGGGGCCATATTCAGAGGGAGTGTCGTTCATCTCGCCAGGGTGCGGGTAGGGGCACAACACAACCATCCAGTTCTGCAGCTGCTACATCTTCAGCACCCCCTCCAACTCGAGATACTCCAGCACCAGCGGGGCGTGGTGTAACTAGGGGTGGTGCGCAAAGTTCAGGAGGACCCAGCCATTTCTCTGCTATGAGCGGTCGCCAGAATGTAGAGGCTTCTCCAGATGTTGTCACAGGTATATTGACTGTCCAAACTCATGATGTATATACTCTTATTGATCCTGGTTCCACCTTGTCCTATGCTACCCCTTATGTTGCTATGGAATTTGGGATAGAACCGTAACAGCTTCCTGAGCCGTTCTCTGTATCTACTCCGGTTGGCGAATCTATTATGGTCGCACAGGTTTATAGGGGTTGTATTGTCACGGTGTGTGGTCGGGACACCGTGGCCGATCTCATTGAATTGGGGATGGTTGATTTTGCTGTAATTAAGGGAATGAATTGGCTTTATTCATATTTTGCTAAGCTCGACTGCCGAACTAGAACTGTGAGGTTTGAATTTCCTAATGAGCCAGTTATTGAATGGAAGTGGGAGAATGTGGTGCCGAAGGTTAGGTTTATTTATAACCTCAAGGCCACGAAAATGATCAACAAGGGGTGTATTTACCATTTGGTCCGAGTTACAGACACCAATGCTGAGACATCTACACTCGAATCTGTGCCGGTTGTGAATGAATTTGCAGAGGTCTTTCTTGATGAGCTCCCTGAGATTCTGCCAGACAGGGAGATTGATTTTGGGATTGATGTGATGCCAGGCACGTAACCTATATCTATCCCACCCTATAGGATGGTAGCAACAGAATTGAAGGAGCTAAAGGAACAATTGAAGGATTTGTTAGAAAAAGGGTTTCATCCGACCGAGTGTGTCGCCATGGGGCACACCGGTTCCCTTTGTGAGGAAGAAAGATGGATCAATGAGGATGTGTATTGACTACCAACAGCTCAACAAAGTCGCAATCAAAAACAAATACCCACTACCAAGAATAGATGATTTGTTTAATCAGTTACAGGGTGATAGATACTTCTCCAAAATTGATTTACGATCCGGGTATCACCAACTGAAGATCAGGGAGCAGGATATTCCGAACATAGATTTTAGGACCCGGTATGTGTATTTTGAATTTCTGGTGATGTCTTTTGGACTAACAAATGACCCAGCGGCTCTCATGGATCTTATGAATCGGGTTTTCAAGCCTTTCCCCGACTCTTTTGTGATAGTGTTCATTGACGATATTATTGTGTATTCATGAGGTCGGGAGGACCATGTCGATCATCTCAGGGCAGTTTTGCAGACTCTTCATCAGCACCAATTGTATGCGAAGTTTTCAAAATGTAAATTTTTGCTAGAATCTGTCACATTCGTGGGTCATGTTGTCTCTAGAGAAGGAATCAAGGTGGATCGTCAAAAGATTTCAGCAGCAAAGAATTGTCCTAGGCCTACAATGCCAACTGAGATTTGCAGTTTCTTGGGCTTAGCAGGGTATTACAGGAAGTTTGTGGAGGGGTTCTCTACTCTTGCCTTTCTGTTGACTAAATTCACTCAGAAAGCAGTTAAGTTCCAATGGTCCGATACTTGTGAAAGGAGCTTCCAGGAGTTGAAATCAAGATTGACTACGGCACCGGTGTTGACCCTGCTAGAGGGTACAGAAGGGTTTGTGGTATATTGTGATAATTCAAGAATTGGGCTTGGGTATGTATTAATGCAAAACGGCAAGGTTATAGCTTATGCTTCTAGGCAACTCAAAAATCATGAAAAGAATATTCCAACTCATGACTTAGAACTTGCAGCGGTGGTTTTTGCATTGAAAATTTGGCGTCACTATTTGTATGGAGTCCATGTGGAGGTATTCACGGACCACAAGAGTCTTCAATATATTTTCAAATAAAAGGAGCTGAATCTGAGGCAAATAAGATGGCTTGAGTTGCTCAAGGATTATGACATCGATATTCTATATCACCCGGGGAAAGCCAATGTTGTGGCAGATGCGCTTAGCCGAAAATCTATGGGTAGTTTGGCTCACTTGGAGGTATATCAAAGGCCAATGGCCAAGGAAGTCCATCGATTGGATAGTTTGGGATTTCATCTTACGGACTCTGGTGAATGAGGGGTAATTGTGCAAAATAGGGCTGAATCATCGCTTGTTGTGGAAGTCAAAGAGAAGCAATACAACGATCCACTTTTGGTGCAATTGAAGGAGAGAATTCAAAAATATAAGACTACGATTTTGGCTCTTGGCATGGATGATGGTACACTAAGGTACCAAGGGCGACTATGTATTCCGAATGTAGATGGTCTCCAGGAAAGAATCATGACCGAGGCTCACGCTTCTAGTTATTCCGTGCATCCAGGTTCTACAAAGATGTATCACGATCTCAAGGAAGTCTATTGGTGGAATGACATGAAAAGGAATGTGGCGGACTTTGTGGCAAGGTGTCCAAACTATCAACAAGTGAAGGCCGAACATCAACGGGCTGATGGGTTGGCACAGAACATAAAAATTCCAATGTGGAAGTGGGAGATGATTAATATGGATTTTGTGGTAGGATTACCACGCACTCCGTGCAAGTTTGACTCAATTTGGGTGATTGTGGATCGACTCATGAAATCAGCACACTTCTTGCCTGTTAAATCTACCAACACAGTAGAATAGTATGCTCAGTTGTATATCAAGGAAATAGTCAGGCTACATGGCATTCCAGTTTCTATCATTTTCGATCGAGGGGGTCATTTCACGGCCAATATTTGGAAGAAATTTCAGCAAGGTTTGGGTACTCAGGTGAATCTTAGTACAACTTTCCATCCACAGACCGACGGGCAAGCAGCACAGACTAGTCAGACACTTGAGGACATGTTGCGTACTTGTGTTATTGATTTCAAGGGTAGCTGGGATGATCATTTGCCACTCATAGAGTTTGCTTATAACAATAACTTTCATGCTAGTATTCAGATGGAACCATTTGAGGCATTATATGGTAGGAGATGTAGATCTCCCATTGGGTGGTTCGAGATTGGGGAAGCAGAATTGATAGGGCCAGACCTTGTACATCAGGCTATGAAAAAAGTTAAAATCATTAAGGAACGGTTGAAAACTTCTCAGAATCGTCAAAAATCCTATTCGGATGACCGTCGCAGGGACCTAGAGTTCAAAGAAGATGATTGGGTATTCTTGAAGGTTTCCCCCATGAAGAGTATTATGCGGTTTGGGAAAAAGGGGAAATTGAGTCCGAGGTATGTCGGGCCGTACAAAATCATTCAAAGAATTGGCTAGGTGGCGTACAAGCTTGAGCTACCACCCGAAATTTCAGTAGTCCACCAGATATTCCATGTGTCTATGTTGAAAAAGGTAGTTGGAGATCCGTCAGCTATTGTGCCGGTTGAGACCATTGAGGTTAATGAAGAATTGTCATATGAAGAAATTCCAGTTACCATTTTTGATAGATAAGTCCGAAAGTTGAGGAATAAAGAAATTGCCTCCGTAAAAGTGTTATGGCGAAACCAGCAGGTTGAAGAGGCCACGTGGGAGGCCGAGTAAGAAATGAAGAAAAAGTATCCTCACTTGTTTGAATAGCTGTGTAATCCTTTCTTTTATGAACATGTCGCCTATGAATTTTGTATCACTTGTTCAGTTAATGTAAAGGTGTTCCTTTTGATTATATGTTGTTTACATGAGGCCATGGTTGGTGTTGTTATAAGTTATGTTACATCGTTGGGTTCTGTACAAGTTTGTAAGATGTGTTTCTGGGGCTCTCTAGCAGGTGGATAGGCCTAGTTACAAAGGAAACTCTGGCGAAATGTTTGATGATTTGAGGAGTTGGTGAAATTTGGGGTTGCGGGTGTAGGGTATGAAGAGCTGAGTTATATAAGATGCTAATAGTGAACCATGACTCTCATTTGAGGATGAATAATCTTAAGAGGGGGAGGATGTAAAGCCCGTAAAATTTTCCCTAAAAACCCGTATTTTCGTGATGCCAAAGTAGGCGTAGAGGTTAATAATAGTAAAAATTCTTCGCAGCAAGCTTGCGAGCCGCGGTTCGAACTTTTTTGATTGAACAGGGCACTGGGAGTTGAAGGAAAATGTTGTGCTGAAGTACGCATTTCTGCGGCCCATTCTGCGGCTGCAGAACCACCTGCGGACCACAGACTGGTCGTAGAGTGGGCAGATTTTCTGGGGCATTTTTGATGTCCAATTTCACGGCCATTATTAAACCACATAAACGTTTCGCGAGCCACATTCTTGTCACATTTCCCACCTTGGGATTTTTCGGAGGGAGGTTCTACGATGCAATATGCGACTACAGAACCGTTATGCGGTGCATTATGCGACCGCAAAATAGGTCTACGGGCTGCATAGTGACCGCAGACTAGGTCAGTTTCTTTCCAGCTCTGGCACCATTTTCGCGGTCATTTTGCGGAGCGCATAACCACTATGCGGTCGCATATGCGACCGAAGAACCCGTTTCAGAGCTTCAATTTTGGAGTTTTTAAACCCGACCCTATTTCGTTAAAATACATCCCATGGACCATTTTGATCATATTTTCAGATATTTTTAGAGTGAGAGAGAGGGTCCTAGAGGGAGAAGTGATCTTCACCAAATTGTTCTTCAATTCTCACCTAAAACCTTAAGGATTATCGAGAGAGGCACCTAGGTCTTCTTCCTAAGAGGTAAGATTCTATCACCCAAACTCTTAATTTCAAAATGTGACTAGAATGGGCCATTAGTGAGGTAATTCACGGGGATGGGGTGCTTACTTTGCATGCATATGTTTCTAAGGTATGTGGAAAGATTGTGAACTAAAAATGATAGAGAATGGGTTGGGGAAAGAGGGAATCTTCCACAAAAAGGGGCTTAAAATATTGATGCACACGTAGTGTTTGGTAATATGCTCAAATGAGCTAAAACCATGTCCGTCTTCCTATTTTTGGTTCAATTTTGTTATATTGCTAAAATAGATTGAAGTGGCTAATATTCCGAAACATCTTAGTGTTTTAAGAAGCTCAATTGAGGTATATTGGCTAAACTCCCTTCTTCTTAGAATCAAATCCCACGGTGTTCGTGTAATTGGAGTAAGCCCTTGATTATTACAGAATTGGAGATTTCTAATATGTTTGTGTTGAAGGATGTAAGTTCAATATTTATTCTAAATGCTCCATAATGTTATCTTGTTATTGAGGATGTGTTAAAAAATATAGAATATGTGTTAGAAATGTTAAGACTTTATGTCAAGATCGAAATAAAGGTTGTTATGCCCAATTTGTATCAAAAGCCTCTATGTGCCTAAGTTTCCCAAATTGCTCATATATGAATTTAATGTCCTAAATGGGAAGCCTTATTGTTGTTGATGATGATAATGATATTGAATGTGAAAAAGGGGTCTGGAATTATGAAATACGGCCAAGTGCCAAGAATAAATTTGTAATCGTGATCACTAGTGCCAATGAATTGAAAGATATGAAAACAGTATGAGGTGAGATGGTTGACTGAAAATGGTAACGTCTTGGGTGATACGACCTAGTCGATCAGGCCGTGATCGGACGCCATGCCGCATACATAGTGGTACTGTGATGGGAATGATAATTGAAGTTGTGGTTATGGTTGATGTCTCAAATGAGACGACCAAGCCAATCGGGTCGAGATCGGACTCCTTGTAAGAATACGGAGGCACTGTGAATTGTGAAATATCGGCACTAAAGACCACACAACCTAATAACGTGGAAGTTGACTTAAAAACTTATGTGACCTTTAAATTGATGTTTTAATATTATTTGAAAGCTCTTATTGAATTTTTGACTGTTCCTCTTGTATTACTATTCATTCTATTGAGTTGGTGTTTAGCTATACATACTAGTGCTATTCGACGGTACTAACATCCCTTTTGCCAGGGGCGCTGCATCTTTAAATGGATGCTGGTGGTTACGTAGCAGACAATGCTGATCATAGATAGTGTTGCATCCTCTTCTCAGCGGACTCGATAAGCCCCATTTCATTCCGGGGTCATGTATTGTACCTTTTATTTATATTATGGTCACTTTTGAGGTATAGTCGGGGCCTTGTTGTCGGCACCATCTTTACTCTCTTTTGTATCTTTAGAAGCTCCGTAAATACTATGTGGGTTGTATATGTGTGTTGGAAATGTTAAACAAGTATATGTTGTGTTGATTACTTGTTTCACTCAGACTATAAGAAATGTGTATTTTGAGACTTAAAGGTGCAATGTCTAATGAAACGATTTAGGATTGTATGAATGAGATTCCTACTGTACAATTAATAAAATCACGTCTTTTCTTGATCATGGGTTAATTGGGTAGAAAGTATCTAACAGGCTTGCTCGGCTGGGTTCACTCAGTTGTGCGCCGGTCGTGCTTCCCGAGGTTGGGGCGTGACAGAACGGCGACCTAGAAAGAATAACGATTGTTCGGGTCTTTACATTTACCTCAAGTGTCCTGCTATAAGTCGATCAGGGCAAGAACTCCTCTACACACCGTTGGGACCAACACCGGTATATGCACAAGAAGTACATAAATGTAGCATGAGTTCAACCGGCCTGATATACTTTGTAAGTGCCGAGCCTAACCTCGACGAAGTAGTGACGAGACTATGACAAGACACTTACAATAAACCTGTAGAATAATAATAACGGAATACAGAAATATAGATAAAACGAAAAACTCATATAAACAGACCTGAAGGTTAACTACCAGAGGGCCCTAGAATAACATAATCTCAAATCTCATATCACAATACTAAGAATAAACTCTATAGCCACAAACAACTACAACACATCAAATCTGTGCGGCGCGCAACCAGATCCCAACACTTAACACAATAACTGTTGCAACATGCAACCCATTCCTAATATTATATCATATCATTTTCTACTGCGGCATGCAACCCAATCTCCCAATATCAATTTATTTTAATATCGTTGTGGCACGCAACCTGATCTTCCAATATCAATTTATTAACATAAATAACTCAACACCACAATTTATGAAATATCAAGACAAAATAGAAATAAAACACGTGGAACAATAAGGAACTACTAGTACAATCGGAGAATAGCCAATATTTCGTAATCCCAAACCTTGGAAAAATATTAATACCAAAATAGCTAAATGGATCACATAAATGGAATGACGTAATAAAGTGTTTCAAGTAAAATAAAGACAATTAAAACAATTAAAACATGAGACAACAAAAATATTCAATTAATGCAATTAGAAGCATGTAGCAGGTAAGCAAGTATTGGGTGAGAAATGTACAAATCAAAACAAGTAATAGTTAATTAAGAAATAACAAGTAAAGCATGGATAACAACTAAGAACATGTAGCAACTAAAGCATGTAACAAGAGATAACATGGAATAAATGAAGATATGAAAGTAAATAGCCCAATCTCGCATGCTTTAACCTCACGACGGTGTATATACACTCGTCACCTTGCATATACGCCGTTTCACCATATAGTTCATATAACAAATAAACAATAAATTCTAATTCCCTCAAGTCAAAGTTAGACATGATACTCACCTCACTCCACAACCAAATCAATCAACCAACCATGATCTTGCCTTTCGAACAAGCCTGCAAACCAGCCGAATATAATCTATTGTCGTTCAAACAATTCAAAATAGGCTTTAGAAACTACCCATTAATGAAAAAAGTTCAATATTTGATAAAATTTAAAAAGTCAAAGAAAGTCAACATCGAGCTTGCTTGGTCAAAATCTGAGATTCGGATCAAAATTCGATTACCCATTCACCCCCGAGCCCGGTTATGTGATTTATTTCGAAATTTGACCTCAATTTGAGGTTTAAGTCTCAATTTTGCAAAATTCCTAAATTTTATCCAAATTCCTAATTTTTACCATGAAGATCCTAGTTTTGATCTTAAAAACTCATGAAAAGTAATAGAAAATTGAAAAAATTAGATTAGAGTTGCTTACCAATGAATTTGGGAAGAAAGGCTCATTCAAAAATCGTCTCTAGAATTTTTAGGGTTGAGAAATGGTGTATAATGAGCTAAGTCCCATTTTTTTCTTCTTTTACCTAGCTGTAGGTATCGCAATTGCGAACACTTCCTCGCAAATGCGATCAGTGCATCAGGACAACCTAAGTTGCAAATGCAATATTTTGTTCGCAAATGCGAACTGCCCCCATCGCAAATGCGGACAACTTCTTCGCAAATGCGAAGCTAACCCCCAGGTCACTATGTCACAAATGTGACTCCGAGGTCGTAAATAAAATAAAATTCCAGCCCAGCATCGCAAATGAGAACGCTTGTTCGCAAAGGCAAGGCTCGCAAATGCGAGCCAACCTCGCATTTGCGAGATCTACAACAGACACCAGAAACAGAAGATGCACCAGCTGTCTTCAAATCAACCAAACTCATCCGTAACGCATCTGAAACTCATCCGATCCCCTCGGGTTCCAAACCAAACATGCATACAAATATAATAACATCATATAAACTTTCTCTCTACCTCAAATCATCAAATAACAAGAACCGATCATCAAAATTCATGATTTTCAACTTGAAAATTCATTGGAAAAATGGCCTCCTGGCCACTTAAACTTGTACTGGTTTGTCAACCCGGTAAATCAACTTAGAATTTTTTCATTTGAACACCTCAACTCAATTAAATGGATATCAATAAATACCTCTGACCGTTGGCTATGCTTATGTGGCATTGGCATTATCTATGTGGCAAAGGTGTGTGCAAATCATGCATAAAAGGCGCGTTGATAGAAAATATTTGATCAAAAAATACTGAAACAGAAATAATTATATATAAAGTAACTAAAAAAATAAAAATAAAAGTAAATATAATATATCAAATTCGTCCCATCTCCCCCTTTCTCCGTCCCCTCCACCCCCCACCCCCACCCCCCAATACCCTTTGTCCCCATTTCCTCTCTGTTATGTCATTCCTCTACTCCTCCTCTTCTTCTCGTCCCCAATCTCTTTCATTTTTTTCTTCTCCCCTTTCTTTTTGTCAAAAGGTGTTTTTCAATTAAAAAAAGAAAAAGAGTTGAAGGTGGAAGAGATAACTGTATGTGAATGATTGGCTTTATAAGGAGAAGATGGGATGTTTAGTCCGATGGATAGTTGGTCTATTAATGGATAGAGAAATTGATAATAGGAGGAAATTGTATAGAGGAGATGGAGATGGGGATTGACGTGGATAAAATTCTTTACTGCTCAGTTACAGGACCAAATTACTTAGCGGCCAAAAATGATGGAGTTGACCGGTGAAAATGGTGGCTTTGCCGAGAATCAAAATCGGTAAGTAAAATTGGTGATGATGAAGAAGGCGCAGAAGAAGTAGGCTTTCTGTTACATTTGGGTTTGGCCATTTAGGCTTGACTTGACGGTGTGTGGTGGTGTTGGTGGCAGAGTTATGGTGGAGTAACAGCTGCGACATGATGGTGATAAAGAGAAAGAAAATAATAAATTAGAAATTTAATAAATTGGTAATAAAAATGTGGTACCCAAAAACTACACGTGTCGAAAAATAAAAAGTCATAGAGTGTGACTTGTCATTCTTGTCAGGCAATTGAAGCTCACGTTCTGATGGATGTGTTTATTGATATTTATTTCATTGAGTTGAGGTGTTCGAATGGAAAAGTTCTAAGTTTCTTTACCGGATTGACAAACGAGTGTAAGTTTAGGTGGCCAGGAGGCCATTTTGCCAAACTCATTTTCATACTTTTTTACATAATATGCTAAAATGCGCTCGGGTCATCCCAAACCCCAGCCAAAAGTGCGTACAAGTCCAAAAACATTATACGAACCTATCGGAATTGTCAAAATACCGATCTGAGGTCGTTTACTAAGAATGTTGACCGTGGTCAACTCTACTTCCATTTAAAGTCTAAAATCAGTTTTTCTTCAATTTTTTACGTAAAAGCTTTTTTGAAAATGACACGGACCATGCACACAAATCAAGAAACATCAAATGAAGCTATTAGAGGTCTCGAAATATGGAAATAAAGGCTAGTACTAAAAATGACCTATCCGGTCATCACATTCTCCACCTCTAAAAGAAACGTTCATCCTTGAACGTATATAGAAAAGAACTAGGACTATTGAAAAGGTGGGTGTAACTACTCCACATATCGTACTTGATATCCCACGTTTCCTCCTCAATCGGATGACCCCCTCCATTGCACTTTCATAGAAGAAAAACTTTTGGATCTCAACTTTCGAATCTGTCGGTCTAGAGTAACTATCGGCTCATCCTCGTAGGTCAGATTTTTATCAAGCTGCACCGTGCTGAAGTCCAAAACGTGAGCTGTCCTTATGGTACTTCCGAAGCATGAAAACGTAAAATATCGGATGTCCCTTGCTAGGCTAGGAGGCAATGCAAGCCTATAAACAACCTCCCGAACTCTCTCTAAGATCTCCAATGGGCCAATAAATCCCGGGCTCAACTTGCCCTTCTTCTCAAACCACATCACACCCTTTATAGGCGACACTCAGAGAAGAACCTTCTCACTCACCATGTATGCTACATCTCGAACCTTCCATGCCACATAACTCTTCTGCCTGGATTGAATTGTACGAAGTCGCTCCTGAATCACCTTAACCTTTTCCATAACATCAGGGACCAAATTAGTGCCCAACAACCTAGCCTCTCTGGGCTCAATCCAACCAATGGGCGAATGACATCGTCTCCAAAGTAAGTCCTCATACGGCACCATCTGAATACTCGACTAGTAACTGTTGTTGTAGGCGAACGCTGTTAGAGGCAAGAACTGGTCACATAAACCTCCAAAATCCATAACACAGGTGCATAACATGTCCTCCAATATCAGACTAGTACGCTCGGACTATCCGCCCGTCTGAGGATGAAACGTTATGCTCAGCTCTACCGACGTGCCCAACTCACGCTGCATGGCTCTCCAAAAATGCGATGTGAGCTGCGTGCCTCCGTCAGAAATGGGCACGCCGTGCAGGCGAATAATCTCCTGGATGTCAATTTGAGTTAAGTGGTCTGAAGAATTGGAAGTCGCTACTAGAATGAAGTGTGCAGGCGTGGTCAACCAGTCTAATATAACCCAAACTACGTCAAATTTCCTCAAGGTCCGCGGTAAGCCCACCACAAAATCCATAGTGATGCGCTCCCACTTCCAATCCAGTATCTCCAATCTCTGAATCAATCCACCTGATTTTTGATGCTCATACTTCACCTGTTAACAATTCAAGCACCATGATACATAGGCAACGATGTCTTTCTTCATCCTTCACCACCAATAGTGTTGTTTCAAGTCACGAAACATCTTGGTGACACCTGGGTGAATGGAATAATGCAAACTGTGAGCCTCCTCAAGGATCAACTCTCTCAACCCATCAATATTTGGAACACAAATCCGGCCCTGATACAGCATAACACCATCATCACCAATCACAACTCCCTTAGCACCACCCCGCTGCACTGTATCCTTCAATACCAACAAGTGAGGATCATTATACTGGCGAGCCTTGATATGCTCCAAAAATGATGACCGTGCCGAAACACAAGCTAAAACCTGGCTAGACTCCAAAACATCAATCTCACAAATTGATTGGCCAAAGCCCGAACATCCATGGCTAGTGGACTCTCTGCTACCGGTTAATATGCCAAACTACTCATGCTCTCTGCCTTCCTACTCAATGCATCGACTACTACATTGGCCTTCCTCGGATGACATAATATGGTGATATCATTGTCTTTCAAAAACTCTAACCATCTCCGCTGCCACAAATTAAGGTCTTTTTGCTTGAACATGTGCTGGAGACTCCGATGGTCGGTATAGACCTCACATGGATTACCGTACTGATAGTGCCTCCAAATATTTAGCGCATGAACAATGGATGCCAACTCTAAATCATGCACAATGTAGTTCTTCTCATGAACCTTCAAATTTCGTGCCGCATAGATAATCACCCTACCATCCTGCATCAATACCGCGCCAAGCCCTACGTGATGTATTACAATACACGGTGTAAGATCCCGATCCTATAGGCAATACCAACACTGGGGCTTTAGTCTATGCAGTCTTGAGCTTCTAAAATCTCAACTCACACTCGTTGGACCATCTGAAAAGAGAACCCTTCTGGGTCAACATGGTCAATAAGGCTGAGATAGATGAAAACCCCTCCATGAACCGGTGATAATAACCCGTCAAACCCAAGAAGCTCCGAATCTCTGTAGTTGAAGTAGGTCTAGGCTAGTTCTGAACTGCCTCATTCTTCTTAGGATCCACCTTAATGCCCTCAGAAGGTACAACATGGCCCTTAAAGGCAACCGAGTCCAACTAGAACTCACACTTTGAAAATTTGGCATATAATTGACGATCCCTCAAAGTATGAAGTATGATTCACAGATGCTGCTCATGCTCCTATCTACTGTGGGAGTAGACCAAAATATCATCAACAAAGACGATCACAAAAGAATCCAAATAGGGCTCGAACACCTGGTTCATCAAATTCATAAAGGCTGCTGGGGCATTAATCAAGCTAAAAGACATCACTAAGAACTCGTAGTGACCATACCGAGTCCAAAAAGTTGTTTTAGGGACATGCGATGCCCTAATCTTCAACTGATGGTAGTCAGATCTCAAGTCAATCTTGGAAAATACCTTGGCACCCTGAAACTGATCAAATAAGTCATTAATTCTTGGCAACAGATACTTGTTCTTGATAATAACTTTGTTTAACTGCCAATAATCTATATACATCCTCATCGTCCCATCCTTTTTCTTCACAAACAACACCGGTGCACTCCAAGGCGAGACACTAGGTCTAATGAACCCCTTATCAAGCAAACTGCAATTGCTCCTTCAATTCTTTCAACTCAACTGGGGCCATGCAGTATGTTGCGGTAGAAATAGGCTGAGTGCCCGGAACCACGTCAATGCAGAAGTCGATATCCCTTTTGGGTGGAATCCCCGACAAATATGTAGGAAACACATCTGGAAACTCACGCACAACTGGTACTGAATCCATGGAAGGAACCTCCGCACTAGGATTACAGATGTAGGCTAAACACCCCTTCTGGACCATACACCGAGCCTTCACATATAAAATGACCCTGCTAGTAGAATGGCCATGAGTCCCTCTTTACTCTAATCGAGGCAACCCTGTCATAGCTAATGTCACAGTCTTAGTGTCACAATCCAATATAGCGTGATAAGGTGACAACCAATCTATGCTTAAAATCACGTAAAAATCCACCATATCAAGAAGTAGAAGGTCTACACTAGTATCATAGCTCATGATTGTGACCAAATAAGCATGATATACCCTATATACCACAATAGAATCTCTGATAGGCGTAGACACATAAACAGGAGCACTTAGAGAATCACGAGACATATCCAAATATGAAGCAAAATAATATGACACATATGAATAGGTGGAACCCGGATCAAATAGAACTGATGCACCTCTATGGTAAACTGGAATAATACATGTGATGACTGTATACGACGACTCTGCCTCAGGTCTAGCTGGGAATATATAAAATGGGACTAAGCTCCACCACTTTGACCTCTGCCTCTAGGAATGTCACTAATTGATTGGACTCTACCTCTAACTTCCTGACCACCACTTCTAGCTGCCTGACCCCCACCTCTAGCTTGTTGTGCAAGCGGTGGAGCAACCGGTGCCGAAATCATTATACGAGTACCCTGTTGCGCTCTATTGATCCTCAATCTAGGATAGTATCTCCTGATATGACCTGTGTCGCCATACTCGAAGCAACCCCACGGCTAGCCTAGCTGCTGAGTCCAAGACGATCCTGATGACCTGAGTGACCACCGTAGTAACTCTGTAGTGGTGTTGCACTAATATTGGATGAGGGTGTACTAAATATTGGTTGCTCAGGACGAGACCCATAAGAACCATGATTGCCCGAAGCACTGTGTGCTACCTGAAGCGATGACTAAATTGGTCTGTGAGGATGGCCTCTACCAAAAGGACCCTGCCTCCGGATGAGGCACCACCGAAATTAAGTCAAGGTTAAATACGACACTTACCTCACTCTACAACCAAATCAATCAACCAACCATGACCTTGCCTTTTGAACAAGCCTCCAAAGCAACCAATTCTAACCAATTATCGATCAAACAATTCAAAATAAACTTTAGAAACTACCCGTTAATGAAAAAGGTTCAACTTTTATCATTTTAAAAAGTCAACAAAAGTTAATCTCGGGCTTGCTTGGTCAAAATTTGAGATTCGGACCAAAACCCGATTACCCGTTCTCTCCCAAGCCCGGTTATATAATTTATTTCTAAATCCGACCTTAATTTGAGGTCTAAATCTCAATTTTATAAAATTCCTATTTTCTATCCAAAATTCCTATTTTTTACCATGAAATTGCAACTGCGACACACAGATCGCAATTGAAGTTAGTGCCTCTGTCGGGTTCCGAGAGGCGAGCCCCGCATTGAATTTTTAGAATAAAATTTTAAGTCGATATTTTATTATCCAAAATTATTTTCGATGAATTTTAATGAAGTTATACAATTAATCTGGATAGATTTGAGATGTCCGGAGGTCAATTCAAGAAAGAAGGCTATTTTGGAATATTGGCCTAACTTCAAAAAGGTAAGTATCTTGCTTAACCTTGTGTGAGGAAATTTCCCCTTAGGCATTGAGTCTTATGTAAAAATTGTGTGATTGAAAACAATGTACGCGAGGTGACGAGTACGTACTTGGTTTATATGTGCAATTTATACCGGTTAAGATTTGTAGACACCCTTATGTATTAAACTAGAAAATTGTTGGAACTTAGTAAATCCTTGATTTGTCATGCCTCATTCCTTGTTTGTCGAGTTTGTATTTTATATGATAATTTGGGGTGATTACCACTTGGATTTTTATGTGAATTCCGTGGGTTTGTTGATTTGATATTTCTTGGAATTAATTACAATATGGATTTTCCATCTACAAATAATTAATTAAATAAGTTTAAAAAGAGGCATTTGTATATTTATCTGAAATTTGGATTTAAGAAGGCGTTGTCCTGTGCTGAGCTATTTTTCCATCTTGGTTATTATTTATGAGGTTTTTATATATGTTGTGTGAGCTTTGGGGCTATTACGTTGTACTCTTGGAAAGGTTGTGGCCTACGGGCAATTTGTAATTACGAGTTGATTATGTGATGTTGTTGTGATAATCTTTTGTGTAAATTGTTGTGTGATTTGGGTTACTGTTGTATGGCGTATAAGGGTGGCATTCCATTATTAATATTATACAGGTATAAGGATGGAATTCCATTGTTGTTATGTGTGTTGGGATACTGTCTGGGCGGAGTGATAAGGGAGGCTATTAAACGGAGCGATAATGGAGGCTATTAAACGGAGCGATAATGGAGGCTATTATAGGAGCGATAAGGTGGCTATAAGAGCGATAAGGGTGACTATTGATATTGTTAGGGCGGAGGGATAAGGGTGGCTATTATTATGGAGTGATACGGGTGATTATAGGAGAGATAAGGGTGGCTATTGTCAGGGATGATACGTGATGATGTGGGATTAATGTGTTGGTAATTTTTATATGATGTTATGATATTCCTGGTGTTTATTTTTATCTCTTGTGCAATTTGTCTTATTGTTTTGGTAAACTAGATAATAGTCTGATTCATGTTAAAATTGTGAGCATGTGGCTATTGCCGGACGGTTTATATTATTGGCAAGTGAGTTGTCCGTGCGATTATGAAAGAAATATGGGCATGAGGTGCACGGAAAAATATGATGATTTTATTATTGGCTGGTGAGTTTTTCGTGCGGTTATGAAAGAAATACGGGCACGAAGTTCCGGGGAAAGTATGATGATTTCATTATTGGCAAGTGAGTTATCCGTGCGGTTATGATATAAATATGGGCACGAGGTACCGTGAAATTATGAAAGTGGGCTGAGACTTATAATTTTTATAATTATGAAGTGAGGTGTCACATGGTGACTTTTACTTGAAAGGAATTATATTCGAAAAATTTTACTTGAAAGGAATTATATTCGAAAGATTTTATATATTCATAAGATATTTATTTGAAGTATATTCGAGTTATATTTAATTGAAAGGATTATATTCTAATGAGTTTTATTTGAAAAATTTATGGATAAAGGATGTATATTTGAAGGACTTGATTAATTGGTTGTACTTGTGTTTATTATTCGTTTGAGCAATATTTATGGTATTCTTGTTGCCTTGTTGTTTATATCACTAGTTGATTATTGTTGCTATCACTACTATTTGTCTTTCTATTATTTTTGTATGCTATATTATACAGGTTATTTGACTAGTGAGTGTCTTGACTGTACCTCGTCACTACTCCACCGAGGTTAGTCTTGATACTTACTGGGTACCGACTGTGGTGTACTTGTAATGATCTGGCCGGTCGTTTTGAGAGTTAGAGCCCCGATCCCCTATTAACTGCTTCTCCCATATATATTTCTGCTATTGTGACTTGTCGGGAGGTTTCGTTTTGTTTTTTTTGGAGTGTTTTGGGATATTTAGTCCCTAAATGAAAGTTTAAGCCTTAGGATTGGCATCGTAGTTGGAACTGTATGAAGACAACTCCGGAATGGAATTCCGTCGATTCCGTTAGCTTCATTGTGTGATTTTGGATTTAGGGGCGTGTCTGGATTGTGATTTGGAGGTCCATAGCTTATTTAGGCTTGAAATGGCGAAAGTCAAATTTATGGAGTTTTGGGACGGTAGTGAAATATTTAATATCGGGGTCGGATTCCGATTCCGGAAGTTGGAGTAGATCCGCAATGTTGAATATGACTTGTGTGCACAATTTGGGGTCAATCGGACGTGGTTTGGTTGGTTTCGACATCGGTTGTTGAATTTGGAAGTTTCAAGTTCTTTAAGTTTGAATCGGAGGATGATTTGTGATTTTAGCGTTGTTTGATGTGGTTTGAGGATTCGACTAGGTTCGTATGATGTTTTAGGACTTGTTGGTATGTTTGTTTGAGGTCCCGAGGGCCTCGAGTGTGATTCAGATGCTTAACGGATGAATTTTGGACTTAGGAAAGTTGCTGAGTTTTTATTTTTGCTTGTTCTGGTGTTTCGCACCTGCAGAGGGGAGACCGCACGTACGGGCTTGCACATGTGGAAGACCAGGCGCAAATGCAGAATTTGGAGTCTTGACCAGGGGTCGCAGGTGCGAGGAATTTCCGCATCTGCGATGCCTGCAGATGCGCCCAAGGACTCGCACGCGCGGAGGAAGACTGCAGATGCGGACAGTGTTTCGCAGGAGCGCACGTGCAGGTGCGGCCCCCTACCCCAGATGCGGACCCAAACCTCTTAAGTGTTTTCTGCACCTGCGAGGGATTGTCCACAGGTACGGCGACGTAGGTGCGACCCATGGCCCACAGGTGCGAAGATCGCTGGGCAGAAAAGGGGCAGAATCGAGGGTTGAGGTTCATATTCACAAATTTAATTTTTGAGCTCGTGAGAAGGCGATTTCTTGAGGGATTTTCCGAGGAAGTTATTGGGTAACGATTACTAACTCCTTTATGGTTATAACCCACTAATCTATCATTAATTTTATCATTTAATTTCGGATTTGGGGTAAAATATTGGAGAAAATTGAGAAAGGTTCTTAGACCAAATTTTGGGGTTTTGATCGAGATTTTGGTATCGGATTTGAGTGAATTTGGTATGATTAGACTCGTGAGTGAATGAGTGTTCATATTTGGAAACTTTTGCCCGATTCCTAGATATGGGCCCGGGGAGGCTTTTTGAGCGATTTTCAATTTCTTGCATTAGCTTTGATTTCACTAGCTAGATTAGTTTGTTGTAGTTACATATATGATATGTAATTGATTTTGGCTAGATTTGGGTCACTCAGAGCCGGATATTCATAGGAAAGGCATTGTGACGGATTGAATTGAGCTTGGTTCGAGATAAGTGGCTTGCCTAACCTTGTGTGGGGGAACTCCCCTTAGGATTTGGTACTGCTTTTGATATATGAGCGACGTGTACGTGAGGTGACGAGTGCATACACGGGCTATTATTGCAAAACTCCATTTTCATTAAGCAAAATACCTGTCTTCCTTTAACTGAGCTACACTAGCATACAAATTTATCATGTTTAGTCTAGAACAACATGTCTACGTGTCTTACTTGCTTATGTAAACTCTATGCAGCATGCTTAGTGAATTTCCTGATTCTTCTTTGACTGGTACTTAATTTAAATCGTAAGATTTCATGATGTAGTTGTATTTCTATTATCTGCGCTGCATATTTACTTTGGGACTACGGAACGGTATTTCGGTAGATACCCCTGCTCTGCATATTTACTTTGGGACTACAGAACGGTATTCCAGTATATCCCCCTGCTCGGTATAATTACTTTGGGACTACGGAACGGTATTCCGATAGATCCCCTGCTCTGCATATTTACTTTGGCACTACGGAACGGTATTCCGGTAGATCCCCCTGCTCTGCATATTTACGTTAGGACTACAGAACGATATTCCGGTAGATCCTCCTGCTCTGCATATTTACTTTGGGACTACGGAACGGTATTCCGGTAGATCCCCCTGCTCTGCATGTTTACTTTAGGACTACGGGACGGTATCCTGGGAGATCCCCTGTTGTTATTTCTGTGTACTGAGCTGTTGACTTGCTATGATTCCATTCTTGTTAAATTTCAGTACTTATTTTTACTGTAATATTTTATTCTGTCTTAGTTTATTATATATATATATATATATATATATATATATATATATATATATATATATATATATATATATATATATATATACCAGTAGGACCCAGACCTGATCTCGTCACTACTCGACCGAGGTTAGGCTTGACACTTACTGGGTACCGTTGTGGTGCACTCATGCCTTTCCCTGCACATGTTTTTCGTGTGCAGATCCAGGTACCGCTTATCAGCCGCATTATCAGTGAGGCGAGGTAGCTGTAGAGACTTCAAGGTATATCTTCCGCGTCTGCAGACCTCGGAGTCCATATCAACTCTTCCCCATGTCAAACACTTCTTGTATTTCTATTGTTAGATTCTGGAATATAGAAACACTGTTCTCTTTCTGTAGATTGTGATTTGCGATATTCCGGGTTTTGGGAGAATTATGTACATTTCGAGAGTGACCGTGGTATATGCCGAGCGGCGTCTTAATTTCTTATTTAGAATCTACCTATAAATTGCTAGTTTTAATGTTTCCGTTTTATTTCCGTGAAGGTGTTAGGATTATCTAGTCGTAGAGACTAGGTGCCGTCACGACGGTTCAAGGAGGGAGAACTGGGGTCGTGACAGTACTCATACTACACTTCTGCACATTTTTATGCAAAGCCAAGTATTGGAGATATCGGATTCCGACTGAGGTTAGAGTGTGATCGCAAGGATTTAAGGTAGAGCTGCTTGGTCGTCGCAGTCCCTTGAAGTCTTTCCATTTTTATTATACTGTCAAGTCTTATTCGAACAATATTGTATATTCGATCCTTGAGATCATTGCATGTTTTCAGTTAGAGTTTGTGACTCAATATTATCAGTCTTGGGAGGTTGTTATAATTGTTTCCGTTTTTGGTTTCAACACTTGTATTAAATTATATGTTTAAAAAAAATGACTCGAAATGTAATTGTAATCGGCTTACCTAGTCTTAGAGACTAAGTGCCATCACGACGCATGGTCGTGAGGTGAGATTTTTAGGTCGTGACATATAACTTCTGCCCACTTGTCTTGCTAACACATATTGAATTGTTCTTGTTTTTGGAATGACACATACTTATATTTTCTTGTCATTTGCTTCCGCTTCTACTTCGATTGTCAGTTCTCCTTCTTCGATTTTTCTATGTCAATTGCATCTTCATCTTTCTTCCTATCTGTCTCATGTATATCTCTCTTACTATTCTGATTTTATTTTTAGAATTTTTCAAAATTGGCTCGCGTTTTGCTCTGACGATGTTGTATTTCCGACTAACAGGTAAGTGTTCATTCTTTGGAAATTTCTGTCTTTTCCTCCAATTCCATAGACGATAATGGTTGAGTAATACTCACTGCTAACATTAGAATCTCTGATGACTATTCTAGAATTATTTGTACATTAAGGTTTATTCATAATTGAGTCTGCTCATGCATTTTTTGCATTGAATATTAGGTGTCAAATTTCTTGATTCTGTCCAAATTTCCTAAAAGGACGTCGTAGAGAGGTTTTGGAGATCGGGGGACTGTAATTGGGTATTGTTTCTGCCCTTCTCTTTCATCCTTCGGTGGCCCCAATTGAAAAACAATTAAAATTACTAAATGCTACTGTAGAATTTCTTGAGTTTTCTATTTTGCACATGCATATACGCTTTCACTATTTTTGTGTCAATTTCATAGTTGTAAGTGGAGATTAAGAAATATTCGACGAGAATAGAGAAATGCTCTGTGAACAAAATCCCCAAAGGTCATTAATGCATTTCTGTCATGTCAATTATTACTTATGATCTATACTGATGTTTGCAAAATGACCTACTTTAGCTACTAGTTTGTTCTAATTTTAAGGATTCAACTGGTAAAAAAAGAAGTAGATGGGCTTGCAGTAGAGGCAATGAAATTAATGGAATCCGAGGTGAGTAAGATAAGAGTACATCACTTGATACCATCAGTAAATTCCTGAAATTCTATGTTGCACTGGGGGAGAGAATGTGTAATATGTTTCAATTTAAAGAAACTTCTTTTTGAGTATTCTATCTGCGTATTTGTGTGATGAACATGCAAACATATGTCTGAAATTATAATTGGAAGACTTGCCAACTGAAGCACTTCTGCTTTGCTGATAACTGAATTAAGTTTTCATTGGTTGTTTTAAGCTAGTTTTGATTTCACTGCTCTAATATTGTAAATTAGGTTCATGGTAATAGAAGGGAAGAAAATAAACTTATCATTTTTGCGTCTAATATTTGTTAAATCTTTCCTTATGTTAGTAATTATATGGCCATCTCATTTTACATGGATTTAGACTATAATTTATAGCTTTAAAGCTTCATATATGATGTTCATGTTGCTCACAGAGGGGCCTTTGGATCCAATACTCAGCAAATAGGAAAACGACATCGTGTTAAGTTATTCATATTTTTCTTATTATAGAAAAAAGAGCAATAAAAGGTTTGCTTATTTTTCCATCTTCACATGATCAATGACTTAATTTATCCGGTCTACCATCTAGAGTTTATCATTTCCATTTCCATATTGCCATAGGTACTAACAATAAATTGTAGTTGGAGCTTCTATTGCCGGAAGACTTGTATGACAAAATAATTCACTAGCACATTAAACTCTGGCCCAAAGAAAAAAGAAAGAAAATGGCACTTCGCTAAGAGAGCGTAATGAAGCTAAAACTATCTCTCTTTTCCTGTTTCTAATTTGTGTAAATTTAAAACAGAAGGTGACTTCGAGGCCTGTGAATGTCGTGCAGGTGTACCTTGAATTCTCCGACAAAGCGAATCAATCACTGGTATCCAGCACGGGCAGGTGTACCTGGATCTGCAAACAAATATGCAGAAGCGTAGTATGAGTACATCACAACGGTACCCAGAAAGTATCAAGCCTAACTTCGGTAGAGTAGTGACGAAGCCAGGTCAAGACACCTACTAGGATAAGAAAGCCAATAGGATATAGTATAGTCTAATAATGAAAAGCGTGGAAATAAATGACAGATAATCAATTCAATAATACAGGCTAACAACGGAAATTTAAGCGATAAAGACAACAAGTTACGAGCACATGATGAAACAACATGTAGTCAAACACGTACCAATACACGTGAGACAACGAAGAAAAACAACATGAACTTTCAACCAACAAGCCTCTTTTAGCATGGAATGTACAACAAGAATCACAACTGAGGTACCGCCTCATATTCACATTTCACAACTTCAATCGCAATCTCTTCTTATATCATCGTGTGAGCCTTGTATTTACTTTTGAAAATGTTTTTTCAAAATAGCTACACGCGTTTTAGCCCCTTATCTCACCGCGTGGCTTCAAGTAATTCCCTTACTAGCAACAAGCGTATCAATACCACCTTATCTCACCGTATGCGTATCAATCTCTATCCTTATACCACCACATGCGTATCAATATCACAACACAATAACAACTCGCACCACAAGTCCCCATATGCCTCAACTTGCCAAAATCAACCGTACCAATATTTTCACAATAAATAGCTCATGGCTCAATCACAATGTGTACAATGATCTCAATAACAACAAGATGAATGAGGGATACTCAACAAGAAAAGATACCTCAACAATTAACAACTTCACCTCAATGTGATAACGACTTTTACAACTTCAACACCAATAACTCAATAATAAGATATTCCATAAAATAACAATTTCAAGTAAGATAATTCAACAGTTAAAGAGGTAACAAAATAACAAGGGGATAGCAACTTCGACTCAAGCATATAAGAGCAACTATAACAATAAAGGATAGAACAAATGCCAATAATGTCAATTAGAGTATGTAAGAGTAAATTTAATGATGACAGATGTAACATGTTATAACAAGTTCAATTAAGTACATGGAAGAAGTCTAAAAGTTTAAACCGGTCAAATACCACATATATCCCGTGTACGCATTCGTCACCTTGTGTACATGTCTTCCACATAATACAATTAATACAAATAGCCCAAATCCTAAGGGGAGGTTCCCCCACACAAAGTTAGGTAAGATACTTACCTTAGCTATGCCAAATCAACCTTCGAATATAGCATTCCCCCTAAAATTTGCTTCC
The DNA here is from genome assembly GCF_000390325.3 of Nicotiana tomentosiformis. Classification (NCBI taxonomy): domain Eukaryota; kingdom Viridiplantae; phylum Streptophyta; class Magnoliopsida; order Solanales; family Solanaceae; genus Nicotiana; species Nicotiana tomentosiformis. The sequence goes on from NC_090812.1 coordinate 105,801,473, forward strand.
ACAGATCTCAAATCTAACAAAAATTGACTTAATAACATCAAACAATGCAAGAGAAACTAAATACAATATATAAAGCTTTGATCCTTACACAATTCCCAAAAAGTCACCAAAAGTCAATCCCGGGCTTGTCCGGTCAAAACTCGGGTCCAAGGGTAGATTCCGATTACCCATAACCCTATAATTTCATATATGTATTTTATTTTCAAATCTGATTCCAAATCGACTCTCAAAACTCAAATCTTTATTTTTTTCAAAACTTCGAAAAAAATCCCCAAATTTACTATTTGATTCCCATAAATTTGATGTTTAATCTAAGATATAGTCATGAAATATAGTTGGAAATTGATTAGAATCACTTACCCAATGTTTGTAGATGAAAATTTCCCTCTCCAAATCGCCTCCTACCGAGTCTAGGGTTCTAAAATATAAAAAATGAGACCTAAATTCTAACTTTTCTCACTTTTGTTCAGTTGCAGATGTCGCAATTACAAACCCTCGCAATTGCAAAGAATCTCTCGCAAATGCGGCGCTAACAAACTTAAGGGAAATTTCGCAAATGCGACAGTGGGTTCGCAAATGCAAACCCTGTTACCATCGCAAATGCGAACCCTGTTCCCATCTCAAATGCAGTAAAATACATCGCAAATGCTAGCTAGCCTACCCAAGCATAGACTTCGCAAATGCAAACAAGGTGTCGCAATTGCGATACCTGAGCCTCCCCTTCCATGTTTGCAATTGCGAGGCTGGTGCTCGCAATTGCTACATTATAGCACCAGCACACCAACAAGCCCAGTTTCAGTCAAAATCATTCTGAATCACGTTCGAGACTCATCCGCCCCCAAGACTCCAAACCAAACATCCACACAAGTATAAAAATATTATACGAACTCCCTCGCGTGATCTAAACATAAAAATAATATCTAGAACTACGAATCGGATATCAAAACACATGAATTTCAAAGTAAAGTTCAAGAGCCTCTAGAATTGCAACCAAGCATCCGAATCCTATCAAATCAACTCCAATTACCCCAAATTTTGTAGACAAGTTCTAAATAGACTAACGGTCCTATTCCAAGTCCCAAAATCAAATTCCAAACATGATAGCTGAAAGTCAATCTATGGTCAAACTTGCGAATTCTTCTAAACCTCAAATTGTTAACTTTCGGCAAAATAACACAAATCAACCTACGGACCTCCGAATTCGATTCCGGGCATACGCCCACGACCAATCATGATACGGACATATCGGAGCCATCGAAATACCATTTCGGGGTCGTTTTCACAAAAATTAAACTTTGATTAGCATAATCAACTTGCACTTCTAAGCCAAGAATCAAATAGTCCAAATCAACCCAACACCTTCCCAGAACGAAACTAACCAACCTCAAAAGTCATAAAATCACAAATACACATGTGTAAAATATCAAAGGGGGAAACAGGATACAATTACACAAAACAACCGGTCGGGTCGTTACATTCTCCCCATCTTAAAACAAACGTTCGTCCTCGAACATGCATAGAGACATGTGAAATGATGAAAAGATGAGGATAACGACTCCGCATGTCATGCTCGATCTCCCAGGTTGCCTCTTCGGCCGGATGACCCCTCCATTGAAGCTACACTAAAGTAATACTCTTTGATCTCAACTTTCGGACCTACCTGTACTAGATGGCCACCGACTCCTCAACATAAGTCAAATCCTGGTCCAATTGGACTGAGATGAAATCTAATACCTGAGACAGATCACCGTAATACTTTCGGAGCATAGAAACATGGATCATCGGGTGGACCGTCAATAGGCTGGGTGGTAATGCAAGATTGTAGGCCACCTCACCAACTCTTTCAAGGAACTCAAAAGGACCGATATACATAGGGCTCAACTTGCTCTTCTTCGCGAACCTCATCATACCCTTCATGGGTGACACCCAAAGCAAAACCCTCTTTCCCACCATGGATGTTACATCACGAGCCCTCCCATCAACATAACTCTTTTGTCTAGACTGGGCTATACGATGCCGATCCTGAATCAACTTGACCTTCTCCAAGGTATCCCGAACTAAATTAGTTCCCAACAACCTAGCATCACCCGGCTCAAACCAATCAACTAGAGAATGGCACCGTCTCCCATATAGGGCCTCATAAGGAGTCATCTGGATACTTGATTAGTAGCTCTTGTTGTATGCGAACTCTGCAAGCGGTAGGAATTGATCCCATGAACCCCCGAAATCCATAACATAGGCGCGTAGCATATTCTCAAAAATATGAATGGTGCGCTCGGACTGTCTGTCCATCTGGGGGTGAAATGTTGTACTCAACTCAACATGTGTGCCTAACTCATGCTGCACAACTCTTCAGAAGTGCGATATGAATTGCGTGCCTCAATCGAAGATAATAGACTCTGGCACACCATGGAAATGTACAATCTCACAGATATAGATCTGAGCCAGCTGCTCTGAAGAATAGGTAGTCACCACCGAGATGAAATGTGCTGACTTGGTCGGCCTATCCACAATCACCCACATTGCGTCAAAGTTCTTCAAAGTCCGTGGGAGCCCAATAACGAAATCCATGATAATACGTTCCCACTTCCACTTGGGAATCTCAAGTCTCTAAAGAAAATCGCCCGGCCTTCGATGCTCGTATTTCACCTGCTGGCAGTTCAAGCATCGATCCACATACACCACTATATCTTTCTTCATTCTTCTCCACCAATAGTGTTGCTTCAAATCCTTATACATCTTAGCGGCACCCGGATGAATGGAATACCACAAACTGTGGGCCTCCTCAAGAATCAACTCATGCAACCCATCTACATTGGGCACACATATCCGGCCATATATCTGCAACTCCCCATCATCTCAAATAGAAACCTCCTTGGCATCGATGTGCTGTAACGTGTCCTTAAGGATAAGCAAATGGGGGTCGTCTTACTGACGCTCTCTGATGCGCTTATATAAAAAACACTTGGAGACCATGCAAGCAAGAACCCAACTAGGTTCTGAAAATCTAGTCTCACAAACTGATTGGCCAAAGCCTGGACATTCATGGCTAGTGGCCTCTCTGCTGCCGGTAGGTATGCCAAATTACCCATACTCTCCACCTTTCTACTCAAGGCATCGGTCACCATATTGGCATTCCCGAGATGATACAGAATAGTGATATTATAGTCTTTCAAAATATCTAACCATCTATGCTAACATAAATTATCATCTTTCTGCTTGAACAGATGCTGGAGACTCCGATGGTCGGTATAGACCTCACATAGATCACTATACAAATAGTGACTCCAAATCTTTAATGTATGAACAATAGCTGCCAATTCCAAATCGTTCACCTGATAATTCTTCTCATGATCCTTCAGGTGCCGAGACGCGTAGGCAATTACCCTACCGTCTTACATCAACACCGCTCAAAGCCCAATATGTGACGCATCATAATACACAGTGTAAGACCCCAAGCACATAGAAAACACCAACAATGGGGCTGTAATCAAAGCAGTCTTGAGCTTTTGAAAGATCACCTTACATTCCTTAGAACATATGAAAGGAGAACCCTTTTGGGTCAATCTAGTCAAAGGTGCATCAATGGATGAGAAACCCTCTATGAAATGGCGATAATATCCAGCCAAACCAAGGAAACTTCGAATCTCAGTAGATGAAGATGGTCTGGGCCAACTCTGAACTACCTCAATCTTCTTTAGATCTACCTTGATCCCCTCACTAGACACCACATGACCCAAAAATGCCACTGAATCAAGCCAGAATTCACACGTGGAGAATTTTGCATATAACTTCTTCTCCCTCAAGGTCTGGATCACAATCCTCAAGTGCTGCTCGTGGTCCTCCCGGCTACGAGAATATACCAAGATGTCGTCATTAAACATAATGACGAATGAATCAAGACATGGCTGGAATACACTGTTCATTAGGTACATGAAAGTTGTTGGGGCGTTGGTCAGCCCAAATGACATCATGAGGAATTCATAGTGACCATGCCTAGTAGGTCTGCTGGAAACACATTAGGAAAATCTCTCACTATCAGAACTGATTCAAGATACGAGTAGTGGCACTAAAATCCCTCACAACGGATAGATATGCCGCATACCTCTTCTCAACCATCCGCTGAGCCTTAAGGTACGACACAACCATGCTAGGAATATAATCCAATCTACCTCTCTACTCCAACCGTGGCAAACCTGGCATAGCCAATGTCACGGTCTTGGCGTGACAATCCAGAATAGTATGATAGGGCGACAACCAGTCCACACTCAAGATCACATCAAAGTCTACCATATGGAGTAATAATAGATCAACTCTGGTCTCAAAACCATCAATAACAACTAAACACGATCGATACATATGGTCCACAATAATAGAATCTCCTACAGGCATGGACACATATACAGGAGAACTCAAAGAATCATGAGATATATCGAAATACGGAGCAAAGTAAGATGACACATATGAATAAGTGGGTCCCGGATCAAATAAGACAGATGCATCCCTATGACAAACCAAAACTATACATGTGATGACATCATCTGATGCAACCACCTCCGTCTTACCAGGAAAAGCATAGAAATGAGCCTGGCCTCCCCCTCTAGGGTGACCTCTACCTGCCTGACCTTCACCCCTTGTTGGTGGGGCATGTGGAGTGGAACCTGGAGCAGAAACTATGGCCTACGAACCGTGTTGAATCCGTGGAGCCTGTATAGTCTCTGTAGGTGCACTCCACCCGAGTCTAGGGAAGTCCCTCACCATATGTCTGGTATCGCTACATTCAAAGAAAGCTCTCGATGGGCGTGGCTGTTGAAACTGACCCTAGCCTGGTCGGCTAGACTGGCCGTTAAAGGCACCCCGTATATGAGGTGCACTGGAAAGTAGCTGAGCAAAATGGGCAACCTGGAACCTTGGAGTAGCATGAGCACCGCTAGTAGCTGGAAGTGTTGAATGAATTGGGCGGCTCAGATAGCCTCTGCCATGAAGGGCTACAATTGGAGTGCCAATACCACTATATTCTCCCGAATCTCGAGGATTATTGGCCTTCTTGTCCAATCTCTCATATCCCTACATATCTCTCTTCAACTCTTGAGCCATGCTAAATCTAATACCATAGTTGAGCCCCTCGATGAATCTGCAGACTCGCTCTCTGAATGTAGAAACTAAGGTAGGTGCATGTCAGGACAACTCACTGAATTTGATAGCATACTATGACATTGTCACAGTCCCTTAATGAAGCTACTGAAACTCTGCACGCCATGCGTCCCGAAGGGTCTGGGGAACGAACTCTCTCAGAAACATCTCCGATAACTGAGCTAAGTAAGTGGGGCCGCACTGCTGGTCTATCCTCCCGGTAAGCCTGCAACCACTAATATACTGCTCCTGACGGTTGGAATGTTGTAAAAGTAACTCCACTCACCTTTACAATACCCATAGTACGAAGAATAAGGTGGCACTTCTCTAAAAAATCTTGTGCATCCTCGATAGATGCGCCAGCGAAAGTAGGAGGATCATACTTCTTGAACCTCTCAAGTCTCCTCTACTCCTCCTCAGATGACATCGGCCTGACCTCAGGCTAAACCAAAATAACTGGCTTTGCTGGCATGGTACCCAGGACCTGATCAATGGGGACCCACTGCTCTAGAGTATGGGTCGTGGGAGTCTGAGCTCCTCCCCCAACCTGAGATGTGGTTGGTGCAAGGGGAATCAACCCTGCCTGAGCTAGAGTGCCAAACATGCTCAAGAACTATTCTAGGGTCTCCTGAAGTCCAGGGGCAGTAACGGGTGCCTCGGGTGCTTGTCCCCCAATCAGAGCTACTAGTGGTTCCCTCGTTGCTGCTCGGGCAGGTGCTTTGGCTGCAGCACGTGCCCCTCCTCGACCTTTGCACCGACCTCGCACGGCTATAGCAGGGGGCGCAGGGGCACATGGGTCTGATCAGCGGATCCAACAGTGTGTGTCCTCACCATCTGTGAGATAATAGTAAGATAAGGATTCAGATTTCGAAGTCAACCAATTCGCATGATAAGAGGTCAAAGAAGTAGAATTTCCTAACCTTTTTATAGCCTCTCAAAGATAAGTACATACGTTTCTGTACCGATACGTAAGATTCTACTAAACTTGCTTATGATTCGTAACACCTATAAACCTAGAGCTCGGATACCAACTTATCACGACCCCAATTTTTCACTTTAGAATGTCGTGATGACACATAGTATGTAAGACTAGGTAAGCCTAAAATGCATTAAGAATTAGTAGGAATAATAATAAAACCTCAAATTAAACCATTAAGCAATCAAAATAAATCTCAGCAGTACAACTGTCAACAACTCCCCAAGACCTGGTGGAACCGAGTCATAAGCTCTACAAGAGTACACTAATAGTCCCGAAATACAGTACTATTTCGGAATAAGAAATAAACAATAGAACATCTAAAACAAAAGTTGACTTCAAGGCCTACGAACGTCGATCAGGTGTACATTGAAATCTCCGACAAAGTGAATCAATCACTAGCGTCCAGCACGGGCAGATGTACCTAGATGTACACAAAAATGTGCAGAAGCGTAGTATGAGTACACCACAACGGTACCCAATAAGTATCAAGTCAAACCTCATTAGAGTATTGACGAGTCCAGGTCAAGACACCTACTAGGGTAAGAAAGCCAAACAAGATATAGCATAGTCTAATCATGGAAAGCGTGGAAATAAATGACAGACAAGCAGTTCAATAATATAAGCTAACATCGGAAATTTAAGCGATAAAGGCAATAAGTAGTGAACACATGATGAAATAATAGGCAGTCAAACACAGACTAATAAAAGTGAGACAATGAAGAAAAATAACAAGAACTGTTCAACCAACAAGTCTCTTTTAGCATGGAATGTACAACAAGAATCACAACTGAGGTACCACCTCATATTAACATTTCACAACTTCAATCACAATATTTTCTTATATCACCACATGAGCCTTGCATTTATTTTATAAAAATATTTTTCGGAAATAGCTACATGTGTTTTAGCCCCCTTATCTCACAGTGTGGTTTCAAGTAATTCCCTTACTTGCAACACGCATATCAAACTCACCTTATCTCACAGCATGTGTATCAACCCCTATCCTTATACCACCCCATGCGTATGAATATCACAACATAATAACAACTCGCATCACAAGTGCACATATGTCATAACTTGCCAAAATCAACAATACCAATATTTTCACAACAAATAGCCCATGGCTCAATCACAATATGTACAATGATCTCAATAACAACAAGATGAATGAGGGATACCCAACAAGGAAAGATACCTCAACAATTAATAACTTCTCCTCAATGTGATAATGCCTTTTACAATTTCAATACCAATAACTCTATAAAAAGATATTTCACGAAATAATAACTTCAAGTAAGAGTAATTCAACAATTAAAAGGGTAACAAAACAATAAGGAAGATAGAAACTTTGACTAAAGCTCATAGGAGTATCTAAAACAATAAAGGATAGAACAAGTGCCAATAATGTCAATTAGAGCATGTAAGAGTAAATTTAACGATGAAAGATGTAACATTTTATTTCAAGTTCAATCAAGTACATGGAAGAAGTCTAAAAGTCTAAACCAGTCAAATACCACATATAGCCCGTGTACACACTTGTCACCTTGTGTACAAGTCCTCCACATAATACAATTAACACAAACAACCCAAATCCTAAGAGGAGGTTTTTTCACACAAAGTTAGGCAAGATACTTACCTCAACTAGGCCAAATCAACCCTCGAATATTGCTTTTTCCCTAAAATATTGCCTCCACACGACTAAAATCTAACAAAAATGACTTAATAATTTCAAATAATGTAAGAGAAACCAATTACAATGGATAAAGCTTTGATCTTTACATAATTCTCAAAAAGTCAACAAAAGCCAACTCTAGGCCCTCCCGATCAAAACCCCGGTCTAAGGGTTGATTTCGACTACCCATAATTCCAAGAGTTCATATATGTGTTTTGTTCTCAAATCCGAATCCAAATCGGCTCTCATAACTCAAATCTTCATTTTTTTTTAAAAACTTTGACAAAACCCCCCAATTTTACTCTTTGATTCCCATAAATTTGATGTTTAATCTAAGATATAATCATGAAATATATTTGGAAATTGATTAGAATCACTTACCCAATATTTGTAGATGAAAATCCCCTCTCCAAATCGCCTCCTACAGAGTCTAGGGTTCTAAGATATAAAAATGAGACCTAAATCCCGAGTTTATTAACTTTTGTTCAGTTGCAGATGTCGCAATTGCGAAGAATTTCTCACAAATGCGGCACTGACAGACTTAAGGGGAACTTTGCAAATGCGATAAAATATATCGCAAAATGCGAGCTAGCCTACCCAAGCACAGACTTTGAAAATGCAAAAAAGGTGTCACAATTGCGATACCTGAGCCTCCCCTGCTATGTTCGCAATTGCGAGGCTGGTGCTCGTAATTGCGACATCAGAGCATCAGCACACCAGCAAGCCGAGTTTCAGTCCAAATTAATCTGAATTACGTCTGAAATTTATCCGAGCCCTCGGGGCTCCAAACCAAATATCCACACAAGTCTAAAAATATTATATGAATTTGATCGCGCGATCAAATTACAAAAATAACATTTAGAACTACGAATCGGACATCAAAATGCATGAATTTCAAAGTAACGTTCAAGAACCTCTAGAATTACAACCAAGCATCCAAATCTTATCAAATCAACTCCAAAAGGCACCAAATTTTAGAGACAAGTTCTAAATAGAATAACAGACCTATTTTAAGTTCCAAAACAAAATTCTAAATCTGATAGCCAAAAGGCAAACTATGGTTAAACTTGGGAATTCTTCTAAACCTAAAATTGCCAACTTTAGATAAAATAACACAAATCAATCTACGGACCTCCGAATCCGATTCCGGGCATATGCCCAAGTCCAAAATTACGATAAAGGCCTATCAGAGCCATCAAAATACCGTTCTGGGGCCGTTTTACAAAGTTAAACTTTGGTCAACATAATCAACTTAGGCTTCTAAGCCAAGAATCAAAGGGTCCAAATGAACCCAAAACCTTTTCGGGATAAATTAACCAACCTTCCAAGTCATCAAACCACAAATATATATATGTAAAGCATCAAAGGAAAAACGTGAACCAATTACACAAAACGACCGGTCATATCATTGCAGCTTGCATGCTTGATGAAGTGAATTGGATGAATCCAAGAAATGGAATGGCATTATGAGACTATTTTGTTCCTTAACAAGACATAATTTTCTTTAATTTTTTTCTTTTTTTATTCATTTATTTTACGGGCGTCTTCATCGGTACGTATAGCCACTTGGGGGTAACCTGTTTAATGAATCTACTCAAAAGGTAAATATTTTATTGAAATATGTACTGATATCCCTATGATCTTTCCCTGAAATATTATCGGATATATGGTAAGCACTATTGTGGTTCTCCTCCTGTAATACAAGTGCCTGATGCGAATTTTGCTTTAATCAGTTGCTATAGACTATAATAAAGGTGAATAAGTAAATTAACTTTTAATTCAAAAATCCTTCCTCATTGACAGTTTGAAGTAATTGTATAGTCATGTGGAATGGCTAGGTGTTGATATTCGACATATGGATTTATAGAACCGGAAAAGGTCCAAATATGCACTTGTACTATACAAAATTGAGCACATTTGTCCTTCGTTAATACTTTAGCTCAAATATGCCCTTACCGTCATATAGTTGGTCCATAAATGCCTTAGAATTATACAGTTGGCTCATATATGCCCTTTTCGAAACGGAATCCACTCAAACTAATTAGCTATTTCGTTAATTATATTAAAGTGTATTACAAACACTATTTCCTTTTTATTAGTATTTTTTTTTACCTTTCTCTTTTCTTTCTTCTTTTTTCTTTACTTCTCTTTTTTTTTCCTTTTCCTTTCTCCCTTATCCGATTTCCTCCATTCCTAATGTCTTCTCCATTTTCGTCACTAATTTCACTTGACAAAACTCATGAATTCCAATTACTAAGAAAATTCTCTCACAAGAATATTTTTATAGATCATATGTTTGTCAATTTTTAATTTTTACTGAACATATATTTAGTTCTAACAAATTTAACAAAGTAAGATTGAAATAATATTTATGTAACAAAAAACTCGAAAAATCCAACAAAATAGAACAATCCAAACCGATATTTGGTTTGGTTTGGTTTTGATAAAAACTGAATCAACCCGCTCTATGTACACCCCTAATTTACATAGTTTATAAAAAAATAGAAAATATCCAGCTAAAAAAAATAAAAAAAGACTAACAACTCAAATTTATAATACTAAAACTTGAACTCTAGGCTTTTAATCATTAAATTATCTTTCTGAAAATAATTTAAATATTTTGGTCTTTTGGGTATTGTTAAAGGTTGAGATGTTTTTATTATTTTAAAGTTTAAACTATAATTTTTGGAACAATTTAATTCCGTTTAAATATTAACGAAGGGCAAATATGCTCAATTTCGTATAGTACAAAGACATATTTGGACCTTTGCCCCTTTATCGAACTAACACTTCATGATGAATGGCTAAGTGAATCTTGTAATTTTGTAGCGAGATTTTCGATAATCTTGGTGTGACTAGAAGAGCGGACAATATTTTAGAATATCTATTGATTATTAATAATCAAAATGTCCCTTCAAGGACATCCAATAAATTAACAATAAAAAAGAATATGTTTTGTTTTTTCCAAAAAGATCTGACCATTGTGACCTGATTAGTGTTCCTTTAGATGGATAATCCAAAATATATTTTTTATTTTAGATGAATTTTTAATTTTAATAGCTTATGTATTTGTGAGTAGAGGCGGATCCAGGATTTCAAGAGGATATGTGCACTATTATAAAGAGATGGATCTAGAATTTATATTTCACCGGTTTAACTTAGTCTCTTACCATGACCCATTATACTTTTAAAATTATAGGTTCAAAATTATATTCTTTTTGAAATTTTAGTAATTTTCACATATATATATCTATACTTCGTACCGAAAACAAGACCGTTAGAGTGGGATTCGAACTGCCAATTTCACTTGTAGAGGTGAACCCAATAATAATTGCACCATAATAGTCTTTGAGCATGGGTTCATGCACATATATTTAAGTAATTTTGAAGAAATATAACATTGTTATACATGATTTAGGGAAAAGAATATGAGTTCATGTGAACCCATATCTCTCAACTTGGATAAGCCTCTACTTGTGAGCGTGTTTCACATGTGATTTTGGATGCCATTACTTCGTATAATAGGTATTCTTGATGAAAAAGAGAAAAAGAAAGGTTAGGAAAGAATGATTAACCCAAAGTAGAATTAGACTGATTTCAAATTCTACCAGAAGTATGAAATGCATTCAGATTCTATTGGGAGGCGTAGGTGCTTTTTTGTAGTTTCAAGGGTATATGTGGCTGATGTCCCACTACGATTATATAATCTAAGGTTTAATACTATGTTTGAATTATTTATCAGCCTATAGCGAAAAAGCCTAACTTTGCTGGGATGGAGAAGGAACAAGCACAGTGAGAATTTTCGACTTTCCTTGAGGCTGTTCAACTGAGTTTGATGGTTTTGTTTGACAAGAGGCGAATATTATTCAAGATTAAATTTATACAGTTGAGGGGAATGGTGATTCTGTTAAATTGTCATTGTTCTTTCTGTAAGTTATTAGTTTCTACCTTTGTATAAGTGATTATATTCTTGCTATATTCCAATATTTAGCTTCAAACTTCCTGAACAAAATTTTTATGGCACTTTGTCAAGATCTAAAATTTCAACCTATCGTGACGGCACCTAATACATTTACTAGGCAAGCCGACAATCACATAACAACTAAGCACTTGAATTAAAACATGATTTTAATAAGCTCAACAGTAAAAAATCTCATAAATATTTGATAAAACAACTGTAATTCTACTACAACCATCCCAAAATCTGGTGTCATCGAGTACATGAGCAGTACAACAACTCAATATAAATTAAACTCTAGTACAATTGTCTGAGTAGTAGAATAGTACTGGAGAAAATAAAAGGAAGGAGAATCAAGGTCTGCGGGCGTCATAACAGGTACCTCAAAGTCTCCGAGCAGGTACTAGCACCACCCTAGCAATCATCGCGTCTAGATGTACCTGGAACCGCACACGAAGTGCAGAGTGTAGTATGAGTACAACCGACCCAATATACTCAATAAGTAGCAGGACTAACCTTGGACTGAAAGCAGTGACGAGCTCAAAAGGATACAGTCACAACCAATATAATGACAACAGAGGTAAGATAATGACAATGATAATAATTAACTCGGAGAAATTCCATAATTAGCTCGTTTAGGGTACCGAAATTTAGACATGCTTTCAAGTTCAATAATTAAATCCCAACACTGATAAAATATATCAAGTACAATAATCATGAGGAATGTTACATCTATGTGCCTACATGTCAAATATGCATGTCAAATGTAATGAATCACGGTGATATTCCCAGGTACTCACATTCGCAGAGTACTAACTTTGTCTAACTCAAATACCCACTCATCACACACAATCACTCAGCATTGTATGGGTGTCTGGCATCAATTCCCCTCACCAAAGCACGTGTATATATATGTCACGACCCAAAATTCGCATGTCGTGATGGCGCATATATCAATACTAAGCAAGCCGATAACCTCAATAAAAATAGTATACTCTTTTAAGTTTGAAAATATAGTATTTAAATTTTAAAAATAATTCCACAAATATTGATATAAATACACTCATAAAATCCGGTGTCACTAAGTACATGAACATCTAAATGATAACATAGTCTGACATATAAAACACTGTCTGAAAATATAGAACAATACAAATAACTGAGAGGAAAGAGAGTCAAGGTCTGCGGTCGCCAAGCAGCTACCTCGATAGTCTCCAACAGATAAAACTCTAAAATCTAGCAGCCACCGTATCTGGAAGTACCTGGATCTGCACACGAAGTGCAGAGTGTAGTATGAGTACAACCGACCCCATGTACTTAATAAGTAACAAGACTAACTTTTGGGCTGAAAGTAGTGACGAGCTCAATAGGTACAATCCAATATAGAAATAACAGTACAAAAATATAGGCATGTTTTCAAGTTCAACAGATAAGCCTAATACAAGTAAAATAGATAAATTCTGCATGATATGAGGAATATGACATCTCTATATCTACATGCCAAAATACATGTTGTATGAGATGTACCACAATGAAAACCTCATATACTCACACTCTCAGAATACTCAATCACTCAATACTGTATATGGTCAATCCAGCTTAGGAAATATCCATCCCCAAATACATATCACTGACAGTCAGTCACTCAGTATTGTATAAGGCCAATCCAATCCAGGGAAGATCCATCCCTCAATATATATAGTTAGGCAAGATCCATGCCAGGGAAAATCCATCCTAAAAATATAAATGATTCGGGAGAGATCCATGCCCAGGGAAGATCCATCCCTCAATATAAATTCAACCGCGCTCCTTGTGTGGGGTGCAGACTCCAGAGGGGCTCTTTCAGCCCAAGCGCTATAATAGTCAGATCCAGGCATAAATAAATAAAATATGCTGCGGTGTGCAGCCCGATCCTATAAATATCACTCAAAATCTCTAGTTTCTCGGGCTCACAATGACATAAAAATCAATCCGACATAATAATATGATGTATCAATGAATGACAACAGAGACTGAGATATGATATGCAAATAATATATGTGACTGCGTATGAAATTTACATTTTTAAACAATTAATTCAACAGCAATACGACCTATGTGGGTCCCAAAAACATATCGGCACATAGTCTAAACATGATATTTAATATGAGTCTCAGCTCAATTTCTCTAACACGTGGAGGATATGTGGATAATGACATCATTATTTGATTATGCAACTCCACGAAAACAATTAAGTCACAATTTCTATGGTGCACGCCCACATGCCCATCACCTAGCATGTGCGTCACCTCTAAACAATTCATATAACACGTAATTCAGGGATTCATACCCTCGGAACCAAGTTTAGAAGTGTTACTTACCTCAAACCGTAAAAATTCTTTATTCCAATAAGCCTTTTCCTCGCGACTCGACCTTCGAACGCCTCGAATCTAGTCACAAATAATTCTATACAGTCAACACAAATCATAGGAATCCATTCCATATGAAAATACTAAATTTTCCAAAACAAATCCGAAATAAAACTCAAAAATCATCAGTGGGGCCCACATCTCGGAACCAGACAAAAGTTACAAAATATGAATGCCCATTCAACCACGAGTCCAACCATACCAAATTTACCAAATTCCGACATCAACTCGACCTTCAAATCCTCAAATCTTATTTTTAAATCCCTAGGCCCAAATTCTCGAATTTCACATAAAAAACATGTAATCTAGTCCAAATACTCAATGATAATTCAATATTATTGACTAATAATGATCATAAGTGACTTATCTCAAGATTCCCCATGAATTCTCTCTGAAAAATCGCCTCAACCCATGTTTGAAAAGTCCAAAATGAGAAAAATCCTGGAACCCCTCTATTTTGTACACTGCCCAGTGCTTTCGCTCCTGCGCCCCTTTTAGTCGCACCTGCGAGAAACCAACCCCTTTTGCGGTTTGCCAAAGCCTCCACTGCCTCCACTTCTGCGACCTTGATGCCGCTTCTATGAGACTCAGTCCGCTTCTGCGGACCTAGCGCTTCTGCGACTCCCCGTTCGCACATGCGATCTCGCAGGTGCGGAAATTCTCTCGCACCTGCGACCACTGCACACACTGCTCCAGCCCGCTTTTGCGATCAAAATGTCACTTCTGCGGTCGCGCACCTGCGACCAATTCCATCGCAGATGCGATTGCACCAGAACTGGAAATTTTCCAGTATTCTCCAAGTCCAAATTTTGATCCGTTAACCATCTGAAACTCACCCGAAGCCCCCGGGACCTCAACCAAATACACCAACAAGTCCTAAAATATCATACGAACTTAGTCGAGGCCTTAGTCACATCAAACAATGCTAAAACCACGAATCGCACCCCAGTTCAAGCCTAATGAAAACTAACGAATTCCAAGTTTTACATTTGATGCCGAAAGCTATCAAATCAAGTCCGATTGAGTTCAAATTTTGCACACAAGTCATGAATGACCTAACAGACCTATGAAAGTTTTCAAAACTAGATTCCGACCCCGATATCAATAAAGTTAACTCTCGATCAAACTTCCAAACCTTCCATTTTCAAATTTTGCCATTTCAAGCGAAAATCAACTACGGACTTCCAAATAATTATTCGGACACACTCCTAAGTCCAAAATCACCATACAGAGCTATTTAAATCATGAATACTCTATTCTAGAGTTGTTTACATATAAGTCAACATCCGGTCAACTATTTCACTTAAGCTTTAAATATTGGAACTAAGTGTCCCAATTCATTTTGAAACCTCCTCGACAAGTCACATAATTATAATTGAACACAGGATAAGCAGTAAATGGGGGAACGGGGCTGTAAGACTCAAAAGGATCGGCCGAGTCATTGCATTCTCCCCCTTTTAAACAAATGTTCATCCTCGAACAGGTTTAGAATTATACATGGAGTCTCAAATAGGTGTAAATATTTGCTCTGCATCTCCAGTTCAGTCTCCCAGGTAGCTTTTCCAACTGGCTAACCTCTCCACTACACTCTCATTGAGGCTATGTCCTTTGACTTAAACTTTCGAACCAACCAATCCAAAATGGCCACCGGCTCCACATCATAAGTCAAGTTACCATCCAACTGCACTGTACTGAAATCCAAAACATGAGACGGATCTCTGACATACTTCCGGAGCATGGATACATAAAATACTGGATGAACACTTGATAGACTAAGAGGCAATGCAAGCTTGTAAGCCACCTCTCCAATCCTCTAAGTACCTCAAAAGGCCCAATATACCAAGGACTCAACTTTTCCTTCTTCTCGAACCTCATAACACCTTTCATAGGCGAAACTCGGAGTAGTACCTTCTCTCCTACCATGTAAGAAAGATCGCGAACCTTCCGGTTGACATAACTCTTTTGTCTAGACTACGTCGTGCGAAGTCGATCCTGAATCAATTTAACCTTTTCCAAAGCATCCTGAACTAAATTAGTACCCAATAGCCTAGCCTCACCCGGCTCAAACCAACCTACCGGAGACCGACACCGTCTCCTATACAAAGCCTCATATGGAGCCATCTGAATGTTCGATTGGTAGTTGTTGTTATAGGCAAACTCTGCAAGCGGTAGAAACTGATTCCAAGAACCCCCAAAATCTATAACACAAGCGCGTAGCATATCTTCCAATATCTGAATAGTGCGCTCAAATTGTCCGTCCGTCTGAGGGTGAAATGTTGTACTCAACTGTACATGTATGCCTAACTATCGCTACACTGCCCTCCAAAACTGTGATGTAAACTGCGTGCCCCGGTCTGAAATGATGGAAACTGGCACACCGTGAAGGCGAACAATCTCGCGGATATAAATCTCAGCCAACCGCTCCAAAAAGTAAGTAGTCCCAACTGGAATAAAATGTGCGGACTTGGTCAACCGATCCACAATTACCCAAATAGCATCAAACTTTCTCGAAGTTCGTGGGAGTCCAACTACGAAGTCCATGGTAATACACTCCCATTTCCACTACGGAATTTCAAGTCTCTGAAGCAATCCGCTTGGTCTCTGATGCTCGTACTTCACTTGTTAACAATTTAAACACCGAGCTACAAACCAAACTATATATTTCTTCATCCTTCTCCACTAATAGTGTTGCCTCAGGTCCTAGTATATCTTAGCGGCACCCAGATGAATGTAATACTGCGAACTTTGGGCTTCTTCAAGAATCGACTCATGCATCCCATCTATATTTGGCACACAAATCTGACCCATCCTCAACATCCCATCATCTCCAATAGTAACCTCTTTGGCATCACCATGCTGAACTGTTTTTTTCAGGACAAGTAAATGGGGATCATCATACTGCACTCTCTGATGCGGTCATATAAGTAAGACCGAGAAACCACACAAGCTAGAACCCGACTGGGCTTCGAAACATCTAATCTCATGAACTGGTTGGCCAAGGTCTGAACATCAACTGCAAGAGGCCTTTCACCAACAGGAATGAATGCAAGGCCACCCATACTCACCACATTTCCACTCAAGGCATCGACTACCATACTGGCCTTCCCGGGATGATACCGAATAGTAATATCATAATCATTTAGCAGCTCCAACCATCTCTGTTATCTCAAATTTAGATCTTTTTGTTTGATAAATTGCTGGAGACTCCGATGATCTATAAATACCTCACAAGACATACCATAGAGATAGTGCCTCCAAATCTTTAATGCATGAACGATGGTTGCCAACTCTAAATCATTAACATGGAAGTTCTTTTCATGCAGCTTCAGCTGGTGCGAAGCATAAGCAATCACTCTACCTTCTTGCATTAAGACACACCCAATACCGATCCGAGAAGCAAATAGCCTGAAGCTGAAGGCAAAACTAGAACTTGAGTTGTGGTCAATGCAGTCTTAAGCTTCTAAAATCTCTCTTCACACTCATCCGACCACCTGAATGGATCATCTTTCTGGGTCAATTTGGTCAAGGGTGATGAAATAGACGAGAAACCCTCCATAAAGCGACGATAATGCCCGACCAAGCCGCAAATATTTTCTGCATCTTAGTTGCTGAGGATAGCCTGGGCGAACTCTGAACTGGCTCTATCTTCTTCGGATCTACCTGAATCCCCTCATTGGACACCACATTCCCTATGAACGCCACTGAACTAAACCAGAACTCACACTTGGAGAACTTGGCATAAAGTTTCTCCTCCCTCAGCCTTTGTAGTACAATGCTCAAATATTGAGCATGTTCCTCCTGGCTACGTGAGTACATCAGGATATCATCAATAAATACTACGGTAAACAAATCAAGATACGGATGGAATAGACTATTCATCAGGTGCATAAATGTTGTTGGGGCGTTGGTCAGCCCAAAAGACATCACGAGAAATTCATAGTGACCATAACGGTTTTTGAATACCGTTTTTAAAATGTCTGAATCCCGAATCTTCAACTAATGATACCCAGACCTCAAAACAATTTTAGAGAACACCCTCGCTCCCTGAAGCTGGTCAAATAAATCATCAATACGTGGCAAAGGATACATGTTCTTGATTGTAACTTTGTTCAACTGCCTTTAGTTGATGCACATCCGCATAGTACTATCTTTCTTTTTCACAAATAGAACTGGTGCACCCCAAGACGACACACTAGGCCTAATAAACCCCTTATCAAGAAGTTCCTGAAGTTGCTCTTTCAATTCCTTCAACTCAGCTGATGCCATACAATACGGAGGAATAGAAATGGGATGAGTACCCAGCACCAAGTCAATACCTAAATCAATATTCCTATCAGGTGGCATACCCGACAGGTCTACTGGAAATACATCTGGAAAGTCTCGCACTACCGATACATAATCAATAGTAGTAGTGTCTGCATCAACATCTCTCACAAAGGCCAAATATGACAAACACCCTTTCCCAACCAATCGTTGGGCCTTTAAGTAAGAAATTACTCCATTGGGAACATAATCTAGAGAACCTCTCCATTCAATCCTCGGCAACCCCGGCATCGCCAATGTCATGGTTTTAGCGTGACAATCCAGAATAACATGACATGGAGACAAACAAAACATACCCAGGATTACATCGAAATCAACCATACTAAGCAATAAGAGATCAGCTCTAGTCTCCAATCCGCCTATAGTTACCACACACGACCGATACATATGGTCCACAATAATAGTATCGCTTATGGGGCATTTCCAGACGACGAGCAAAATAGGATGATGCATAAGAATAAGTAGAATCAGGGTCAAATAAAGTGGAAGCATCTTTATGGCACACTGAAACAATACCTGTAACCACTACATCTGAAGCAACGATCTTTTGCCTTGCAGGAAAAACATAAAATCGAGCCTGACCACCTCCTGATTTGCCTTCCCCTCTAGGGCGACCTTTAGCTGCATGTGCCCATCCCGTGCTGGCTGGGCGGGTGGTGAAATAACTGGTGTGGGAGTCACAACCTGACTCCTCTACTGAACTGGACCTCCCGAAAGGCGAGGACAATATCTCTTCACATGACCCAACTCTCCACACTCAAAGCAACCACTCTCTAAAAATATCAGCAAGTACTGAGGCGGACCTCGAGAACCATAATAACTACCAAAAGAACCTGGTACAGATGAACCTTGAACTGATGGTGCACGGGATGAAATTTAAGGTGGAAGTGAACTAAGAGAAGACCCACTCGGTCGAGCACTATATGAAACATGGCTAGCCGATGCACCACGATGAGCTGTATGAGCCATCTGAGTGGGCCTATAAGGTCGACCCCTGCTGTGATAGGACTGTCCCCTAGAAGGAACACCATTGGAATTACCCGGAACATGAGACCTCTTGGCCTCCCTCTCCTCACACTCCTGAGTACGGACCATTTCTAGCCATCGAACACTGTCAACCACCTCGTCGAATTTAGCACCTGCAACATTTCCCAGAGTCGCTACAAAATGAAACTGCTGGTTGAGGCCATTAATAAACCTCTTGATCTTTTCCCTCTCAGTGGGAACCAACCAGACTGCATGACGAGCCAATTCTGAAAACCACATCTTATACTGGGTCACGGACAGGTGCTCCTGACGTAAATGCTCGAACTGCCTGCGCAGTTCCTCTTAGTGGGTCTGTGGCACAAACTTTTCCAGGAATAATACGGAGACTTTATGCCATGGAAGTGGTGCTGCACCAACTGGTCTGCTCCTCTCATAAGTCTCCCACCATCTGAAGGCTACTCCAGTTAGCTGAAAAGTAGTAAATGAGACCCTACTAGTCTCCAGATACCCATTGTACGAAGACTCTGTTGGCATATGTCCAAGAAATCTTGTGCATACTCTAACTCAGTTCCACTGAATGATGGAGGACGGAGTCTCCCAACCCTTTCTAGTCTTTTATGCTTCTCATCATTCATAATAGAACCCACCTGGGCCTAAGCAGCTACAACCGGATGGACTTATAGTGCCCCCGGTATCTGAAGTCCATGCACTACCTGCTCTGGAGTATGGGCGACAGATGTATGAGTACCTCCCCCGGCCTGAGAAGTGGCTGGTGCGGCCTGAGCCAAAACCACCTGAGCAAGGCAAGGGCAAACAGTCAATATATGGGCTAAATCCTCCTGAAGGCCTGGAATCACAATTGGCATAGCTGGTGCTTAAGCTGGTCCCGCCGGCTCCACTATATGTGGAACCTGCTCCTGAGCTAGAGCAACTGGTGGTTCTACAGGTGCTACTCTAACTGCTGTACGAGCTATACCTCGAGCTCCACCACAGCCCTGACATCTCGTGGCCCTAACTGGTGGCACTGGTGGTTGACCGTCTGATCCGGTAGTATGTGTCCTCACCATCTGTGAGAGAATAGAATAACAGAAATTTAGTTTCCGGAATCAATAAATTCGCACGACAAAATACAAGAAAGTAAAATATTTCCTAAGGGTTCGGCAGCCTCTCGAAGATAAGTAGAGACGTCTCCATACCGATCCGTAAGAATCTACTAAACCTGCTCATGACTCGTGAGACCTATGTAACCTAGGCTCTAGTATCAACTTGTCATGACCCAAAATTTGCATCTCATGATGTCGCCTATCTCAATACTAGGCAAGCCGATAACCTCAATAAAACACTATAATCTTTTAAGTTTGAAATCATAATATTTAAATTTAATAGAAAATCCCATAAATACTGATATAAATATACTCCCAAAATCCGATGTCACTGAGTACATGAGCATCTAAATGATAACATAGTCTGACTGATAAAACACTGTCTGAAAATATAGAATTGTACAAATAACTGAGAGGAAAGAGAGTCAAGGTTTGCGATCGCGAAACAGCTACCTCGATAGTCTCCAATAGATAAAACTATGAAATGTAGAAACCGCCGTATCCGGAAGTACCTGGATTTGCACACGAAGTGCAGAGTGTAGTATGAGTACAACTGGCCCCATGTACTCAATAAGTAACAAGACTAACCTTTGGGCAGAAAGTAGTGACGAGCTCAATAGGTACAGTCCAATATAGAAATAACAGTACAAAAATGTAGGCATGTTCTCAAGTTCTACAGATAAGTCCAATACAAGTAAAATAGATAAATTCTGCATGATATGAGGAATATGACATATCTATATCTACATGCCAAAATACATGATGTATGTGATGTACCTGTCACGATCCAATTTCACCTAAAAGTTGTGATGGCGCCCAACACTACAACTAGGCAAGCCAACTAATAAGTTAAACATATAACAATTATTTTAAAAATAATTTTCTAAGAAATTTTATTATTTTACTAGTAATATTAAAAGAAAATAGAAAAGATACTGATTAACTTAAATCCAAGAAAATAATACCATCCCAAATTCTATCAATGTGTGTGCCAAGACCTGGTGTCACAAGTGTATGAGCATCTAGTAGATTATACAAAACTCCAAATACTATCTGAAATAAAAATAGACAGAATAAAAATACAAGAAGAGGCACTGGTAGCTGCAGAACGGCTCAGAAAAGCAGATCACCACTACACCTCTGGATAACGTGGATGTGCGATGATAGGTCCTCCATTAGTGCCTGTCTCAGATCCTGCACAAAAAGTACAACAAGTGTAGTATGAGTACGTAAACAACGTGTACCTAGTAAGTATCAAGCCTAATCTCGATGTGGTAGAGACGAGATGGTCGACTTTGACACTCACTAATCTCGTGGATTCGATCATGGCCCTCGATCCTCGGCCTCGATCGTGGCTTCGATCATGGCCCTCGAGCCTTTGCCTTCGATTATGACCCTCGAGCCCTGCCTTCGATCATGACCCTCGATCATGGCCTCGATTTTGGGTCTCGATCCTGGGCCTCGATCTTGGACTCGATCACAGCCTAGAATTTCAGCAGAAGAGAAAAATTACAGCAGCTATTTTAAGTCCAACTTTTGATCCGTTAACCATCTGAAACTCACCCGAGGCCCTCGGGACCTCAACTAAATATACAACCAAGTCCTAAAACATAATACGTTTGAATCCTCAAATCATATAAAACGACGCTAAAACCACGAATCATGCTCCAATTCAAGCTTAATGAAACTTAAAATTTCTAACTTCTATATTCGATGTCGAAACCTATCAAATCAAGTCCGATTGACCTCAAATTTTGCACACAAGTCATAAATGACATAACATAGCTATGAAAATTTTTGAAACTGGATTCCGAGCCGATATCAAAATGTCAACTCCCCGGTCAAACTTCCAAACTTAAATTCTTGTTTTAGCCATTTCAAGCCTAATTTAACTACGGACTTCCAAATAAAATTTCGAATACGCTCCTAAGTCAAAAATCACCATACGGAACTATTGGAATCGTCAAAATTCTATTCTGGGGTCGTTTTCTAAAAAATGTTAACGAAGACAAACTTGGCCTTTTAAAACCAACTTAAGACACCAAGTGTTTCGATTTCAACCCAAACACTTCCAAATCCCGAACCAACCATCCCCACAAGTCATAAATCATTAATATCACATACGAGAAGTTTTATTTTAGGGAACGGGTTTCTAAAAGTCAAAATGAGCGGTTGGGTCATTACATTTTCCACCTCTTAAACAAACGTTCGTCCTCGAACGGGTTTAGAATTGTACCTGAAGTGCTAAATAAGTGTGGATATCTGCTCCGCATGTTTTCCTCGGCCTCCCAAGTCGCTTCCTCGACTAGTTGGCCCCTCCACTAGACTTTGACTGCAGAAATCCTCTTGGACCTCAACTGGCGAACCTATTTATCAACAATGGCAACTGACTCCTCTTCATAACCCAAGCTATTATCTAGCTGAACTATGATGAAGTCTAACACATGTGATAGGTCGGCACGATACTTCCGGAGCATAGATACATGGAAAATCGGATGAACTTCCGATAGGCTGGGAGGCAATGCAAGCTCATAAGCAACTCGTCTCAACACCTCAAATGGCCCTATAAACCTTGGGCTCAATTTTCCCTTTCTCCCAAATCTCATGATTCCCTTCATCGGCGAAACTTTCAAGAGAACTTTTTCACCTACCATAAATGATAAATCACGCGCTTTCTGATCCGCGTAACTCTTCTGTCTGGACTATGCTGTACGAAGTCGCTCCTGAATCAACTTTACCTTTTCTAAGGCATCCTTCACCAAATCAGTACCATATAACTTAGCCTCACCGGGCTCAAACCATCCAATGGGCGAACGACATCGTCGACCATATAAAGCTTCAAATGGAGCCATCTCGATGCTGGATTGGTAACTGTTATATAAGCAAACTCGGGCAAAGGCAAGAAACAATCCCACTGGACTCCAAAGTCAATCATACATGCCCTGAGCATATCCTCCAAAATCTGAACTGTCCACTCTGACTGCCCGTTGGTCTGCGGATGAAAGGCTGTGCTGAGCTCTACACGGGTCCCCAATTCACTATGTACTGCTCTCAAGAAATATGAAGTACACTGAGGGCCACTATCTGATATGATGGAAATTGGCACACCATGCAACCGAACTATCTCCTGAATATAAATTTAGGCCAACCTCTCTGAAGTATACGTAGCCACAACAGGAATAAAGTGTGCCGACTTGGTCAACCTGTCGACAATGACCAAACTGCATCAAACTTCTGCAAGGTCCGCGACAACCCAACTACAAAGTCCATAGTGATGCGTTCCCATTTCCACTCTGGTATAGTCATCTGCTGAAGTAAGCCGCCTAGCCTCTGGTGCTCATATTTAACTTGCTGGCAATTTAGACACCTAGCTACATACTCAACTATGTCCTTTTTCATTCGTCGTCACCAATAATGCCGCCTCAAGTCACGATACATCTTCGTAGCACCTAGATGAATAGAATATCGAGAACTGTGTGCTTCCTCTAGGATCGTTTTCCTCAGTCCATCCACATTAGGAACACATAGACAATCCTGGAGTCGCAGAACACCATCCGCTCTAATAGTAACTTCCTTGGCACCACCCCGTAGTACCGTTTCTCGAAGAACCATTAAGTATGGATCATCATACTGGCAAACCTTGATCTTCTCAAATAGTGAAGACTGAGCTACAACACATGCAAGAACTCGGTTGGGCTCTGAAATATCCAGCCGTACAAGTCTGTTGGCCAAGGGCTGAAAATCTAAAGCTAATGGCCTCTTCTTTGCTGAAATGAACACCAAACTATCCATACTCTCTGCCTTTCTACTCAAGGCATCTGCAACCACATTTGCTTTGCCCGGATGATATAGGATAGTAATATCATAATCTTTCGGTAACTCCAGCCATCTGCACTGCCTCAAATTTAGGTCCCTCTGCTTGAACAAATGTTGCAAACTGCAATGATCAGTGTAAACTTCAAAAAGACACCCCATAAAGATAATGCCTCCAAATCTTAAGAGCGCGAACAATCAAAGCTAACTCCAAATCATGTACCGGATAATTCTTCTCCTGGGGCTTCAGCTGACGTGAAGCATATGCAATAACTCGCCCTTCCTGTATTAATACACAACCCAAACCAACACGTGAAGTGTCGTCACAATATACTGTATACATCCCCGAACCAGAAGGCAACACTAACACTGGTGATATAGTCAATGTTGTCTTGAGCTTCTGAAAGCTCACCTCACAATCATCGGACCATCGGAACGGAGCACCCTTCTGGGATAATTTGGTCAAAGGTGCTGCATTAGACGAAAAACCCTCCACGAACCGACGATAATAACCTGCTAAACCTAGAAAACTCATGATCTCAGTCGCTGAAGTGGGACGATGCCAATTATGAACTGCCTCAATCTTTTTGGGATCAACCTTAATGCCCTCGCCCGATACAATATGCCCTAAAAGTGCTACAGACTCTAGCCAAAACTCATATTTAGAGAACTTAACATATAGCTTTTGTTCCTGCAACGTATGAAGCACTACTCTCATATGTTGCTCGTGCTCCTCCTTACTACACGAGTAGATCAAGATGTCATCAATGAAGACAATGACAAACGAATCAATATATTGCCTGAATACCCTGTTTATCAAATCCATAAACGCTGTCGGGGCATTAGTTAAACCGAAAGACATCACCAGAAATTCATAATGACCATATCTAGTCCAAAAAGTAGTCTTCAGAACATCCGAATCCCGAATCTTCAACTGATGGTACCTCGACCTCAAGTTGAACTTAGAGAACACCCTAGCACCCTGCAACTGGTCAAATAGATCATCAATATGCGGCAATGGGTACTTGTTCTTAATAGTGACTTTGTTCAATTGGCGATAATCAATACACATCCGCATTGTTCCATCCTTCTTCTTCACAAATAATACCGGTGCACCACAAGGCGATACACTCGGTCTGACGAACCCTTTGGCTAGTAACTCCTCAAGCTGTTCTTTCAAATCTTTCGGAGCCATGCGATACAGTGGGATAGATATAGGCTGGTTATCTGGAGCCAAGTCAATACAAAAATTAATATCATGATCATGTGGCATACATGGAAGATCTGAAGGAAATACATCGGAGAACTCCCGAACTACAAGCACTGAATCAATAGCCAAAGTCTCTGCAGTAGTATCTCGAACATAGGCTAGATAAGCCAAACAACCCTCTCAACCATGTGTTGAGCCTTTATAAAAGAAATAACTTGATTAAATGAACTAACAAACGAACCCTTCCACTCCAGCTTAGGCAATGCTGGAATAGCCAAGGTAACAGTCTTGGCATGACAATCTAGAATAGCATGATATGGAGATAACTAGTTCATGCCCAGAACAATTTCAAAATCGGTCATCTCAAGCAATAGAAGATATGATCTAGTTTCATAACCACATAATATAATAATACAGGACCGGTAGATCTGGTTCACAATAACATAATCGCCCACAAGAGTGGACACATAAACAAGAGTACTCAAGGACTCACGAGAAACACCCAGGAATGGAGCAAATAGAGATGACACATATGAATACGTAGATCATGGATCAAATAATACAGAGGCATCTTTGCCACAAACAGAAATAATACTTGTAATCACGGCATCTGAGGCCTCTGCATCTGGTCTGGCAGGAAAAGCATAGAACCGAGCTGGAGCGCCAACTGGTTGGCCTACGCCTGGATGACCTCCACCTCTAGGACGACCCCTACCCACCTGTCCTCTACCTCTTAGTGGTCGGACAACTGGTGGAGCAACTGGTTCGATAATCATAGGCTGCTGACCCTATTGCACTAGTTTACCCTGAAGCCTGGGGCAGAATCTCTGTATGTGACTGGGGTCCCCGCACTCGTAATAACTTTTCGGTACGATGGGCTACTGACTAAGAGTCTGGCCCTGGGGAACTGAATACCCACTGGGAGGACCCTGAATAGCTGTTGGGCGATAAGAACTCTCTAGTATAGCACTGAGATAGGGGCGCACTGGAGCACCTTGAGGAGGCGGTGGTGCTGGATATGGGGGCCTGCTGGACTGCCCTCTCACGAACTGACCTCTGCCCCCAGACAAAGCACCTCTAAACTCTCCAGAATACCTGAACCGCTTATCTCTCATAACCTGCTCTCGGCTCCCTGACGTACACCCTCAATCCTGCGGGCTATCTCCACGACTAGTTCATAAGAAGTACCCATCTCAACCTCTCTAGCCATAGTGGCCTGAATGCTAGTATGTAAACCCGCAACAAACCTCTGCACTCTCTCCACCTTAGTAGGGAGTATCATAAGTGCATGGCGAGATAACTCAGAAAACCTAGCCTCATTATCGGTCACTGACATCTGACCATGCTGAAGCTGCTCAAACTGAAACCTCAACTCTTCCCTCTGGGAGGGTGGAATATACCTGTCCAGGAAGATACGGGTGAACCTGTCCCAAGTCATGGGAGGAGAATCTGCTGGTCTGCTAAGAACATAAGACTTCTACCATCCACGGGCTTTGCCCTCTAGCTGAAAAGTAGAAAAGTCTACCCCATGAAACTCCAATATCCTCATGTTGTACAGTCTATCCTTGCACCGATCAATGAAATCCTAGGGATCCTCATGTCGCTCACCCCCAAAGACAGGAGGATGTAGTCTAGTCCATCTGTCAAATAGTTTCTGAGGATCAGCGTCTGCAGCTAGCCTGGGCTCAGGTGTAGCTGCTACCACTGGCTGGGCTCCACCCACGGGTAGTGCATCCTGGGTCTGATATACAGCAGCTGCTTGTCCATGAGCCTGTGCGGTAGGGGTCTTTCCTCCCCCGCCTGCCTGAGATGTGGCTGGGTCTGCCGAAAATAAACCGGCATGAGTCATATTGTCCATGAACCGCAACATACGACCCATAACATCTTGGAATCCCAGTGCAGAAATGAAATCCAACGGAGATGGCTCTTCCACAGGCACCTCACCATGTTCCTCAATAATGGGATTTTCTGTTGGATCCACTGGCGGCATAACTGGAATAGTCCTGGGACGTCCTCGCCCTCTACCACGGTCTGGAGCCCTCCCTCGGCCTCTAGCAACTGGGGGAGTAGCTCTTCCCTAGTCTGGAACCTCAATAGAGCACGTTCTCACCATCTGTGAGAGAATAAGAGAATGATATTTAGTACTACATCAATTGCACGATGGAATATGAAGAAATGTAGTTTTCTAACAACCTATAGCCTCTCGAAGATAAGTACAGACGTCTCTATACCGATCCGCAAGACTCTATTAGGTCTGCTCATAACTTGTGAGACCTACGTGAACCTAGTGCTCTAATACCATGTTGTCACGACCCAATTTCACCTAAAGGTTGTGATGGCGCCCAACACTACAGCTAGGTAAGCCAACTAATAAGTTAAACATATATCAATTATTTTAAAAATAATTTTCTAAGAAATTTTATTATTTTACTAGCAATATTAAAATAAAATAGAAAAGATACCGATTAACTTAAATCCAAGAAAACAATACCATCCCAAATTCTACCAATGTGTATACCAAGACCTGGTGTCACAAGTGTATGAGTATCTAGTAGATTATACAAAACTCCAAATACTGTCTGAAATAAAAATAGACAGAATAAAAATACAAGAAGAGGCACTGGTAGCTGCAGAATGGCACAGAAAGGCAGCTCACCACTATGCCTCTGGATAACGTGGATGTGCGATGATAAGTCCTCCACTAGTGCCTATCTCAGATCCTGCACAAAAAATACATCAAGTGTAGTATGAGTACGTAAACAACATGTACCCAGTAAGTATCAAGCCTAATCTCCATGTGGTAGAGACGAGATGGTCGACTTTGACACTCACTAAGGGTCAACAATATTAAATAGAATAAAACATAATTTATTTAACTCAGCATGATTCACAAAGTCAACAATAATTTTATTTAATCAGCAGAAATAATTAAATTCCCTCAAATGCAACAATTCTCAATATATTAATTAAATTCCTTCAATTCCAATAAATTTTCAATTTATCAATTAGTTTTACAAGCTGCAATAAACTATCCAAATATCGTGTAATTATTATTATTAGGCACGATTTCTGCCGAGATCGTACGACCCGATCCAGATTGTCGTGTACACTGCCGAGGGACGTGTGGCGCGATCCATAGATGCATCTATCATGCCGAGGCATTCGGCCCGCTCCACAAGAAATGAGGACATTTTCTTATGTACCTCCGTAAAGAGAGCATATTTATTATAAGATCAATTCAAGAGGATGAACAATTTCTCTTAACAATAATTAATTTAAACAGAAAATCAAGCATATGAGATTTTAATCCTTTAATATTTTTATCTAACAATTCACAAATATATATATATATCAAATAATATTAATTAAACAAAGAATACAATTTACACAAGTAATTCATACTTTGAGTCCTAAACTATCCGGACTTTAGCATTAAAAGTAGCTATGTATGGACTCTCGTCACCTCGTGCGTACGTAGCCCCCACAATTAGCAACAATTATTACTTTAATTACCTATGGGCTAATTTTTCCCTCACAAGATTAGACAAGAGACTTACCTCGTCTTGCTCCAATTTAATCCACTAGTAGGCCTTTTTCTCGATTATCCAACTTTGATTTGCTCGAATATAATCAAAAATAATTCGATACAGTCACAAAAAATTATAGAATCAATTTCATAAGAAAATACTACATTTTCAATAAAAGTCCTGAAATTAATTAAAAATTCGTCTGTGGGGCCCACATTTCGGAATCCGGCGAAAGTTACGAAATCCGACAACCCATTCAATTACGAGTCCAACCATACCAGTTTCACTCAAATCCGACTCTGAATTAATACCGAAATCTCAAAAATTCGTTTCTATGAGATTTCAAAAATTTCCCAAATTTAAATCTCAAAACACTAGTTAAATGGTGAAAACAATGATATATTCATGTATATTGACCAAATCCGAGTTAGAATCACTTACCCCAATGTCTTTCCTTGAAAATCTATCAAAAATCGCCTCTACTCAAGCTCCAATTTGTCAAAAATGGCGAATGGGACGAATGTCCTTTATAATTCTGCCCAGGCAGCCCTCGATCATGACCTCGATCCTCAGCCTCGATCGTGGTTCGATCATGGCCCTTTGGATTAAGGCCATACTATGCCATGGCACAATGTCAAGGCAAGGGTGGAGATGGTGAGAGCATTTTGGATGTCAGTGCGGAGACCATATCAAAGCAGAGATTGATGTTCATATGCCACCAGAGATCGAGAACCTGATACTGCTGGTCGAAAAAAGAAATTAGTGATTCCATTTTCTTTCAAAAGTCTAGGGTGCTACTGAATGTGGTAATATGCCGATGAGTCGGATGGTCAAGAGAAGGCCATGTTTGCCAGGTCGTGCAACCATATTGTAAAGAGTGGGAGCCATGGACTATAAACATTCGGCAAGATCATAGCAGAGATCTTGCCAAGGATGCGTGCAATACATCAGTTGAGTGTCTTTCCTAAGGGGTAGACTTTTAGACTGCCTGAGGGCATTGCCAAGGTGAGGATATGAATTCGAGGGTATAGAGAAGCTTCAGAATTGGGCGGATTTCCAAGTTAGAAGGTGTCATCATTCTGGAAAGGAGTACGCATAATGATCGGGGACCGTTGAGACTCCAAGTGCGAGGCACAACCGGACCTGGAAGCCGTGCTAGCAGGACCAAGAGAGTGCATGTCTATAGGGCGAGTAGTAACCTACTACTGGGAGCATTGGGTACTTGCTAAGGAAGTGACAGTTGGAAAACAAAGAGCTTTGTTCGGGAATGGGGCGATGCTATGACTTTGAGAATGTAGTACTCACCAAGAGTCGTCCCAAGATCTGGCCGAATGCCAAGTGGGAGGACAACGCTAAGAAGTATCCTCCACATTGAGTGTGGGAGGATCTCGCCTATGCAAGAGGCATAAGGGCGAATTAGTGAGTCTGGAAGCCAACACATCTTCAAATGTCCTGAGGGAAAGGAAAAGCTACGGGAGCGAAAGGCTACAAGAGCTATGCCAGAGGGCGTTTTAAGGCTATGTGAGATATTGAGCTACTAGAGTCGTGCCAAAGAGCACGCTGATGTGCTTACCATTGAAGGAAAGCTTCAGATGGACATGAAGGTCGTGGGGGTCATGGTGTGATTAACTAGTGTGGGTCAATCACAAAGTTAGACACCAGAGGGTGCAAGTGCGGAGGCACTTTCCAAGTGAACACCGAAAGAATGTTAAATGTAGAGGCACGCTTGGAAGATACTTGGGGGAGAAGTTCATGGGGCACGACTCCTTTTGAGAAAGGACTTCGAGAAAGTCCAACCAACAGGACAAAGGGTGCCAAAATGTACATACCTGAGGGGGCAAACTCCGGGATGTCATAGGCCATGATGTGTCATCGGGGACGATGACATAATGAGTGTGGGATGATTTCACAACCCGCACTTTGGGGTTGTGACTTCGGCCAAGAACTGGTGAGAAAAGGCTCTTCTGATTGTCTGACGTAGATCTGTTTACTCAGGTAACTTGGGCTTTTTAATTTTAAGCATATATAAGGGGGGTATAGGTGATTAAAGCTCTGACCTGCCTCCCCCATACGTGCTGCCACCAAGCCGTATCTAATGAGTTACCTTGAGGGGGAACCTCAAGGGCCTGTCTGGATGACTCAAAGGAGTGTCCTAGGTATCCATACGAGTTAGGGAATTTTATGGACGGTGCGACGCCTTTGGGCTTGCGTTGGGCACCAAAGTCGTGCTGGAGGTTGATATGTGGGACGGCTATGCCCGGCGGGCTACCGAAATGTTGGAAAGACCTCTGTGCCGATTGGATACTTGATGCACCTATCTTAGGGGCATTATGTGTCAACTTGCGAGCATGGCTTGGGTTCAGCCATGCGAGCACGGGTCTGTTGGCCTAAACGTGTAGTTGTGGGGCGACATTGCACTATTCGGGATGGAAGTGTGTCGCGAGGGCTATGTATGGTCTTGGCACGAAAGACGCGCATGACAATGGCCAAGGAATAAAGGTTGCCTTACTCGGGCAAAGCACAAGCCGGTTGCGGATGCACCAGGCGAGTGTCAAGCTTTAGGATTGGGTTTTGCACGCGAGAGCGATGCTCAGTCTTGGGCGAAGGACAAGACATGTCCTAAGTCAACCCCCAGGGCGCGCATGGATTATGATCCTAAGATGAGAAGCTCCATGCATGTCTAGGGCCAAGTGCCTAGAAATCTTACAGGCGACACAAGTTGGGGCGAGCCTCATGGGCGAGTTCTACCAACAGGCACAGGATCGTGCTTGAAAACCTGGGAAAGGAGATAGGCTGGCCTGCAGTGAGTGGAACTGCAGGTGCCGCACGGGCAATTCGGTGCCTCTGGCGAGCGTAAGGGAGTCGGCCCGTGGCTTCGATCATGGCCTCGATCCTCGGCCTCGATCGTGGCTTCAAACATAGCCCTCGATCCTCGACCTCAGTCGTGGCTTCCATTATGGCCCTCGAGCCTTTGCCTTCGATCATGACCCTCGAGCCCTGCCTTCAATCATGACCCTCGATCATGGCCTCGATCTTGGGTCTTGATCCTGGGCCTCGATCTTGGGCTCGATCACAACCTAGAATTTCCAGCAGAAGAGAAAAATTGCAGCAGTTATTTTAAGTCCAACTTTTGATCCGTTAACCATCCGAAACTCACTTGAGGCCCTCGGTACCTCAACCAAATATACCAACAAGTCCTAAACATCATACGAACTTATTTGAAACCTCAAATCACATAAAACGACGCTAAAACCACGAATCATTCTCCAATTCAAGCTTAATGAAACTTAAAATTTCCACTTCTACATTTGATGTCGAAACCTATCAAATCAAGTCCGATTGACTTCAAATTTTGCACACAAGTCATAAATGACATAACGGAGGTATGAAAATTTTCAGAACTGGATTCCGACCCCGATATCAAAAAGTCAACCTCCCGGTCAAACTTCCAAACTTAAATTCTTATTTTAGCCATTTCAAACCTAATTTAACTACGGACTTCCAAATAAAATTTTGAACATGATCCTAAGTCAAAAATCACTATACAGAGCTATTGAAATCGTCAAAATTCTATTCCGGGGTCGTTTTCTCAAAAATGTTGACTGAAGTCAAACTTGGCCTTTTAAAACTAACTTAAGGAACCAAGTGTTCCGATTTCAACCCAAACACTTCCAAATCCCGAACCAACCATCCCAGCAAGTCATAAATCATTAAAAGAACATATGGGAAGTTTTATTTTAGGGAACGGGTTCTAAAAGTCAAAATGACCGATTGGGTCATTACAGTACCACAATGTAGATAGTTAGGCAAGATCCATGCTAGGGAAAACCAATCCCAAAAATATAAATGATTCGGGCAAAATCTATGCCCAGGGAAGATCCATCCCTCAATATAAATTCAACCGCACTCATTATGTGGGGGGCAGACTCCAGAGGGTCTCCTTCAGTCCAAGCACTATAATAACTAGATCCAGGAATAAATAAATAAATAAAATATGCTGCAGCGTGCAACCCGATTCTATAAATACCACTCAAAACAAAATCTCCAGTTTCTCGGGCTCACAATGACATGAAAATCAACCCGACATAATGATATGATGTATCAATGAATGACAACAGAGACTGAGATATGATGTGCAAATAATAGATGTGATTGAGTACAAAATTTACATTTTTAAACAATTAATTCAACTGCAACACGACCTATGTGGGTCCCAAAAACAATATCGGCACGTAGCCTAAACATGATCTTTAATACGAGTCTCAGCTCAATTTCTCTAACACATGGAGGATATGTGGATAATGACATCATTATTTGATTATGCAATTCCACGGAAAGAATTAAGTCACAATTTCTATGGTGTACGCCCACACGCCTGTCACCTAGCATGTGTGTCACCTCCAAATAATAACACGTAATTCAAGGAATCATACCCTCAGAACCAAGTTTAGAAGTATTACTTATCTCAAATCGTGTAAATTCTTTATTCCAATAAGCCTTTTCCTCGCAATTCGACCTCCGAACGCCTCAAATCTAGTCACAAATAATTCTATATAGTCAACACAAATTATAGGAATCAATTTCATATGAAAATACTAAATTTTCCAACAAAAATCTGAAATTCAACTAAAAAATCATCAGTGGGGCCCACATCTTGAAACCCGACAAAAGTTACAAAATATGAATGCCCATTCAATCACGAGTCGAACCATACCAAATTTACCAAATTCCGACATCAACTCGACCTTCAAATCCTCAAATCTTATTTTCAAATCCCTAGGCCCATATCCTCGAATTTCACCTAAAAAATTTGTAATCTAGTCTAAATACTCAATTATAATTCAATATTATTGACTATCAATGATCACAAGTGACTTACTTTAAGATACCCCGTGAATTCTCTCTGAAAAATTGCCTCAACCCGTGTTTGAAAAGTCCAAAATGAGAAAAATCCCGGAACCTCTCTGTTTTGTACACTGCCCAGTGCTTTCGCACATGCACCCCTTTTAGTCGCACCTGCGGAATCGCAGGAGCGAGAAACCAACTGTTTTTGCGGTTTGCCAAACACTCCACTGCCTCCGCTTCTGCGGACGTAGCGCTTCTGTGACTCCCTATCCGCATCTGCGATCACGCAGGTGCGGAAATTCCCTCGCACCTATGACCACTGCCCACACTGCTCCAGCCCACTTCTGCGATCAAAATGTCGCTTTTGTGGTCGTGCACCTGCGACCAATTCCATCGCAGGTGCGATTGCACCAGAATTGGAAATTTTCCAAAATTGTCCAAGTCTAAATTTCGATCCGTTAACCATCCGAAACTCACTTGAAGCCCCCGGGACCTAAACCAAATACACCAACAAGTCCTAAAACATCATACGAACTTAGTCGAGGCCTCAAATCACATCAAACAATTCAAAATCCACGAATCGCACCCCAGTTCAATGCCGAAACCTATCAAATCAAGTCCGATTGAATTCAAATTTTGCACACAAGTCATGAATGACATAATGGACCTATGAAAGTTTCCAGACCTAGATTCCAACCCTGATATCAATAATTGCAACTCCCCGTCAAACTTTCAAACCTTTAAACCTTCAATTTCCTAATTTCGCCATTTCAAGCCAAAATCAACTACGGACTTCCAAATAATTATCCGGACACACTCCTAAGTCCAAAATCACCATATGGAGCTATTGAAGTCATCAAAACTCTATTCCGAAGTCGTTTACACATAAGTCAACATCCAGTAAACTATTTCATTTAAGCTTTAAATATTGGAACTAAGTGTCCCAATTCATTCTGAAATATCCCCGACAAGTCACATAATTATAATTAAACACAGGATAAGCAGTAAATAGGGGAACGTGACTGTAATACTCAAAAGGACCGACCGGGTCGTTAAATTTTCCCCCTTTTAAATAAACGTCCGTCCTCGAACGGGTTTAAAATTATAACTGGAGACTCAAATAGGTTTAGATATTTGCTCTGCATCTCCTGTTCAGTCTCCCAGGTAGCTTCTCCAAATCGCTGACCTCTCCACTGTACTTTCACTGAGGCTATGTCCTTTGACCTCAACTTTTAAACCTGCTGATCCAAAATGGCCACCGGCTCCACATCACAAGTCATGTTACCATTCAACTGCACTGTACTGAAATCCAAAACATGAGACGAATCTCCGACATACTTCTCGTGCATGGATACATAAAACACTGGATGAACACCCGATAGACTAGGAGGCAATACAAGTTTATAAGCCACCTCTCCAATCCTCTAAAGTACCTCAAAAGGCCCAATATATCGAGGACTCAACTTGCCCTTCTTCCCGAACCTTATTACACCTTTCATAGGCGAAACTCGGAGTAGTACCTTCTCTCCTACCATGTAAGCAACATCGCGAACCTTCCGGTCGGCATCACTTTTCTGTCTAGACTGCGTCGCGCAAAGTCGATCGTGAATCAAATTAACCTTTTCCAAAGCATCCTGACCTAAATCAGTACATAATAGCCTAGCCTCACCCGGCTCAAACCAACCTACCAGAGACCGACACCGTCTCCCATACAAAGCCTCATACGGAGCCATCCAAATGCTAGATTGGTAACTGTTGTTATAGGCAAACTCTGCAAGCGGCAGAAACTGATCCCAAGATTACATAAGCGCGTAGCATATCTTCCAATATCTGAATAGTGCGTTCGGACTGTCCTTCCTTCTGAGGGTGAAATGATGTACTCAACTATACTTGTGTGCTTAACTCTCACTACACTACCCTCCAAAACTGTAAGATAAACTGTGTGCCTTAATCTGAAATGATAGACACTGGACACTGTGAAGGCGAACAATCTCATGGATATAAATCTCAGCCAACCGCTCTGAAGAGTAAGAAGTCCCAACTGGAATAAAATGTGCGAACTTGGTCAACCAATCCACAATCACCCAAATAGCATCAAACTTTCTCGAAGTCCGTGGGAGTCAAACTACGAAGCCCATGGTAATATGCTCTCATTTCCACTCCGGAATTTCAAGTCTCTGAAGCAATCCGCCCGGTCTCTGATGCTCGTACTTCACCTGTTGACAATTTAAATACCAGGCTAAAAACCTAACTATATCTTTCTTCATCCTTCTCCACCAATAATGCTGCCTTAGGTCCTGGTACATCTTAGCGGCACCCAGATGAATGGAATACCGCGAACTGTGGGCTTCTTCAAGAATCAACTCACGCAGCCCATCTACATTTGGCACACAAATCCGACCCTACATTCTCAACATCCCATCATCCCAAATAGTAACCTCTTTGGCATCACTGTGCTGAACTGTGTCCTTCAGGACAAGCAAATGGGGATCATCATACTGGCGCTCTATGATACGGTCATATAAGGAAGGCCGAGAAACCACACAAGCTAGAACCCGACAGGGCTTCGAAATATCTAATCTCACGAACTGGTTGGCCAAGGCCTGAACATCAACTGCAAGAGGCCTCTCACCAACAGGAATGAATGCAAGGCTACCCATACTCACCGCCTTTCTACTCAAGGCATCGGCCACCACATTGGCCTTCCTGGGATGATATAAAATAGTAATATCATAGTCCTTTAGCAACTCCAACCATCTCTGCTATCTCAAATTTAGATCTTTTTGTTTGAACAAGTGCTGGAGACTCCGATGATCTGTAAACACCT
Source organism: Nicotiana tomentosiformis (assembly GCF_000390325.3). Classification (NCBI taxonomy): domain Eukaryota; kingdom Viridiplantae; phylum Streptophyta; class Magnoliopsida; order Solanales; family Solanaceae; genus Nicotiana; species Nicotiana tomentosiformis. Next base: position 105,838,258 of record NC_090812.1, read on the forward strand.
CACAAGACACACCATAGAGATAGTGCCTATATTTAATGTATGAACGATAACTGCCAACTATAAATCATGAACAGGGTAGTTCTTTTCATGTGACTTCAGCTGGCACGAAGCATAAGCAATCACTCTACCTTCTTGCATTAAGACACAGCCAATACCAATCCGAGAAGCATCATAATACACTGTATAAAAGGCTGAAGCTAAAGGCAAAACTAGAACTGGAGCTATGGTCAATACAGTCTTAAGCTTCTGAAAGGTCTCTTCACACTCATCCGACCACCTGAATAAATCACCTTTCTGGGTCAATTTGGTCGAGGGCGATGCAATAAATGAGAAACCCTCCATAAAGTGATGATAATACTCGGCCAAATCGCAAATATTTTTCGAATCTCAGTAGCTGAGGATGGCCTGGGCCAACTCTGAACTGCCTCTATCTTCTTCGGATCTACCTGAATCTACTCACTGGACACCATGTTCCCTAAGAACGCCACCGAACTAAGCCAGAACTCACACTTGGAGAAGTTGGCATAAAGTTTCTCTTCCCTCGGCCTCTGTAGTACAATACTCAAATGTTGTGCATTTTCCTCCTGGCTACGTGAGCACACCAAGATATCATCAATAAATACAACGACAAAAAAATCGAGATACAGCTGGAATACACTATTCATCAGGTGCATAAATGCTGCTGGGGCGTTAGTCATCCCAAAAGACATCATGGGAAATTCATAGTGACCATAACGGGTTCTGAATGCCATTTTTAAAATATCTGAATCCAGAATCTTCAACTGATGATACCAAGACCTCAAATCAATTTTAGAGAACACCCTCTCTCCTTGAAGCTGGTCAAATAAATCATCAATACGTGGCAAAGGATACTTGTTCTTGATTGTAACTTTGTTCAACTGCCTGTAGTCGATGGACATCCGCATAGTACCGTCTTTCTTTTTCACAAATAGAACCGGTGCACCCCAAGGTGACACACTAGGCCTAATAAACACCTTATCAAGAAGTTCCTGAAGTTGCTCTCTCAATTCCTTCAACTCAGCCGGTGACATACGATACGGAGGAATAGAAATAGGCTGAGTACCCGGCACCAAGTCAATACCAAAATCAATATCCCTATCGGGTGGCATACCCGGCAGGTCTGCAGGAAATATATCTGGAAAGTCTTGCACTACCGGTACATAATCAATAGTAGGAGTGTCTGCATCAACATCTCTCACAAAGGCCAAATATGACAAACACCCCTTCCCAACTATTCGTTGGGCTATTAAGTAAGAAATTACTCTGTTGGGAACATAATCTAGAGAACCTCTCCATTCAATCCTCGGCAACCCCGACATCGCCAATGTCACGATTTTAGCGTGACAATCCAGAATAGCATGACATGGAGACAACCAATCCATACCCAATATTATATCGAAATCAACCATACTAAGCAGTAAGAGATCAACTCTAGCCTCTAATCCGCCAATAGTTACCACACACGATCGATACACACGGTCCACAATAATAGTATCGCCCACTGGAATAGATACACCAACAGGTGAGACTAAGGACTCACAGGCCATTTCCAGACAACGAGCAAAATAGGATGATGCGTAAGAATAAGTAGAACCAGGTCCAAATAAAATGGAAGCATCTTTGTGGCACACAGAAACAATACCTGTAACCACTGCATCTGAAGAAACGGTCTCTGGCGTGGCAGGAGCATCATTAAATTGAGCCTGACCACCGCCTGTTCTGCCAACCCCTTTAGGGCGACCTCTAGCTGCATGTGCCCCACCCCGTGCTGGCTGGGTGGGTGGTGAAATAACTAGTGCAGGTGTCGTAGCCTAACTCCTCTGCTGAACTGGACCTCCCGACATACGGGGACAATATCTCTTCATATGACCCTACTCTTCACATTCAAAGCAACCCATCTCTGAAAATGTCAGCAAGTACTGAGGTGGACCTCGAGAACCAGAATAACTACCAGAAGAACCTGGTACAGATGAACCCTGAAATAATGGTGCACGAGATAAACTCTGAGCTGGAAGTGCACTAAGAGAAGACTGACTCGGTCGAGAACTGTATAAACCATGGCTAGCCGATGTGCCACGATGAGCTGGATGAGCCATCTGAGCTGGCCTATAAGGTCGACCCCTGTTGTGATAGGACTGTCCCACAGAAGGAACACTGCTGGAATTACCCGGACCACGAGACCCCTAGGCCTACCTCTCCTCATGCTCCTAAGTACTGACCATTTCTAGCCGTCGAGAACTATCAACCACCTTATTGAATTTAGCACATGCTATATTTCCCAGAGTCTTAACAAAACGAAACTACTGGTTGAGGCCATTAATGAACCTCCTTATCTTCTCCCTCTCAGTAGGAATCAACCAGACTGCATGACGAGCCAATTCTAAAAATCGTATCTCATACTAGGTCACGGACAGGTCCTCCTGACGTAAATAGTCAAACTTTCTGCAGAGTTTCTCACTGCGGGTCTGTGGCACAAACTTCTCTAGGAATAATTCGGAGAACGCATGCCATGTAAGTGGTGCTGCACCAACTGGTCTGCTCCTCTCATAAGTCTCCCACCATCTGAAGGCTGCTACGATCAGCTGAAAAGTAGTAAATGAGACCCCACTAGTCTCTAGAATACCCGATGTACGAACAATCCACTGGCATCTGTCCAAGAAATCCAGGGCATCCTCTGACTTAGTTCCACTAAATGATGGAGGATGGAGTCTCCCAAACCTTTCTAGTCTCTTCTGCTCCTCGTTATTCATAATAGAACCCACCTGGGCCTCAGCAACTGCAACCGACTGGACTGGTAGTGCCCCCGCTATTTGAAGTCCCTGCACTACCTGCTCTGGAGTACGGGCGACAGGGGTATGAGTACCTCCCCCAGCCTGAGAAGTGGCTGGTGTGGCCTGAGCCAAAACCAGCTGAGCAAGGCCAATGCAAACAGTCAATATCTGGGCTAAAGCCTCCTGAAGGCCTATAATCACAATAGGCATAGCTGGTGCTTGAGATGGTCCCGCCGACTCAACTATATCTGGAACCTCCTCCTGAGCTGGAGAAACTGGTGGTTCTACAGGTGCTGCTCTAAATGTTGTACAAGCTACACCTCGACCTCTACCATGGCCCCGGCCTCTACCACGACCCCGACCTCTCGTGGTCCTAATTGGTGGCACTGGTGGTTGACCGTCCGATCCGGTAGTACGGGTCCCCACCATCTATGAGAGAATAGAATAACAGAAATTTAGTTTCCGGAATCAATAAATTTGCACGACAGAATACAAGAAAGTGAAATGTTTCCTTAGGGTTCGGCAGCCTCTCGAAGATAAGTACAGACGTCTCCGTACCGATCCACAAGACTCTACTAAACCTACTCATGACTCGTGAGACCTATGTAACCTAGGCTCTGATATCAACTTGTCATGACCCAAAATTTGCATGTCGTGATGGCGCCTATCTCAATATAAGGCATGCCGATAACCTCAATAAAACACTATAATCTTTTAAGTTTGAAAACATAATATTTAAATTTAATAGAAAATACCACAAATACTAATATAAATACACTCCCAAAATCTGGTGTCAATGAGTACATGCGCATCTAAATGATAACATAGTCTGACTGATAAAACACTATCTGAAAATATAGAACAATACAAATAACTAAGAGGAAAAAGAGTTAAGGTTTGCGGTCGCCAAGCAGCTACCTCGATAGTCTCCAATAGATAAAACTCTGAAATCTAGCAGCTGGCGTATCCGGAAGTACCTGGATCTGCACACAAAGTGCAGAGTGTAGTATGAGTACCACCGACCCCATGTACTCAATAAGTAACAAGACTAACCTTTGGGCTGAAAGTAGTAACGAGCTCAGTAGGTATAGTCCAATGTAGAAATAACAGTACAAAAATGTAGGCATGTTCTCAAGTTCAACAGATAAGCCAAATACAAGTAAAATAGACAAATTCTGAATGATGTGAGGAATATGACATCTCTATATCTACATGCCAAAATACAAGCTGTATGTGATGTACCTGTCACGACCCAATTTCACCTAAAGGTCGTGATGGCGCCCAATACTCTCAGAATACTCAATCACTCAGTACTGTATATGACCAATCTAGCCGAGGGAAGATCCATCCCCAAATATATATCACTGACAGTCAGTCACTCAGTACCGTATAAGACCAATCCAACCCAGGGAAGATCCATCCCTCAATGTAGATAGTTAGGCAAGATCCATGCCAGGGAAAATCCATCCCAAAAATATAAATGATTCGGGAAAGATCCATGCCCACGGAAGATCCATCCCTCAATATAAATTCAACCGCGCACACAGTGTGGGGTGCAGACTCCAGAGGGGCTCCTTCAGCCGAAACATTATAATAGCCAGATCCAGGCATAAATAAATAAAACATGCTAAGGCGTGCAACCCGATCCCATAAATATCACTCAAAATCTCCAGTCTCTAGTGCTCACAATGACATAAAAATCAACCCGACATAATGATATGACGTATCAATGAATGGCAACAAATACTGAGATATGATGTGCAAATAATAGATGTGATTGCGTATGAAATTTATATTTTCAAAATAATTAATTCAACAACAATACGACCTTTGTGGGTCCCAAAATAAATATCGGCATGTATCCTAAACATGATCTTTATTACGAGTCTCAGCTCAATTTCTCTAACACGTGGGAGATATGTGGATAATGACATCATTATTTGATTATGCAACTCCACAGAAACAATTAAGGCACGATTTCTATGGTGCACGCCCATACACCCGTCACTTAGTATGTGCGTCACCTCCAAACAATTCATATAACACGTAATTCAGGGATTCATACTCTCAGAACCAAGTTTAGAAGTGTTACTTACCTTAAACCGTGCAAATTCTTTATTCCAATAAGCCTTTTCCTCGCGATTCGGCCTCCAGACTCCTCGAATTTAGTCACAACTAATTTGATACAGTCAACACAAATTATATGAATCAATTTCATATGAAAATGCTAAATTTTCCAATAAAAATCCGAAATTCAACTCAAAAATTATTAGTGGGGCCCACATCTCGGAACCCAGCAAAAGTAACAAAATATGAACGCCCATCTAACCACGAGTCCAACGATACCAAATTTACCAAATTCCGACATCAACTCGACCTTCAAATCCTCAAATCTTATTTTTAAAATCCCAAGGCCCAAATCCTCGAATTGCAGCTCAAAACACGTAATCTAGTTGAAATACTCAATGATAATTTAATATTATTGACTAACAATGATCACAAGTGACTTACCTAAAGATTTCTCGTGAATTTTCTTTGAAAATCGCCTCAACCCGTGTTTGAAAAGTCCGAAATGTAAAAAATCACGGACCCCCTCTATTTTGTACACTCCCCAGTGCTTTCGCATCTGCACCCCTTTTAGTCGCACCTACGGTATCGAAGGTGCGAGAAACCAACTGCTTCTGCGGTATCGCAGGTGCGAGAAACCAACCACTTATGCGGTTTGCCAAAGCCTTCAATGCCTCCGCTTCTGCGACCTTGATGTCGCTTCTGCGAGCTCGCTTCTGCGAGACTCAGTCTGCTTTTGCGAACCTAGAGCTTCTGCGACTCCCCGTCTGCATCCGCGATCACATAGGTGCGAAAATTCCCTCGCACCTGCGGCCACTACCCACACTGCTCCAGCCCACTTTTGCGATCAAAATATCGCTTCTGCGGTCGCACACCTGCAACCAATTCCATCGCACGTGCGATTGCACCAGAATTGGACATTTTCCAGAATTCTCCAAGTCCAAATTTCGATCTGTTAACCATCCGAAACTCACTCGAAGCCCCCGGGACCTCAACCAAATACACCAACAAGTCCTAAAATATCATACAAACTTAGTCGAGGCCTCAAATCACATCAAACAACTCTAAAACCACGAATCACACCCCAGTGAAGCCTAATGAAAACTAACGAATTCCAACTTCTACATTCGATGCCGAAACCTATCAAATCAAGTCCGATTGAGTTCAAATTTTGCACACAAGTCATGAATCAAATAGCAGACCTATAAAAGTTTTCAAACTGGATTCCGACCATGATATCAATAAAGTCAACTCCCGATCAAACTTCCAAACCTTTCCTTTCTTAATTTCGCCATTTCAAGCCAAAATCAACTACGGACTTCCAAATAATTATCCGGACACACTCTTAAGTTCAAAATCATCATACAGAGTTATTGGAATCATCAAAACTTTATTCCGAAGTCATTTACACATAAGTCAACATCCGGTAAACTATTTCACTTAAGCTTTAAATATTGGAACTAAGTGTCCTAATTCATTCTGAAACCTCCCCGATAAGTCACATAATTATAATTGAACACTGGATAAGAAGTAAATGGGGGAATAGGGATGTAATACTCAAAACGACCGGCCGAGTCATTACATTATATCGTTGTGTCTGCGCTCACTGCTAGTATGTCAGACTTCGGAGGGGCGGATCCTGCCAAAGCGCTAATATAAGCCTATAAGGCCTGCTGCTGAGTGCATCCCGATCCACAATAATAAATAAGCTAATAAGGCCTGTTGCGGCGTGTAACCCGATCCACAATAACACTATCAACTCGGCTCTCAGGTCCAACTCAGTCATTAATCTCTCAAGTCTCAAGGGTTCACAGTCTCATACTCCTTAGCCCAAACACTAAGAACATGTAATATTAGAGTAAATGATAATGGAGACTGAGATATGATGTGTAAATGAAGGATCATGACTGAGCACATAATTGCAGTTAAAGCAGATCACTTAAAACAACAGAAATAACCTCACTAGGCCTCAACATAATATGTTAATTGTTACTTAAATTTTATTATATCGTATCGTTCTATTTGTATAGTTAAATTTGTTATTACGTAACGACGAAAAATGTCATTTCATGTAATGACCGATTTGGTGTGGTCGCGTCGTAACCTTATTTTTTGCTCTCATCTTGCCTTTCTTTATTATTAAATAATTTTATTTATCCTTTACACTACTTTTTATATATTAATTTTACTTCGTGTCTTACTTTTCTTTGTAATATTGTAAGTTTATTCTTCATATTATTGGTGCCATGACATTATGAAATGATGACAAATGATATATTTTTCCTATTTGGAAGTAAGGAATAGGTCCGAGAGAGGTTCGATCTCGCTAACATCCACGGGGAACTCATCAATTTCATCGCGCCATGGATTCATCTCATCGCGATCAATGGATCGGGTCGCCCGCCAAATCACACTGCTACATTTGAAACCCGACCCGAATGCAATTTGCCACAGTGTGTCTCCCTTTTTCACCCTACCTTTCGCCTCCGCATAAGCCACTTCGTACCAGATCGAACTGTTGGAAGTGTTACCAAACCTGTACAGCGTCATTCTAGACGCTTCCATTTGTTCATCGCTAAATCCCAATTTCTTTTGCAAATCATCCAATACTGGTTTCCCGCCAACGTGTGGGAAGAAGTGATCGATTGCTCTGGAGAAATCAGGATCCATTTTACTTCCCGTGCGAAAGCGCCGCACTATAATATTCATTAAGTAACGGAATTGTTCAGATAGAGGAAGGACTAGGGGAGCTACAGTGGATATGTTTGATCGAATGGTTTTCATAGCTGCATACAAGAGATCTTTGTTAATCGAGATTCCTCGATGTCCTTGTTCATCTTCTGCCATGAAAATACAGTTGTAGGAGCGATCGTTGTTTGCTGTTTGAGATCGGACGGTGTGGATGAGCTCATACTTGGAGGTATTCTGATCGGACGGTTTGTTGGAGAGGAGCAGGGCGACCGCACCAACACGAAATACGCAATTGCTCAGCAATTTTGACCGGTCATTGCCTTTGTATACGTTGTCTGTGGTGCTCTCAGTCGTTACTAATAGAGCATAGGAATTATCGTGCACCTGCACAACAGTATATCATGAGTTGATAAACAATGTTAGTATGTTTGTGTTACTATGTCTTGCTTATGAATTTTGGGTTAACTAATACACTTAATATCTAGTGAACGCCTAAGAATTTCACTTTTCTAATTTTCAAACAAAGATACACTTTCCGTTCTAATTTAGATGGCATCCTTTCTTTATTAGTCCGTTCCAAAATGAATGACACATTTCTTTAATTGAAAATAATTTAATTTTAATTTTTTTATTTTACCATTTTACCCTTAATGAGAAACTTTTATACACAAATGTTATGACCCCACAAAATTTTTATTCCTTAAACTTTTAAAACCACAAATTTCAAAAATCTCACTATTTTCTCTTAAACTTCGTATCGAGTCATCTAAATTGAAACGGATGGATGAAGTATAAAAGATCATAATTCATTCCCAAAAGTACTGACCGGAAAACACATATGGCCACTTCAAGAGATGGTACTAATTTTTCACATTACTTATACTCTTTTGGTTGAAAAATGACGACATTAGGAGTACGAGAATTAAATTATTTGTTTTTCAATGTTAGTCCAAACATCGGTTTCTTAATATTTGCATGTGAAAGAACTTCATGAACAATACTATAACTCACAATTTCATAATTGAAAATAGTTACAGAATATTAATAAAAATATAATGATCAAAGGATTTTGTATACCAGATAATAACAATGTTATATAATATGAGATAGATGGCATTTCCTAAATAATCGTTCATATCAAAGCAAAAGATAAGATGAATTTAGGCATCATTGTACAAAAGGTTGGTACTGAGACTAAATATGGAAATATTAGTGATGATATTTTAATTGTTCTCTTCTAATACTAGTTTGTGGGGTCGGAATAACCGAGAAAAGAAACCATAGAACCAATATTGATCAAGACGTCTATCATTTAAGTTTCATTTTTCTCTATAAAGATAGATAGGTATGGAGAGTTTGTTAATCTGACATCGCAAGCTAGAGGTGAGTGGGAAGTTACCATTAACATCGTGGGATAGATCGATGAGATATCTAACCCTTAATTAGATGTTAATCTAGTGATTCCCCTTGGTAAATAGTGACGGGTCACATATATCTTCATTGGAATAATTACGTTGTGTAGGAAATTTTCTTATATATATATATATATATATATATATATATATATATATATATATATATATATATATTGATTCCTAATATCTTTTTCTTGAGTTTGCGTCTTTATATTTTGACCCCTTTAATGAAAATCATTCCTCCACCGCTATTAATAAACACTATGTGGAGCGAACCCATACTAGTTGGTAGATACGGATATCCGATGATTCAAAACAGAAAGATAATTGAAGTTGCACTACGAGGCAAACAAAGCCGATTTAAGTTTTATATATATATATATATATATAGAAAGTACATTTTTTTTGTATATTATTAATTACTTCAAATTAATAATTGAATGTAACAGATTTATTTTATATATTTTTGGTAATAACAAAATTATTATTAACATAATGTAATGGTGTATTAAATTTATAAGCACGATCTTTAATTAACCAGGGGGTAAAAAAAGGAAGTTATAGGATGAAAAAGCGTGAGATCCAGTTGAGAGAAGAACCTTGAGTAGATTTTGAACAAGTCCTAAGGCAATAAGACCAGCACTGCACCCCATTCCCGTCATATTATAGCTGCGGATATCTTCTCTTAGCTTGTAACGTTTAACTATGACACTTGACAATGATGGCATAATATTGAAAACGCCGCAGACAGAAACCAATATACCTATTTCCTCACATCTAACTCCAGTTTTCAGCAAAAGCTCATCTATGGCTCCGAAAACCGCCATCTCCACTTCTTCCTTAGCAGCTTTTGTGCTCATATCCAGAGGATCTCTTAACAAGCCTTTAGAAACATACGTTTTATCTCCTAAGCCAGATCTTTGCAAGATCCTGTCCATGAACTCCAGTGTGTCACTGTTAAACTTTAGTTCTCTGCTGCTTCTATTGAGAAAATTTTGTCTGCAAATTTGCTGGTTTTTCTGGGGCTTGTAACATGCAAAATCTACCAGGAAAATTCTTGACCCGGTGCTTTTGCAAAAAATATACCAAAATAAGACAATTATTAAAGTTGGCACTGAAATGAGGAAAAGCTTAGGGTATATTATGATCAATTCCATGAGATCGATCGTCGAAAACATGGTGCCAAATATGACGAGTTTCAGCATATGAGCTATGCTAGCAGCCTTGTTTATGAGTAATTTATAGCGAAAGATTGTTGATTAGGAAAGTGGAAGGTCTGTTGGCCAATTTATTACTTGATGCGTATGGACAATCAAGCTATTAACATTACCTCGATCTCAACTATTTTATATTGATTACTTAAATTTCCTATATCAATTATGCTCATTCAAATACCACATATAATTTGTCTTTTAGAATTGTGTACGGTAAAATCGGGGATAATGTTACCCCGATTACCCGGTAAAGAAACGAGAGCGAAGCACGATCTGACATGACCTTGAGTAAAGCAGAGGGGTTCCACGTCTCAAAGTCCGGGGAGGACGTATAGTGCACTCGGGACCGGATACGGCTGAGCATCGGGTCCGAGAAGAGTGAAGGGCCGAGACTAAGGGAAAAAACAGTTAGGCACGATAAGCAGGGAGCCGTGATATCCGCCCTCAACTGGATGTTATGGCGTAAATCCCGCCCGATATCAAATGCAGATAAACATTTACTAGAAGGAGAAGATCTTTTACCTTATTTAGACTTGTACTAGGACTGAAACGCCTATACTATATAAAGGGGAGAACCTTTTTATTTTAAAACCACTGTTGGCACGCATATCTAAGTAATAAAAGTTCATTTTTGTTCTCTAGCTACTGTTTGTAGTGTTCTTCAACTGCTTATTTATCTAGTTGCAACCGAGCCCGTCTCGAGGGCTCGACTGGGGTCAATTTTTAGTTTTTATCCAAAAACTAGGCTTAATTGTCCATCACGTTTGGTGGTTTGTTCATTTTTTTCCCGTTACTTTAATTATTTTTTGTTCATAGATCATTCGTGTTAGATTGAATCACATATTCTTTAAACCGCGTACAAATTTAATTGTTACTCATTTTAAGGGCAAATAGTTAGACACCCACCGTGGGGCTAAGGATAATACTGGTGATTTAATACGAATCTCCATAACACACCCTATTTTACACTTGCTCTTTGAAGTTTGATTTCAGGTTAATCTAAACATATCAAATTCTCAGTCTGCTCACTTGAACGTTGACACCAAGTCAGGCCACCACGATGAACACAATAACGTGGTACCTAGCAATGACGTATCCCTTGTTGATCCCAATAGTGTCCCAATCGCTGACCTGGTCGACGCTAACTCACAGGTTGCCATCAACATTAACCTACCAACTGACCCCGAAAATAGCATTCGCAGGGCACCCCGACCATCGTCTCGAGAAACACCCGAAGAGGAAGGTGATGGAGTTAGCTTGCGATTGATTTTCGAAATATTACAAGCTCAGCAGGCAGCAATAGCACATCTACAGAACCAAAGTCATGACCACAACAAGATCGAGCGAGCGGGTTAGAGAAAGCGCTCGAAGAGATGAAAAGATTGCCGGGAATTGAATGAGTTCGGGCCCGGAGAAACTTCTGAGGTGATGGAAATGCTCGAAGCACTAACAAAGCGGGTGGAGTCTGGTGAGAAAAAGATAGAGGCAAACGACAAGAAGGTGGAAACTTACAATTCGAGGGTCGATCAAATCCCGGGAGCGCCTCCAATATTGAACGGGCCGCATTCCCAAAAAAATCATTCAGAAGCCTTCCCCCCCCCTCCCCAAGTGCGACACCGAAGCCAATTCCGAAGAGATTCCGAAAGCCTGACATTCCCAAATATAACGGGATCATAGATCCAAACGAGCATGTAACCTCCTATACATGCGCAATAAAAGGCAATGACCTAGAAGACAACGAGATCGAGTTGGTATTATTGAAGAAATTTGGGGAAACCTTGTCCAAAGGAGTGATGATATGGCACCATAACTTGCCTCCCAATTCCATTGATTCATTTGATATACTTGCCGATGCCTTCGTTAAGGCCCATGCTGGCGCCATCAAGGTTGAGACGAGGAAATCAGACCTCTTCAAATTCAAGCAGAGAGACAACGAAATGCTTAGGTAATTCGTGTCAAGGTTCTAGATGGAGCGAATGGATCTACCCCCGGTCGCAGATGATTGGGCCGTTCAGGCATTCACTCAAGGGCTCAACCCTCGAAGTTCCGTTGCTTCTCAACAATTAAAGAAAAACTTGGTGGAGTACCCAACGGTTACTTGGGTCGATGTCCACAACAGGTATTAGTCGAAGATCAGCGTCGAGGACAACCAGCTGGGGGGGCCCTCGGTGTCTATTTACCCCAACGGAGTGACTGACAGATCTAAAAGGATTATGGACCAGGAGCCAAGGCTGGTCCGAGATCGGTATCAGTCATACAACTCGGACAGAAGGGGAAACGAATCTCTTCGCCACCCAACCAGGAACAACAGGAGTAACGATCAAGGACCTAGCAACCGAGGTATGATGAATAAACATAGTTTTGATAGATCACTTTGGGTCAGGAAAGCCCCGAGATTATCGGAATATAACTTCAACGTGGGTGCTGCAAGTATAGTGTCGGCAATTGGCCGCATCAAGGAGACAAAATAGCCTAGGCCACTTCAGTCCGGTCCCGCACAGAGGGATCATAGCTTGATGTGTAAATACCATGGTACTCATGGTCACTTGACCGAAGATTGTCGACAACTAAGGGAGGAAGTGGCTCAACTATTCAACAACGGGCACCTTCGGCAATTTCTAAGTAAGTGGGCAAAACATTATTTCAAAAATAGGGACGCTAACAAACAAATTGAGCAAGAGGATCCTCAACACGTGATCAACATGATCATTGGGGGAGTGGATGTCCCACAAGGGCCAATAATAAAATGCACCAAAGTTTCTATCACAAGGGAAAAATGCACCCGGGATTACGTCCCGGAGGGGTCCATCTCGTTCAGCGACGAGGACGCTGAGGGCACCATCCAGCCTCACAATGATGCGTTGGTAATATCCGTACTCATCAACATCATCCGATGGAGGGTCGTAGAGCAATTAGGATTATTGGACCAAATCGTATCGGTAGTGCGAGTATTGAACAGGTTCAACATAGCATACGAGACGACGAAGGGTGAAATAACCCTATCAGTAAACACTGTTGAGACCACCCAGGAAACGAAATTCTATGTGATCGAAGGGGATATGAGATACAGCGCCTTGTTCGGGAGGCTATGAGTTCACAACATGAGGACGGTGCCTTCAACCCTACATCAAGCATTGAAATTTCCCACTTCGGGAGTAATCAAAATGGTCTACGGGGAATAACCGGCCACAAAGGAGATGTCCGCTGTCGAGGAAGTAATCCCGGTGCCCGCAGTTTCGGCATCAAAAAGTAGGGGACCGGTCGAAGAGAAGGAAATCAAATAGTAATCAATGATCCCGACCCTGACCGAGCTGGAAAAATAGGAGGAGCACACATCAAACGAGGAGGATGATTATAGTGTCCCGAGATCCTTTATAACACCCGATGACACCGATGCCACTAAATCGACAATTGAGGAATTGGAGCAGGTCATACTGATCGAGTATCTACCGGATCGAAAGGTATACCTAGGCACGAGGTTAACTCTCGAGCATAGGAAAAAACTTATTGATTTCCTTAAAATTACTACCGATTGTTTTGCCTGGTCCCACTTAGATATGACAGGGATCCTACCGGAAGTGACGACTCACAAGTTGAGCTTGGACCCAAAATTCCACCCAATCAAGCAGAAGAGGAGGCCGATGTCCGAAATCAAGCATGCATTCATCAAAGACGAGGTATCTAAAGTTTTGAAAATAGGTTCCATCTGGGAAGTTAAATAACCAGATTGGTTAGCTAACGTAATGGTCATACCTAAAAAGGGAAATAAACTTAGAATGTGTGTGGATTATAAGGACCTAAATAAGGCATGTCCAAAGGATTCATTACCTTTGCCTCACATCGAATTATCGATGCGATGAACGGACACGAGATACTGAGTTTTCTCGATTCCTATTCCTGGTACAACCAAATTTAGATGGACCCGAGCGACCAAGAAAAGATTTCTTTTATAACTAAATTTGGCGCCTACTGTTATAACGTAATGCCGTTTTGGGCTACAAATGTTGGTGCCACATATCAACGCCTAGTTAACCGGATGTTCGAGGAACAAATAGGGAAATCAATGGAAATTTATATTGACGATATGTTAGTTAAGTCCCTGCGAGCAGACGACCATTTGAAGCATTTGCAGGAAACCTTCGACATATTGAGGAAATACAACATGAGGCTAAATTCAGAGAAGTGTGCCTTCGGGGTCAGCTCGGGAAAGTTCCTCGGTTTCATGGTATCCAACCGGAGAATAGAGATCAACCCGAACAAGATAAAAGCCATATAAGATATCACCATAGTTGACAATGTCAAGGCAGTACAAAGACTAACTGGGCGGATAGCTGCGTTGGGCCGATTTATTTCAAGGTCGTCAAATAAGAGCCATCGATTCTTCTCATTACTAAATAAGAAGAACGACTTCTCTTGGACCCCGGAATGCCAGCAGGCTTTAGAAGAACTCAAATGGTAGCTATCGAGCCCTCCCTTGCTACACACTCCGAAGGCGAATGAGTATTTATACCTCTACTTGGAAGTTTTTGAGTTAGCGGTAAGTGGAATCCTGGGCCGGGAAGAAGAAGGTACGTAATTTCCTATTTATTATGTTAGTAGAACCCTAGGCGATGCCGAAATAAAGTATCCATACTTAGAAAAATTAGCACTCGCCTTATTGAGCATATCTAGGAAATTAAAACCGTACTTTCAGTGTCACCCCATATGTGTCGTGACCTCGTACCCGCTAAGGAATATTATGCATCAACCCGAGCTCTCAAGCTGGCTGGGGAAAATGGGCCGTAGAGATTAGCGGGTACGATATTGAGTACAAACCCCAGACTGCTCTAAAATCTCAAATTTTGGCAGACTTCGTGGCTGACTTTACACCGGCCTTGTTCCTCGAGGTTGAGAAGGAATTACTGCTCGCCTCGGGGACTAGCTCGAGGGTCTGAACCCTATTCACAGACGGTTCTTCTAGCGCAAAAGGGTCTGAGCTGGGAATCGTATTGGAACCACCTATAGGAACGTAATAAGGCAGTCTATTAGAACTGTGAAATTGACTAACTGTGAAGCTTAATATGAGGCTATGATTACAGGTCTAGATCTGGCTAAGAACCTGGGGGTTGAGGTGATCGAGGCCAAATATGACTCCCTCCTCGTCGTTAACCACGTCAACGAGACGTTTGAAGTAAAAGAGGAATGGATGCGGAGATACTTGGATAAGTTGCAAGTGACCTTACACCAATTCAGGGAATGGACTCAACAACATGTACCTTGAGATCAAAATAATGAGGCTGATGTGTTAGCTAATCTAGGGTCATCAGTCGACTTCGACGAATTCAACTCCGGAGCAGTAGTGCAATTGATGAAACTCAGTGATAGAAGAAGATCACGCCGAGGTGAACTCAACAAGATTTACTTGGGACTGGGAAAACAAATACATAGACTTCCTTCAGAAAGGGAAATTTTTGTCGGATCCCAAGGAACCAAGGGCCCTATGTACTAAAGCTGCCAGGTTTTGCTTGGTCGGTGGAAAATTATACCGAAGATCATTTTTCGGTCCTCTAGCTAGGTGCTTGGGTCCGGGGGATATGACTACGTAATGAGGGAAGTACACAAGGGTATTTGTGAAAACCATTCGGAAGCGAAATCCTTGGTTCAGAAATTGATCAGAGCCGGTTATTACTGGAGCGAGATGGAAAAAAATATGAACGACTTCGTTCGAAAATGTAACGAATGCTAGAGGCATGCCCTGGTGATTTATCAACCGAGGGAAATGCTTTGCCCAGTCCTATCCCCCTGGCCGTTTATGAAATGGGGGATGGACATCGTCGATCCCTTGCCATGGGCACCTGGAAAAGCCTAATACATATTGCTCATGACCGATTATTTCTCCAAGTGGGTCGAAGCACAGGCGTTTGAGAAGGTTTGGAAAAAGAGTTCATTGACTTCATCTGGGATCATATAATATTTCGGTTCGGGATACCAGCCGAGATCACTTGCGACAACGAGAGACAGTTCATCAGCGACAAGGTTAGTAAATTTCTTGAAGACCACAAAATATAAAAGATCTTGTTGACACCCTACCACCCTAGTGGGAAAGGTCAAGCAGAATCAACAAACAAAACTATACTCCAAAACCTTAAGAAGAGATTGTCCGACTCAAAAGGAAAGTGGAAAGAAATTTTTCCCGAGGTCTTGTGGGCATACCGGACGACTTCGAAGTCAAGCACCGGTGCAACACCGTTCTCTTTAGTCTACGATGCAGAAGCTCTAATCCCGGTCGAAGTAGGAGAACCGAGCCTAAGGTTCCAATACGCTACAGAGACGTCGAATGACGAGGCCATGGCTACGAGCTTAGACTTATCGAACGAAAGGCAAGAAGTTGCCCTAGTCAGGTTAGCAGCCCAAAAGCAACGAATGGGGAGATACTACAACCGAAGGGCTAACCTTCGACACTTCCAAGTCGAGGACTTGTATTAAGGAAAATTACACTGCATACCAAGAACCCAAATGACGGGAAACTAGGCCCCAATTGAGAAGGTCCATACAGAGTCACCGGTATAACCAGGAAAGGCTCATATAATCTCGAGTCAGGGAACAATGTACAACTACCCAACAACTAGAATGTGGCACACTTAAAGCGGTACTACTGCTAAGGTACGAACATAATTTCCTTTCTAGTTTATTATACTTTGAACTAACCCGTGCAGGTATTCGGTCGAGGTCAAATCTGAGGTTTAGGTCAAAAAGCACGTGCTGCACTCTTTTTCTCTTGAACCGGTTTTTTTCCAAAGTGGGTATTACGGCAAGGTTTTTAACTAGGCAACAGTAAAATGTGCTACCCTAGTTTTGAATACTAGCCTGAGGCCGGGATTGCGGATCACCCATATTGGACCAATAGTATTCGAGCCCTCACAAGTTCAGTCTCGAATACTAGGGTGCCCATAACACCCTAAGTCAAGATCCTGAGTTCGGAAACTTAGAAGTCATTTTTTATTTGATATTGAAAGCCAAGGCTTGAATATTAAAATTAATTGTAAAGGTCAAACGCTCAAACAAACCGTGCCCGTGAAGCTCATTCTTTCCATGGCAGAAAGATTTTGTACCTTCGATTATGTACTCTACATTCAAAGTAATAAAAGAAGTTTGCCTTCTATATTTCATCATTTCATATTTGCACCAGCGATATTATCATTAAGTTACTTAGAGTAAATAGTGGGTTCAAAACCCTAAGGCCGACGGGCCTCCCCGAACTGGGGCCTGCTATCCGACAATAATATCAGACAATTTGGGCTACTAAATCCCGGAGGCAGTGAGCCTACTAGGTAGGGCCCAAACATGAAAGGCTTTGGTCAACATGAACAGCTCGGAGATGTCCGAGTCTGTACATAGAAAGTAAGGTCCTTACACATGGTTAAGTCTTATGAAAGAATACTTTAGACCCGGCCATAACAAGAGCCACCTTCGGCAAAGGATAATCGTGTCCGGTTGAAATATTCAAGTATTTTAAAGACTTCATTTTTATCAGATATTCCGAAGTCAAAGCAACTCAGAGTTGTTACTTAAACCAGGCCTCATTTGGGCTCTGGGGGAACGAACACTCTAAGTTATGTCAAATTCTATGCTAAGGCATTCATGGCATATTTTAATCAAAAAGTTGTAAGCAAACGCTGAAAAGTAAAGGACACAATATAGACGACGGAAATTTTTATATATATATCAAAAGTATTTACAGAGACGCTATGAAGCGGCCCCAAAATAAATAAATAAATGTACAAGGGAAAATAAAAAATGAACTAAGGCATTGTCCGCCTAGTATTCGCCGGAGCCCGACTCGCTACCTAAACCCTTGGGCTCGTATATATCTTTGGCCACGGGCTCGTATATCTCTTTGGTCTCGGCCTCGAGACACTTCGCCTCTTTGATCTTAGCCGCTAGATTGAATCCCCGGGCATGAATCTCCTCGAGGGTCTCCCTCCTGGATAGCCACTTCACATACTCGGCCTTTGTTATTATACAGGCTTCGCCCACCTCTACATCGTTCTTACAGTAGGCCAGCATATCCTGAACCTTGGAGGACTTGTTTGAATCCGCCTCCAACTTGGACTTCAATACGATGTTCTCCTAAACGAGGGCATCCCGTTCCGAGATGGCCGAGTCTAGTTGTGCTTGGATCTCATCGTTCAGCCGAGACCATTTTTCGATTTTATCCTTCATCACCCGAAGCTGGTCCTTGGTCGATGCCAAATCCTCTTTGATGGAATCCTTTTTCTAGGCCAGGAGATCCATCTTGCTCCTTAACCCCTCAACCGAGGCCTTGACCTCGTTCATTTCGACCCTGAGCTGGTCGATCAGGTATTTCTTCTCTTGGACCTGTGAGGTTGTGGCATTAACAGTTGCACTTAGCCTCTCGTTATTAATCTCAAACACCCTTACATTATCAACCAGCACGACATGCTCCCGTTTCACCGACGAGACTTCCTTTTGAGCTTTTTCCAGCTTGGCTTGGAGGACAGGGAGATCCTTGAGGGCCTCATCTTTTTTCTCACTAAGATCTTTGTACTTGTCCTTTTGCTGGACCTGATCCTTGTGCTCGAATTCAAGATGACCCACCTCTATTCGAGACCGAAGGAAGTTCTCATGATGGAGCACCGAGGCCTGAGGAACAAAAGTGATGAAATCATTAAAATATGCTAAGGCCAATTGAAACCTTTAAGGGATATAAGGAAAGGGAAACATACCTTGTTCAGCGCGTGTTGTGACTCATTGAAAAGGCTCGGCGCATCCACTTCGTTCATCTTTGCTTGGTCCTCTTCGGTCACCATGCAACGAAGGTAGCTAACTACTCCAACCTGTCCGGACCGCACCCTGGTATTCGCCGAGATTGTAAACATGACTGTTCTTTTACGGTCAAGATCCACGCTCGGGGCAGGGAATTACTTAACCAGCTTTGGGCTCAAGCTCGGCCCACCCGACGCTAGCAACATGTCCTTTTTCGGGATCTACAGGTGGCCTCATTTGTGGCACGGGATGCCTCGGTCGACTTTTCTTTAATGGCCTGGGCCTCGTCAAATAGAGACTCCGTGTGAGACAGTGACTCCGGAATGTAAATGACGTCGGCGGCTTCTCTCAGAGCCGAAGTAGCTTCTAGAGAGGCCGTAGCCACAGGATTTCCCTCGATCTCCTGAGCTGAAGAGGATTCGGCCTAACAGTCACTTCCCTCTAATTTCGCTCGCTCTTCTGCAGCGCTGGCCAGCTCATGAGCGACAAACTCCATGTCATCATCTTCAGGGTATTCCCTGAGCCGATAAAGGGAATCAGGGTCCAGTACCTTGCCCGAGTACTCTTTTTGTTGCTCTTTTGGACCTTGACCATGACTCTCTTTTTCTTGGGCTCGGTGTCCGCATCCAGGGAGCGAGAAGACACCCTCTTTCTTCTCTTCTTCTCCTCCTTCCTCACAGTGACCTCGGCGGTAGGCTGTCCCAAAGCGGAGGGTTTTATAGATGGGGACAGGGCCTCGTCCTCGTCCACTGCCCGAAGCTAGGTGGTCTTGGGAAAACCTATAGAAAGAAGAAATGGACTTAGTCAATACGACAATAGAACAAAAGGGAAATCCAATCGGGGGAGGAAGGACATTCACCATGGGGGACTGCATTGGGGACACGGGCGACCGCTGCACAATGGGAAAACCGAGCAATGAGAAAGAAGAATAAAATCAAAGAACTATTTAACTACTTAAGAGGAGATTAACTTAAGTTTTGAGTTCCACTTTTGGGGAACGACAAGAAATCGGAGGGAATGAGATCCTCGGTCTTTACCCGAACGAATCTCCCCTACCAGCCTCGGTCCCTATCTTCGTCGCTGCTCGAGAAGGGAGCCTTCTTTGCCCGTCGGGCAAGCTTAATTAACCCCTATCGTAAGAATCAGGGATCGTAGATGTGGAGAAAGTGGTCGATAGTTAACCGGGGCTCCTCCGTGTTAATAACAAAGTGATGGAGGAGAATCACGATCCTCCAAAAAGATGAATGGATCTGCCCGAGGCAAACCTCGTACCTTTTACAAAAGTCGAGGACCAACGGGTCCACCAGACCAAGCGTGAATGGGTATTTATAAATGCTTAAGTACCCCTCCACGTGAGTTGTAATGTCCTCGTCAGGACCGGAGATGACTATTTCTTTTCCCTCTCACTTGCAGTCCTCCAGGACCGTCGGAAGCGTGTCTTCGGTGATGGAACAGATATACCTCCACACCTCCTCACCGTAATCCCCTTATTTGGAGGCCTTCTCGACCTTAAAATCGTTGTCTATGGAACAACCTCCGAGAATAAAGTCCTTAAAGGGAGGTTCTGGGGCTGCTGCTGGCAGGGTCGCTTTGATGTCAGTGGTCGGGGTGGCAGTTGAAGAAATATAAATTTGAGGCACGAATTTTGAGTTTTTTGCCATTGATATCTTGGAATATGAAGGTTTGAAGGCGGATATGAAGGTTTGAAGGTGGGTATGAAGATTTGAAGGTCAAACTTGAAGATTCAAAGATGAAATATGAAGATTTGAAGATTGGAGATGAAGAAATGAAGGTGTGAAGAACAATGTATGAAGATTTGAAGGAATTATGAGCAAGTGAAAAATTCGGGGGTAACTTAAGAATGTTCGAAATCAGAAAGTAAAAAAGTGAAAAAATAACTGAAGCTTTTATAGGAGGGAGGTAATTAATGCGTGACGCTTTGCATTCAATGATGGTCAATCGGTGGCTAACACGTGTCCGAAGTCAGAACGACGCAACTGATGAGATGCTTCACTGACTCGTCGACCCAATTGTAGCGTACAGAGGAAGGAACCGGGGTCAATTAATTACTTCTCGCCGTTTCGATAAGTCTGCTCTTCTAAAAATGAGGGGACTATATGTGTACGGGTAAAATCGGGGATAAAGTTATCCCCGATTTCCAGGTAAAGAAACGAGAGGGAAGCACGATCTGGCATGACCTTGAGTAAAGCCGAGGGGTTCCACGTCTTAGAGCCCGGGAAGGACGAATGGTACACCCGGGACCGGATACGGCTGAGCATCGGGTTCGAGCAGAGTGAAGGGTCGAGATTAAGGGAAAAAACAGCTACGCGCGATAAGCGGGGATCCGTAATATTCACCCTCAACTGGATGTTACAATACAAATCCCACCCGATATTAACTGCAGATAAATATTTACTGGAAGGAGAAGATTTTTTACCTTATTTAGACTTGTACTAAGATTGAAACTACCATACTATATTTTATTTTAAAACCACTATTGACACGCATATCAAATCAATAAAAATTATTTTTGTTCTCTAACTACTGTTCATAGTGTTCTTCAGCTGCTTATTTACCTAGTTGTAATCGAGCCCGTCTCGAGGGCTCGACCGGGGTCAATTTTCAGCATTCATTCAAAAATTAGGCTTAATTGTCCATCACGTTTGGTTTGATCATTTTGTTTATCTTTACTTTAATTATTTTCTGTTCATAGATCATTCATTTTAAATTGAATCGCGTATTCTTTAAACCGCGTATAAATTTAATTATTACTTCTTTTAAGGATAAACAATAATAACAATAACAAAAAATTTAGTGTAGTCCCACAAATAAAATCTGAAGAAGGTAATGTATACGGAGATCTTACCCCTATCTCGTGGAGATAGAGATACAATAAATTATGATTACATTATCTTAAACTAAAGTTTTTTAAAAAAAATCTCACACTTATCAAGAGATTTAAAACCAGCTTGTAGGCAGTACTCATTCTTCTTGTTTCTGACAAAGTAATGGCTTGAAATTGATAAAAATAAGTCAAAATGCAATGATAGTACTTGGTTTGCATGCAACGGAGAGATATGGGACGGTTGCCTTGGGTCAATGGTGATTGCTTTCTCAATCACTACGTACTTTCTCTGCTCCCGGGTAATTACTCCCTCCCTTTCAATATATATGAATTCATTTGACTGAGTACGAAATTTAAGAAAAGAGAGAAACTTTTAAATTGTGGTGTAAAATAAGATATATATATTTTGCATGGCTATAAATCATTACATAAAGGTAACTATTTCTAAATAAAGAAAATAATCATTCTTTTTTATACGGACTAAAAAAAAAAGTAGGTTAACATAAATTGAAATAGAAGGATTACCTAATTTCCTGGTGCATTAATGTTATTGAGACAAGTGACAACTTATGCAGACCAAATATTGCTAGCTACCCGTTTTCTAAATTTAGAATGAGCTAAAGCTTGTTTTTCCTATAATAGTAGCATTTAGCTGCAATGCAATTACACATAGACCCCACTTAGAGCTGTATTATTGTATTCCAGTGCTTGGTTTCAGCTAAGTTTATAATTGTATATGGAGTTTAACTTATCAATCTATATTCTACTAATTGTCGTTAAAAAATTATCGTTCCCCTATTTTATTTTTTAAAAACTGATTTACATTGGACAAAATTATAATTTAAGTTAATTTTTTTATATTTAGGACTTTTAAATCAACTAAATTTTGGGTATTAAATCTTTATTTATTGAACTAGGTAAGAAATATTAATATTTATGACTTTAAAATTGACTAAGATCTTACCTTATTTAAATCAAATAATCCGCTTATAGCATTTTTCCTTTTATTATACGTCGGCATACAAATTAGGCACGTACATGCGTAATTTGATAAAGCAATTCAAGGTTTTATTCAATGTACACGTTATTTCTCCTAAAATAAATATTTAAACTATTATATATACGTTAATTTATATAATTATTTTCTTGAAAATATACTTTTTCCATTAAAGTGTAGTCCATGTTTTGACTACCTATAATTTTAGTTTTGACCATCTAAAAGTTATGCGTACAATGAAAATTTTAAAGATTAAATTTTAAAATAATGCAACAGAAAAAGATTAAAAAAATGATGAAAAATATAAATATACAGCTCACTATAGCTAAAAAAAAGTAAAATACTGATAACTTAATCATTTATACATATCTATTTATGTTATTATAAAAGTATAAACTTTTTTATCTTTTAAAAAGAAATTTCATATTGGATAATATTAGATTATTTTTTAATATTTAGAATTCATAAGATATTCATATAACCTCTAAGGACTTTCATGTGACAAGATTTTATCCTTTATTGATCTAGCTAAATGAAATCTAAAAATATATTTTTAGAAAGTTATACTTTTTTATTTTTATTTTATATCTCAAACACATCATTTAATACTACTTATATGATTTTTAAAAATTATTTATTCATTGACATAGGGAACATGTGCAAAGCGCGTATACTAACATTAGTATTTTTTCAATAGTATAAAAGCAATTATACTATCAAGTTACTCAAAATATTTACAAAACCCTCGGTAAAAGTGAAATAAAAAATTTAGATCATTCCGAATTGCTAATAGTTTCATATAATTTGAAATCCGTTATTTATGACTAACAATTTGAACAATTGTATAATTACTTACTCAAGGTCATCTCTTTCAACATTATGAAAGTCAATTTAGATCTGCCAACCCTAGACAGAAACACTGATTAAGGACAATGGAAAAAGATCATTACTGTAGTGGTCCTATGGAAATGCTTAAAAGCTGGCTAATAAGAACGAAAGGGGAGAAACATAAACCCTCCAATCCAGGATATTGATTTTGACATTTTTCTAAAACTTGAACTAAGAATCTTTAAGAAGTTTTATTCGATGTTTTCTAGATATAGCTGTTTGAAAAGGAGGCATATAATACAACTAGAACATCATTTAACAAATTGGTTCTAGTTTGTGAGCACTATTAACTGTAACATGAAGTTTCACCGCATATTCTGAAGCGTAAAAAAAACAAAAATTATAGTAAAAGCTATTGAATGAAGCTTTGACTGCATGTTAAAATGTATTCTTACGCTTTTTTTGAATTTAGAAAAAATGCAAATTATGATATTTTTTATTTAAATTTAGAGCATTTAAACTTTAACTTAGAAAGTGAATCAGTTAATCTAATTCGATTTAACTGTAAAACTTGAACGAATTGGCATTAAACAAGTGAAAAATGTTGAGGTTTTTGTTATTTAAGATGAAATAGTTTTAAAATGAGGGTGAACGGGAAATGGAGGGAAAATGAAATTTTTGAGTAAAATTTTAAGTTTCCCCTCCTTGACAATGAGACATTGTCTCATATTGAAGAGGAAAAGATTTTTGGTGGGTATATATATAATTGCTCTTCTTGTAGCTCTTAAAGAGTTAAGAAGAAAGCAAGCCTCGCGCCGTCGTCGTCGCTCGCTTGCTCGGCTCGGCTTCGGCTACGGCTTCGGCTTCGACCAAATTTATTTGTTAATAGTAAATATTAACGTAAGATTATCCGCATTTGTAACGGATATTTTTCAATCCGTGTATTGACCACCAGCTGCAATAACAGCCGCCTAATGCTCTTCCCACCATGGCCAAGTGCTTGCTCCACAAACAAGCTAGTGCATGCTCCACCATGGAGGATGGAGGGTCGTTCATCTTCAAAGTTGGCGGTTATATATATGTGCAGCAGCTGTTGAAGAAAGACACGAACGAAGAACGAAAACAACACAAAAACTGAAAACGAAAACGCTCAACTTTGGCTATACATTGCACTCCTTCCTCTCAGCATTTCCATACGATTTTTTGAGTTTCTACTCCTTTGTTCTGCATTGTTTTAACTTCAAACAAAGCAACTGTAAGTGTGATTTGCTACCGAACTTTGTGTTCGCTGAAATACTGGGATTTGAAGTACCGCTACACCAGTGTGTGATTTGTTCTATCCTGGGAGGAAATAATTCATTACCTTGGGTACTAGGAGGGGATTAAATTCCTTAAGAAAACACTGTGAATTCAGTGGGCTCGAATTAATTACTGTTTCATTACGATAACTTATATTTTGCAGAATTATTATTTACAAATACAACAATATTGGCGGGACTAACAATCTTAAGGAATTTAATATTTATTTCTGTATTTGTGTTATTCTTATTATTCTGCAAACTAAAACCTTTGTGGTTTTGTGTACTCCCATTTTGGAGAGTAAAGCCTTCGTGGCGTTTTGTTGGAGATTAAAATCTACGTGATTTTTACTCTAGTTTGAAAATATTTATTAAACATTTGTTTGTGTCATTCTTTTACAGAAAAAATGACGACTGAAAGCGAAAACCAAGTTGTTCCGACGGTGACTGCCAACGCATCGACAAGCCGAACACCGGCGTTGGCACCGGCAGAAAAACCCAAAAAAAATTTCGGCATTGATTTCAAGCGCTGGCAGCAGAAGATGTTCTTCTACTTAACTACGTTATGTCTACAGAAGTTCATCAAGGAAGATGTTCCTGATCTGCCAGATAAAACTCCAGAGAATGAACGCTTTATCGTGATTAAAACATGGAAGCATTCTGATTTTTTATGCAAGAATTATATTCTTAGCGGACTGGATGATAATCTGTATAATGTATACAGTGGCGTGGAGACGTCAAAAGAATTGTGGAATGCGCTTGAAAAGAAATATAAAACTGAAAATGTCGGGATGAAGAAATTCGCTGCCACAAAAATTTTGGACTACAAAATGGTAGATAGCAAGTCTGTTATTACCCAAGTCCAGGAATTATAAGTGATTATTCATGATCTACTTGCTGAAGGTCTTGTCATCAATGAAGCATTCCAAGTAGCAGCAATGATTGAGAAGTTGCTTCCGTTGTGGAAGGACTTCAAAAATTATTTGAAACACAAACGAAAGGAAATGTCCCTTGAAGATCTCATTGTTCGGTTGAGAATCGAAGAGGATAATAAAGCTGCTGAAAGGAGAGGCCGTGGAAATTCAACAATAATTGGAGCAAATATTGTTGAAGATAACAAAAAGAGGAAGAAGGCTTCTAGTCCGAAATACAACCCAAGTAAGAAGCGGTTCAGTGGAAACTGCTACAACTGTGGGAAAATGGGACACAAATCTACGGAGTGTCGTGCTCCGAAGAAAGACAAGAAAAGGGGTCAAGCAAACATGGTAATAAAGCATGATGATGTTGATAACTTGTGTGCCATGCTTTCTGAATGTAACTTGGTGGGAAATCCTAAACTATGGTGGTTTGATTCAGGAGCCACTCGTCATGTTTGTGTAGTTAGAGAAGCTTTTGCTACTTATGCTCCTGCTGGACCCGGAGAGACAGTTTATATGGGAAATGCTTCAACAGCAAAAGTTGAAGGATATGGGAAGATATTTCTGAAAATGACTTCTGGCAAGGTCATGACTTTGAACAATGTCCTTCATGTTCCCGAAATGAGAAAGAATTTAGTCTCTACTGGACTTCTTGTTAAGCACGATTTTAAGTGCGTTTTTGTGTCCGACAAGGTTGTCATAAGTAAGAATGAAATATTTGTAGGAAAAGGTTACCTCATCGAGGGCCTTTTCAATCTGAATGTAATGGTTGTAGAAAACAATAATAATATTTCAGCTTCTTCTTACTTACTTGAGTCAAATGATTTATGGCACGTACGTTTGGGTCATGTCAATTATAAAACCTTGCGGAAAATGATTAACTTGGAAGTACTGCCTAAGTTTGAATGCGAAAAATCAAAATGTCAAACATGTGTGGAATCTAAGTATGTTAAACATCCTTATAAGTCAGTTGAAAGGAATTCAAATCCTTTAGACTTAATTCACACAGATATTTGTGACATGAAGTCAATACCATCTCGCGGTGGAAAGAAGTATTTCATAACTTTTATTGACGATGGTACTCGATATTGCTATGTTTACTTACTGAATAGTAAAGATGAAGCAATAGACGCATTCAGGCAATACAAAAATGAAGTTGAAACGCAACTTAACAAGAAAGTAAAAATGATAAGAAGAGATAGGGGTGGTGAATTTGAATCTCTTTTTGAAGAAATATATTTAGAATATGGAATTATTCATCAAACAACAACCCCTTACACGCCCCAATCTAATGGGATTGCGGAAAGAAAGAATCGCATATTAAAGGAGATGATGAACGCGTTGTTGATAAGTTCTGGTTTGCCATAGAACTTGTGGGGAAGCCATTCTTACGGCTAATCGAATATTAAATCGAGTGCCCCATAGCAAAACACAATCCATTCCATATGAAAAATGGAAAGGAAGGAAGCCCAACTTGAATTATTTTAAAGTGTGGGGGTGTTTGACAAAAGTACAAGTTCCTAAACCCAAAAGGGTAAAGATAGGTCCGAAAATCGTTGATTGTGTTTTCATAGGATATGCGACAAATAGTAAAGCATATCGATTTCTGGTTCATAAATCAGAAAATCCCGACATTTATAATAATACGGTTATAGAATCAGATAATGCTGAGTTCTTTGAAAATATATATCCGTATAAAAAAGAATGTGAGTCGTTTGGTGAAGGATCTAAACGACCTCGGGAAGAAACAAAGGAAAGTATATGTAATCAGGAGGATCCAAGATGTAGTAAACGTCAAAAAACGTCTACTTCATTTGGACCAGATTTTGTGACTTTCTTATTGGAGAATGAGCCTCAAACATTTAAAGAAGCTATGACTTCTTCGGAATCATTGTTTTGGAAAGAGGTAGTCAATAGTGAAATAGAATCAATATTGAACAACCATACATGGGAATTGGTTGATCTTCCTCCTGGAAATAAACCTTTGGGTTCTAAATGGATTTTTAAGAGAAAAATCAAAGATGATGGCACTATTGATAAATTCAAGGCAAGACTCGTAGTCAAAGGGTATAGACAACGAGAAGGTCTAGACTACTTTGATACATACTCTCCAGTTATAAGAATTACGTCCATACGGATGTTAGTAGCATTAGCTGCAGTGTATGGTCTTGAAATTCATGAAATGGATGTTAAGACGGCCTTCTTAAATGGAGAGTTAGAGGAAAAAATTTACATGGAACAACCTGAAGGGTTTGTGATTCCAGGTAAAGAAAAGAAAGTATGTAGACTTGTTAAGTCTCTTTACGGACTAAAACAAGCACCCAAATAATGGCATGCGAAATTTGACCAAACAATGTTGTCAAATGGTTTTAAGATAAATGAATGTGATAAATGTGTGTACATTAAAAATGTTCCAAATCACATAGTCATTGTTTGCCTATATGTGGATGATATGCTGATAATGAGTAATGACATTGCCAACATAAATGCTACTAAGCGTATGCTCAATAGCAAGTTTGATATGAAAGACTTGGGAGTTGCTGATTTAATTCTGGGAATTAAGATCCATAAGACTCCTCAAGGTCTGGCATTGTCACAATCTCATTATATTAAGACAGTACTTGAAAAATTCAAGCACTTGGGCTTTAAAGTTGCAAAGACTCCAATTGACGTGAATCTTGCATTAGCAAAGAATAAAGGCCAAAGCATATCACAATTGGATTATGCTCGTGT
Source organism: Nicotiana tomentosiformis (assembly GCF_000390325.3). NCBI lineage: Eukaryota > Viridiplantae > Streptophyta > Magnoliopsida > Solanales > Solanaceae > Nicotiana > Nicotiana tomentosiformis. Next base: position 105,866,821 of record NC_090812.1, read on the forward strand.
GTTGGGATGCTTAATGTATATCATGAATTGTACACGACCAGATATAGCTTGTGCTATAAGTAAACTGAGTCGATATACGAGCAATCCAGGCCAATCTCATTGGATGGCAATGAAACGAGTTTTGGGATATTTAGAACATACCCAGAACTTTGAATTGCACTACAGTAATTTCCCTGCGGTGATTGAGGGATACTGTGATGCAAATTGGATCACCGGTTCAACTGATTCTAAGTCCACGAGTGGATATGTATTCACTATTGGTGGAGGAGCGGTATCTTGGAAGTCGTCCAAACAAACATGTATTGCCCGCTCTACAATGGAGGCTGAATTCATAGCCTTAGATAAAGCCGGTGAAGAAGCTGAATGGCTCCGGAATTTCTTGGAAGACATTCCATTTTGGCCCAAACCGTTGGCACCAATATGCATACATTGTGATAGTCAAGCGGCAATTGGAAGGGCTGGGAGCGTTATGTATAACGGTAAATCTCGTCATATACGACGAAGACATAAAACCGTTAGGCAATTACTCTCTAGAGGAATTATCACGATTGACTATGTAAAGTCAAGTGATAATGTATCGGATCCACTTACAAAAGGCCTAACTAGAGAGGTAGTTGAGAAATCATCAAGGGGAATAGGGCTATGGCCGAGAACAAGTCATTGTGGCGGTAACTCTACCTAGAAGACTGGAGATCCCAAGATCTAGGTTCAAGGAGATCAAACAAAGTCATTAATGACGGTTCAACATTGTCAAATAAAATTTTAGTTCGTTTTCGTGATGAGACAATGTTCAGTACCAAGGATAAAGCATTAAGGCTTTTTAATGATTTCTAAATTTGATACGGGGTATATCAAATAGTGTATCTACAGGATGACACATTTAGGAATCACCTATGTAAGTGTGAAGTGTTAGCCGCTTCAAGGAGAACTTTGTAAGGCCAGTTCTCTATGCACTTATGAAACCAGGCGGTGTTCATAGCTGAAACGAACACAACAATGAGAACCAAAGACGGTTAAGGGTTGATTGTATGACTTATGGTTGTCTAGGTATACACCAAAGATCGATGGTTCAAAGATATCAAATCTACCGATTGACCGAGTATATCCGACATAAGTTTACTACGGAAAGTTCAAAGGGAAACCTACTTATCCAGATGCGATTAATCCTTGCTTGTAAATCACACAGTTTTTCCATGCATACTTCCGTTATATAGCCATTCCCCATTCATGTGGGGGGTTGTTGAGGTTTTTGTTATTTAAGATGAAATAGTCTTAAAATGAGGGTGAATGGGAAATGGAGGGAAAATGAAATTTTTGAATAAAATTTTAAGTTTCCCTCTCTTGACAATGAGACATTGTCCCATATTGGAAGAGGAAAAGATTTTTGGTGGGTATATATATAATTGCTCTTCTTGTAGCTCTTAAAGAGTTAAGAAGAAAGCAAGCCTCGCGCCATCGTCGTCGTCGCTCGCTCGGCTCGGCTTCGGCTATGGCTACGGCTACGGCTACGGCTTCGGCTTCGGCTTCAGATTTGGATTCGGATTTGGATTTGGATTTGGTCAAATGATCGATTGATTGATTAATTTTTTGGACCAAATTTATTTGTTAATAGTAAATATTAACGTAAGATTATCCGTATTTGTAACGGATATTTTCCAATCCGTGTATTGACCACCACCATGGCCAAGTGCTTGCTCCACAAACAAGCTAGTGCATGCTCCACCATGGAGGATGGAGGGTCGTTCATCTTCAAAGCTGGCTGCTATATATATGTGTAGCAGCTGTTGAAGAAAGACACGAACGAAGAACGAAAACAACACAAAAACTGAAAACGAAAACGCTCAACTTTGGCTATACATTGCACTCCTTCCTCTCAGCATTTCCATACGATTTTTTGAGTTTCTACTCCTTTGTTCTACATTGTTTTAACTTCAAACAAAGCAACTGTAAGTGTGATTTCCTACCGAACTTTGTGTTCGCTGAAACACTGGGGTTTGAAGTACCGCTATACCAGTGTGTGATTTGTTCTATCCTGGGAGGAAATAATCCATTACCTTGGGTACTAGGAGGGGATTAAATTCCTTAAGGAAATACTGTGAATTCAATGGGCTCGAATTAATTACTGTTTCATTACGATAACTTATATTTTGCAGAATTATTATTTATAAATACAGCAATATTGGCGGGACTAACAAAAAATGTCAAACAAAATGCGACTGAGTTACTACTTTTATTCTAATCATGTGAAATTAATCCAAAATATGCATGTTAAATTTAGAAGGTGAGGCCATATGCCATCATGAGATCATATTATCTTTTCACATTATTAACCAAAACAAATAAGACTGTACTCAATAGGAGCAGTCAAGAGACAGCAAGCTATATGTATGTATGGGTTTAGTGCTCAGGTTTTAACTACTGAGCCCATCAATTTGTTTGAGTTATAGGTGTATAATTCAATATTTTCAACCATTTGAGTGAGTTTTGTACAAAATAAATCTAGGTATAAGCTCCTGAAGGGCGTAAACCTAGTCAAAGATTACACGATATGGACGTCTCAGACAGTTGGAAACTATAGGTAGTTTTTAGGAGGGAACATATTTAAGTTGGCAAATATTGTTACAATAATTCACTCGCTCTTCTTCATAAGTCAAATCCCTGTCCAATTGGACTGAGTTGAAATCTAACACATGGGACAGATCACCGTGATACTTCCGGAGCATGGATATATGGAACACCAGACGGACTGCTGATAAACTAGGTGGCAATGCCAGTTTATAGGCCACCTCACCCACTCTCTCAAGAATCTCAAAAGGTCTGATATACCTATGGCTCAACTTTCCCTTCTTTTCGAACCTCATCACACCCTTCATGGGTGAAACTCGGAGCAATATCCTCTCTCCAACCATGAATGCAACATCACGAACTCTACGGTCGGTATAACTCTTCTGCCTAGACTGAGTTATGTGAAGTCGATCCTGAATAATCCAGACCTTTTCCAAGGTATCCTGAACCAAATCGGTACCCAACAACTGAGCCTCTCCGGCTCAAACCATTCGACTGGCGAACGACACCGCCTCCCGTATAATGCCTCATAGGGAGGTATCTGAATACTCGACTGGTAGTTGTTGTTGTAGACAGACTCCGCAAGCAGCAAGAACTGGTCCCAAGAACCCTCAAAATCTATAATGCAAACATGAAGCATATCCTCCAATATCTGAATAGTGCGCTCGGACTGCCCGTCCGTCTGGGGATGAAATATTGTACTCAACTCAACCCGTGTGCCTAACTCACGATGTACGTCCCTCTAGAAGTGCAAGGTGAACTGTGTACCCCGATCAGAAATGATGTACATGGGAATATCGTGAAGACGTACGATCTCGCAGATGTAGATCTCAGCTAACCGCTCTGAAGAATAGGTAACTGCCACTAGAATGAAATGTGCCAACTTGGTCAACCTGTCCACAATGACCCAAATCGCGTCAAACGTCTTCTGAGTCTATGTGAGCCCAACAACAAAATCCATGGTAATACGCTCCCACTTCCATTCAGGAATCTCCAGCCTCTGAAGCAAACCACCAGGCCTCTAATGTTCGTACTTTACTTGCTGACAATTCAGACACCTAGCTACATATGCAACTATATCCTTCTTCATTCTCCTCCACCAATAATGCTGCCGCAATTCCTGATACATCTTGGCGGCAACCGAATAAATAGAATATGGGAACTGTGGGCCTCCTGAAGAATCAACTCACAAAGCCCATCCATAATGGGCACACAAATTCGACCCTGCATCCGTAATACCCCATCATCCCCAACAGTGACCTGCTTGGCACCACTATGCCACAGGGTGTCCTTCAGGACAAGCAAATGGGGGTCGTCATACTGACACTCTCTGATGCGTTCATACAAGGAAGACCGAGAGACCGTGCAAGCCAGAACACGACTGGGCTCCGAAACATCTAACCTCACAAACTGATTGGCCAAAGCCTAAACATCTGATGCTAGCGGCCTCTCACCAACTGGAATATACGCAAGGCTACCCATACTCACCGCCTTTCTACTCAAGGCATCAGCCACTACATTGGCCTTCCCAGGATGATACAAAATGGTGATATCATAGTCTTCAACAGCTCCAACCACTTCCTCTGCCTCAAGTTGAGATCCTTCTGCTTGAACAAATACTGTAGACTCCGATGATCCATGAATACCTCACACGACACACCATAAAGATAGTGCCTCCAAATCTTCAGTGCATGAACAATGGCTGCCAACTCTAAGTCATAAATAGGGTAATTCTTCTCATGAACCTTCAACTGCCACGATGACTATGCAATCACCCTGCCATCCTGCATCAATACTGCACTGAGCCTAATACGAGGTGCATCACAATACACAGTGTAGGACATTGAACCTCTGGGCAACACCAACACTGGTGCCGTAGTTAAATCAGTCATGAGCTTCTGAAAGCTCAACTCACACTCATCCAACCACCTGAACAGAGCACCCTTCTAGGTCAATTTAGTAAATGGGGCTGTTATGGATGAAAACCCCTCCACGAACCGGCGATAATAACCTGCCAAACCTAGCAAACTCTGGATCTCTGTAGCTGAAGTAGGTCTAGGTCAGTTCTGAACTGCCTCAATCTTCTTAGGATCTACTTTTATGCCCTCTGCCGACACAACTTGCCTCAAAAAGGCGACTGAGTCTAATCAAACTCACACTTTGAAAACTTGGCATATAACTGACTATCCCTCAAAGTCTAAAGTACAATCCGAAGGTGATGCTCATGCTCCTCTCAACTGTGGGAGTAGATCAAGATATCATCAATAAATACGATCACAAAAGAATCCAAATAGGGCTTGATCACCCAATTCATCAAATCTATAAATGTTGCCGGGGCATTTGTCAACACAAATGACATCACTAGGAACTCATAATGCCCATACCGAGTCCATAAAACCGTCTTAGGGATATCCGACGTCCTAATCCTTAACTAATGGTAGCCAGACCTCAAATCAATCTTCGAAAACACCTTGGCACCCTGAAGCTGATAAAATAAGTCATCAATCTTCGGCAACAGATACTTGTTCTCGATAGTGACCTTGTTCAACTATCGATAGTCTATACACATCCTCATCGATCCATCTTTCTTCTTCACAAACAACACAGGCGCAGCCCAGGGCGAGACACTAGGTCTAATGAATCCTGTATCAAGCAAGTCTTGCAATTGCTCCTTCAATTCCTTCAACTCCGGCGGGGCCATACGGTATGGTGGAATAGAAATGGGCTGAGTGCCTGAAGCCAAATCAATATAGAAGTCAATATCTCAGTTGGGTGGCATCTCCGACAAATCTGCAGGAAACACCTCTGGAAACTCGCGCACAACAGGTACTGAATCCATGAAGGAACCTCCGCATTCGAATCACGAACATAGGCCAAAGATACTAGACATCCCTTCCCGACTATATATCGAGCCTTCACATAGGAAATAACCCTGCTGGTAGAATGGCCAGAAGCCCTTCGCCACCCTAATCGAGGCAACCCTGACAGGCCTAAGATCACCGTCTTGGTGTGACAATCCAATATAGTATGATAAGGTGACAGCCAATCCATGCCCAAAATAACATCAAAGTCTACCATATCTAGAAGTAGATGATCTATGCTAGTCTCATGACTCCCTATAGTAATCACACACAAGTGATAGGCACGATATACAATAATAGAATTTCCCACAAGTGTCGACACATACACAGGAGCACTCAAAGAATCACAAGGCAAAACTAGATATTAAGCAAAATAGGATGACACATAGGAATAAGTAGAGCCCAGATCAAATAGAACTGAAGCCTTTATATCGAAAACTGGAACAATACCTGTGATAACGTCGTTAGATAACCCGACCTCAGCTCTAGCTAGGAAAGCATAAAATCGGGGCTGGGCCAAAGCACTCTGACCTACATCTCTAGGACGGCCTCTAGCTGGCTAGCCTCCACCTCTAACGGCCTTACCTCCAAATTTGGCTGCCTAGCCCCTGCCTCTAGCTGGATGAGTGGGCGGTGGAGCAACCAGTGCTTAGATCATGGTACGAGAACTCTGTCGTGGTATGCCGCTCAACAATCTCGGACAGAACCTCCTTATATGACCAGTACCTCCACACTTAAAACACCCATCCTGCTGCTGTTGTTGCTGAAGCTGAAGCTGACTCGAACGAGCCGGATAACCATGGTGATAGCTATGAATCGGAGGCGCACTGATAGGAGCTGATTGTGCACTGTAGGCTAGCTGCCTAGAATGAGATACATAAGGACCACGACTCACCGAAACACTGTGAGATGCCTGAAGCGCTGACTGAAATGGTTTGGGAGGATGGCCTCTACCTAAAGTACCCCTGCCTTCAGATGAGACACCACTAAAACTACCGGAATAACGAGGCCTCTTATCAGACACCGACCCCCTCTTCTGACTATGAACCATCTCGATCCATCTAGCAATATCTATGGCTCTCTGATAAGTAACATCATCTCTGGTCTCCTTGGCCATCTGTAGCTTGATAGTGAAAGTTAGCCCATCAATGAATCTCCTCACTCTCTCCCTCTCAGTAGGAAGAAAGATAATGGCATGGCGAGCTAGGTCCACAAATCGAGTCTCGTACTTGGTAATAGTCATACTACCCTACTAAAGATGCTCAAACTGACTACGGTAATCCTCTCTTAGAGTGACAGGAATGAACTTCTCTAGAAATAGTTGTGAAAACTGATCCCAGGTAAGTTCAGGCGAATCAACTGGTCTAGTCAATAGATAATCTCTCCACCATCTCTTAACATAACCAGTTATCTGAAATTCTACAAAGTCGACCTCATTGGTCTCAACTATATTCATGTTGCACAACAGCTCGTGGCATCACTCTAGATAATCCTGTGGGTCCTCAGAAGGTGCACCACTGAAACGAACAGGAAAGAGCTTGGTAAACTTAGCTAACCTCAACAAGGTCTCCGAAGACATAGGGGGCCTATCATCGGCCTGTGCCGCAACTACCGACTGAACCACCTCAATTGGCTAGGCTGCCGGAGTCTGATATTGGGGAGCTGCCTACTCGGGGGTGTGAGTAGCGAGAGTATGTGCTCCTCTCCCAGTCCCAAAGACGGTTGGTGCCACCGGGAATGCACCGATATAGGCCACACACTCCATAAGGCCCACCAAACGGACTAGAGCACCCTGAAGCACTAGAGTAGCTATGAACCCCTCCGGGACTTGAGATGGTCCGACAACTACGGTTTGAGATAGGACCTCCTCCTCAAGATCTACATGAGGCTCCATTGCGGGTGCTACTGCTCGATCTCTAGGCTGGGCTCTACCTCTGCCATGATAGAATAAAATCGCACGATAGAGAAGGAAAGAAGTGAAATTTGTCCTAAACTTCATAGCCTCTGAAAGATAAGTACAGACGTCTCTGTATCGATCCTCCAGACTCTACTAAGCCTGCTCAGGACTTGTGAGACCTAGGCAACCTAGTGCTCTGATACCAACTTGTCATAACCCGGAATTCCCACCCACGGGATCTTGATGGTGCCTAACATTTCACTTTCTAGGAAAGCCAACGTTAGAAATTATTTTTGGCCATTTTAACAATTCAAATTAAATGATAACCAAGAAACTGAATAAACTGAAATAGAGTGAGTAAACCAAAATAGAAACGATATCTAGATACAATCCCAGAACTGATGTCACAAGTACACGAGTACCTAGAGTACTACAAATAATAGTCTGAATAAAAGTATAACTATATGAAATGAAATAAACAGCTAGAGTAATGTAGAAGGGGAATGTAGTATGTAGTATGAGTACAACCGACCCTATGTACTTTGTAAGTGCCGAGCCTAACTTTGACGAAGCAGTGACGAGGCTAAGGCGGGTCACTTACAATAACTTGCACGCAATATATTAATAATAATAGAAAGGAAAATAGGAAATGACAACAAAACAGTTAACTAATGAAACAAACTCAATCCTCGAAATTAGTGAACCCAGAAATATCAGTCCTCAAAATCGCATATGAAAATATTGAAAGCTAACACAATACAACAATGAGGACAACACACACAATCTGTTGCTGCGCACAACCCGATCCCACCGTACAAACACAATCCTCCCTTATTTCACCATATCAATATCAAGAATAACATATAAAATCCGTTGCGGCGCACAACCCGATCCTACCATATAATCAGAAACAATATCATAATCCTCCTTTATTTCACCATATCAATATCGAAATCACATTTAAATCTGTTGCGGAGCGCAATCCGATCCTACCATATCAATATCAAATCCTCCCTTGTTCCACCATATCACAACTGTTGTGGCGTGCAACCCGATCCATAAAAAAATTCAACAAATGTAATCAATCCAACAACTCAATTCACAAGAATCTCTACAATTTAAGAATATGAAAGTAAAGAAATAAAGAGCCCAATACCAAATCAAGGAATGCTACAATCAAGACAAAGCAACAAGACAAGCCAAATATATGATAGTTAAAGTGTACAAGTAAGACAATTAAGGCAAGTAGCAATTAATCAGAATCATAGAAGAAATGAACATTTCATTACAAGAGTAATTAATGACAAGTAACAAGTTACGGCATAGAAATCAATTAAAGCATGTAACAGTTAAGACTTGGAATAAGATAATTAATGAAATATGGGAAAGCATGAAAACAATTATTTTGACGGTGTATATACACTCGTCACCTCGCATATATGCCGTTACATACATAATTCACATAACATATAGCTCAAGGGTTCCTAATTTCCTCAAATCAAGGTTAGACCCAACACTTACCTCACTCCGCAATCAAATCAAAGCTCAATCGGGGCCTTTCCTCTAAAATTCGCCTCCAAACCAATCGAATCTAACCAAAATCGACTTAATATTATCAAACAATGCTACAAAAATCAATTACAATACATAAAGTTAAGATCTTTATACTTTTTTAAAAAGTCAACAAAAGTCAACCACGGGTGCTCTTGGTCAAAACCCGAGATTCAGACCAAAACTCAATTATCTATTCACCCCCGAGCCCGATTATGTGATTAGTTTCGAAATTCGACCTCAATTTGAGGTCTAAATTTTAATTTTATAAAAATCCCCAATTCTACCCAAATCCCTAATTTATACCATGAAAATCCTAGATTTAATGTTGAAAACACATGGAAAGTAATGGGTAATTGAAAAGGAATAGATTAAAGTTGCTTACCAATATTTTTGCGAAGAAAGTTGATGACATCCACAACACACCTCAATAAAAGATATGGTACAGTCGTATGCAATATAAATTACTTAACCATGAGTCGGGGTCAAATCCACAAGGACTTATAATGGGTGTTAGGAATATATACTTGAAGAAAGGAAATGGATTAACTAAATTTGCACATCCACAAAAAGTCTTGATTTCTACTTCTACTATTACTCTAACAATTGTATGCTAAGTAAAAGAAATTAGAAATGAATGATTATTTTTGGTATTTTTTCAAATAGTTTAAAAGCCTAGGGATGTGACCATGACCTAGGTGTTCGCCTAATGGGTTAAATGTGTTAGTACTTGTTTTGTTGATTGTGGTGTATTATAGCTCTCAACTCTACGTTACCCACTCAATACCTCTAGGTCAAAGATTGATTTTGCCTAATTTGTCTTTCTCAAGCCCAAATGGGTATCAAATAAAATAGTTGATATGAGCTCAAGTTGGGTTCTTATTATTTCTAGTTATAACCCTTTAATTAGGCTAATCAAGCTCTCAATAAATTCAATTCCTTGTTAGCCAAGTTATCCTAGACTAGGTCCCTCTTTCTCAAGTAGAGAACAAGTAAAAAAAGGCATGAATCAATGTTTGCAACCATTAATTTTAAAATTTAAGGATGAGCTAGGCTAAATAATCAACACCCAATCATAAACAAGCATTAAATTAAATACCCATAAGGTTTACACACTAGGGTTGGGTCACAACCCTAGTAAAAATCTAGCTACTCATAGTGGGTATTGAAGAAAATAAAGAAGAAAAGCAAATAAAACCCATAATCAAAGATTAAATTAATGAAGTATAATATTTAAACACAAAAATAATCAAAAACTTCTTAAAATGGCAAAAGGTAACGGCTACAACAACTTTCTACTTCGAACTTGACCTCAAATTGTAAAACTCGTCTATTTATAGTGAATTTTTGGCGCCGTTGCCGGGGAGTTAAAATGGTGTTAGCTATATACTTGGGTTTGTTTTTGGAATATCTTCTTTTCCTTCTGAGTTACTAACTTGTGTGAAACAATTTTAGGTATAACCATGGCGGCAAATAATGATCTCAAAAATATGCCTTTGGGGGATGTAGACGTCGAGGGTGAGCAAGTTGAGGAGGTACTTCTTGAAGCTCAAGCCAATCGAAGAGGCCGGGTGCCTCATGACAATGTACCCATTCCACCCCCACCTCCACCACGAGCGGCTCCACACCGGATATTACCTAATGAAGAACATGCAAATGCAATAGTCTTTCCCCATATTAGGGCGGAAAACTTCCAAATTACCAATGTGATGCTCACTTTGTTTCAGTAACGGGGTTTCTTCACCGGTGCTCCAACACAAAATGCGTACAAATATTTGAAGGGGTTTGTGGATACTTGTTGGGGGAGCAAACAAACAAATGTCTCCGAGGATGCATTGAGGCTAAGGCTTTTTCCCTTCTCTCTAGGAGAGAATGCTTTAGATTGGTTGGAATGATTATCGAACCATTCCATTCACACTTGGGATGAGTTGGCGGAAAAGTTTATTTCTAAGTTCTTCTCTTCCGGGCACATGGCTACACTTCGAGATAAGATCTTAGCATTCAAGCAAGAGCCGAATGAACCACTACACGAGATATGGGAACGCTATAGAACTATGGTCAAGGAATGTCCTAACAATAATATGATGGAAAATATAATTCAACAAACCTTCTATAATGGCATTAATACAACTAACCCATGTGTAGTGAATCAACTTACTGGTGAGAACTTCATGACTACGCCTTATGTGGAGGCATGTGAGATTTTGGATAAGATGGCGGAAACGCCATCAGCTTGGAAATCCTAGGCCAATGTTCCACTAGGTGATCCAAACATGATCCACCTTCACAATGAATTGCAAGCCATTGCCGAATTGACAACCACCATGACATGACTAACAAAGGCCCAACTGAATCAAGTGCGAAATACCAATCAAACCAATGCCATGGAGGGAGTGAACATGATGGTGGACAAGAGGAGGACCAAGGGTCCACAAGTGCAAAATAGAGTAGAGAACTATGTGCAAGAAGATGGTAGTTTTGAGCAAGATGATTCCTATAATGAACAAGAAGAGGAGGTGCAATATGTGAACAATTTTCAAGGGCAAAGAAACAATTTCGAAGGCCCAAATAAACAACAATGGTGACCTCAAAACAATCAAGGCAATTAGAATTCTAACAATCAAAGTAATTGGAGAAGAAACAAAAATCAAGGGAATTGGCATAACAACAACAATAAAGGAAATTGGAGTGAAAATAACCAAGGAAATTTGGGGAGGGGGGTAACAATCAAGGCAATCGGGGGTCGGGTTTTCAAAGGCCCCCGATGTATTAACAACCGAGCAACCCGCATCTTTATCCTTCATATGGTTCAAGTCCTTCAAACAATAAGATGGGACGTATTGAAAATATGTTCAAGCAAATGATGGAAAAGAATGCCGATTCGGATGCCCAACTTGCCTCACACAACACATCAATCCGTAACCTAGAAGTTCAAATGGGGAAAATCTCTCAAGCACTAAATTCTCATCCTAAGGGGGCACTACCAAGTGACACGATAGTAAACCCAAAGGGTAGAAACAACATGGGGCATGCCATGGCCGTTATCACAAGAAGTGGAAGAGGTGGGAATGCACTCACCTCAAGTCAAAGGAAACTATGTGATGATGATCAAGTTGTGCAAGAAGAGGAAATCCCGAACAATGTGGTGCAACCTAATGATGAAGTTCAGATTGATATTGATGATAGTGTGGAAGAGACTCAAGAGGAAGTGAACCCGTCTAGGGAACACATTATTGGCATACTGGAGTCGGTAGTGCAAAAGGCTAAGGCACCATTGACTAAGCCTCAACCTCCATACCCTCAAAGACTTGCCAAGAAAAATGGTGAGAACCAATTCAAGAAGTTCATTCAAGTTTTGGAACAAATGCCAGGTTATGCAAAGTTTATGAAGGATCTTGTGACAAATAAGAAGTCAATGAATTTTGAAACCATCAAAGTCACTCATCAAGTGAGTGCAATGGTGCATTCAATGGCTCCTAAGTTGGAGGATCCCGGTGCTTTCACGATTTCGTGTACAATTGGGAGTGCCGAGTTTGCTAAAGCTCTTTGTGATCTTGGGGAAAGTATCAATTTGATGCCCTATTCGGTTTTCAAGACTTTGGGAATTGGGAAACCAAGACCCACCTCTATGAGATTGCAAATGACCGATCGTACTATGAAGAGGCCTTTGGGTGTAATTGAAGATGTTTTGGTTTGTATTGATAAATTCATTCTTCTAGTGAATTTTGTCATCCTAGATTGTGAGGTTGATTATGAAGTGCCGATTATTCTTGGGAGACCTTTCCTTGATACGGGGAAGGCTCTTTGTGATGTTGAAGCCAGAAAACTTACCTTTCGGGTTGGTGATGAAAAAGTGGTATTCCATATGTGTAAGTCCATACGACAACCAAATAGCAATGAAGTGTGCTCTTTTGTGGACTTGGTGACCGATGTTATTATTGATGAAACAAGTGCTACAATAAATGTTGGTGATATGTTGGAGGCCATCTTGCTCCACTTTGATGATGACGAGATGGATGGCTTCATGGAATATGTGAACTCTTTGCAAGGAATGGGGTCATACAACTATGCACACCGGAAATTATCCTTGGATCTTGAAAATAGGACAACTCCCCCTACAAAGCCTTCTATTGAAGAGCCTCCTACCTTGGAGTTGAAGCCATTGTCTCCACATCTTTGGTATGAATTTCTTAATCCTTGTTCTACTTTACCGGTTATTCTTTCCTCTTGTTTGACTAACGTGCAGGTAGATTCCACATTGGCGGTTCTACAAAAGAGGAAGAAGGCTATTGGGTGGACATTGGCAGATATTCGGGGGATAATACATAACTTTTACATGCATAAGATCAAGTTGGAGGATGGCGCCAAACCATATATTGAATATCAAAGGAGACTCAATGAGGCTATGTAAGAAGTTGTTAAGAAGAGGTATGACGGTGGTCACCAATGACAAGAATAAGTTGATTCCTACAAGAACGGTGACCGGATGGAGGGTGTGTACGGACTATCAAAAGCTCAACAAAGTCACAAGGAAGGATCACTTTCCACTTCCTTTCTTAGATCAAATTTTTGACAGATTGGTCGGCCGTGTTTTCTATTGCTTTCTTGATGGGTATTCGGGCTACAACTAAATTCGTATTGCCTCGGAAGATCAAGAGAAAACAACCTTTACATGTCTCTATGGTAATTTCACTTTCAAGCGGATGCCATTTGGTTTGTGCAATGCACCGATGACTTTTCAAAGGTGTATGATGGCTATCTTCACGGACATGGTATAGGACTACCTTGAAGTTTTCATGGATGACTTCTCGGTGGTTGGAGATTCTTTTGATGATTGTCTTGCAAATTTGGATAAAGTGTTGGCTAGATGTAAAGAAAATAATTTGGTGCTTAATTGGGAGAAATGTCATTTCATGGTCGAGGAAGGCATTGTCCTTGGCCCCAAAATCTCAAATAACGGAATTGAAGTTGACAAAGCAAAGATTGAGGTGATTTCTAAACTTCCATCTCCAACTTTGGTGAAAGGTGTGCGGATTTTCTTAGGCCACGCAGGTTTTTACCGGTGCTTCATCAAACAATTTTCTAAGGTGGTGAATCCGTTGTGCAAGCTTCTTGAGAAGGATGCTAATCTCAACTTCAATAATAATTGTATGAGAGCTTTAGAATTGTTGAAGTTCAAGTTGACAACTACTCCCATCATCACCGCTTCAAATTGGAGTTACATTTTGAACTCATGTGTGATGCAAGTGATGTAGCAGTTAGGGCTGTTTTGGGGCAACACATCAACAAAAAATTTATCTGGTCTACTATGCTAGTAAGACTATGAATAGTTCCCAAGTCAATTATACCATTACGGAGAAAGAGCTCCTTGCAATTATGTTTGCAATTGAGAAATTCTGCCCGTACTTGATGGGTGCAAAAAGTCATTGTCCACATGGATCATACGACGCTTCGTTATCTCATGAGCAAAAAGGACTCCAAAGCTCGGTTGATGAGATGGGTGCTCTTGTTGCAAGAGTTTGATATTGACATCCAAGATAGAAAAGGTAGTGAGAACCAAGTGGCAGACCACTTGTCTCATTTAGAGGAGGAGGGGAGGCCGCATAATGGCCTTGAAATCAATGATTCCTTCCCTAATGAGCAACCATTAGCAATTTCAATGAAAGAGGTGCCGTGGTTTGCGGATCTAGCAAATTTTCTTGTGTGCGGAATCATTTTGGATGAGTTCTTTTCAAGCCAAAGGAAGAAGCTCAAATGGGATTGTCAAGATTATTATTGGGATGAACCATACCTTTTCTGGATTTGTACGGATGGGGTGATTAGAAGATGTGTTCCTGAAGAAGATCAAGGTAAAATTCTTGGGGCTTGTCATTTTTATCCATATGGTAGTCATCATGGTGGAGCAAGAACGACAGCCAAAGTGCTTAGTCACAGTTTCTATTGGCCTACTCTTTACAAGGATGCAAGTGAGTTAGTGAAAAGATGTGACGAATGCCAACGAGCCGGTGGGATCTTAAAGAAGAATGAAATGCCTCTCACAACCATTTTAGAGATTGATATTTTCGATGTGTGGGGTATTGACTTCACGAGCCCTTTTGTGAGTTCTTATGGAAACACATACATCTTGGCCGCGGTGGATTATGTATCCAAATGGGTTGAGGCCGTTGCTTTACCCAACAATGAGGCTAAAAGTATAGTGGTTTTCTTGAAGAATAATATTTTCACAAGGTTTGGTACTTCGCATGCAATTATAAGCGATGGGGGATCACATTTTTGCAACAAGGCTTTCTACACTTTACTTGGCAAGTATGGTGTTACTCACAAAATCATGACCCCCTATCATCCACAAGCTAGCGAGCAAGTAGAAGTCTCCAATCGGGAAATAAAGAGTATCGTGTCCAAAACGGTGAATGCTAATCGGACAGATTGGTCCAAGAAGCTTGATGATGCATTATGGGCTTATTGGACGACTTACAAAACACCTATCGGAATGTCTCCATACCGGTTGGTGTTCGTAAAAGCTTGTCATCTTCCCGTGGAGCTAGAGAACAAGGCCATGCGGGCTCTAAAGAAGTTGAATCTTGATTGGGATGTAGTCGCTAACTTGAGGGTTGCACATATAAATGCATTGGATGAGTTTTTCCTTCTGATACCATGCTTATGTAAGTTTTTCCTTGTACAAATAAAAGATGAAATCTCTTCATGACAAATACATTTGGAACAAAGAGTTCAAGGTGGGTGATCTTGTATTATTGTTCAATTCAAGGTTGGGGATGTTTCCCGGGAAGCTAAAATCTAAATGGAGTGATCCTTGTGAAATTGTGGGTGTGACACCTTTTGGTGTATTAGCCTTGAAGAACAAAAATAATGAAGTATTCCGAGTCAATGGTCACTGGGTGAAGCACTACTTGGGAAAAGTTGGAGATAGCCACGTCGTGGCGGTCATTCATTTCACTTGAGGGTATTCTGTGTCGTGTTGCGACGTTAAATCAGACACTTCTTTGGAGGCAACCCATGTTTCTTTTCCTTTTTCTTTTGTAGTTAGGTGTTATTTTTCGTTCTAACCTGATTTAAAGTATGCTACGAGGGTGAGTGTGACTTATAGGAATTGTGGACGAAATTATGGCTAAGTATTCTAAGGAATACGGACCGTATTTTAATTGTGCGGACCACACATTTGTTAGTGCTATAGCAAAAGAGCATTGAGGCCGCACATTTATCTTGCGGACTACATAATCAAGATGATGAAAATACCAACTCTCTGAAGTTTTAGCCTGTTAGTGCGAAGGTCGACTGCGACCGCACATGAAAATGTGCGGACCGAAAATGGAAAGCTGAGATGAGGTCCCCAGGTAACAGAGTGCGGACCGCACTCGTCCTTTTTCCCCTTAGCAAACAATTGGTATAAATAGAGGAATATGGCAATTTTTACGCTATTCACTCTCTGAACAAAAAAACTGTGATCTGTTGAATTTTCTTGGAAATTTCATCTGTCCACACACACAACTACTTTGATCGTTCACTCATTACACTCACTTCATCTGGTATGCTTCCATTTCACATTGCTTTGTTTTAGTTCAATTTGTAGATTTTTAGTTCTTTTTAGGCTATTTGTCATTAGGGTTCAATTGTGTGTCCATGTGGGGTAAATCTGAACTAGGTTAACTTGATACATGATCTATGGGGACTGGGTTAGTATAATTTACTGTTTTTACAATGTTGACATGTCTAATTGTGCACGAAATTGAAAAACCTAGATAGAAAAGTTTGGTCTCTACGTAAATTTTGAAATCTGTGGCCGCACTTGAATTTGTGCGGTCCGCAGATGTTGAATTTGGGGCAACTTAGTGAAGAAGGAATCTGCGGCCGCGAGTTAAAATGTACGGACCGTAGAATTCCCATCGCGGTAGCAGAACAACACATTTACTATCATCAGAGAGTCCTTACTTTGAGACTCCAATGTGCGGCCGCAAGTTTAATTGTGCGGACCGCAGAAATCCTGTTGCGGCTGCACATTGATCACTTCTATGTCATCAGAGAGTTGGCATTTTTGGGTTTCAGAGGTGTGACAGCAAGTAAAATTGTGCGGACCGCACTTTACTTTTGTGGCCGCACAACAAAAATGTGCAGTCCACAAGTTCTCATTTATGGCCGCAAGAAACATTGTGCGGATTGCAGATCACTTTCCCCTGCAAGAATGATTCAACTATATCTCCCAATGTCTTTTATAGTTTCTCCTTTACTCACATGTCTCCTATATATGTTTGAACATCGAATTGCAACTAACAATCGTCTTTGTTTGATACAGATAACGGTTCGATCCAGAGGACGAGGCGACACTTCAAAAGGGAGAGGTGAATCTTCTCGGGGTCGAGGCAAGAGTGCCTTAACCCTTGGCCAACTAAAGACACTAAGAAAAAAAGTAACAGCCGGGAGAGGGAGAGGTGCAGACCTCTCCGAGACCATCTCATATGTAAGGAGCAACCGACCATACAGTCGAGGCCGTAAGGGAGATACCAGCTCCGGGACGAGCCGTCTTAATCCCACGACACTTCCGAGGGATCGGAGAGTGCTAGTCAGGCTTCTGAGCCATCGGCTACATCAGTCCCTGAGGCAGAAGATACACCAGTTCATGATATCCCTGATGATGGCAGAGGGGGAGATGCTACAGCTGCCGGCCTTGAAAGATCAAAGAAGAAAGAGGTTTGGGAGGGCCACTTTGTCAGCCTGGCCACCTTCACCAGCTTCTGTATGTGGTGACCAGTGAGGTTGCTAACTCTTGAGCAACAATTTCTGTTGAAGGATTTGGAGAGGTACAATCTAGCCATTTTGAGACAGTTCAGGGAACACAGGGGGTGGATGTGGTTCACTCAGAGTGTAGTGGATGCCAAAGAATACCTTGTCCGTGAATTCTATGCCAATGTGGCTCATACAAAAAAGGGGACAAAGGTGACCAAAGTACATAACCTCAAGGTGAGGTTTGATCAGCATACACTCAACACGTACTTGGGCTTCGAGGATGTTGAGCCAAAGGAGTATTTGGAGAAGTGCGCATTAGGAGACAAAGTTCGACCTTGGTTAGATAAGATTCTAGCACCACCAGGGCCACCACCACTATGAATTGCCGCCCGGGTTCCTATCCACCAGAACACTCTGAGTTTTTAGGCGAAGGGGTGGCAGATATTTGTGTGTAGCAGGTTGGATCCGTGCAAGAATGAAACTCACCTTCCTATTCCTCGAGCAGTTCTTGTGGCATCTATTATGGTCGGGTACCCAATCGTTGTGGGTGCAGTGATTGCACGAAAAGATGAATCGTCCTACCCATATCTCAACACTATTACAGAATATCTCACCGATGCGAAGGTAGAGCCGAGGGATTTTGACACAAAGGTGAAGCCGAAGAAGCCTTTTACTTGGTACTCACTGATGGATGCGAGCAACCCGAAGAAGAAAGTTCAGCCTCATACCACTACAGGCTAGTCTGATGAGCTAGAAGTGGTAGCTCCTGAGGCAGTTGATGTCCCATCCACTTTGGCTAAACTTTCCTCCAATGCCACAGCTATGCCTCCGCCATCATCCACAACCTCTACTATATCTCATGCCACAGCTCCCACCACATCTCTGAGGCTAGTTCCCTTGTCTACTGCCCCACTATCTACGCTGCGAGTCTTCCAGGCATCGGCAAGTCTCAATAACTGGATGCACACAGCTACTGCAAATCTGTCTGACTTGTCTAGTACTATTGCAGCACAGTCCACTTCTCAGGAACCTCAGGTTCCTACTATTGATGAGACACTAAAGAAGATTTTGGAGAACCAGAAGATAATCATGAGCGCCTTAGTACAACACGGGTCGGTGATTGAAGATCTGGGCAAGGAAGTAAAGAAGATGAGGAAGTCCCAATCCAGTAAGAAGTCGGAGGATAAGCTTTAGAGAGAGGTGAACATAATTGCTACTGTCAGAGACATTCCCTTTGACATGCTACTTGACCCGCACTAGTCTGCCCCAGATCATTCATCCCCATTTGCACCAGTAGTACCAGCTGGCTAGTCTGAAGAGCCAGACCTTGCTGCCGACACTGCTGAGGCAGAGCATTAGATGTTTGCCAACCCAGCCACACCTAGAGTCGAGGATGATGAGATCCAGTTGGCTGATCCATAGGGCGATGACATTGCTTGGACACAGAGATGTCCAAGGATCCATAGAGAGTTTTGTTCACCCTTTCCTCTTTTACTCTTAATTTGCTAAGCATTGGGGACAATAGTTACTTTTATTCAGGGGTGGAGTTTATTTGACACATTTGGTACACTTTGATACATTTGTCCTGTAATAATTTGATGATACTTTTTCTTTTTCTTATATGTAATTAACTATCTTCTCTCTCTCTTACTATGTATATTCATTCTATCTGTAGTAGATTTGCTCATTAGCTTCTTTATCTTTGTTTTTGCTTATTTGTTTTTTTTTATCTTTTCCATATTAGTTTTTTTTGTTAAGTAGCTTCTTTTTATGATTTAGTAGATAATAAGCCTTTGGTTATCTTAACGCCACAGTTCTTTACAAAGGTAGCTGTTGTGTGAACCGGGTGACTCATCCCAACGATGGATGGCGTGAGAACCTTCTTAAGGGAATGAGTCCATTTTTTTGTGTTTAGGTAATAATAGTAGTAGTAATGAAATAAAAGACCTGATTAAGTCCTGCTCGAAGAGTCAACCATGCTTTAATTGGTACCAACACAATAAACTACGTGCTTATGGTTAGAGACAAGGTTTTTGAAAGAAATAGCTTTAGTTAGTGATTTTGTAACTCTTGAGTTGACTTTAACGATCATCGAGTGGTTTAATTGGACCATAGTGATCTTTAAACTTGAATGTGGTCGTTATGGGGCCTTTTACAATCTAGTTGCGTGAGGGGTGAGATAAATTGTTGCTAGTCCAAGTATCTGTGCGAAGGGTCTACAACTTTCCCCAAATGTGTTTCAAGGCGAAATCCTAAGTTTTGCTTGGTTTGAGAAGTGATTGTAGGCTCTCCTTGACCTGTTTGTGCGTTCTATTGCCAACCAATGTCGTTATCCCTAGGCAACCCCTTTGAGCCTCTAGCCTTTCTCATTTGATAACCATGTGATAAGTCGTTACCCGCTTTATCGTGACCCCCTCTTGGCACTCGGACTTTCCTTAACACTCTTGTGAAACAAATGGCTTAAAACGTAAGTTTGGGGGAGAGATGAGAAATTTGAAAAAAAGTATCAAGGCACAAAAAGAGAAAAGAAATGATCTCTATGAAAAGAGAAGGCAAGAAAACAAAAGAACAAAAAGAAAAATGCAAAAAGTGAATAAGTAGAAGGGTTGATGGATTCAAAAAGAGGTAATGATCCCAAACATTGAGAAATCAAAAAAGGAGAAAAAGAATGAAATGATCAAGAAAGAGTGATGTTAAGTCACTCTAGTCCCCAATGAAAAGAAAGTGCCTCTAAGAATTGGCAATTGTGAGCCAAGAAATAAAAGATGGAGTGCTTAAGAAAATGTGTAACCACTTACCCATACGATATCCTACCCTAACCCAAAAGCGTTCATTACATCCCGAAAGAAGTCCTACTTGATTTCAAACCGAGTGAGCTTACATTAGTGGCGATCTACATGAGGGGCAAGCCTATGGTACTTGAAGTCGTACTTGTGACATTCTCTTATGAGAGATGAGTGAACCTTTCATGAATCTTCGAATTAAGTCCTAACTTCTTAAGTGAGCTTGGCAAATGGAAAGTAGAGGAGGAAGAGTTTGGAGTCCACCATGACCTACGTGATAGAACAAGAGTCCTTGATGAGTAAAGTCAATTCTTGAAGCTCAAATATCACATTAGAACTATATGTGTATGAATATTTTACTTGTCACCTTGTTGATAATGCATGAGTAGTGTGGGTAATTGTTGGTCCCAACTTATGTTTGAATGGCTCACCTTTAACTCGCTGAAATGACCCTTAACTTTAGGAGGTTGGAACTAATTTATTTGCTTGAGCACAAGCAAAGACTTAACTTTGGGGGAGTTGATAAGTGGGGATTTTGGTCGCTTATTAGCTCCTTTTTACTTTTATTTTAGTCCGAAAGTATTAATTTGTGTTCCTGAAACTAATAAAATTGTGCAACTTGTAGGAATATTGGAAGTTTGGTCTCCCATGATGAAATCCGACTAAAAAAGGAGTGTTCCAAAGCACAAGGTAATAAAGGGTGCAGAAGCAAAGAAGTGCGATCCGTAGAAGAAATTGCGAACCACAGAATTCCATCTACGGCCGCAACCCAAGCTAAAGAACCCAACAGGATTTTGATAAATGTGCGGACTGCACATGAATTGTGTGACCGCAGAACTGAGTATGTACTGACAAATAGTTCCAAGTTCAGAGAGTGTGCAGAAGACCAAGTCCTGACGCCTTACTAAAGTGCAGCAGCACAAGAATTGTGCGACCGCACAAGTTGCTTCGCAGGCGCAATCCAGAAATGTGCGGCTGCAGAATCCCATCTCCTGCCGACTGAAGGAATCTGCGGTCCACACATGGAATTGTGCGGCCGAGAACCTCCCGAGGGGTATTTTTGTCAGCAATATTTGGCCCACAATAAATAGACGAGATTCATAATTTTAGGTCAAGTTCGAAGTAGAAAGCTGTTGTAGCCGTTACCTTTTGCTATTTTAGGAAATTTTTTATTATTTTAGTGTTTAAACATTATAATACATCAATTTCATCTTTGATTATGGATTTTATTTGCATTTATTCTTTATTTTCTATAATATCGACTATGAGTAGCTAGATTTTTACTAGGGTTGTGACCCAATCCTAGTGTGTAAACCTTATGGGTATTTAATTTAATATTTTTTTATGATTGGGTGTTGATTATTTATCCTAGTTCATGCTTTAATTTTAGAATTAATGGTTGCAAATATTGACTCATGCCTTTTTAACTTAGTCTCTACTTGAGAAAGAGGGACCTAGTCTAAGATAACTTGGCTAACAAGAAATTGGGTAAATTGAGAGTCCGATTAGCCTAATTAAATGGTTCAAACTAGAGATAGTAAGAACCCGACTTGAGCTCATATCAACTATTTTATTTGATACCCATTTGGTCTTGAGAAAGCCAAATTGGGCAAAATCGCTCTTTGACCCAGAGGTATTGAGTGGGTAACGTAGAGTTGAGAGCTATAATACACCCCAATCAACAAAACAAGTACTAATCTAGTTAACCCATTAGGCAAACACTTAAGTCATAGTCACATCTCTAGGCTTTTAAACTATTTGGGAATACACCAAAAACAATTATTCATTTCTAGTTTCTTTTACTTAGCTTACAATTGTTAGAATAATAGTAGAAGTAGAAATTAAGACTTTTTGTGGAAGTGCAAAGTTAGTTAATCCATTTGCTTTCTTCAAGTATATACTCCTAACACCCATTATAACTCCATGTGGATTCGATCCCGATTCATAATTGGATAATTTATATTGCATACGACCATATCATATCTCTTATTGAGGTGTGTTGTGGAAGTCATCAAAAATTCTCTTAGAAAATCGCCTCCAGGGTGTTTAGGGTTGAGAGTTTGTAAGAAATGAGCTAAATGCCGTTTTCTCAGCTTTTTGTCCAGGCGCAGATGTCGCAAATGCGAAGAAGTCCTCACAAAAGCGAACTTCTGACACCTCTGCTGGCATCGCAAATGCAACGCTTTGTTCGCAAATACGAACATTGGACCTTCCGCAAATGTGACCACTTTGATCACAAATGTGAACCAACTCACCCCAGCACCCCATCACAAATGCAAAGAAACTGTTCGCAAATGCGAACCTGACAGAGTTCTTCCTACTATCACAAATGTGATCCTAAGCTCGCAATTGCGAGAACTGAGACCTGTGCAAAACAAAAACCAACAGACTCCTAACTCTATCAAACACTCTGATACTCGTCCGAAACTCACCCAAGCCCACGGGTGTAACGACCCGGCCGGTCATTTTGAGTATTACAGTCCCGTTTCCCCATTTACTGCTTATCCTGTGTTCAATTATAATTATGTGACTCGTCGGAGAGGGTTCAGAATGAATTGGAACACTTAGTTCCAAGATTTAAAACTTAAGTTGTAAAAGTTGACCGAATGTTGACTATGTGTAAATGACTCTAGTATAGCGTTTGATGATTTCAATAGCTCTGTATGGTAATTTTGGACTTAGGAGTGTGTCTGAAAAATTATTTAGAAGCCCGTAGTTAAAATAGGCTTGAAATGGCGAAAATATGAAGTTTAAGTTTGGAAGTTTGACCGAGGCGTTGACTTCATGATATCGGGGTCGGAATCCGATTTTGGAAATTAGAATAGGTCTGTTATGTCATTTATGACTTGTGTGCAAAATTTGAGGTCAATCGGACTTGATTTGATAGGTTTCAGCATCGAATATAGAAGGTGAAAATAGTTAGTTTCATTAAGCTTGAATTGGGGTATGATTCGTGATTTTAGCATTGTTTGATGTGATTTAGAGGTTCGACTAAGTTCGTATGATGTTTTAGGACTTGTTGGTATATTTGGTTGAGGTCCCAGGTGCCTCGGATGAGTTTTGGATGATTAACGAATAAAATTCAGACTTAAGGAAATACTGGAATTTTTCTGTTGCTTGTGTCTTCGCACCTGCGCATGAGGGACCGCTGATAAGGCTCGCAGAAGTGTGAAAACTGGTCGCATAAGCGACCTGGGAAAGGTTGGCTGGGAGGCATCGCAGAAGCGGCCCAACTCGCGTAGAAACAGTTTGGACGTCGCAGAAGCGACCACTGCTGGCCAAGGTTGACTCGCAGATGCGAGCTTCTTCCGCAGAAGCGGAGGCCACAGATGCGACTATGCGACCGCAAATGCGGAAGACGCCGGGCAGAAGCTTTAAGTTCGGGGTTTCGTTATTTTTAGCCATTTTCGGATTTTGGAGCTCGGTTTGGGCGACTTTGGAGAGGAAGTTTTCCACACAACTTGGGGTAAGTATTCTTGACTCACTTGTGATTATATTTCTTGGACTAATCTTCATTTTTTGGCGTATGATTATCGAATTTTGTGAGTTTTGTCGGATTCCAAGATGTGGGCCCCATTGTCGATTTTTCGAGCAGAGTTGAGAAATTTTTTAAATTGTTAAATTGTAAGCATTGGAGTAAATTATGATTTATTTGCACGTTGTTTGAATAGATACTGATCGTTTGGCTTGAGTTGAGGATATAGGAAGGCGTTTGGAGATTTGATATGCGCAGAGTGGAATTTCTGGAGCATTATTTAGCTTGCTCGGAATTGGATTTGACTTGTTCGAGGTAAGTAACATCTCTAATCTTAGAGCTGAGGGTATGAACTCTGATTATACGTGTTATGTAAATTGTTTGGAGATGACGCATATGCTAGGTGACAGGCGTGTGGGCGTGCACCTTAGAAATTAAGGCTCAGATGATTCCGTAGAACTGTATAGTAAATTAACTTGTATTTTTTCATGTATTTTTATGTGTTAGAGAAACTGAGCTGTGACTCATGTTAGAGATCATGCTTAGGCAAATGCTGGTATTATTGGGCTGAGGTCATTTCTGCTATCGAATTATATGTTTAAATTGTAATTTTATATTCAGTCATATACATTCATTGCATATCATATGTCAGTCTCTGTTGCTATTTATTGATACATCATTTCATCATTTTGGGCTAGTTTCATGACATTGTGAGCCCGAGAGTCTGGAAAAATTGAAGACTGAGTGAGGCCGAGGGCCTGATTTTTGAGATATTGATACTATGGCACGTGAGTTGTCCGTGCGAAACTAGATATTATACTATAGCACGTGAGTTGTCCGTGCAGCACGTGAGTTGTCAGTGCGGATTCAGATATTATACTATAGCACGTGAGTTGTCTGTGCGGATCCAGATATTATATTATAGCACGTGAGTTATCCGTGCGGATTATAGCGCTTGGGCTGAAGGAGCCCCTCCGGTGTCTGTACACACCCCAGTGAGCGCAGATACCTACTGAGTGCGAGTGCCGAGCGATTGGGAGGATTGAGTGACTGTGAGGACTGAGTGACTGGGAGGACCGAGTGAAATGATATTCTGAGAGTATCCATATGGTTTTATTACTGAGTTGCATCGCATTGACATGCACACTTGACATACATGCATAGAGATGCATTTTTTCTCATGCTGTACAATATTGCGTCATTCATGACTTCTCCTACATATTGACATGTAGGCATAGAGATGCATTTTCCTCATGTTATTTAAAAATGTAACAATTATCTGTTGAAAGTTTTGGGAAAAATCACAGTTTTCAAACTTAGTCATAAATTGGTGATTTCGGTAAAGGATTTAGGTTTTCACTGATATATTTGAAAAGTCACGACTATTTTTCTAGAACTGTGAACGAACTGGGCATTTTATCTTTAAGCTACTTCTTTTATTACTTCTATTATGTTGCTATAAACTGTTGTTGGCTATTGCTGTTAGACCCTAACCTTTGTTCCAGCTCGCCACTACTTTCAACCTAAGGTTAGGTTTGTTACTTATTGAGTACATGGGGTCGGTTGTACTCATACTACACTTCTGCAACTTGCGTGCAGATATTGAATGCTAATATTGCTGTGATAGACGGGAGCTGGATTTGAAGATGTATCTGTATTCCGGTCGTAGCTGCCTCTTGTTCATGGTAGCCTTATATTTATAAAAAACTGTTTATATACATTTCGAACCGATGATGTATTTATTTCATACCAACTTTGTAAATCCTAATCTTAGAAGCTCGTGATTTGTACTACCAGTCCTTGGGAAGTGTCTTAGAGTCAATTAAATATTAATTGAATTGGATAGTTGTTAATTGGCTTACCTGACAGGTTGGGTTAGGTGCCATCAAGACTAGATAGATTTTGAGTCATGATAGCGGGGCTCCAAACCAAACATGCACACAAGTCTAAGAACATCATACGAACTCGCTCGCGAGATCGAAACACCAAAATAACACCTAGAACTACGAATCAGACATCAAAATGAATGCTATTTTAAAAGAAACTCAAGAACATACAAATTTACAACCCGGCGTCCGAATCGCGTCAAATCAACTCTGTTTTGCCCCAAATTTTACAGACACGTCATAAATAGTGAAATGAACCTATACCAAGTTACGAAATCAAAATCTGAACCCGATAGCAACAAAGTCA
The DNA here is from genome assembly GCF_000390325.3 of Nicotiana tomentosiformis. NCBI lineage: Eukaryota > Viridiplantae > Streptophyta > Magnoliopsida > Solanales > Solanaceae > Nicotiana > Nicotiana tomentosiformis. The sequence goes on from NC_090812.1 coordinate 105,892,885, forward strand.
ACCTACGGTCAAACTTAGAAATTCTTAAGTCTTCAATTTACTAGTTTTCAACAAGTTACGTTAATTCAAGTTAGGGACTTCCGAATTCGATTCCGGGCATATGCCCAAGTCCCAAATCACGATACGGACCCACTGTGACCGTCAAAATATTGATCGGGGTCCGTTTACACAAAATGTTGATCGTAGATAACTTAAATCTTTTTTTAAGGCTAAATTTTATATTTTCTTCACTTTTTCACATAATTTTTTTTCGAAAAAAGACACGGACCGCACACGCAAATTGAAAAAGGCTAAACGGAGTTATTCAAGGTCTCGAAACACGGAAATAAAGGGTAAAATTCAAAGTGACCTATCGGGTCATCACATCTTAATATTTATGTATTTTTTAAACAAATTTACTCCTCGAGATGGGTACACGCGCAATGCGCGTACACTAACACTAGTTAATGAAATTGTCGCAAGTTCTATTTTGTTATTTCTAGGAAACAGGGTTTTATTCCATGAACAAAATATCTATAAGTGTGTATGCTGGGAAGAGTCGAAGAACTGATTGCATCATCCAAGAGCCAGATTCAGGAATTCAAGAGGATGCACTGTTGTGAATAGGTGGATCTAGAAGTAACATTTGACGAGTTTAACTTTAGTTTCTTACCACAAACACACTACACTTTTAAAATTATAGGTTAGAAATTATATTCTTTTTAATATATATATATATATATATATATATATATATACACCGTATCGAAAACAAGACCGTTTGAAGTGAGATTTGAACCGTCAATCTTTACTTGTAGAGGTACACCCAATAATAATTGCACCATAGAAGTCTTTAAACATGGGTGCACGCACATATATTTGAGTAATTTTAAAGAAATATAACATTATTATACATGATTTAAGGTCCGGGAGAGGACCATGGGTTTACGTGAACCCATATCCTTAATCTAGATACGCCTCTGCAGTGATCACCCTATTGTACAATATGCGTATATTTTCAACCTTAATAGCTAAGCTCTGTTCTTGTACAAAAAATTGTTTCTCTTTTTCTCCTTGTATTTCTCCTTCTTACCTAAAATTGGCAAGCATAACATTAATTATTAAAAGTACTCCCATACTTATGGCTGAAAGTTTAGCTACTATGTCACATCACCAATATAATAGTAGTACTATTCTGCTCTCTATATGTTCAAAAGGTAAATATTTATTCGCATCAAATTTTAATACTTAATTAATGAAAAATTTACCTCAATAATTAACAAATCAAAGTGAAATACATATATTACTCACCATAGTTAAGTATTAAAAGTGTATATATAAGATCCGATTTGTATAAACAAACACCCCATATGAATGAGGATTTACCGTCCAAAAACGTTGTTGCTTAAAGATATTTACAAGCATTAAATGATTTAGACAACTTTTGACTTTTTAATGTCTTGAAAAAGTACAAGTAGAATATACATCCACTTTATCTGAGATCCGAAAATGTAGATTATGCTTTGCTACTATCTCTATATACATTTAAGCCAATGAACGAATTCAAAACTCACAAAACTTTATAGAATATCCTATTCTAATGTTAGCCATGGCTTCCACGTATCGAATGCTCGAAGAAAAAAATGGTATTCTCAATTAATTGTTCTATTTTGATTGGATCAGGATAAAAAATGGAGCAATCGTTATATTTAAATAGGGTAAATTTGAGTAATTTACTTTTTTAAAAAGATGATGGACCCAATAATACTATCTTATATTATGACATTAGAAAAAAGTTATTATACGAAAGTGGAAATATATAATTAGTATATGATAATTTAAAGAAAAGGATAATTTAAGCGGGCACAAATACCAGGAATTATTTGCATACAAGATTAGACGGTCACGTGTAGAGACGAGTTCAGAATTTAAATTTTATGGGTTCAACATTTAAAATATTAATATTAAAAAATAAATTTTTAAAGTTATGATTCATATATACAATTCCTTACAATTTTAACGAATTTTTACATATAAATTTATGCTCCGTCTCCAAAATTATTGATTCACTTGTACCGGTAGCTATAATTCTACATCTGCCATTGGTCACATGTACCCCTAGTTTGTTTTCACTTTCCAATATATTTTTTGTCGTAAAATATTTTGAAAACTTTAATTACCAGCGTAGGTAAAAAGACGATCACACGGTATAAAATTATTTTTCAATGTCATTGCACACAACATACTCTTTTTTTCTTTTTTAATGTTTTGGAATTTGGACAGTACAGTAGCATTTAATGGTAATGGTTTGACATAAGCTGTAAATTGCAATCTGTCGAAACGGTTGTAAAGTGTACTGTCTCGTTACCTAAGAAAATGGCAATATTTACGAATTCTTTCATAGTTTAGTAGTAAGAAGTGACAAGAGAATTCTCTTATTTATTGGCTTTCAAGTTCATTTTGGTTTTATGATTATTAAACTCTAACTAACAACCACGCGCTTTGACTCTGGAGGCGACAAGCCTAGTTTGGAGATTAATTTTCTTTTCTTTTTATTTAGATTTTTTCTTTGTGATTAAGAATGAGAAATGTGAATATACTTGTCAAATCATAATTGAAGGTGACGGACTACCTACCTGTTTAAGGGAGTCCGAAACCTAATTGTAATATTTTTGGACTCAAGCGATCAATATAGGTAAAAAAAAAAAAAAAAAAAGGATTGGGCACCATTATATATATGGCGCGGTTATTCACTGCGCTATACATTAACGATACGTTTGTCCGTTAAGGTATAGCGCATATATATACCGCACAATACATAAATGTTGGACACACCAATAATTCTTCTGCACTTAACTGACACACCAATAATTCATAGAGGTATAGCGCGTATATTTAAGGAGCTATACATCAAATAATTGTACCTCCGGATTGGTTTTTTTCTTATTTAAGGAGTGTCAGAATTTTGTAAAAATCCATTAAGGATCCTTCAAGTCTTCCGAAATATTTGTTCGTTAAGTTATTTTGCATTTTGTCATAATGTCCGAAGAGCAAAAAATTAGGGTTTCGTTATATTGGGGAGGGAGGGGGGTAGGGGGGGAGAGGTGAGGTTGTGGTGGAGAATAACTCAGTACGCTATAATTGTTCTTCACAGTGTAATGTAAAGTTTCCACTTACAATGGAGTACGATACATTAGTATCGTTGTTATGTAAAAAGATGAGTGTGAGCAAATATTCGGTGAATATTAAAGTAACCAAAAGATATCCGTATTCTGTTACTCCGCAAGGGATTGCTTGCTATGCTGAATTTAACATCGAAGACGATGAAACTCTGAAAGTTTTTTTGAGGACTCCAGATGAACACCGAGAACTTCTTGTGATAAAAAGGTTGGAAATGTACGTCAAGGATGAAAACATTCGCAATAATGAGGTTTTGCAAAGTAGGGATATCCCTCAATCATCGGGTGGTTATTTTGGAGCAGTTTTAACTGAACAGGTTCCAGGTGAAAGAGTTTGGCCTGATCTAAAATTATCTACGCGGGCGAATGAGGGGTGAGGTAATAATTTCTTCCCTAGTTTACATAATCCACAAGCCGAGTGGTAAACTTCAATATGTGGGTTATGGGTAAATATATTGGTACCCACAATTGTGAAATGAACACATTCAGTGGGAATCATTTTAACTTGAATGTTGACTTAGTTTCTCTTGTCTTGATTCCACACATTGAAGCGTCCATAAGGTACAATATCAAAGAGTGTATAACATCTGTCCATCAGGTATATGGACGTACCGTCACCAAAAGAAAGACATTTCTCGGGCGCAAACGTGCGTTTGTAATTGTTTATGCTAACTAGGATAAGTCCTTTGCCTCTCTACCCAGGTACATGACCGCATTGCAATACTTTAATCCTGAGACTGTTGTTGAATGGAAGCTTCAGCGGAGTCCGGAAATACCAGAACACATATCTTTTGGGCATTTAAACAAGCCATTGATGGTTTTGTGCATTGTCGGCCAGTAATATCCATATACAACACTCATGTCTATGGAAAGTATGATATTAAGTTGTTGATTGACGTTGCAGTAGATGCTAATGGAAGTATATTTCCCCTAGCATTTGCTATTTGTGCCAATGAAAGGCAAGAGACGTAGACATTATTTCTGAACCACTTGAAGGAGCACGTTGTCAGACAGCGTTCAGGTATTTATCTAATATCTGATCGGCATAGCGGTATTTTAAGTTCTGTACAGAATGTGCGTGCATGGCAGAAACTGTATGCCTACCACCGTTACTATGTGAGGCACCTGAAGGCCAACTTCTAGAGGGCTTATCCGAACAAGGACTTGCATGATTTAATGTGGATGGCTGCAACAGATCACCAAAGGTGAATGGAATTGATCAAGCAGGAAGACCAATAAGCCTATAGTTAGTTGATGTGACATGAGCTTGACAAGTGGACTTTGCATGCGGATGGTGAAAGAAGATGGGGAATTCTTACTACAAATGTGTCATAGTCTTTCAATTAGTTATTGAAGTATGCACGTGGATTGCCTGTCACTGCCATGGTGCGGATGTCATTCAAGCAGATAGCAGAGAGATTTGTTGAAATATCTAGAGGTGCATCATCATTGATGGAAAGGGGTGTTGAATTTATGCCAACACCAATGAAAAGATTTGAGAAATACAGGAAGCGAGCACAGTGGCATTCATTTTTACAGTATTGCAACGAGTGAAATAGTTTTGAAGTTCCCACTGTTATTTATCACAACCGGGGGAATAATACACATACAGTCAATGAAGATTGGGCACCGACATCCGTACGCTCAGGTGCAGGGGATGGAGGAATCAGGTCATACCTCTGGTCCCAAACCTCAATCTGGGCCTCTAGCCAGTCCAAGTATGTTTGGTCAACCCTGGAACGATCATCCCGCTGGTAATGTATCCTAAGCCAAGCGGGTGGAATAGGCACAAGCTACGGTCGACCAAACTGGCGAAGGACTCGTCCGGTGGCATGATGCTCGACAATTTTGAGACATATCAGTGGGATAGAAGCGCTCCACATAGCTCGACCATGGGAGCAATATTCGGGCAAACCAGCTATGAGCACGTCGTTGTATGGCCTCCATAAGAACTATTAATTAAATACAGGAATCGTGAGTAAACACAACACATATAAAGCCAGGCCAAGTAAACTTTAGAATACATGTACCTGCGCACCTTCAAGCAAATCCAACAAATCCCTGTAATAGGGGAGATGATGTCGAGCCTCGACCTCGCGTCCGTATCCTCGCCTATCAACCCACCTCCAAGCTAAAGGGATAAACGGTGGAGGTGGTGCATCTAGAGCGATGTGTGGTAGAGGTGGATGGAACTGTAAGAACAACTTCCAGGCCCAAACCTATAGATTGTGGACGTAATATTTAAGGTATTCTCACCCTATGTGTGTTATAATCATGAAAATAATTGACTATGTTTTCACTTGCAGCAGCGGTAATAATCCGGCAACGTCTCTCTGGGTACCCATGAACGCCCTACACATCTGCCTATACAAGTAACCTAGAACAACTACACCCCAGTTGTAACCAGGTAAATAATTTAGCCGTTCAAGATGATGTAGAAATCTCAAGCTGACTAGGTTTCCCGAAGTGTTCGGGAACAGTACACCACCAAACATCAGCAGCAACACCAATCTCGTGTGCTGATCGATAAACTTCGGCGGTGAATCATCTGTAATCTCTGCATCCATCGCGTCCAGATGCTACCGGAAGGACTTCAGCTGCAAACGAGTGGCTCCACTCAATGTCGTCTCCTCCGTTGGCTGGAATCTGGTGACCCGCTACAACATATGCAGGTAATGCAATCCCTTATAGTCTCCGAGAGCATGCAGGTAGCTACAAGCAACCCATCAACTGGCAGCCCAAAAAGAACCTCCACGCCCCAAGAGTGATGGTCGCCTCGCCGATGGGTAGATGAAATGTGTGAGTCTCCGGTCGCCACCGCTCTATCATAGCAGTGATCAATGCCAGTCGAACTGCAACCAACTGATTTCTATGATCTTGTAGAAACCCGTATCATGAAGGCATCTAACTATACGGGGATGGAGTGGGTGGGCCCTAATGAACTCCCACATGTCGTCTATACGTCTGGCATGGAATGTCTGGGACAAACATTTCATATCCCATACGTATGAAGACTTATACTCGGCCTGTAGCAACAGTAGCTCTAGCGATGCACGTCCGGGATGCATAGGAGGAACCTCCATGATGATGACTGTAAATTGAACGATATTAATTAAAGTATTTTTCGTTTTAATTGCTTAAAATCTTTAAATTTATTGCAATATCTTTAATATTAAAAATTTATTCGATATTTTTATTATATTGTTAGTTAGGTTGATACATTTTCTATGTTGTAATTTTATATGTTGGTTTATCATTTTATATGTTAGTTCATTATTTTATATGTTACTTTATTATTTTATATGTTAGTTTACTATTTTATATGTTTTTTTTTATTTATATGTTAGTTTCTTATTTTATATGTTTGTTTCTTATTTTATATGTTAGTTTATTATTATATATGTTTGTTTTCTTAGTCATTTATTTTTGAGTATAATAGAATTATATAAATAAATTTGATAACTATACATGATTTAATTATTAAATATTCATATAAAAATATTTAGTTTGACAAATATTGTTGTTTTTAATGTTATTTTCTTAAATTTGTTGACTAGAATTCGAAAGAGTTTGTGTTTGAACTATCATCGTTTTCAGATAGTTTTGGGGCTAACAAAAATTAAATGATTAATTTTAATAACTACAAAGATACTACGCAAAAGGGCACTACATTTTACTACGCTAAAGGGCACTACATTATAGTTACGGGCACTACATTAAAATTACGGGCACAACATAACACTACGTGGAACTAAACAACAGTAAAGTCATATATTAATATATGTATAACAATAACACCTAAATAAGTTTAATTATTCCTAAAATAATAATTTATCTATTTTACTAATCTTTTAGCACATAAATAATCTAATCCGGATACAAAACAACAAATTGATTTAATCACAAAACAATCACGAAAATACACACACCACAGTAAAAATAACTAATTACAATTTGTTATAACAACTAAAAATATTAATTATTCATAAAACAACAATTTCTCTATTTTACTAATTAAATTAGCACACTAATAATATAATCCGGATAAAAAATAACAAACTAATTAAATAGCAAAACAATCACGAAATAACATAGAACACAGTAAAAAATAACTAATAGGTATTTTTTATACATGAGTTTTAACAAAAAATAAGTCGGAATACCTCGATTTTAGTTTTTTGAAAGTTGAAGATTTGATGATTTGGAGCCGAAACGAGCAACCCACTACGCGATAACGCCTTAAATACGATGTTAGCTTGCTACAATACCGAGAATCTACACTTTTTATGGGACTGGTGGGTTCCAACTGAGCTTTTTTTGTTAAATATTGGGGGGGGGGGGGGGACCGCTGGAATAGAAAATTGGGAAGGGAGAGGGGGTCGCGTCTGTGGGGAAGGAAGAAGAAGGCATGCCTTTTTATATAGGTATGGCGCGGTACATATGCGCGCTATACCTTCCCGCCCATTTTAAGTTCAAATATAGCGCGGTTATTCACTGCGCTATACCTTACCTCGGTGAATAACCGCACTATATATATAATGGTGCCCTGTCTTTTTTTTTTTTTACCTATTATGGTCACTTGAGTCCAAAAATACCACAATTAGGTTTCAGACTCCTGTTTAAGGTGGCTTAGCACAACTTTAATTAGTTTAAAATTGTAACGACCCGGTCGGTCGTTTTGAGCATTTTAGCCCTGTTTCCCCATTTACTACTCATTTTGTGCTTTATAGTTGTTATATGACTTGCCAGGATAATTGGTTCGGATCCGGTGAGATTTCAGAATGAATTGAGACACTTAGTCTCAAGGATGAAAAGTTAAGTTGAAATAATTGACCAATATGTCTCAACGACCCCGAAATAAAGTTTTGATAGTTCCAATAGCTCAGTATGATGATTTCAGACTTAGGATTGTGTAAGGATATTTATTTTGAGGCCCGTAGCTAAATTAGGCTTGAAATGGCAAAAATGAGAAATTTAAGTTTGGAAAGTTTACCGGGGAGTTGATTTTTTGATATCGGGGTCGGAATCCACTTCTGAAAATTATTATAGGTCCTTTATGTCATTTATGACTTGTGTGCAAAATTTGAGGTCAATCGGACGATTTGATACGTTTCGGCCCAAAATATAGAAGTTGGAAGATTTGAAAACTCATAATTCGATTCGATGCGTGATTCGTAACTTCGATGTTGTTTGACGTGGTTTGAGGCCTCGACTAAGTTTGTATTGCATTTTCGGACTTTTGGGTTGAACAGTGCGCTGAGGAGTTGAATCATTTCGACCTCGCGAAGCCAAGTCTGTAGCACGCTAGACCGTGCTATATACCTCGCGAATCCAGGTCTGTAGTGTGCTAGACCGTGCTATATCCCTTGCGAAGCCTGGTCTTTACCTCGCTACAGAGCTCGCGAATCCTGGTCTGTAGCTCGTTACAGAGCGTGCCTAGCCTGGTCTGTAGCCCGGTCCAGAATTTAGAGGGTCCATTCTTCTATCTTTACATCCCGACCGTATCTCGTTAAATAGACGTAAGGGACCATTTTTTAAGGAAATATCTGATATTTTAGAGAGAAGTGAGAGTGTTCTAGAAAGAGGAAGAAGTTCAAGTACTTTGTTCATCAAAATCTTGTCCAAGCCTTGTAATCCAACAAGAAATCCCTCAAGTTCTTCATCTAAGAGGTAAGGTTCCATACCCTAGTTTTCAATTTCGTTTTTGGGCGATTGTTGAGCGAGAATTCACCGAAAAATTTGAGGTAAGTCACTTGTGGTCATTGTTAGTCAATAATATGGAATTATCATCGAATATTCCGACTAGATTACTTGTTTTTGGGGTGAAATTCGAAGGTTTGGGCCTAGGGATTTAAAATTTTGATTTGAAGATTTGGAGGTCGAGTTGATGTCGTAATTTAGTAAATTTGGCATGGTTGGACTCGTGGTTGAAGGGGCGTTCATGTCACGATCCAATTTCCCCTCTGTGTGACGTCATGACGATACCTAGTCTCTATGACTAGGTAAGCCTAACATTTGCAGAATAATGAAATGAAAACATAAATTTAACAACTAACTGTAGCAATAACACCATAATTAAATACCATGCCGCTTGGCATGTACAATAACCAACTCCTTAGTATACTACATAGCATTCCCAAAATCCGGAACATCGTGAATCACAAACTATAGAAGGAAATCTAGTGTCTCTATACATCAAGGTCTATCAAAAGAAAATACAGAAGATAATGGACATGTGGAAGAGTAAAAGGAGACTCCGAGGTCTGCGGACGCGGCAGATATACCTTGAAGTCTCCAAAGCTATCTCGGCTCACTGATAGTGCAGCTAATAAGGAGCACCTGAATTTGCACACGAAAAATATGTGCAGAAGAGTAGCATGAGTACACCATAATTGGTACCCAGTAAGTGCCAAGCCTAACCTCGGTCGAGTAGTGACGAGGTCAGGTCAGGTATCTAGTGGTATATAGATAATAACACAAGATAAAATGAAATACCACAGTAAAATAGAGACTGAAATTTAATAAGAATGAAATTATAGAAGACAACAACTCAGTACACAAAAAAATAACAACAGGGAATCTCCCGAGATACCATCTCGTAGTCCCAAACGTAAATGTGCAGGGGGATCTCTTGGAATACCGTTCCGTAGTCTCAAAGTAAATATGCACGACAGGGGAATCTCCTGGAATACCGTTCCGTAGTTTCAAAGTAAATATGCAGTACAGGGGGATCTCCCGGAATACCGTTCCGTAGTCCCAAAGTAAATATGCAGTACATGGGGATCTCCCGGAATACCGTTCCGTAGTCCCAAAGTAAATATGCAGTATAAGGGGATCTCCTGGAATACTGTTCTGTAGTCCCAAAGTAAATATGCAGTACAGGGGGATCTCCCGGAATACCGTTCCGTAGTTCCGAAGTAAATATGCAGCTAAACAATAGAATTCAAAGTCACGGCACAAAATTCTACAGTTCAACCTAAGTACCAATCAAGGAAAGATAGGTAAATTCACTAAACATGCTGCACGTAGTTCAAGTAAATAATTAAGGCAAGTAGACATGCTATTCTAATCTAGCAGGATACTACACATGCTGATGAAACTCATATAAGAAAGAAATCAGGTTATTACTTAGTAGAAAAATCGGGATTTTACACAATTAGCCCGAGTACGTACTCGTCAACTCACATACACGACGCTTATATATCAAACACAGTACAAATCCTACGGGGAGTTCCCCCACACAAAGTTAGGCAAGCCACTTACCTCGAACCAAACTCAATCAATCGGTCACAATGCCCTTTCCACGAATATTCGACTCCGAATGGCCCAAATCTAGCCAAAAACAATTACATATCATAAATACAACTATAATAGACCAGTCTAATTAATGAAATCAAAATTTTAATAAAAATTTCAAAATCCGTCCTAAAAGGTCGACCCGGGCCCACGTCTCGAAATTGGGTAAAAGTCACAAAATACGAACACCCATTAATTCACGAGTTCACTCGTACCAAAATTAACTAAATACGATGTCTAAATCTCAATCTAAACTCAGAAATTCGGTTAGGGAAAATGGAGAAAACAACTATAGATTAATGAAATACAACCAAAAACGAGTTAGGAATCGTTACCCCAAAACTCTCTCTAAAAATCCCTCAAAGAATCGCCAATTTCCGAGCTCCCAAATCCAAAAATGAAGAAATGAATCATACCCTCAATTTTTCCTATTTTCTGCCTAGAAATCTCGCTTTTGCGAGCCATCAACCGCACCTGCGGAAATTACATCGCAGGTGCGAAAATCACTTAAGGGGGACTGAGTCTGCATCTGCGAACAAGGGCCGCTTCTGCGAGCCCGCATCTGCGCTCCTCCTCCGCTTCTGCGCGTCTATGGCTGCACCTGCAGTCCCAGCTGGACAGGGCCAAAACTGCTTCTGCGGCCCAAAGTGCGCAGGTGCGATTACACCAGGTGCAACAACTCTAGCAATTGCATAAGTCCCAAACTCAATCCGTTAAGAACCCTAAACTCGTCCGAGGCCCCCGGGACTTAGACCAAACATACCAACCAATTCTAAAATACCATACGAACTTAGTCGAACCCTCAAACCATATCAAACAATGCTAAAATCACAAATCATCCTCCGATTCAAACTTAAAGAACTTGATACTTCCAAATTCGACAACTGATGCCGAAACTAACTAAACCATGTCCGATTGACCCCAAATTTTGCACATAAGTCATATTCAACATCACAGACCTACTCTAACTTCCGAAATCGGAATTCCACCCTGATATCAAAATTTCCACTACCGGGCCAAATCTTCAAAAATTTTACGTTCACCATTTCAAGCCTAAATGGGCTACGGACCTCCAAAACATAATCCGGACACGCTCCTAAGTCCAAAATTATCCAATGGAGCTAACGTAGAGGATCGGGGCTGTCAAAATCCTAAGAGTTAAGCTCGCATTTTAGGGATTAAGTGTCCCAAAATACTCTAAAACCAAAAACAAAACCTTCCCCCGGCAAGTCACATAAGCAGAAAAAGGTACGGGGAAAGCGACAAATAGGGGATCGGGGCTATTTCTCTCAAAACGACCGGTCGGGTCGTTATAATTCATATTTTGTAACTTTTGTCGGATTCCGAGACGTGGGCTCCACTGATGATTTTTGAGTTAATTTTGAATTTTTGTTGGAAAATAAGTATTTTGGAATTAATTCCTATAATATGTATTGAATGAATCGAATTAATTGTCAATAGATTCGAGGCGTTCAGAGGCCAATTCGCGAGGCAAAGGCATAGCGAAGTAAAGAATTACACTGTTTGAGGTAAGTAACAGTTCTATATTTGGTCCTGAGGGTATGAATCCCTGAATTCTGTGTTATATAAATTGTTGGATGTGACGCACATGCTAGGTGACGAGCGTGTGGGCGTGCACCATAGAAACCGTGACTTAAATAAATTATGTGGAGTTGTAAAATTAAAGAATCATGTTATTATCCGCGTATCCTCCACGTGTTAGAGAAATTGAGCTGAGACTCATATTAAAAATCATGCTTAGGCATATGTTGTTATTATTGGTATCCACTGAGGTCATTTATGCGGTTGAATTATATGTTCAAATTGTAATTTCACACTCAGTCATGTTCATTCATTTCATATCATATCTCAGTTTCTGTTGCTATTTATTGATACATCATATTATCATTTTTGGGCTGATTTTTATGACATCTTGAGCCCGAGAGTCCGGAGAGGTTGATGACTGAGTGAGGCTGAGGGCCTGATTGTGAGGATATTTATGGGATCGAACTGTACGTCGCAACATGTTTCATTGATTTATGCCATGATTGTATTGTTATAGTGCTTGGGATGAAGGAGCCCCTCCGGAGACTGTACACACCCCCCGTGAGCGCAGGTACCTACTGAGTGCGAGTGCTGAGTGCCGAGTGATGAGTGATTGAGAGGAATGAGTGATTGTCAGGAAAGAGTGATTGTAAGGTTGGAGTGAATAGGAGGACTGGGGAGCTGTTGTTCTGAGAGGATACATTGATTTCATTATTGTTGTACTTTAGCTGTCATATATCACTATTTTGGAAACTTCTGAAAGATATTATCTCTTGTTTCAGTCGAACTTGATATGAAATTACTGTTGAATTTTAAATGTTGAATTGGAAAGCATGCCTACCTTATATTGTTGGAAATTACAGAAATTGGACTTAGCTGTAAAGCTCGTCACTATCTTCAGTTCTTTATTTAGTGTTGATACTTGCTGAGTTGGTTGTACTCATACTACACCATGCACCTCGTGTGCAGATCCAGGTACCTCCGGTCACGGCGGTTGCTAGTTATTCGGAGCTTTATCTGCGGAGACCATCGAGGTAGCTGTTTGGCGTCTACAGACCTTGACTCTCTTTTCTTTCAGTTATTTGTACAGTTCTATATTTCCAGACATTGTTCTATCCGTCATACTATGTTATCATTTAGATGCTCATGTATTCAGTGATACCAGATTTTGGGAGTGTTTTATGTCGGTATTAATGAGATTTTGTTTTGACCTTAAATATTATATTTTTAAACTTAAAAGAAATTGTGTTTTATTGAGATTGTCGGCTTGCCTAGTATCGAGATAGGCGTCATCACGACAGGTAAGATTTTGGGTCGTGACAAAAATGTTTAGGTTGCGAAACCTACGATTCAGTGAAATTTATTTTGGACCAAACAAAAAGAAAATTCACTTGTAATACAAACTTACATATTTCTTAACAATTTTGGTATATTTTCAATTATTTTCTAGGATCATACTTAAACATTTAGATGTGATATTTGTTGCGTAGGTACAAATCTATAATATAATTCTTCCTTTTGTCTATATTGTTATATATCTTTCTTCACTACTTAATCGTAGATATCAACGTAATAATCTAAAATTGGCTATGAAAATGAAATTTTAGAATCACGATCCACAAACCAACAATTGCATGCAAGCCATACCCTTTTATCGAAAGAAGACTTAATTAAATTACCATTTATCTTATCACTTAAATTAAAATTAATTTATTTGTATATATTTATGTTATATTAAAGCACAAAGATCCTTAGTGAAATATCGTTTGTAGTCTTTTTTAACTTTTAAAAAATATATTAACACTCGACAAAATAGTCATTAAATTATTTTCAGTGTGTGACGAGCCACATGTAGTGGAGACTCGGGCTGCCTTTCCTGTTCAATCTTCTTCTTCCATTGTAGCGACTCAATCGGTCATTTTGAGAATTAGCATCCCGTTCGGTGGCGTAAGGTCTCGAGTAGCTTTGTGCTATGTATTATGACTTATGAGTGTAGTCAAGTTCGATTTTCGGATGATTCGAGATTGATTTGAAAGAAAGATTCTTGTCTTAGAAGCTTAAGTGGTAAGAATTGATTCGAGTTTGACTTTTGTATAGACGACTCAAGAATGGTGTTTTTATGATTCCAATAGCTTCGTATGGTGATTTTGGACTTAGGCATATACCCAGATTTGAATTTGGAGGTCCGTAGGTTGATTTGATGTATTTAGGCAAAAATTGGAAAGTTGAAGGTTGACAGGTTTGACTGAAAGTTGACTCTGAATATCGGACTCAGATTGCGATTAAAAGAGTTGGAATAGCTCCGTTTTGTCATTTGGGACTTGCATGCAAAATTTGAGGTTATTCCGGGTTGATTTAATATGATTTGGCATGAGTTGTAGAAGTTGAAAGTTCATAAGTTCATTAAGTTTTATTTGAGGTGCGATTCATAGTTTTGATGTTGTTTGATGTGATTTGAGGCCTCGAGCAGGTCCGTTCTATGTTACGGAACTTGTTGGTATGTTCGGACGAGGTCCCGATGGGCTTGGGTGAGTTTCAGGATAGTCTCGGATAATTTCTAGGCCATTTTAATTACTTGTTTTTGGCCACAGGGGATGCATTACGATCGCGGACTTTGGGTCGCGTTCGCGAAGAGCAAATTTGCTGTTTGGGCATTGTGAATCATGATCGCGGAAGCCTTTTCGCGATCGCATAGAGGAAATTTTACTGTCATTGACCCGACTTTGAAAGTTTATATCTTACAATCTATAAAGAATTTGGAGATGATCCAAAAATAAATATTGTAGCCCTTTGAGTCTAGCTTTTAGAAAATCAAACTGTTTAGTATTTAGAGTTTTGTACAAAAAGTTATAGTTGTTACACTACCGACTATCTGAGAAGAGTTTGGGAAGGGTAATAGGAATTTGTTCATCGCAATCGCGGGAAAATGGCCGCAATCGCGAAGGGTAAAATTTGTGCTGGAAAATTTTTAATCATGATTGCGAGATTGGTGACCGCGATCACGAAGGGTACCTCTGGAGCAGTGTTTCAAGTACTCTATTTCGAGGGTCTTTGTCATTTTATCATATTTTGAGCTATGGAGCTGGGATTTTGGCGATTTTGAAGGGGATTTTCACTTTGGATTGGGGTAAGTGTTCTTTATCCGAATTTGATTATATTTCATGATTTTATCTTTATTTTTAATATTAAATTAGTGGTTTGAATGGGAGAAAATGAGAATTTGCATATAGACTTTCAAAAATGTAAAATGAGGATTTGAAGGCCGATTTGATATCAGAATTGGATAATTTTGGCATGGTTGGACTCGTATTCGAATGTGTGTTCAAATTTTATGAATTTTGTCAGGTTCTAAGGTGCGGGCATGGGGTTGACATTTTAATTTTTATTAAAGATCGAAACTTTATTTTCCAGAATTGTTTCCTACGATTTTTATTTATGATATTAAGTTATTTTGGCTAGATTTGAGCCGTCCGGAGGTTGTTTCACACGAGAATATCATTTTAGAGTATCAATTTAGCTTCTTTGAGGTAAGTATCTTGCCTAAATTTGTGTGGGGGAACTATCCCTTAGGATTTGAGTGGTTTGTGCTATTTGTTTCTCGTGAAAGCCGTGTACGTGAGGTGACGAGTACGTACTCGGGCTTATATGTGAAAAATTGACCGGCTTAGACTATTAGGCTTCTTTCATGTACTTATTTGAAATTGTTAGCACATGTTATATCTTTTATTCGTCATGTCTACTATCACATGCTTTGTTTGAAGTTTTTATTACATGTCACATTCTTTACTTGTCGAGTTTGCTCTTATATACTTTATTTGAACTTGTTATCACTTTTATCATTATGTGATTTCTTTTATTGTGGAGTTACTCTTAGTTGAAATTGTTGTTACATGATATCCTTTTGTTTCCGGGTTATTCTTATGAATTTAGACGCAGTGCTAGTTCGTTCCATCTCTTTCATTGTTAGCCTATTCATAAACTAGAATCCAAAGTTTGCCATTTTATAGAAATACTTTCACTCTTAAGTTTATCCTTAAACAATTTATTGGTATTGAACGTTATCGAAAGTCATTAATCCATTTTAATTGAAGTTGTGTTTAAAGGGGGTGTTGTTCCTTGTTGAGCTACTTTCCCATTCATTTTGTTGTTATTAAGATTCTATACACATTGTGTTGAGCCGTGAGCTATTTGTTGTGGAAATATTGATATTGTTGGATCTTTGGAAAGGTTGTGGCATTTGGGCACTTGTGATACGAGTTGATATGTCGTGTTATTGTGATGTTAGCACATGTGAATTGTTATGTGGTTGGTTGTTGTTATACAGAGTATAAGGGTGAAATTTCACCATTGTTGTTAAGCGGGGCATAAGAGTGGCATCTCACTGTTGTTGAATGTACGAAGTGATACGGGTAGCTATTGTATTATTGTCTGGGCGGAGCGATAAGGGTGGCTATTATACAGAGTGATACGAGTGGCTAATGATATTATCAGGACAGAGTGATACGGGTGGCTATCAGAGAGATAAGGGTGAAAATAAGAGAGATAAGGGTGGCAATGTCAGGGATGATGTGTGATGACTTGGGGACATTGTGCTGGTGATTTTCATGTGATGGTATGATTTTCCTTGTGTATGTCATACACCTTACATGATTTGTTGTGTTGCTTTGATGATCTACTCGATGTCTTTGATATTACCTGTTGACTTGGGCTATAGTAGTACACTCGCACAAGCATACACCTGTAACGACCCGGCCGGTTGTTTTGAGTATTATAACCTCGTTCCTCCATTTACTGCTAAATTTATGCTTTATATTTATTTTATGACTTATCGGGTTAGTTGGTTCAGGTCCAGAAGGAATTCAGAGTGAAATGAGACAATTAGTCTCATAATTAAAAATTTAAGTTAGAAAAGTTGACCGGATGTGGACTTATGTATAAACGACCTCGGATTTGAATTCTGATAATTTCAATAGCTCTGTATGGTGATTTTGGACTAAGGAGCGTGTCTGGAAAATTATTTGGAGGTTCGTAGTGGATTTAGGCTTGAAATGGCGAAAGTTGAATTTTCGGGAAGTTTGACCTCGGGGTTGACTTTTTGATATAGGGGTCGAAATCTGATTCTGAAAATTTTAATAGGTCCGTTATATCAATTATGACTTGTGTGAAAAATTTGAGGTCAATCAGACGTGATTTGATAGGTTTTGGCGTTGTTTGTAGAAATTGAAAGTTTCAAAGTTCATTAGGCTTGAATTGGGGTATGATTCGTGGTTTTAGTGTTGTTCGAGGTGATTTGAGGGTTCGACTAAATTTGCATGATGTTTTAGAACTTATTGGTATATTTGGTTGAGGTCCTGAGGGGCTCGGGTGAGTTTCGGATGGTTAACGGATCAAAACATTTGGACTTGAACATCTGCTGGAATTTTCTGATATCTGATTCTGTTTTGCTTCTACGCGATCGCGTGAATATGTCTCTGATCGCGTAGGCTTAGTTGGGCAGTGAGGTTTTATTTTATGCATTTGCGTGGCGATATCCGTGATCGAGTAGGGTTAATTGGGGGATGCTGAGTTTTATTCTATGCGATCGCGTGAAGAGGGATGAGATTGCGTAGCTCTGCGATTTTGTGACCCGTGAACGCGTGAAAAAGGCCGCGTTCGCATAGAGTAAGTAGAGCGGAAATAGAAGTCATGCATTTTGTGTTCCGCGATCGCGTGGACGAGTCCGCGATCGCGTAGGTCTGTGATGTTGTGCATCGCGATCGCGTGGGAAAGTCCGAGATCGCGTAAGGTTAAATATGGGCAGTGAAAAACTGTTCTTCGCGATCGCGTGGGAATGTTCGCGATCGCGTAGAGCAAATGACTAGGCAGAGAGTTTAAGTTCTGAAAATGGGACTTCGTCCCATTTTCCATTTTTGACGGATAGGAGCTCGGGAAGAGGCGATTTTTGGGAGTTTTTCAAGGAAAACAACGAGGTAAGTGTTCTTAACTCAATATTGGTTAAATTACTCGAATCCATGGTTGTTTTTATCATTTAATTGGCGATTAAGTTGGAAAAGTTTGAAAATTCTCTTAGATAAATTTGAGGATTTGAGGACCGAATTGTTATCGGAATTTTGTAATTTTGGTATGATTAGACTCGTGGTGGAATGGGCGTTCATATTTCATAACATTCGTCGGATTCCGAGATGTGGGCCCCACGGGCAATTTTTGAGCTAATTTTTGGATTTTTATGGAAAATTAGTATTTTCTTATGAAATTAATTCTAATAAATTTTATTGACGGTATCAAATTATTTGTGGCTAGATTCGAGGCGTTTGGAGGCAAATTCACGAGGAAAAGACATTGCAGAGTAAAGAATTTCACGGTTTGAGGTAAGTAACAATTTTAAATCTGGTCCTGAGGGAATGAAACCCCAGATTTTGTGTCATGTGATTATTTTGGAGGTAACGCACATACTAGGTGACGGGCGTGTGGGAATGCACCGAGGGGATTGTGACTTGGTCCGTCCCGTAGAAACTGTAAAGTTGAATAACTTGTTAGCTATGTGCTCTCTATGTGTTGTGAAAATTTGACTGTAAGTCATGTTAGAAACCATGTTTAGGCTATATGTTGGTACTGTTGGGACCCATAAAGGTCGTGTACATGTTGAACTATCTGCTTAATTATTGTTTTGTACTCAGTCACAATTTACTTGATGATTTTATCCCAGTCTCTATTATTCATTATTGATATATCATATCATTGTTGTTTGGGCTGATTTCATGATTGTTGAGAGCCCGAGAGACTAGAGAGGTTTATGACTGAGAGAGGCTGAGGGTCTGATTATGAGATATTATACTATGGCACGTGAGTTGTCCGTGCGGATTCAGATATTATACTATGGCACGTGAGTTGTCCGTACGGATCCAGATATTATACTATGGCATGTGAGTTGTCCGTGCAGAACATGAGTTGTCCGTGCGGATCTAGATATTGATACTATCGCAGGTGAGTTGTGTGTGCAGCACGCGAGTTGTCCATGCGGATTATAGCGCTTGGGCTGTAGGAGCCCCTCCGGAGTTTGTACACCCCTAGTGAGCGCGGGTACCCATTGAGTATGAGTGCTAAGGGCTGGGAGCCGCGTGGTTGAGCTGTTTTGACAAGTTGAGTAACTGTTGCCCTGAGAGGGTGTACTTGCTTTTCATTTGATTTGTTGTTGCACTTAGTTGCTATCTGTCATCTTTGTAAAATTTTCTGAAGGATTTTATATCTGGATTACATGAACTTGAACTGTATAAAAACTGATTTGGCTTAAACTACTGGAATTACTGAAAATGAGTTGTAGCTGTGTTGCTCGTCACTATCTTCAGTTCCATATTTATTATTGTTACTTGCTGAGTTGGTTGTACTCATACTACACCCTGCACTTCGTGTGCAGATCCAGGTGTTCCCGGACATAGCAGGTGTTGATTTTTCCGCACAGCTGATTTTTCGGAGATTCTGAGGTAGCTGCTGTGTTTTGCAGACCTTGCCTCTCCTTCCCTATCTCTTTATTTACCGTATTTGGTCTCAGACTGCTATGGACCATATTTTTCAAACTTGTATTTATAATTAGATGCTCATGTACTCAGTGACACCAAGTTTTGGAGAGTGTTCGTATCAGTATTTTATGGGATTTTATATTGTATTTAAATATTATATTTTTAAACGTAAGAGAAATTATGGTTTATTGAGATTATCGGCTTGCCTAGTATCGAGATAGGCGCCATCACGACAGGTTGGGATTTTGGGTCGTGACAAGTTGGTATCAGAGCCTAGGTAACATAGGTCTCACGAGTCATTAGCAGGTTTAGCAGAGTCTTGCGGATCGGTACGGAGATGTCTGTACTTATCTTCGAGAGGCTGCAGAACCCTTAGGAAAATTTCACTTTCTTGTATTCTGTCGTGCGAATTTGTTGATTTCGGAAACTAAAATTCTGTTTTTCTATTCTTTAACAAATGGTGAGGACACGTACTACCGGATCAGACGATCAACTATCAGTACCACCAGTTAGGGCCGTGAGAGGCCGGGGTCGTGGTAGAGGCCGGGGCTGAGGAAGAGGTCGAGGTGTAGCTCGTACCACAGTTGGACCAGCACCTGTAGTACCACCAGTTGCTCAGGATCAGATCCCAGATATAGCTGAGCCGACAGGACCAGCTCAGGCACCAGCTTTGCCTATTGAGATTCCAGGCCTTGAGGAGACTTTGGACCAGATATTAAAAGTTTGTACTGGTCTTGCTCAGGTGGTTTCGGCTCAGGCCGCACCTGCCAATTCTCATACCTCTGTTGCCCGTACTCCAGACCAGGTAGTACAGGGATTTCATATACAGGGAGCACTACTAGCCCAGCCAGTTGCAGCTACTCAAGCCCCGGTAGTTCTTGTTATGGCAGATGATGAGCAGAGGAGACTTGAGAGATTTGAGAGGCTTCGACCTCCACCATTTAGTGGTACAGAGTCAGAAGATGCTCAGGGTTTTCTGGATAAGTGTCAACGGATGCTTCGGACAATGGGTATTTTGGAGACCAGTGGGGTCTCGTTCACTACTTTTCAGTTTTCTGGGGTTGCCTTCAGATGGTGGGAGGTTTTTGAGAGGCGCAGGCCAATTGGTGCAGTACCACTTACATGGCAGGAGTTCTCCATTCTCTTTTTGGAGAAGTTTGTGCCGCAGTCTCGTAGAGAGGAGCTGCACAGACAGTTTGAGCAGTTACGTCAAGATGGTATGTCTGTGACGCAATACGAGATGAGATTTTCTGAGTTGGTTCGTCACGCAGTTTGGTTGGTTCCCAATGATAGGGAGAGGATTAAGAGGTTCATTGATGGCCTTACATATCAGCTACGGTTACTTATGACTAGGGATAGGGTATCTGGTGCTACTTTTGATGAGGTAGTTGACATTGCTCAGCAGATAGAGATGGTTCATAGCCAGGAACGTGGAGAAAGGGAGGCTAAGAGGTCTCGTGGTCATGGTGATTACACCAGTGTTCCTTCAGGGGGTCAGTTTTACCGCGGTTGGGGTCATTCTTACAAACACGCTCAGACGGGTCGTCCAGCTAATCGTGGTGCATTAGCTAGCCACGATTCTTACAATGCTCACTCAGGCCAACCTTCATTCAGTGCACTACCAGCGCAGAGTTCTCATCATGCCTCGTCCGCTCAGGCTTCTACTTGTAATTCTTCGGGTTTTGAGG
This sequence comes from Nicotiana tomentosiformis, assembly GCF_000390325.3. Taxonomy (NCBI): domain Eukaryota; kingdom Viridiplantae; phylum Streptophyta; class Magnoliopsida; order Solanales; family Solanaceae; genus Nicotiana; species Nicotiana tomentosiformis. The sequence continues at coordinate 105,914,089 of NC_090812.1, forward strand.
ATCAGCAGTTCCGTCAGAGGAGAGGTTGTTTCGAGTGCGGAGAATTTGGTCATTACAAGAGAGATTGTCCAAGGCTGTTGAGTGGGGCTCCACAATAGAGTTCTCGACTGATAGCACCAGCACCGACAGTTCCACCACCCGCCCAGCCAGCTCAGGGTGGGGTTCAGTGAGCTAGGGGTCGCCCATTAGGGGGAGGCCGATCAAGTGGCAGTCAGGCCCAATTTTATGCTTTTCTTGCCAGGCCAGATACTGTTGCCTCAGATGCAGTGATCACAAGTATTGTTTCAGTGTGCCACGGGGAGGCTTCTATATTATTTGACCATGGTTCCACTTATTCATATGTATCATCATATTTTGCTCATTATCTGGATATGCCCTGTGAGTCCTTAGTTTCACCTGTTTGTGTATCTACACTGGTGGGCGATATTATTACTGTGGAACGTGTGTGTCGGTCGTGTGTGGTAACTATTGGGGAATTGGAGACTAGAGTTGATCTCTTATTACTAGGTATGGTTGATTTAGATGTAATCCTAGGTATGGATTGGTTGTCTCCATGTCATGCTATTCTGAATTGTCACGTAAAAATTGTGACGTTGACGATGCTGGGGTTGCCAAAGTTTGAATGGAGAGGTTCTCTAGATTTTGTTCCTAGCAGGGTAATTTCTTATTTGAAGGCCAAACATATGGTTGGAAAGGGATGTATGTCATATTTGGCATTTTTGAGAGATGTTGATGTAGATACTCTTATTATTGATTCAGTACCGGTCGTGCGAGACTTTCCGGATGTATTTCCTGCAGACCTGCCGGGTATGCCACCCGACAGGGATAATTGATTTCAGTATTGACTTAGTGCAGGGCACTCAGCTCATTTCTATTCCTCCGTATCATATGAGACCAGCTGAGTTAAAAGAATTGAAAGAGCAACTTTAGGAACTCCTTGAAAATGGGTTTACTAGGCCTAGTGTGTCACCTTGGGGTGCACCGATTTTGTTTGTGAAAATGAAAGATGGTACTATGCGGATGTGCATTGATAATAGGCAGTTGAACAAAGTTACAATCGAGAATAAATATCCTTTGTCGCGTAATGATGACTTATTTGACCAGCTTCAGGGAGCGAGGGTGTTCTCCAAAATTGATTTGAGGTCTAGGTATTACCAGTTGAAAATTCGGGATTCGGATATTCTCAAGACGGCATTTAGAACTCGTTATGGCCACTATAAATTTCTTGTGATGTCTTTTGGGCTAACCAATGCCCTAGCAACATTTATGTATTTGATGAATAGTGTGTTTCAGCAGTATCTTGATTTATTTGTCATAGTATTTATTGATGATATTCTGGTGTACTCACATAGCCAGGAGGAGCATGCACAATATTTGGGTATTGTATTACAGAGGCTGAGAGATGAGAGACTTTATGCCAAATTTTCTAAGTGTGAGTTCTGGCTTAGTTCGGTGGCATTCTTGGGACATATAGTGTCCAATGAAGGAATTAAGGTGGATCCGAAGAAAATAGAGGCAGTTCAGAATTGTCCCAGACCATCTTCAGTTACTGAGATTCAGAGTTTTCTCGGCTTGGCCGGTTATTATCGTCGCTTCGTGGAGGGTTTCTCGTCTATTGCATTACCTATGACTAAATTGACCCAGAAAGGTTCCCCGTTTAGGTGGTCGGATGAATGTAAAGAGAGCTTTTCAGAAGCTCAAGATAGCTTTGACTACAGCTCCAGTATTGGTGTTGCCTACAAGTTCAAAGTCTTATACGGTGTATTGTGATGCGTCGTGTATTGGTCTCGGCGCAGTGTTGATGCAAGATGGTAGGGTGATTGCTTATGCGTCTAGATAGTTAAAGGTACATGAGAAGAATTATCCATTCCATGATCTTGAGTTAGCAGCTATTGTTCATGCCTTGAAAATTTGGCGGCATTACTTGTACGGTGTCCAGTGTGAGGTATATACCGATCATCGGAGTCTACAACATTTGTTTAAACAGAAGGATCTTAATTTACGGCAGCGAAGGTTGTTAGAGTTGCTTAAGGATTATGATATCACCATTCTCTATCATCCCGAAATGGCCAATATTGTGGCCAATGCCTTGAGTCGTAAGGCGGAGAGTTTGGGCAACTTAGCATACTTACCGGTAGCAGAGAGAACTTTAGCATTCGATGTTCAGGCCTTGGTCAACCAGTTTGTTAGATTGGATGTTTCCGAGCCGAATCGAGTTTTGGCTTGTGTGGTTTCTCGGTCTTCTTAATATGAACGCATCAGAGAGCACCAGTATGATGATCCATATCTGCTTGTCCTTAAGGACATGGTTCAGCACGGTAATGCCAAGGAATTCACTATTGGGGATAATGGTGTAATACGGATGTAGGGCAGGCTATGTGTGCCTAATGTAGATGGTTTGCGTGAGCTGATTCTCCAGGAAGCTCACAGTTCGCGGTACTCTATTCATCCAGGTGCCACAAAGATGTATCAGGATTTGAGGCAACACTATTGGTGGAGGCGAATGAAGAAAGATATAGTTGGGTTTGTAGCTCGGTGTCTAAATTGTCAACAGAAAAAGTACGAGCATCAGAGACCGGGCGGATTCCTACAGAGACTTGAAATTCCGTAGTGGAAGTGGGAGCTTATTACCATGGACTTCGTAGTTGGGCTCCCACGGACTTTGAGAAAATTTGATGCTGTTTGGGTGATAGTAGATCGGTTGACCAAATCTGCGCATTTTATTCTACTTGGTACTAATTATTCTTCAGAGCGATTGGCTGGGATTTATATTCGTGAGATTTTTTGCCTACACGGTGTACCAATTTCCATCATATCAGATCGGGGCACGTAATTTACATCATATTTTTGGAGAGCAGTGCAGTAAGAATTGGGCACACATGTTCAGTTGAGTACAATATTTCACCCTCAGATGGACGAACAGTCTGAGCACACTATTCAGATATTGGAGGATATGTTACGCAGTTGTGTCATTGATTTTGGGGTTTCTTGGGATCAATTTCTGCCACTCGCGGAGTTTGCTTACAATAACAGCTATCAGTCGAGTATTCAGATGGCTCCATATGAGGCTTTGTGTGGGAGACGGTGTCGGTTCCTGGTGGGTTGGTTTGAGCCGGGTGAGGCTAGACTATTGGGTACTGACTTGGTTCAGGATGCTTTAGAGAAGGTCAAAGTGATTCAGGGATAGCTTCGCACGGCACAGTCTAGACAGAAGAGTTATGCCGACAGGAAGGTTCGTGATGTCGTTTACATGGTTGGGGAGAAGGTTCTGCTCAAGATTTCACCTATGAAGGGTGTGTTGAGGTTCGGGAAGAAGAGCAAGTTGAGCCCTCAGTATATTGGGCTTATGAACTTGCCTTGCCACCTAGTATATCAGGTGTTCATCCAGTGTTCCATATATCAATCTTCTGAAAGTATGTCGGGAATCCGTCTCATATTCTGGATTTCAGTACAGTATAGCTTGACGGTAATTTGACTTATGATGTGGAGCCGGTGGCTATTTTAGACTGGCAGGTTTGAAAGCTGAGGTCAAAGAACATAGCATCAGTGAAGGTACAGTGGAGAGGCCAGCCAGTCGGGGAAGCTACTTGGGAGGTTGAGAATGAGATGCAGAGCAAATATCCACACCTATTTGAGACTCCAGGTATGATTCAAAACCCATTCGAGGACGAACGTTTGTTTAAGAGGGAGAGAATGTAATGACCCGGCCGATCATTTTGAGTATTATAACCACGGTTCCTCATTTACTGCTCAATTTATGCTTTATAATTATTTTATGACTTACCAGGTTAGTTGGTTCGGGTCCAGAAGGAATTCGGAGTGAACTTATATGTAAATGACCCCGAATTTGAATTCTGATAATTCCAATAGCTCTGTATGGTAATTTTGGACTTAGGAGCGTGTTTGAAAAATTATTTGGAGGTCTGTAGTGGATTTAGGCTTGAAATGGCGAAAGTTTAATTTTCGGAAAGTTTGACTGGGGGTTGACTTTTTGATATCGCGGTCGAAATCCCATTCTGAAAATTTTAATAGGTCCGTTATGTCAATTATAACTTGTGTGAAATATTTTAAGTCAATCGGACGTGATTTGATAGGTTTCGACATTGTTTGTAGAAATTGAAAGTTTTAAAGTTCATTAGGCTTGAATTGGGGTTTGATTCGTGGTTTTAGTGTTGTTTGAGGTGATTTGAGGGTTCGACTAAGTTCGTATGATATTTTAGGACTTGTTGGTATATTTGGTTGAGGTTCCGAGGGGCTCGGGTGAGGTTGAGATGGTTAACGGATCAAAAAATTTGGATTTGAACAACTGCTGGAATTTTCTGGTATCTGATTCTGTTTTCCTTCTACGCGATCGCATGAATGTTTCTGCGATCACGTAAGCTTAGTTGGGAAATGAGGTTTTGTTTTATGCGATCGCGTGGTGCTATTCGTGATCGCGTAGGGTTAATTAGGGGCTGCTTAGTTTTGTTCTATGCGATCGCGTGAAGAGGATGCGATCGCGTAGCTCTGGAATTTTGTGACTCACGAACGCGCGAAGAAGGTCTCGTTCGCGTAGAGTAAATGGAGCGGAAATAGAAGCCACGCGTTTTGTGCTTCGCGATCGCGTGGACGAGTACGTGGTCGCGTAGGTCTGTGATGTTGTACATCGCGATCACGTGGAAAAGTCTGCGATCGCGTAAGGTTAAATCTGGGCAGTGGTAAACTATTCTTCTCGATCACGTGTGAATGTTCGTGATCACGTAGAGCAAATGAATGGGCATAGAGTTTAAATTCTGATTTTTGACGGATTCGAGCTCGAGAAGAGGCGATTTTCGGGAGTTTTTCAAGAAAAATAACGGGATAAGTGTTCTTAACTCAACGGGACTCGTGGTTGAATGGGCGTTCATATTTCGTAACTTTCACCGGATTCCGAGATATGGCCCCCACGAACGATTTTTGAGCTAATTTTCGGATTTTTATGGAAAAATAGTATTTTCTTATGAAATTAATTCTAATAAATTTTATTGACTGAATCGAATTATTTGCGGCTAGATTCAAGGCATTTGGAGGCAAATTCATGAGGAAAAGACATTGTAGAGTAAAGCATTTTACGGTTTGAGGTAAGTAACAATTTTAAATCTGGTCCTGAGGGTATGAAACCCCAGATTTTGTGTCATGTGATTGTTTTGGAGGTGACGCACATGCTAGGTGACGGGCGTTTGGGCATGCACCGAGGGGATTGTGACTTGGTCCGTCCCGTAGAAACTGTAAAGTTGAATAACTTGTTGTTAGCTATGTGCTCTCTATGTGTTGTGGAAATTTGAATGTAAGTCATGTTAGAAACTATGTTTAGGCTATATGTTGGTACTGTTGGGACCCACAAAGGTCATGTACATGTTGAACTATCTGCTTAATTATTGTTTTGTACTCAGTCACAGTTTACTTGATTATTTTATCCCAGTCTCTATTCTTTATTATTGATGCATCATATCATTGTTGTTTGGACTGATTCCATGATTGTTGAGAGCCTGAGAGACTGGAGAGGTTTATGACAGAGTGAGGCCGAGGGTCTGATTGTGAGATATTATACTATTACACATGAGTTGTTCGTGCGGATCCAGATATTATACTATGGTACGTGAGTTGTCCGTGCGGATCTAGATATTATACTATGGAACGTGAGTTCCGTACAGCACGTGAGTTGTCTATGCGGATCTAGATATTGATACTATAGCACGTGAGTTTTCCGTGCAGCACGTGAGTTGTCTGTGCAGATTATAGCGCTTGGGCTGTAGGAGCCCCTCCGGAGTCTGTACGCCCCCAGTGAACGCGGGTACCTATTGAGTGTGAGTGCTGAGGGCTGGGAGCCGAGTGGTTGAGCTGTTGTGACGAGTTGAGTGACTGTTGCCCTGAGAGGGTATTACACCCCACATTTTCGTATATGAAAGCACGCCATAAATAAATTGATGAGAGCTCGAAAATGAGATGTTACATCCCGTATTTGTTTTGTACGCTAATATTTCGTCGTAAGTTAATCGACGTAAGCTCGGTAACGAGATTATTTTGGGATTATAAGTATTATGCTATTCCAAACAAGTGATGAGAATATTCATGAAGGAGAGAGGGTAAGAAAATTAAAGAAAATGAAATTTCTTGAAGTTTGACAATTTGGGATAAAATACGACCCGAGCTATAATATCCGGTATTTATGGATTAGTGCCATACAAGGTACCATATGGCCATGATAGTATGATGTATAAAGTGTATTAAAAAGGAGTAGTATTTTAGGTAATTTGAGATAATTTTTAATTATGTGAGAAATTGATTAATTATTGGATTAGTGGGGGAATTAATGGATTGATTAAGAAAAAGGGGTGGATGATTGGATAAGTAAGGGGCACTTACGTGGCAGCACCCCTTAATTCCAAAGAATGACTCTTTAAGCCATTATATTATGTGGCAAATTATACAAATGAGTCACTAGACAAAGTGACAACCCATTTACACGTAAAGATTTCTTGGCCTCTTTATTGTAAAAGTATAGGACTTTTCAAAGTTAAGATAACATTCCTATACCATTAACAGAGAAAATTACAATAATCCAACGTGAATTCTCTCTGAAATTTTACAAGATCCAACGTGAAAGGCTAGTTCAAAGAAATCTCGGTACAATTTTTCTCAAGAAAATTATACGGATTTTTCCCTACTCCGATTATACCATCACCAGTTTTGTCGCAATTATCGTATGTTAGAATGATTGTCCAGAGAACCGGCTCAGGTATATTAAGGCTATCCCTTATTTACTTTTGGCATGATCTATACGAAACGATCAAATGCACAATTTCCATAAACGACTCTATTCATAAGAAATATTAGGGGTGTCTATATTCTTGATTCCCCATGTGAATTATTATTATATCTTCTGTTCATGGGTCTCAGAAAAATATGTATCTTATTAACGTATTTCTTAAAGCATATTATTTTTATGACATTCTGAGAAAATCTTATTAACGTATTTCTTAAGAGCATATTATTTTTATGACATTCCGAGAAAATATTATTAACGTATTTCTTATGCATTTCATGCACTTATACATATACATTGACCCATGACCAGATGGCATTATATACGTGTATATATGTATATGGAATATGGAAAAAGGTTACGCCGTTATATACGCACCACCACTTTATCAGCTGGTATACGTTGATGATTTGCCCACAGTGGCTGAAATGATATGATGAGATGCCCTCAGAGGCTTGATGATGTCATGAACGCATATACCTATGCATGGTATGATAATTATACGCATATACATAATATTATAAAAAATAAAAAAATGACTCACAGAGCTATGCACACGTACATGTCAAGTCTTTTACTCCACATTTCTCTCATGTCTATTATTTACTGATTTTTATTCCTTACATACTCAGTACATTATTTGTATTGAAGTCCCTTTTACCTAGGGACGCTACATTTCATGCCCGCAGGTCTCGATAGACAGGTCGAGAGTCCTCTAAGTAGGCGATAAGCTCAGCAGAAGATATTGGTGCACTCAATTTGCTCCGGAGTTGCTTGTTTGGTCAGTATGATTTAGATGTGTATGGTTTTGTATGGTGGGGCTTTGCCCCGACCTTTATGACAATTATGTACTCTTAGAGGCTTGTAGACATATATTGTGTACGTGAAAGATTGTACGGCCTATATTTTGAGTTTATAAATGATGATAATGACCTATTAGGCCCGTATGTCACGTGTATATGGTGATGTAATAAGAAAAATACGTTACGTTGGTACTCGATTGAGTAAGGTACTGGGTACCCGTCACGGTCCATCGGTTTGGGTTGTGACAAAAGTGGTATCAAAGCAGTTATGTCCTAGGTAGTCTACAAGTCGTGTCTAGTAGAATCTTGTTTATGGGTGTGTCGTGCACCACACTTATAAGCAGGAGGCTACAGGGCATTTAGGACTATCACTCATTCTTCTTACTCTAGATCGTATGGTAGAGCTCATTTATAAGAATTCAAACTCCTAGCTTCTATTTTATCCGTTATATGAAGATACCTCCAGTTGATAAGAGATTGAATACGGATATGGAAGAGTTGAGTCAGAGGAACTTGATTTTTCATAATGCTTATGATGAGAAAATGTAAGGTATTCAGTAGATCATGTGTGTACTAAAACGTGTAAGTCTCTTGATAAGGAGCCTTACGGCAAGGATATCTATCTACCCCTATAGTGAAAGGCAATAAGAACTCAGAAGATAGTACAAGTTTTAACAAGTAAATGAAGCAAGGTGAAGAAGGGTACGAGACACCCAGTTAATGAAGACTATCATTATTTATCATTCATGACGGGAGATATAAGTATTTTGAGTTACTTTCAATAGTAGCAGAGGTATGTACAATTGGCCACACCCATCTCATTTATGCCACATGGAAGCTAACAGAAGTAGTATAAGAGAAGGACATATATTAAGGTCCGGCTGGGGTTAGAGTGACCCAAAAAGGGTGGATGGAATATTTGAGTTGGTTGACATTTCCGAAGGATAGTGCAAACATGGTAATGGATCTCCTGGTGAGACATCTCGATGGTGCACCCTAAAATAGTACAGCTAGATATGAGTACTACAAAGATAAGCACTGGAAGCCTGGAAAGGATAAATATTATCTTAGTATGGATCCCGTCCCTAGTAGAGAGAGAATGTTAGGCAACCCGAAGAGCCAGTAGATGGAGCAAGGGGAGCTAAAAGCAAGAGAATATCTTGTTGAAGTTTTCAGAATAAGGTGATAGACAGAGATGTTAGCAGGGAAATAAGAAGAGAGTTAATGAAGCAATATGAGTAAGATGTCAACATGGATGACAACGGTATATCAAAACAAAAATAGCAGTATTATAGAGTCAATAGTCAAGGGAAGGAAAATACGAGAGGTGACATGCCTTGAGGCAACAAAAGAGTATAGGCCATAAAGTCATATCCTCACTTCGAAAAATAAGTTCGTGAGTCCAACGCAACTACCGGAAGGAAAAGTTAGACCCTAGAATAATAGAAATCAGTATGGGCTGGTGAACAAGATAAATTAAATATGAATTAGGGACTGAGTGACTTGATAATAGTCAGCATCACGAGAATTTCAGATTTGCTTTCCGGCGATAATAGAATGGACAACAGAAAACGATTCATGAGAAATTCAGAAAATGGTCATTCAGGAAGACGCTTCCCTAAAGCAAGCAATATGAGCAAAGTTAAGCTTAAGGGATTGTATGTGCCAGTTGCACTAAGTGTTACTATTGCAAGTAAGGGAATTTTTTATCCGGCTACAGAAGGATTGCCGCAAGGCAAGTAAGGGTCATTGATGTTGTAAAACGACGCCAAAGATGAAGAGGTAAAACATCTATAGGTAGATCCTCATGGCTTCATCTCTCAGTACTCCCCTATAGGGGGGAATATGGAGTTGGATGGTATTAAGTCGGAATTATGTAATTCTAGTAACTATGGAATGGTAAAGTAAGAGTGCGACAAAAATGAAAAGGGGATGAGATTGCATGTATTCGAGTCCTACAGATGTGCTACGATTCCAGAATATTATGCAAGCACGACGTCAAGGAGAGGAAGTAAGGGTTCCTGCCTGAGATGTTATTGATAAATAAGGAGCACGTGCGAGACATAAGTTAAGATAAAGGAAATGACCCAAGAAAGATTACGCAAAATATTGATATGAGAAGGGGCCAACGAGTAGTCAGTAGTTGATTCAAGAAGAGCCTAGTTATGGCTAAACATGGGGTTACAGACGAGGTAGCAGACCGTGCAAGATAAACATAGTAAAACCCAATATAAGGAATTCAGTCTCGTAGATATGACCTCGGAACCCTTGAGAAATATTCAGATAGAAGTTGGGGTAGTTAAAGGTGACGTATAAGTGTTACGGAAATAAAAGAGGATGCCACTGAAAAAAGTCAAAATTTAAGTTCAAAAGCAACCCTACAAGCACACGAGCGTAAACTACGAATAATTATAGGAGATAAAGGACATTAAGTATTCTATATAATTAGCTCGCAATTTTACAAGAGTCAGAGAATTCTCCCTAAATACTACAATGAAAGACTGGTTGAGAAAGTAAGGAAGGAAGCTTTAACCTAAGTCGGGTGACCTAAGGATGAAATGGTCTTATAACAACAGTCTCACAACAACATTGTATGCACTCCATAAGAAAATAACATCTATTGTGACTAATGAACGGGAAGTAAAATCAGAAGTGATATTCAAGATCATATGAGTTGTATGGAATTCCAATATGCATGGGCACGAAGACAAGCTAAGTATGCACGCAAAAAGGGGCAGAGAGACCATGAAAAGTAATTGCTTACGTTTGAAGAAAGCTGAGATGGAACAAAAAGAATTATTAGATTCATGATCCAGAGTTAGTTACATTATGAACGCACTTAAGAGTTTGGAAGTTTTATACATGCAGCATATACAGCCGTAGAAGATTCCGGTATAAGTTAAAAGAAAGAATTGAGCCCAGGTCATAGATGAAGGATTGTATTATTAAAGGATTATATCATGGACATTCCTCAGCGCCCACAAAAGGCTAAACGTAATAACTAATACCATGAGCCGCGGATCAAGAGATAGCTTAAGCCTACAAAAGACTGATCAGAAGGAGGAAACTAAAGAGTTATATAAACGAAGTAAATCAAGAATCTGATTATTGGACCCAGAAAATTATAGAAATTGTGATTGAGAACATTACAGGATCACTCTTAATAACAGAGGTACCGGAGGGATAGTACAACAACCATATTCTATAATGGCCCTACGATAAAGCCGGTTAGAAAAGTACCAGCCTCATAAGAAGTCAGTACGAAACTCCCACCGAATTGTGTATGCACCAGAGGTGCAAGCATTATAATAGAGCTTTAAGTTATGGACGTGAATTATACCTATATGGAAGGGGGGCCATGAAAGAGATAGAGGATATGATGCGAGATTTTAAAGTATGTAAGATAAATGTGAAGAACTCAAAGGTAGAAGGTCATGAATAGTCCATGCTTCAAATAGAATGCTAGAATCACTGGGATTCAATATCAAAGAACGATAACAGCGTCGTCAGTGGCGTACCTTCCAGCCTATGGTTTCTAAGTACCGAGAGATCTATTCAAGAGAGTAAAGAAAAGTTAGAGACAATGTGATATCTCGCTTAATGTTCCAGAATAACATAAGGGAAACAATGGTGCAAGCAAGTTGAAGGAAGGTTGTGAATAGTATAAATAGATACGTAGAGGTCGCAAGCTAAAGTATAGTAAAGCGACAAGGTTTTATGACAGGAGTAAGGATGAGAAAGGGCGAGTAAGAAATTTATGAGAATGGGTCAGTTCTCGGGATTAAGCCCATGAAATCATGAGAGCTGATGGGTTCTCTAAGTTATAGAAGGCTCAGTATAGCCTGAATGAACTCAAAGGAGTCTAAGACTAGTAGCATGTAGAAGAGATGGAATGTTACCCTGGTAGTGAAATGAAGGTGTAATTGTGACAGATAAAAGATAACGGTTGGGCCTTCGACTGAATAATGATTTGAAGAAAGAAAAAATAAAGGGGAGAAGGAGAAAAGATTTTGCGAACGGCACGAGATCAGAATACCTCCATAAGGCAAATCACATCGAGATACTATAAAATACGATTACGGAAATCACTTCAAATATTCCTCGATGTAACGTAAGCCCTAGGGGCAAGGTTTTACGTAAGAAGTTTTAAGTTATGAGTGGAATTTGTATATCAATATTGAGGTGAATCAACAATGGATGGACAAAACTCACAAAGTATGAGATGAGATTAGACTGTCGTTCTTAAGATGAACAGTAATGAGGAAGCATTAAAGGACTTAGATTTATACATATGGGATAAGCAACGAGAATAACCTGGAGTTTGGTAGTAGGCCTCAGTAATGATAAATCGAATTAAGTGTTATGGTATATTATGACCTACCTAGATGCAGTAAAGTCACACGGATGGATAACCGGGGCTATGAAATAAGATATAGCAATAGTAGTAAGTTCGACAAAGTACCGAGGGAAGGACTTTAGTATACCTATAAATGCCTAGAGGGACATCTTTAGTTCTGTATATGTTCACAAAGTGAGGCCTAGAGATTGGCTAAAATCCGAAGAAAAGAGTCGCATAGGCGCATTTACAAGGTCAGAGTCATACATGCTGCACGATAGAAGGTAGCAACAGTTACGAGATTGGAAGGATTCCGACCAAGAGTCATGGTGTGAGAAAGAGGCCTAAAGGGAGGGGATGCCCTGGCCTTTGAATTTATTCACAGAACAGTTGCCTAGATGGCAAGGAGAGTAATAAAATATTCGGAAGACATAGGCTATGAAAATGATCAGAGCAACAGTCAACATTCGAGGACGAATGTTCCAAAGGGGGGAATGATGTTACACCCCATATTTTCGTATATGAAAGTACGCCATAAATAAATTGATGAGAGCTCGGAAATAAGATGTTACATCCTGTATTTGTTTTGTACGCTAATATTTCGTCGTAAGTTAATCAACGTAAGCTCGAGAACGAGATTATTTTGGGATTATAAGTATTATGCTATTCCAAACAAGTGATGAGAATATTCATGAATGACAGAGGGTAAGAAAATCGAAGAAAATAAAATTCCTCGAAGTTTGACAATTTGGGATAAAATACGGTCCGAGCTATAATACTCGGTATTTATGAATTAGTGCCATACAAGGTACCATATGGCCATGGTTGTATGATGTATAAAGTGTATTAAAAAGGAGTAGTATTTTAGGTAATTTGAGATAATTATAATTGGTTAATTATTGAACTAATGGGAGAATTAATGGATTGATTAAGAAAAAGGGGTGGATGATTGAATAAGTAAGGGGCACTCACGTGGCAGCACTTCTTAAACCCAAAGAATGACTCTTTAAGCCATTATATTATGTGGCAAATTATACAAATGAGTCACTAGACAGTGACAAACCATTTACATTTAAAGATTTCTTGGCCTCTTTATTGGAAAAGTATAGGACATTTCAAAGTTAAGATAACATTCCTATACCATTAACAGAGAAAATGACAATAATCCTACGTGAATTCTCTCTGAAATTTTACAAGATCCAACGTGAAAGGCTAGTTCAAAGAAAGCCCAGTACAATTTTGCTCAAGAATATTATATGGATTTTTTCCTACTCCGATCTTGCCGTCACGAGTTTTGTCGCAATTGTCGTATGTTAGAAGGATTGTCCAGAGAACAGGCTCAGGTATGTTAAGGCTATCCCTTCTTTCCTTTTGGCATGATCTATACAAAACGAGCAAATGCACAATTTCCATAAATGACTCTATTCATAAGAAATATTAGGGGTGTCTATATTCTTGATTCTCCATGTGAATTATTATTATATCTTTTGTTCATGGGTCTCAGAAAAATACGTATTTGATAAAATTTATCCGGCATGCATATTATTTTTATGACATTCTGAGAAAATCTTATTAACGTATTACTTAAGGCATATTATTTTTATGACATTCCGAGAAAATCTTATTAATGTATTTCTTAAGGCATATTATTTTTATGACATTCCGAGAAAATATTATTAACGTATTACTTATGCATTTCATGCATTTATATATATACATTGACCCATGACCAGATGGTGTTATATACACATATATATATATATATGTATGTATGTATGTATATGGGATATGAAAAAAGGTTACGGCGTTATATATGCACCACCACCTGATCAGCTGGTATACGTTGATGATTTGCCCATAGTGGCTGAAATGATATGATGGGATGCCCTCAGAGGCTTGATGATGCTATGAACGCATATACATATGCATGGTATGATAATTATACGCATATGCATGACATTATAAAAAAATAAAATAACTCACAGAGTCATGCACACGTACATGTCGAGTCTTTTACTCCATATTTCTTTAATGTCTATTATTTATTGATTTTCATTCCCTACATACTCAGTATATTATTTGTACTGATGTCCCTTTTGCCTGGGGACGCTGCGTTTCATGCCCGCAGGTCTCGATAGACAGGTCAAGAGTCCTCTAAGTAGGCGATAAGCTCAGCAGAAGATATTGGTGCACTCCATTTGCTCCGGAGTTGCTTGTTTGGTCAGTATAATTTAGATGTGCATGGTTTTGTATGGCGGGGCTCTGCCCCGACCTTTATGACAATTATGTACTCTTAGAGGCTTGTAGACATATGTCTTGTACGTGAAAGATTGTATGACCTTGTCGGCCTACATTTTTGAGTTTATAAATGATGATCTTGGCCTATTAGGCCCGTATGTCACGTGTATATAATGATGTAATAAGAAAGATACGTTACGTTGGTACTCTATTGAGTAAGGTACTGGGTGCCCATCGCGGCCCATCAGTTTAGGTCGTGACAAAAGTGGTATCAGAGAAGTTCTGTCCTAGTGAGTCTACAAGTTGTGTCTAGTAGAGTCTTGTTTATGGGTGTGTCGTGCACCACACTTATAACCAAGAGACTACAAGGCATTTAGGACTGTCACTCTTTCTTCTTATTCTAGATCATGTGGTAGAGCTCATTTATAAGAATTCAAAATCCTAGCTTCTATTTTATCTGTTATATGACGATACCTCCAGTTGGTAAGAGATTGAATACGGATATAGAAGAGTTGAGTCAGAGGAACTCAATTTTTCATAATACTTATGATGAGAAAATGTAAGGTTTTCAATAGATCATGTGTGTACTAAAGCATGTAAGCCTCTTGATAAGGAGCCTTAGGGCAAGGATATCTATCCACACCTATGGTGAAAGGCAATGAGAATTCAGAAGATAGACTGTTGGAATTACTGAAAATGAGATGTAGTTGTGTAGCTCGTCACTATCTTCAGTTTCTTATTTATTATTGTTACTTACTGAGTTGGTTATACTCATACTACACCTTGCACTTCGTGTGCAGATCTAGGTATTTCTGGACATAGCGGGTGTTGATTGTTTCGCACAACTGATTTTTCGGAGATTCTAAGGTAGCTGTCGTGTTTCACAGATCTTGCCTCTCCTTCCCTATCTCCTTATTTACCGTATTTGGTTTCAGACTGTTATGGACCATATTTTTCAGACTTGTATTCATAATTAGATGCTCATGTACTCAGTGACACCAGGTTTTGGGGAGTGTTCATATCATTATTTGTGGGATTTTGTATTGTATTTAAATATTATATTTTCAAACGTAAGAGAAATTATGGTTTATTGAGATTATCGGCTTGCCTAGTATCGAGATAGGCACCATCACGACAGGTTGGGATTTTGGGGCGTTACAATACCGTAGCATGCCACTTATACTAGTTCAAGAGTATGAAACTTGACATATATTAATCATGCCCATGTGTTCTTGTATTATCGGATTTCATATTGATATTGATCCTGTAACCATGCCGGACAGATTGTGATTATGAGCCTGACCATGCCGGGCGGATTGTAATTGTGAGCATGTGACCATACCGGGCGGATTGTAATTGTGAGCCTGTGACCATACCTGGCGGATTGTGAATATGAGCACATGATCATGCCGGGTGGATTGAGATATTAGCACGTGATTTGTCCATGCGGTTGTGATTTGAAATGTGGGCACAAGGTGCCGTGAGCATATGATGGTGGGTTGATATCCGTGAGTTATGATTATTAGATGAGGTATCACAGAGTGATTTCGTAGTGAAACTTGTGTTAGAAAGGCTTGATTAAATAGTTGTCCTTTGTGTTCCTTATTTGCTTTTAACGATACTTCACGGTGTTCTTATTGCTTTACTATTTATATCACTTATTGATTTTTGTTGCCATTTACTGATTTCTGCTTTCATTATTACTTTATACTTCTATACTGCACATGTTATTTTTGTCTAGTGAGTGTCTTGACTTGTACCTCGTCACTACTCCACCGAGGTTAGTCTTGATACTTACTGGGTACCGACCGTGGTGTACTCATATGTCACGACTCAAAATTTCACTACAAGTATCGTGATGGCACCTAATCTCTAAGGCTAGGTAAGCCGATTTCAATTACATTTTGAAGCCATTTTTTTAATTAAATAAGTAATCAAAACGAACAACGGAACAAATATGAATATACAACCTCCCAAGACTGGTAGTACTGAGTCATGAACTCTAACTGAATACATAAAATAATCAGGATGACCGAATATACAATACTGTTTGATTAAAAATTAACAGTACAATGAAATGAAAAGACTCCAAGGGACTGCGACGACCAAGCAGCTCTACCTTGAATCCTTACGATCCCGCTTTAACTCTGCTCAAGTCTGATATCTCTAATACCTAGTTCTGCACAAAAATGTGCAGAAGTGTAGTATGAGAATACCATGGTCGGTACCCATTAAGTATCAAGACTAACCTCAGTGGAGTAGAGACGAGGTACAGTCAAGACACTTACTAGTCTAATAGTCTGTGCAATATAATATACAAAATAATAGAAAATAGATAGCAATAAGGGCAAGATAAAATAACCAGTGATATGCACAACAAGACAACAAGAATACCATAAATATCGCTCAAGAATTAATAAATACATGTACACCCAATTAATTCAAGTTTTTCAAATAAATATCTTTCACATATAATTCTTCCAAATAACTTTCTTTCAAATCTAGTTTTTTCAAATAATTATCTTTCAAATATAATTCTTTCAATAAATCTCTTCAAATATAATTTTCTCAAATACAATTCTTTCATATAATACTTTCTAAATAAAAATCCTTCCAAATAAATATTTTGAATATAATTCTTTATAATTAAAAACTCACCATGTGACACCTCATTTCATAATCATAAAATATACGGGTCTCAGCCCAATTTCATTTTTTTCGTAAACACGGGTCTCAACCCACTTTTCATATTTCCACAGCACTTCGTGCCCATAATTAAATCATCATATTTCTCCGGCACCTCGTGCCCTCATTTCATATCACAACTGCACGGACAATTCACGTGCCAAATATCATTATCATTTAATCACAGCACCTTGTGCCCACATTTCATATCACAACTGCACGGACAATTCACGTGCTAATATCCTCATTATTTACTCACAGCACCTCGTTATCACATTTCATTTTATAATCCACCTGGCAATAGACACATGCTCCCAATTTCAACATAAATCAGACTGTTATCAATTTACCAACAACAAGACAAATTGTACAAGGTATAAAAATAAATACAAGAAAAATCACAACATCACATGGAAATCACCAACACAACAACTCCATATCATCACGTATCGTCCCTGACAATAGCCACCATTATCTCTCCTATATCCACTCTTACACTCCTATAATAGCCTCCCTTATCCCTCCACCCTCACAATATCAATAGCCACCCTTATTGCTTATATTGCCACCCTTATCTCTCCTATAGCCACCCTTATCGCTCCGTCCAAACAATATTTCAACGAACACAACAACAGTGAAATGCCACCCTTATACTCACATAATATTAACGGTGAAATGCCACCCTTATATCTTCAAATAATAACTCACACAACACAATAATTTACACGAAATATTATCACGGCAACATAACAAAATCAATTCATAACACAATTTGCCCAACGGCCACAACTAAAATTACAAAGATACAGCCAAATCAATTACTTTCACAACAAATAGCCGAAGGCTCCACACAATATATATAACACCCCCAAAATAATCAACAGAGATAGAAATTACTCAGCATAAAATAAATTCTTCATTAATCCAAATTTTTAATAATTATATAAACACCTCCTCTTAAGCTCATTTAATTAATTATTTACAGAGGAAAAATCCATAATGAAATTACATTCCAATAATTATCAAACCAAAAAGAAATTACATAAATAATCAAGTAACAATCACATCAAATTGTCATATAACAACAGATTCAACAACAAGGATTTAGGCACGACAAATATATGATTAAATATATGCCAACAATTATCCAATTTACTATACAATATGCCTAAGACTTTAACTCAATAAATTTTACGCATATAAGCACGAGTACATACTCGTCACCTCGCGTACACGGCTTTTCATATTTCACAAATGGTACATAAGACTCAATGCATAAGGAGAAATTCCCTCACTCGAGGTTAAGCAAGACACTTACCTTTTTGAAGTTATGTCGATATTTCAAAATCGCTTTCTTACTTGAATTGATCTCTGGACCACTCAAATCGATCCAAAATAATTGTATAACTCCATTAAAATTCATCAGAAATAATTCCGGATAATAATATGTCGACGTAAAAATTTATTCCAAAAATGTCAACAAAAGTCAACGTGGGGTCCGCCTCTTCGGAACCTGACATAATTTTTACGAAATTCGAACACCCATTCCGATACGAGTTTAACTATACCAATTTTATCAAATTCCAATAACAAATCGTCCTCCAAATCTTGAATTTTTATTTTTGGAAAATATTGCAAAAATCTTGAGTTCTTCCATTTAAATCCGAATTAAACAATGAATATAACTATGGATTTATGAAATATAATCACTTTCGGGTATAGAACACTTACCCAGATGATTTGCTTGAAAACCCCACAAAGAATCGCTCAAAATCGAGTTCTACAACTCCAAATATGATAAAAATGGCTAACCCTCGAAATAGAGTACTTTTATGTTCTGCCCGGGTATTTATAACTCGCGATTATGGAAGAACTAATGCGATCACGAAGAATAAAATGGCTACTACCTTAAAATGTACAACGTGATCGCGGAATGATGCATGCGATCGCGTAGAAGAAATGACACTGCCCACAAAAGGGCTCTAGGCGATCGCGGAAGAAGGGAGTGCGAACGCGATGAAGAAAAATATGGTACGTCCACAATACACTACGCGATCACGTGAGATAGCATGCCATCGTAGAGGAGAAGAGGAAATCATCATCTATTACAGTTAGGCTATACGAACACGGACTGTGAGGTGCGAACGCGGAGAAGAAAAAGGTACACTTCCGTGATCGCGGATAGCCCTATGCGAACGCAAAGAAGGAAAATGGCCAGTCCCTAGAACAGCCTTCGCGATCGCATAGAAGAGAACACCAAATATCAGAACAGCCATCCAAAATAAGAGAAAATGTCCTGTAGCCGATCCGGAATGAACCCGAGACCCTCGGGACCTTAACCAAATATACCAACACATCCCAAAATACAATACGAACTTAGTCGAGGCTTCGAACCATGTCAAACAACGCTGAAATTACGAATCACGCATTGAATCGAATTATGAGTTTTTGATTCTATTCCAGAGTCGTTTACTCAAAAGCCAACTCTCCGATCAACTCTTTCCATTTAAGCTTCTAAATAAGGATTGTTCTTTTAATTTAATTCTGAATCTTCAGTAAATCAAACTCGACCATACCCGCGGGTCATAATATATTTTACGAAGCTGCTCGAGACCTTAAGTCACTGAACGGCATTAATTCTTAAAACGACAAGTTGGATCATTATATCATACTATACTTCTGCACATATTTGTGCAGAGCTAGGTATTGGCAATATCGGACTCGGGCAGAGTTAGCATATTAATCGCGAGTATTCAAAGTAGAGCTGCTTGGTCGTCGCAATCCCTTCGAGTTCTTTCCTTTCATTGTACTGTCAGCTTGTTATTCGAACAATATTGTATTTCGATCTTTGAGATCTTTCCATCTACTTAGCTAGAGTTCGTGACTCTATATTACTAAATCTTGGGAGGTTGTTATGATTATTACCACGTAGGCTTATTACGCTTTTGTTTCGGTATTCATATTAGACTTTGTTTCAAATTGTCATTGTTACAAATTTGCTTAATCGTTGTTAGTAATCTTCTTACCTAGTCTTAGAGACTAGGTGCCATCACGACGTCTGCGGTGGGCTTTTGGGTCGTGACATCCATTCATCAGTGTTCCACTTCTAAAGAAGCTTATTCCAAACATCTTCTTGTAACCATATGGCTGGTTACTACCTCTCCGAGCAATGTACAAAGTATCTTTAATCCGCTTAGTAACCTTCTTCTCTAAATTAGCACTTATTTTATTTTTGATGTGTAGGATGCCATATACACTTTATCTACAAAATATGAAATAATGTTAGATGACGACAATAAGTATTAATAAATTTAATTATTTTTTATTCTAAATTGATTCCACATATTCTCTCTGATATTGTTTGGCATCTCTCTCTAAGAATTCTATGGCTTATAACAAAATGGTTTTATCGACTCCTCAACCATATGCATGGACTGATAGGATGGCAAAAACTTGTATTAAATTTAACATATGTAATAAACCTTTTTAAAATTTTATATATGTAAAACTATATTTAAAGATTTAAAAATAATATAAGAATTGCTCATCCCCGTGAGGACGATTATTAGTCGATTATAAGTATCATATTGTAGGGTCCCTCTAAGATTTTGTCTACATATACTAGAAGATGTAGAAGTATCACTAGATGATGCAGTTGTGCGATAGCCTCGAATATCCAGCTTAGATATTAAACCGACAAATAGAGAGGGAAATAGAGATAAAAGGACATATTGCCGTCGGAGAGGAGAGCGGACGCTGGTGAGGAGAGAAAATGCCGGTGAGGAAGAGATGCCGAGAGAGAGGACTACCGGCCGAGATGAAGGAGAGAAAAAGAGAGTAAAAGAGAAAAAAAAAAAGAGAAGAGAAAAGAAGAGAAGAGAGAGCCCGGAGCAAGATTTTAAAAAAAATATTCCGACTGATTTGGTAGGAAATTTAAATATATTTATTAATCTTTTAATTTCCAATTGTATTAGTCGAAAAAGTGTACAGAAATTATTTCCGACCAAATCGATCGAAAATCTGGTCAAACAATTCTGGACCTACTGAATCAGCCGAAAATTATTTTGGGGGTTTTTATGCTAAAGCTTGCGATCAATGTGGTCGAAATTTATTCAGAAAAATATAATTAAGATTTTTAGCAAATTGTCGAACGAATTTGCCGGAAAATTTTTATTACTTTTTTCGGTCGGTAATGACGGTGGGAAAACTCATTTTTTCGAGGAAAGTGAATAGTTCACTATGAAAAAATATTTTCTGAAGTTTTTGCTGGATGTCCTATCTATGTCATTTTTTGTGCTTCATTTTTATAAGAGTACCGATTTGCTTAATTTAAGTCATATTCAATGTACAATTACAATATATTTTTATGGTAACTTTCTTATTATCCTGTGCAGTTGATGTGCGAAGTGAAAAATACAATTTTATGTTCAAATTTTCTTTTTAATGAGTTTATAATCTTATTCATGTTCGTTTGTTTACTAAACTCAAGCTTGGCATATTTTTTTTATCCATCTCTTTCTAAATTTCTGCTTACCATATGTAAATAATAAAGTTTGATTTCTATTTTCTATATTTTTGTTAATGATAATAAAGTTAATGATAATTATATTTTTGTTAAATGATATATTTTCTATCCGGGTATTGAAATGGTATGAAGTTATTGTTTAGTGCATTAATGGTCATGTTTTGCTATATTAGAAACCAAAAAAAAGAGCAAAAGAACAAAGAAATAAATTAAACAAAATTAATGGATGAACAAGAGAAAGAAAACGACAATAAGAAAGAAAAATAATGCATTATGTAGTAGTAGTAGTGTGATGATCCGATAGGTTATTTTGAGTATTAGCCTTTAATTTCGTATTTCGAGACCTCGGTTAGCTTTGTTTGATATTTTTTGGTTTGCGTGCGTGGTCAGTATCACTATTTGAAAAGCTTTTATGTGAAAATTTGAAGAAAATATGATTTTTGGCATTAAAAACAACTTGAGTTGACCACTGTCAATATTTTGTGAAACTACCTCAGATCGATATTTTGACGATTCCGGTAGGTCCGTATCGTGATTATGGACTTGGGCACATGCCCGGAATTGAAATTGGATGTCCCTAAATTGATTTGACTCATTTTTCCGAAAACTAGCATTTTAAAAGTTTGAAAATTTACTAAGCTTGACCGTAAGTTGACTTCTTGGCTAATGGGTTCGAATTTTGATGTTGAAATATGGAATAGGTCAGTATCGCTATTTGAAACTGGTCTGCAAAATTTAGCGCAATTCGGAATTGATTTGACATGATTCGGATTCCTAAATGCGATTCTAGTTTTTGTTTAGCCTACTTCGAAATTTATTCGTTTTTGAGGGTTGATTTGTTGATTTAGATGTTATCTTGGTGATTTGATTGCGCGAGCAAGTTCATATGATGCTATTACACTTGTGTTTATATTTGGTTTGGAGCCCGAGGGGCTCAGGTGAGTTTCAGACATGTTTCAGATGAGTTTGGTAGGTGTAAAGATAGCTGGTGCACTCTGTTGCTGGTGTTCTGCTGCAGATCTCGCATTTGCGAGGTCTGGCTCACAATTGCGAGTCTCACTGAGCATGGACTGGACTAGGTAACCTCGCAATTGCGAGTAAGATGTTCGCATTTGCGATCTATCAGAGGTAGCATTTGCGACTCAATGTATTTTTGAGTTTGCTTCGCAATTGCGAAGATATTGGTCGCATTTGCGAGGGGAGGGGGGGAGGTCTTCGCATTTGCAATCATATTATCGCATTTGCGACTTTTGTGGCTCTGAGATAGGGTTCACATTGGTGACCCTTGTCTCGCATTTGCGAACATGACTTCGCAATTGCGATACCTGCAACTGGGTAAAAAAGGGGGGGAAATGGGACTTAGCTCATTTCACACCATTTCTCAAAACTAAACACTCTAGAGGTGATTTTTCAAGAGATGTTTCTTCCCAAATTCATTGGTAAGTGACTTTAATCCATTTCTTTTAAATTACCCATTACATTTCATGAGATTTCAACATCAAATTTAGGATTTTTATGATAGAAATTAGGGATTTGAGTATAATTGGGTATTTTTTTAAAATTGATATTTAGACCTTAAATTGAGGTTAGATTTCGAAATAAATTACATAACCGGGCTAGGGAGTGAATGAGTAATCGGGTTTTGGTCTGAATCTCGGGTTTTGACCAAGCGAGTCCAAGGTTGACTTTTGTTGACTTTTTAAAAAATGATCAAAATTGAACCTCTTTCGTTTGTGGAAAGTTTCTAAAACCTATTTTGAATCATTTGGTCAATAATTTGTTAGATTTGGTTGATTTGGAGGCTTGTTCAAAAGGCAAGGTCGTGGTTGATTGATTGCTTGAGTTGCGGAGCGAGATAAGTATTGGGTCTAACCATGATTTGAGGGAATTAGGAAACCTTGAACTACATGTTATGTGAATTATGTGGGAAACAACGTATATGCGAGGTGATAAGTGTATATACGCCGTCATGGTACTTGCTTCCATGTTTTCGTTACTTCATGATATATCTTGTTCCATGCCCTAATTTCTACACGCTTATTTGACTTCCATACCATAATTGTTACTTGTCATTTAGTTATCCTTGTATTAAATTGCCCCTCCCTTCCATGATGCTACACCTATTTGCTACTTGTTTCTACTTGCTTTGCTTGCGTATCTAAATTATCATATGTCTTACTTGCCTTATAGTTATATTATCAGGGTGTGCGCGCAAGGCCATGCAGGTTGATGTTATCAGGGTGCGCGTGCAAGTAAGTAGATGTTATTCATTTGAAACAGATGGTCACATAAGAAAACTGACCAAGTAATGTCTTTTGTTGAGAAATTTGGAAAAACAAGTTGCAAGTACTAAAAAGATTGTAACCGTATCAAGGAAAGTTTTGTAGAACTCAATTCCTAGGAGGTCATATGAAAGAGAAATCTGATATAGATGTTTCTCTAATAATGCAATATGGCAAGATGAGTATTTATGCCTCTAGGCAACTCAAGAATCATGAAAAGAACTATCTAACACACAGTTTAGAACTTTCGGCGGTGGTGTTTGCATTGAAAAATTTGGCATCATTATTTATATGGGGACCATGTGGACATATTCACGGACTATAAAAGCCTTCAATATATTTTCAAGCAGAAAAGAATTGAATTTGAGGTAGAGAAAATGGCTTGAGTTACTCAAGAACTACGACATTGATATTCTATATCATCCGGGAAAGGCCAATGTTGTGGCAGATGCTCTTAGTGGAAATCCATGAGTAGTTTGGCTCACTTGGAGGCATATCAAAGGCCATTGGCCAAGAAAGTCCATCGATTGGCTAGTTTGGGAGTTCGTCTTGCAGACTCTAATGAAGGAGGGATAATTGTGCAAAATAAGGCTGAATCATCGCTTGTTGTGGGAGTCAAAGAGAAACAATATAAGGATCCATTATTGGTGCAATTGAAAGAGGGGATTCATAAACATAAGACCATGGGCTTTTCTCTTTGCATGGATGATAGTACACTAAGGTACCAAGGGCGACTATGTGTTCCAAATATAGATGGTCTTCGTGAACGAATTATGACTGAAGCTCACACTTCTAGGTATTACGCACACCCAGGTTCTACAAAAATATATCATGATCTTAAGGAAGTGTATTGGTGAAATAATATGAAGAGGAATGTGACGGACTTTGTGGCAAGATGTCCGAATTGTCAGCAAGTGAAGGCTGAACACCAAAGGCCCGATGGGTTGGCACAGAACATAGAAATTTCAATGTAGAAGTGGGAAATGATTAATATGGACTTTGTGGTAGGATTACCTCGTACTCCTTATAAGTTTGACTCGATTTGCGTAATTGTGGATAGACTCACGAAGTTAGCACACTTTTTGCCGGTTAAGTCTATCGACACAGCGGAGCAATATGCTCAGTTGTATATCAAAGAAATAGTCAGGTTGCATGGAACAATTCACTGCTAATTTTTGAAAGAAATTTCAGCAAGGCTTGGGTACTCAGGTGAATCTTAGTACAACCTTTCACCCGCAGACTGACGGGCAGGCAGAGCGGACTATTCAGATATTTGAGGATATGTTTTGTGCTTGTGTTTTAGACTTCAAAGGTAGTTGGGATGATCATTTACCACTCGTAGAATTTGCCTACAGCAATAGTATCATGCTAGCATTCAAATGGCACCGTTCGAGGCTTTATATGGAAGGAGATGTAGATCTCCCATTGGGTGGTTCGAAATTGGGGAAGCAGAGTTGATAGGGCCAGACCTCGTACATCATGCTATGGAAAATGTTAAAATGATTAAGGAGCGGTTAAAGACTGCTCAGAGTCATCAGAAGTGCTATTCGGATGTTCGTCGTAAGGATTTGGGGTTCAAAGAAGATGATTGGGTATTCTTGAAAGTTTTCCCCATGAAAGGTGTAATGCGATTTGGTAAGAAAGGAAAATTAAGTCCGAGGTATGTCAGACCGTACAGAATCATTCAGAGGATCGGTGAGGTGGCCTATAAGCTTGAACTACCACTTGAGATGTCATTAGTACACCCGGTGTTTCATGTGTCTATGTTGAAGAAAGTAGTTGGAGACCCGACAGTCATTGTTCCGGTTGAGACTATTGAGGTTAATGAAGAATTGACTTATGAAGAGATTCCAGTTTCTATTATTGATCGGCAAGTTCGAAAGGTGAGAAATAAGGAAATTACCTCCGTGAAAGTGCTATGGCGAAACCAACGGGTTGAAGAGGCTACTTGGGAGGCCGAGGAAGATATGAAGAAAAAGTACTCTTATTTGTTTGAATAGCTATGTAATCATTCTATGAAATTGTTCCCTATAAATTATGTATCATTTGTACAGCTTATGTTAAAGGTGTTCCTTTTTGGTAGTATACTGCTCGTGAGGCCACGGTTGGCATTGTTTTAATGTTATGTTGCGTCATTGGTTCATATATATGTTGTTAGGACTGGTTTTGGTAATTCTCTGGCAGGTGGTTAGGCCCAATTACAGGGGAGACTCTGCCAAGCTTGGTAGAGTCTGGAGGATTGATACGGAGACGTTTGTCCTGATCATTCAGAGGCTATAAGGCTTTAGGAAAATTTCACTTATTTCTTTCTCTATTGTGTGGTTTATTTCCATTATTATGGTTTGAACCATTCTACTCTTGTTATCTCACAGATGGTGAGAACTCGCACAGCGTCTACAGCCGGGCAGGAGCTATAGCCTGTTGTTGCAGCCACTACTAAGGTTAGTGGTCAAGGCCGAGGCAGAGCTCAACCTAGAGCACAAGCAGCAGCAACACTGATGGTGGAGCCTTAGCCTGACCATGTAGAGGTGGTCCCAGTTTAGACCGCACCAGTCGGACATGCTCAGGTCCCGGAGGGATTCATAGCCACTCCCGTACTTCAGGGCGCTCTAGTCCGCTTAGTTGGACTCATGGAGAGTATGGCTTAGACTAGAGCATTTCCTATGGCACCAGCGGTCTTTTAAGCTGGGGGAGGAGCATAGACTCCCGCCACTCAAATTCCGAAGAATATGGCTCCTCCATACCAGACTCCGACAACTCCAACAGTTGGGGTAGTTCAACTCGTAGTTGATACATATCCCATGGAGAGTCTCGCGATGTCTTCTGAGGGATTGTTGAGGTTGGATAAGTTCACCAAGCTCTTTCCTGTTCACTATAGCGGTGCACCTTATGAGGACCCACATGATTACTTGGACTGTTGCCACGAGGTGTTGTGCGACATGGTTATTATTGAGACCAATAGCGTCGACTTTGCAGTATTCCAGATGACCGGTTCTGCCAAGAGGTGGTGGCAGGATTTAGAGCGGAGCAGACAAACTGGTTCACCTTCACTTACCTGGGATCAGTTTTCACAGTTTTTTTGGAGAAGTTTATTCCTTTCACTCTAAGAGAGGAGTAGCGTAGGCAGTTTGAGTGCCTTCAGTTGGGTGGTATGACCGTCACCCAATATGTGATCAGATTTGTGGACCTGGCCCGTTACGCAGCTATGTTGATTCTTACAGATAGAGAGAGGGCGAGGAAGTTTATTGATAGTCTTACATTCGGCATCATGCTTTAGATGGCTAAGGAGATGGGGGATGATATTTCTTTCCAGAGGACAATATAGATTGCTAGATGGATCAAGATATTTCTTGGTCAAGATCGAGGGTCAACATCTGAGAAGATGCCTCGTCATTTCGGTGGCTTCAGTGGTTCCTCATCTGGAGGCAGACGTTCATTTGATAGAGGCCATCCTCCTAGGCTGATTCAGTCTGCTCTTCAGGTAGCCTACAGTGCTTCGGGCAGTCGTGGTCCTTATGGGTCTCATCCTGAGCAGCCATCATTCAGTGCACCTTCAGTTCCTATAAGTGCACCACCGCTTCAGAGTTACTACAATGGCTATCTGGGCCGTCAGGGTCAGTCGCAACTTCAGCAGCCTCAGCAACCGATGTATTGCTTTGAGTATGGGGGCATTTGTCACATTAGGATGTATTGCCCAATATTGACGAGCAGCAGACCTCAGCAAGGTTCTCATGCCATCATGCAGGCACTGGTTGCTCCATCACTCGCACAACCAACTTGAGGCGGGGGCAGGCTGTTAGAGGTGGAGGCTAGGACATTAGAGGTAGAGACCAGCCAACTAGGGGTCGCACGAGGGGCGGTGGTCAGAGTGGTAGGGCCCAACCCTAAATTTATGTGTTTCCAGCTGGACCTGAGGCAGAGTCATCTGACACCATCATCACAAGTATTGTTCTGGTTTGCTATGGAGATGTTTGAGTTATATTTGATCCTAGCTCTACTTATTCCTATGTGTCAACCTATTTTGCTTCAAATCTGATTATGCCTCGTGATTCTTTGAGTGCTCTTGTGTATGTGTCCACACATGTAGGAGATTCTATTATTGTAGATCGTGTTTATTGCTTGTGTGTGGTTTCCATCGGGATCCTTGAGACTAGTGCAAATCACCCGCTTCTTGATATGGTGGACTTTAATATTTTTTTGGGCATGGATTGGCTGTCACCTTATCATGCTATATTGGATTCTCAAGCAAAGATGATGACCTTAGCCATGCAAGGGTTGCCCCGATTAGAGTGGAGGGGGACTTCTGTCCATTCTACAAGCAAAGTTATTTCTTATATGAAGGCTCGGCATATGGTCGAGAAAGGATGTCTAGCATATTTGGCCTATGTTTGTTATTCTAGTGCGGAGGTTCTTTCCATGGATTCAGTACCTGTTGTGTGTGAGTTTCCAGAGGTGTTTCCTACAGATCTTCCAGGGATGCCACCCGACATGGATATTATTTTTCTTATTGACTTGGCTCCGGGCACTCAGCCCATTTCTATTCTACCATACAGTGTGGCGCCACCTGAGTTGAAGGAACTGAAGGAGAAGTTGTAGGATTTGCTTGATAAAGGATTCATTAGGCCTAGTGTCTCATCCTGGGGTGCGCCAGTGTTGTTTGTGAATAAGAAGGATGGTTCGATGCGGATGTGCATATATTATCAATAGTTGAACAAGGTCACCATGAAGGACAAGTATTACTTACCGAGGATTGATGATTTATTTGATCATCTTCAGGGTGCCAAAGTGTTTTCGAAGATTGATTTGTGATCTGTTAACCATCAGTTGAAGATTAGGGCATCGAATGTCCCTAAGACAGGTTTCCGGACTCAGTACAGGCATTATGAGTTTCTAGTGATGTCATTCGGCTTGACCAATGCCCCAACAATATTTATGGATTTGATGAATCATGTATTTAAGCCCTACTTGGATTATTTTGTGATTGTATTCATTGATGATATCTTGATCTACTCCCGCAGTCGAGAGAAGCATGAGCAGCGTCTTTGGGTAGTACTTCATACCATAAGAGATAGTCAGTTGTATGCCACGTTTTTAAAGTGTGAGATGTGGTTGGACTCGGTTGCATTTTTGGAATATGTTTTATCTACCGAGGGCATTAAAGTGGATCCTAAGAAGATTGAGGTAGTTCAAAACTGGCTTAGATCTACTTTAGCTATAAATATTTGGAGCTTCCTAGGTTTGGGTGGTTATTATTGCTGGTTTGTGGAGGGTTTTTCATCCATAGCAGCCTTATTGACTAGATTGACCCAGAAGGGTGCTCCATTCAGGTGGTTGGATGCATGTGAGTTGAGATTTCAGAAGCTCAAGAATGCCTTGACTACAGCTCCGGTGTTGGTGTTGCCCACAGGTTCAGGATCCTACATGGTGTATTGTGATGCATCGTGTATTGGGCTTGGTGCAGTATTCATGCAGGATGACAAAGTGATTGTATACACGCTGCGGTAGTTGAAGGTTCACGAGAAGAATTACCCTGTTCATGACTTGGAGTTGGCAGCCATTGTTCATGCATTAAAGATTCAGAGGCATTACCTGTACGGCGTGTCGTGCGAGGTATTCACAGATCATCGGAGTCTACAATATTTGTTCAAGCAGAAGGATCACAATCTAAGGCATCAGAGGTGGTTGGAGCTATTAAAAGACTATGATATTACCATTTTGTATTATCCCAGGAAGGCCAATGCCTTGAGTAGAAAGGTTCTAAGTATGGGTAGCCTTGTATATATTCCAACTGGTGAGAGACCACTAGCATCAGATGCTTAGGATTTGGCCAATCAGTTCGTGAGGTTAGATATTTTGGAGCCTAGTTGGGTTCTTGCTTGCACGGTTTCTCGACCTTCCATATATGAGCGCATCAGAGAGAGTCAGTATGACGATCCCCATTTGCTTGTCCTTAAGGACACAATGTAGCACAGTGATGCCAAGAAGGTTTCTATTGGGGAGGATGGGGTGTTGCGGATGTAGGGTCGGATTTGTGTGCCCAATGTGGATGGTCTTCGTGAGTTGATTCTTGAGGATGCCCACAGTTCGCGATATTCCATCCATCTGGGTGCCGCCAAGATGTATCAGGATTTTAGGAAGCATTATTGGTGGAGGAGAATGAAGAAAGATATAGTTGCGCATGTAGCTTGGTTTTTGAATTGCTAGCAGGTAAAGTACGAGCATTAGAGGCCTGGCAGTTTTCTTCAAAGGCTTGAGATTCCTGAGTGGAAGTGGGAACGTATTACCATGGATTTTGTTGTTGGGCTCCCACAGACTCAGAAGAAATTTGATGCGGTATTGGTGATTGTAGACAGGTTGATAAACTCTGCGCATTTCATTCCGGTTTTAGATACATATTCTTTAGAGTTGTTGGTTGAGACCTATATCCGCGAGATTATCCGTGTGCACGGTGTGCCAGTATCCATTATTTATGACCGGGGCACGCAGTTCACATCACACTTCTGGTGGGCCGTATAACGTGAGTTAGGCACGCGGTTTGAGTTGAGTACATTATTTCACCTCTAGACGGACGATCAGTCCGAGTGCACTATTCAGATATTGGAGGATATGCTTCGTGCCTACGTTATGGATTTCGGGGGTTCGGGGGTTTGGGGATCATTTTTTGCCGCTTGCGGAGTTTTCCTACAACAACAGCTACCAATCGAGTATTCAGATGGCTTCTTATGAGGCCCTATATGGGAGGCAGTTCCGTTCGCCAGTTGGTTGGTTTGAGCCGAGAGAGGCTCTGTTGTTGGGTACCGATTTAGTTCAGGATGCCTTGGAAAAGGTCAAGATGATTCAGGATCGACTTTGCACAGATAAGTCTAGGCAGAAGCGTTATGCCGATCGTAGAGTTCATGATGTTGCATTCATGGTTGGAGAGAGGGTTTTTCTCTATGTTTCGCCCATGAAGGGTGTGATGAGGTTCGGAAAGAAGGGCAGGTTGAGCCCTAGGTATATCTAACCTCTTGAGATTCTTGAGAGGGTTGGTAAGCTGGCCTACAAGCTTGTATTGCCACCTAGATTAGCAGCATTCCATCCGGTGTTCAATGTGTCCATGCTTTAGAAGTATGACGATGATCCGTCCCATGTATTAGATTTCAGCTCAGTCCAATTGGACAAGGATTTGACTTGTGAGGAAGAGTCGGTGGCAATTCTAGCCCGACATGTCCGAAAGTTGAGGTCTAAGAGTTATCCTTTAGTTAGAGCGCAATGGAGAGGTCAACTGATCGAGGCAGCTACGCGGAAGTCCGAGTCCGATATGCGAAGTATATACTTCGAGGACGAACGTTTATTTTAGAGGTGGAGAATGTGATGACCCGATAGGTCATTTTGAGTATTATCCCTTAATTCTATATTCCGAGACCTATGTTAGCTTTTATGTGAAAATTTGAAGAAAATATAATTTTTGGCTTTAAAAAGAACTTGAGTTGACCACGGTCAAAATTTGTGAAAATGAATTCGGATCGTTGTTCTGACGATTCTGGTAGGTCCGTATCGTGATTATGGACTTGGGCGTATGCCCAGAATTGAAATTGGAGGTCCCTAAATTGATTTGACTCATTTTGCCGAAAATGTACATTTTGAAACTTTGAAAATTTACTAAGTTTGACCGTAAGTTGGCTTTTTAGCTAAGGGGTTCGTATTTTGATGTTGAAGCTTCGGACGTCTAAAGTTGTTTCCAGTTGTTCTTGAGTCTATTTTGAAATTTTATTCATTTTGAGAGTTGATTTGTTGATTTATATGTTATCTTGGTGATTTGATTGCACGACCAAATTTGTATGATGTTATTATACTTGTGTGCATATTTGGTTTGGAGCCCAAGGGGCTCGGGTGAGTTTCAGACATGTTTCGGATGCGTTTGGTAAGTGTGAAGATAGTTCGTGCACTCTGTTGCTGGTATTCTGCTGTAGATTTTGCATTTGCGAGGTCGGGCTCGCAATTGCGAGCCTCACTTTTGCGAACAAGTGTTCGCATTTGCAAGCATGGGCTGGACTGGGCAACCTCGCCATTGTGAGGAAGATGTTCGCATTTGCGAACTATCAGAGGTCGCATTTACAATCTCAGAGTCGCATTTGCGATCATATTGTCGTATTTGTGACTTCTGTGGCTCTAAGACAAGGTTCGTATTTGCGACCCTTACCTTGCATTTGTGATGTTCGCAATTACGACACCTGCAGCTCGGTAAAAGAGGGAGAAAATGGGACTTAGTTCATTTCATAATATTTCTCAACCCTAAACACTCTAGAGGCGATTCTCCAAGGGAATTTTCTTCCCAAATACAATGGTAAGTGACTTTAATCCATTTCTTTTCAATTACACATTACATATCATGAGATTTAAACATCAAATTTAGGATTTTAATGGTAGAAATTAGGGATTTGCGTAGAATTAGAGATTTTTGTAAAATTGAGATTTAGACCTCAAATTGAGGTCAGATTTCGAAACAAAATCACATAACCAGGCTAGAGGGTAAATGGGTAATCGGATTTTGGTTTGAATCTCGGGTTTTGACCAAGCGGGCTCGGGTTAACTTTTATTGACTTTTTCAAAAATGATCAAAATTAAACCTCTTTCGTTTGTAGTTAGTTTCGAAAGCTTATTTTGAATCATTTGATGAATAATTTGCTAGATTTGGTTGATTTGGAGGCTTGCTCAAAAGGCAAGGCTGTGGTTGATTGATTGCTTGAGTTGCAGAGTGAGGTAAGTATTGGGTCTAACCTTGATTTGAGGGAATTAGGAAACCTTGAGCTACATGTTATGCGAATTATTTGGGAAACGCCGTATATGTGAGGTGACGAGTATATATACACCGTCATGGTACTTGCTTCCATGTTTTCATTACTTCTTGATATATCTTGTTCCATTCCTTAATTGCTACATGATTATTTGACTTCTATGCCATAATTATTATTTGTTATTTAGTTATTCTTTTATTAAATTGTCCCTCATTCCATGATTCTACGCTTATTTGCTACTTGTCTTTACTTGCTTTACTTGCGTATCTAAATTGTCATATGTCTTACTTGCCTTATATTTGTTATACTTGTTGCCTTCTATAATGTAATTTCACTTGTATGAGTTGTTAATTGGTAGATATCGATGAGTTGGTAAAGTTGAAACATTCGACTTGTTAGAGATTCTTTGATTATTATGTGATTCTTCATTGCCTCTTACATTTACCCTCTTGAAGTAGAAATTCTTGTAAATTTTGGTTGTTGAATTGCTATCGTTGATTGAAATTGTTTAGGGTGGGATAGAAATTGAAAGGAAATGAATTGAAATGGCGGACTAAGATATTGACAGATGATGATATGGTGTGATCGGGTTACGCGTCGCAACAAATTGTTTATGTTGTATTTGTTCATGACTGTTGGAATTGCCTTGGTATTTTGAGATGAGTTTATGAGGCTTGTTATTTTGTGCTCTCTGGTAGTTGGATTTCAAGTTCGTTGCTATGAGTTAACTGCTTTATTTTCATTCCTGTCTTTTCTGTTATTATTATTATTGTGTATAGGTTATTATAAGTGACCCACCTTAGCCTCGTCACTATTTCGTCGAGATTAGACTCGGCACTTATAGAGTATACGTGGCCGGTTGTACCTATACTACACTCTGCACTTCTTGTGCAGATACTAGAGTTGGTCCTAGTAGCGCTAAGTGAGATTGCTCGGATCTAGCTATCAATGGAGACTTAGGTATTGTTGCACGGTGTCCGCATCCATGAAGTCCTCTTCTATATCATCCTAGCTGTTTATTTTGATATAGACATTTATATTTTTATTCACACTATTATCTGTAGCACTCTAGTTGCTCATGTATTCGTGACACCAGTTTCAGGATTGTATTTGGATTTCGTCGTTTATTAGTTTATCACCTTATTTCAGACTATTCAGTTTTATTGTTGTTATTTGATTTATATTGTTAAAAATAGTTAATAAGTACAACTAATGTTGGCTTTCCTAGCAAGTGAAATGTTAGGCGTTACCACGGTCCCGATGGTGAAAATTCCGGGTGTGACAAGCAGTAAACCAAAAAATTCAAAAGTAAAACAAGAATAGTGTATCATAAAAATAATTGAAGCTAATCATTATTTCACGTGGAATTATTTTTAAGAAATGAGTATTAACATAAGGATAATATTATGTTGCTCTTTCATGGCTGACAAGTACAAAGGATTGGAGATTATAGTTTATGAAAGACATTTAACAAATGAAGCTAAAATTGTAGTGTATAATAAATTTTTGTAATTTCATTTCAGATGTCATAGTACTGATTTATTGTCTTTTTCGTCTGCTTGAGCCGAAGGTCTATCGAAAACAGCTTCTCTATCCCCTTGGGGTAGGGGTAAGGTCTGTATACACTCTACGCTCCCCAGACCCCACTTATGGAATTTCACTGGGTTGTTATTGTTGTCATTTGAGATGTCACCTAATCTATTTTTCATCTAATTATTATATGTATTATTATTTATTTTTAATGGTCTATTTAAATTATTTGTAACTAACTATATGATTATTTTATATTTTTATATCATTCAAATGTTATAGTGGTAAAGATAATATGTTTTTTTAACTTTAAGGAATAAATTTCAAATATGAGAAACTAATCAATAAAAAACCATGCAGGCATGCGAATAGTTGAGCTTTAAAACTCAATAGTGATAATTTTACATATTTGCTACTTTGATATATATAATTTACAAGGACTCAATGAATACCGATGATTATTTGCTCAAACATCCCTTATCGTGATTGCAGTAGTGCGTCCCGGCATATTACACTATGAGGTCCGCAACAAAAATTACAAAAACATAAAACACTTAT
Organism: Nicotiana tomentosiformis; assembly: GCF_000390325.3. Classification (NCBI taxonomy): domain Eukaryota; kingdom Viridiplantae; phylum Streptophyta; class Magnoliopsida; order Solanales; family Solanaceae; genus Nicotiana; species Nicotiana tomentosiformis. Next base: position 105,948,607 of record NC_090812.1, read on the forward strand.
TATTTATGAATTATTTTCCAGGATCACTATTAGAGATGTAATAGTAGTAGTAATATATATTTATTCTTAGTAGTAGTAATATATATTTATTCTTCTTATTATTTCAATTGAATTAACTTTGATTATGTAGTATTTCAAATTTTAGTTAGAACTTTATCTGATTATAAACATGAAAAGTAATGAATACTAAACATATAGAAATAACAAGAGAGTGGTAACGACCCGACTGGTCGTTTTGAACATTTGCACTTTGTTCGGCAGTTTGAGGGCATGAGTAGCTCCGTATAATATATTACGACTTGTGTGAATCGTCGGTTTTGGATTTCAAGTTATTCGGAATCGATTTGGAAGCATGAATTTCATGATTGAAACTTTAAGTTGGAAGAGTTAACCAAATTTGACTTTTTAGCATTTGACCTCGAATTGGGGTTTTGATGGTTCCGTTAGGTCCGGATAGTGATTTTGGATTCGAGCGTATGCTCAGATTTGCATTTGGATATTTCTAGAAGGATTCGGCACTAATTGGCGAAAGTTGGAAATTTGAAGGTTTGGAAAGTTCATAAGTTTGAACGGAAGTTGACTTTGAGGATATCAGATTCGGATTGTTATTCCAGGAATTGAAATAGCTTCAATATGTCATTTGGGACTTGTGTGAAAATTTTGAGTTCATTCCGGGTTAATTTGATATGTTTCGGCGCGAGTTTTGGAAGTTGAAACTTCAAAGTTCATCTAAGTTCGAATTGAGGTGTGATTCGTCGTTTCAATGTTGTTATGTGTGATTTGAGGCCTCGATTAGGTCCGTGTTATATAACGATACTTATTGGAATGTTCGGACGTGGTCCCAAGGGGCTCGAGCGTGTTTTAGATCGATTTCAGACCATTTCTTCTTCATACCGCATTGCTGGTTTCTACTGAAGTCTGGTGCGCTAAATGTTCTATGCGATCGCGGACTTAGAGGTGCGATAGCGTAAGGGAAAATTGAAGCAGGGTATTTCTTCTTCTTCGCATTCACGAATGATGGTCCACGTTCGCATAGGTTGCGGCAAATTGAGCATCGCGTTCACACCGGTGCGCATGCGTTCGCATTGTAGAGCTGAGCTGGGCAGGTCTTCATGGCTTCGTCATTGCGTTCGCGAGCCTGGGGTCACGTTCGCGTAGTGACTTTTTGAGGGTGAGATTTTTTGTGCTTCACAATTGCAAAGTTTGTTCCGCGATCGCATAGGGTGATTCTGGGGAGTGGAATTTTCTTCTTCGCGATCGCGATAGTATTTCCGCGATCGTGATTCATTGATTCATCTTGTGATTATAAAGTACTCTATTTCGGGGATTTCAACTATTTTTACATATTTGGAGCTATGGAGATCGGATTGAGGCGATATTTGAGGCAATTTTTACCATATGGATTGGGGTAAATAATCTCTATTCGGTTTTGTTTATATTTCATGAATCTATCTTCATTTTTAGCATTTGGTTAATGATTTTAAAAGAGAAAGTTGGGGGGTTTTGACTAAATTTTCATAGAGCGAATTCTTGAATTTTGAACATCGATTCGGAGTCGGATTTTGAATGAAACTTGTATGGTTGAACTCGTAATTGAATGGGTTGTTAGATTTTGTGAGTTTTGTCGGGTACCGAGGCACGAGACTGGGTTTGACTTTTAGGTTAACTTTAGGGTTTAGAGTAAAGATTCGACTCTTTTTATTTGGAATTGTTTCCCTAGGCTTTATTTGATGTATTTGAGTTGCTTTTGGCTAGTTTCGAGTCGTTCGGAGGTCGATACGCGTTGGACGGCATTTTTGGAGGATCATTTGGCTTGCTCGATATTGAATTTGGCTTGTTCGAGGTAAGTAACACTTCTAAACTTGATTCTGAGGGTATGAAACCCCGAATTAGGTGTTATGTGATTGATGTCGAGGTGACGCGCATGCTAGGTGACAAGCATATGGGCGTACTCTGTTTAAATTGTGATTTAGTCGATTCCATGGAACTGTGTAGCTATCTTATCTGAATATATTTTACTGAACTCTATGGGTTACAACACTCGAGCTGTAATTTATACTAGAAATCATGTTTAGGCTATATGCTTATCCTGTTGGGCCCACTGAGGTCATTTCTGTTGTTGAGTTATTTATTTACATTGCAATTACGCACTCGGTTATATGCATTTCTTTGCATATCATATCTCAGTCTCTGTTACCATCCATGCGAATCATGCTTTATTGATCCATGCCAAGATTTGGCTTATTATGGTGCTTGGGCTGAATCGGCCTCTCCGGAGTCTGCACATCCACAGTGGGTGCAGTTGCTACTAGTTATTATGTTTGGGCTGGATCTGCCCTGAGCTGGATCTGCCCTGTACAGTACTGAGTGACTGAGTGTGTCGGGTGATTGAGCGTGATGAGTGGAAAATGTGAGATAGTGAGATTGAATACTCTGAGAGTATGAGTACATGAATTCATCACTGAGATGCATTGCATTTGACATGCGAACTTGAGATACATACATATAGATGCATTTATTTCTGTTACCTGGTTTTGGTGACATTCATGATTTCACCTGTATATTGACATGTAGGCATAGAGATGTATTTTCCTCATGCTATCTAAAAATAAAACATCTTATTTATTGTTGAAAGAATTTTGGGAAAATCATAGTTTTCAAACTTACTCATATGTTTTTGATGTTTCGGCGAAAGATTTGGGATTTACTATTATATTTGAAAAGCATGCCTATTTTTCGTAACTGTGAACGAGTTGATCATCTTATCTCCGAGTTATTTTCTTGTACCACATTTATTATATTGTTATGAGTTTTGGCTGGTTATTGGAGTTGGACCCCGACCCTTGTCCTATCTCGTAACTACTTTCAACCTAAGGTTAGGTTTGTTACTTATTGAGTACATGAGGTCAGTTGTACTATTACTACACTTATGCACCTTGCGTGCAAATGTTGGATGTGGATGTTGTTACATACGGCGGGAGCTGGATCGGAAGATGTACCTGCGTTCCAGTTATGGCTATCACTAGTCCTTCGTAGCATAAGATTCGAGTTCTGTTCATTTACATTTCAAACAAAGGTTGTAATTATTTCAATTCAGTTTTGTAAAGAATTCTAAATCTTAGACGCTCGTGATTTGTACTACCAGTCCTTGGGAAATTCTTTGTATAATAGTTCAGTTGTATTATCATTTCTTCTCTTAATAAATATCATATTGGTTTATTGTTAATTAGGTTACCTAACGGGTTGGGTTAGGTGCCATCACGACTAGTTTGATTTTAGGTCGTGACAAGTTGGTATCAGAGCCCTAGGTTCATAAGTTCTACGAGTCATGAGCAAGTGTCTAGCAGAGTCTTGCGTATCAGTATGATGACGTCCATACCTATCTGCGAGAGGCTACAGTGCATTTAGGATAAACTTCCCATCTTTCTTTACTTATATCCCGACGTTAATTCAGCTTGAAGCGTAACTCTTTGAGTTCCTTCCATGTATTCGTATACGCATGTGAGCGCTCGGTATCAGCTTTGCATCGACGACTTGTGATTCTATGGATGAGGTGCGAGATGTGATTCCTGTATGTTGATGTTGGGTCAGTCTGGAGGACTTGAGGCCGGGTTGTGATTATAGCTTGAGCACGAGGATTTCAGCTGTGTGAGCACGTGCTTTTGGACTTATATGTCCGATAGCGTCCCTATGAGTGGTATTTGTGGCTCGATGAGTGGTTGGATGGCTATATGATGAGTACGATGCGACTGCGAGATATGTTCAAATGGATTGAATGTAACGTGAAGAATTTTCTTGAGATGTAAAAAGGACTATCGGGTGCTTGATTTTTGTCTTGATGTGACGTATAGTCTCGAGTTATGAGTGTATTAAAGGATCTTTCATGTTGCTTAATTGTGGAATGAATTCGATTCTCATGTCTTATTGATGAGTTCGGACTCACGAAGATGGAGTGATTGCATAGTAGTTGTGGATGTGAAAGTATATAAAGAGATGTCAATTTGAGGCTAAACATGTGGGTTATAACATGCGAGGTAATCTACGGATATGTGATTTTTTATGATGTTGTGTGGAGGCTTTCTTTTCTACCAGTGGGTTATATTTGTGTGAGTTTAGTTTGGATCGCTTGTAATAGTTGACTTGGTCGTCACGAGGATGAATGCGAGATTTGCAGATGATTTGAAGTATTAGATGGCTTGTGTTACCTGAGCTTATGAAGGATTGAGTTGAACTTTGGTGTGGAATTGTGGCAGTAATAGAGTATGGGTATTATGAGTTATCGAGTGATTTATTCTATGGCTTTGAGCCAAGTGGGGGAGTATGCTATTGACGATTTGGTCGCGTGGTTATGTGTTGTAGTAGTTTCGGTTAGAGGCATACTTGTGAATCGGATATGACTTGTAGATATTAAGATCGAGGATGACTCGAGTAAAGGAATTTCTGGATACGGGTTATGTTACACTTTATGGGTATATATGAATCATGGAATGATTGAGCTGTTATTGCGGAAGATGTGGTGTGCACGGTGTATGAATTTGCTCAGTTGAGTTAAGGCAGGATTACTTCTTTGGGGTGTTGTTGTGCTAATTGAGCACATGTCGTTTGTCCCATTTGGGCGGTGCAATTGGGATTCGAGTAGAGTGTTCAAGATTTATATGCAGCAATTGAGATTTTTCTGGATCGGTATATGGCTAGCATATGAGATTTTACATTGGATGGTGTCGAGACTCGGAGTATTTTTATATCATTATGGATTACACATTTCAGTATCAAGAAGGTGAAGTTAACGACTTTATGTTCACAGAAGGTCTCTTCAGAGTGGGTGTCTTAGTTATGGTACTTTTGGGGTGCTTAAGAGGGAATACAGCGGCGTATGCGCTTTAGGGCATGTGGTTTCATGTTAGGGTCTCTTGTTGTGAGTTTTGGGTAAGGATCGTGGTGTTCTAGTAAGGAGAAATATCAACTAGAAATAAATTCGGAAGGAACTCGAAGAAATAGGGCAGCTTGGTAGTAGGTTGGATCAATATAGAAATGGTATGCTCAATTCTTTTGGTTCTTATGATGCGGTGAGTCTCTACATGTGTTTCGTGGCAATGCTCTTGGGTTTTGGCGACTTGCATAGCTTGGTTATGTGAAAATGGATTCCAAAGAGTTCTTAATGGTTTCTACCACGGTTCGAAGTGTATATTTCCTACTGACGTGAAGAACATTTTGTGTGTTATGGTTTTCTCCCAGATGAGATCAAATGGAAGGTTTCTGACTGATCGGGTAAGTATTCTGCTGGCGACATAGAGTTGATCATGAGATTCTCGTTCTTTTCATATGATGGCATGATAGATGCGGTGTGGTGTGTGGGATTGAGATTTGCATGCGCAAATGTACGATTCAGTTCTAAAAGGAAGATCATGAGTCTATGCAGCACCAACAATTTTAGATGTTGGCGCTAATTGGCATTACATAAGTAGAGTGTACATTCAGAAGGCACATTGTGTTTTGACTTACGGATGCTTTATTGGTATTGCAGTACTCGCCTGGTTGATTGACTGTTGATATTCATCTTTTCGCTATGTGGCACGGAAGAATTATAGAAGTATTTCCCACGGGGTGATCGTGTATGAGAGATGTGTTAGACATTCAGGCGGTGTAGTTGGGATCAGATATGATGATTCACGTGTTCTATGTATTTGGAAACTGGGAGTACTCAGGAGCAGATTGTTTTGTGGTAGTGGATTGTGAAAATGTGGCCAAAGCTAGACAGAGGATGGTATGTGTTATGGTTAGGTCATTGTGGACTTTCGGAGGGTTGTATATCTATTTGCGGGTGACCATAGCTGATTTGGGGTCTATTGGTAGGCCCAATGAGGACGTGTATTCTACACCGGGTCGGATTGGTTGACTTCGTACTGCTGTTGTTGAGGGATGTGCCATTCGGTTAGAGTTGAGTTTATTCATATTCTGATATGTTCTATGAGTTACCCTTCTATGCCACGAGGGATTGTGATATGTTGGTTATATGCACACATGGTGTGGTTCTAGTTAGGCCTTATAGCGGAATTTGAGCGAGATGGATATTAGGGTGTTGAATGATCGATTGCACATTTGGTTATGTTCTTTCTAGACTGCGGTATTGTGTTATTGGTTCCTTCGTGGTTATGGTCATGCACTTAGGGTACTTGATGTCGAATTACACGTAGTTGTTGATTTTGAGCATGGTGGCTTGAGGTATTTCATATGGACCAGTGTTTGGATAGGGTCACGCATTGCAGCGAAATTATGTTGAGATATGATTCTTTATGTTAGATTCATTTGTTTTGGTTCTACGGTGTGTGATGGGTTCTTAGCATTGCGTTGTGGTGGTACTTGTTGAGCTTGCGGGACGGTTCTCTCATTTGAGTCACTTTCTATATTTGAGCATACTTGAATTGTTGCGTATTGGTGCACGAATTGCATGGTTTGTGGTTTAAGGTTGTATTGGTGTGGCATGTCAGTAGGGCGGTCGTATTTGATAAGATGAGGTCGTTGAATCTAGAATGGGTGCTATTAGATTTGATTGCGGTATATTTCAAAGGATGATGCCGCTGATCGGCTTAGAAATTTCCTATAGTTCTTGTCGAAGGAGAGAGCGTTCCATGACTGGTTGATCTGATAAGTGGTTAGGAGTTTCTGCGTGTTTGTTACATTATCGGCAGTGTACGAAGATTTTAGAGCGAGGTTTTGTTTGATATGGGGTTTGTTACCGGTATTGGGTTGGTTATCGAGCAGCTACAGTGATTTGGATTATTTTTAGGAGTATTCGAGTTATGTGGTATATCATGTGAATGTGTCTTGGGTGATGGTTATGGCTCGATGCAGCGTGTTCAGACTTATACAGTGTGTAGATGCGAGATTCAGGTCTTATAGAAATTTTGGATGTTGAAAATTGGATTCTAAAGTTTATGGGCTAACGTTGAATTAAGGATCTACAGTTAGGTTGTGTCGTCAGGCTTATATGGATTAGGGTGACGTGAGATCACCCTCGGGTATGCTCATGGTAAGGTTACACAACGGTTTGATGGCTTTGGAACGACACTCGAAACATTCGAGGACGAACATATGTTTAAGTGGGGGAGAATGTAACGACCCGACCGGTCGTTTTGAGCATTCACACTTCGCTCGGTAGTTTGAGGGCATGAGTAGCTCTGTATGATGTATTACGACTTGTGTGAATCGTCGGTTTTGGTTTTCAGGTTATTCGGAATCGATTTAGAAGAATGAACTTCATGATTGAAGCTTTAAGTTGGAAGAGTTGACCAAGTTTGCCTTTTTAGCATTTGACCTTGGATTGGAGTTTTGATGGTTCCGTTAGGTCTAAATGGTGATTTTGGACTTGGGCGTATGCCCGGATTTGTATTTGGATATTTCTAGAAGGATTCGACACTAATTGGCGAAAGTTAGAAATTTGAAAGTTTGGAAAGTACATAAGTTTGACTGAAAGTTGACTTTAAGGATCTCGGATTCGGATTGTGGTTTCAGGAATTGGAATAGCTTCGATACGTCATTTGGGACTTGTGTGCAAATTTTGAGTTCATTCTGGGTTGATTTGATATGTTTCGACGCGAGTTTTGGAATTTCGAGGGTGAGATTTTTTGTGCTTCGCGATCGTGAAGTTTGTTCCGCGATCACATAGGGTGATTCGAGGGAGTGAAAGTTTCTTCTTCACGATCGCGATTCATTTATTCGTCCAGTGATTATAAAGTACTCTATTTCGGGGGTTTAGGCCATTTTTACATATTTGGAGTTATGGATCTCGGTTTGAGACGATATTTGAGGCAATTTTCACAATATCGATTGGGATAAGTGTTCTCTATTCGGTTTTGTTTATATTTCATGAATCTATCTTCATTTTTAGCATTTGGTTGATGATTTCAAAAGAGAAAGTTGGGGGGTTTTGACTAAATTTTCATAGAGTGAATTCTTGAGTTTTGAACATCGATTCGGAGTCGGATTTGAATGAAACTTGTATGGTTGAAATCATAATTGAATGGGTTGCCGGATTTTGTAAGTTTTGTCGGGTACCGAGGCATGGGCTCGGGTTTGACTTTTTGGTTGACTTTGGAGTTTTGAGTAAAGATTCGACCTTTATCATTTGGAATTATTTCCTTAGGCTTTATTTGATGTATTTGAGTATCTTTTGGCTAGTTTCGAGCCGTTCGGAGGTCGGTAAGTGCGGGACGACATTTTTGGAGGATCGTTTGGCTTGCTCGGCAATGGATTTGGCTTGTTTGAGGTAAGTAAAACTTCTAAACTTGGTGCTGAGGATATGAAACTCCACATTACATATTATGTGATTGACAGGCATGTGGGCGTGCACCATGTGAATTGTGATTTAGTCGATTCCATGGAATTCTGTAGCTATCGTATCTGAATATATTTTACTGAACTCTATGGGTTAGAGCACTCGAGCTGTAATTTATGCTAGAAATCATGTCTAGGCTATATGTTTATCCTGTTGGGGCCCACTAAGGTCATTTATGTTGTTGAGTTATTTATTTACATTGTAATTACGTACTCAGTCATACGCATTCCTTTGCATATTATATCTCAATTTTTGTTACCATTTATTGATATATCACATCATCATTTTGGGCTGATTTTTCATGACATTGAGAGTCCGAGAGACTGGAGAGATTGATGACTGAGTGAGGCCGCATACCTGATTAAGAGGATATTGATGCACGTGAGTAGTTCGTGAGGATCCAAATATTGATACTATAGCACGTGAGTTGTCTGTGCAGCATGTGAGTTGTCCGTACGGATCCAGATATTGATACTATGGCATGTGAGTTGTCCGTACAGCACGTGAGTTGTCCGTGCAGATCATGATTTATTGATTCATGCTTGGATTTGGCTTATTATAGCGCTTGGGATGGATCGGCCCCTTTGGAGTCTGCACATCCATAGTGGGCGCAGTTGCTAGTAGTTATTATGTTTGGGTTGGAACTGCTCTGTGCTGGATCTGTCCTATACAGTACTGAGTGACTGAGTGTGTCTAGTGATTGAGCGTGATGAGTGAAAAGTGTGAGACAGTGAGATTAAGTACTCTGTGAGTATGAGTACATAAGTTCATCGTTGAGATGTATTGCATTTGACATGCGTACTTGAGATACATGCATAGAGATGCATTTCCTTCTGCTACCCGATTTTGGAGACATTCATGATTTCACCTGTATATTGACATGTAGGCAAAGAGATGTATTTTCCTCATGCTATCTAAAAATGAAACATCTTATTTATTGTTGAAAGGGTTTTGAAAAAATAACATATTTGAAACTTACTCATATGCTTTTGGTGTTTCGGCGAAAGATTTGGGATTTACTATTATACTTGAAAATCATGCCTATTTTTCGTAACTGTGAACGCGTTGTGCATCTTATCTCCGAGTTATTTTCTTGTACCACTTTTATTATATTGTTATAAGTTGTGGATGGTTATTGGAGTTGGACCCTGACCCTTGTCCCAACTCGTCACTACTTTTAACCTAAGGTTAGGCTTGTTACTTATTGGGTACATGGGATCGGTTGTACTCATACCACACTTTTGTACCTTGCGTACAGATGTTGGATGTTGATGTTAATGTTGCTACGTACAGTAGGATCTGGATCGGAAGATGTATCTGCACTTCAGTTATGACTATCATTAGTCCTTGGAAGCATTAGATTCAAGTTCTGTTCATTTACATTTCAAACAGTGGTTGTAATTATTTCAATTTAGTTTTGTAAAGAAATATAAATCTTAGACGCTCATGATTTGTACTAGCAATCTTTGGAAAATTATTTGTATAATAGTTAAGTTGTATTATCATTTCTTCACTTAATAAATATCATTTGAACTAGTTTATTGTTAATTGGCTTACCTAACGGGTTGGGTTAGGTGCCATCACGACTAGTTGGATTTTGGGTCGTGACAAGAGTGAAATTTGATTCCTTCACTTTCACTCATTTGTTTGATTGTTATGAAAAAATATTCTTATCTCCTCCTACCAAGACAATCAAAGAGAAATCTGATAAGCTAGATAAAAAAGGAGTTCTTTTTTATAAGTTATGCTATTTTGGGTTTTGATGATTTGCCAAACTATCTCGAGAAACCAGATAGGGACTAGATGTGGTCAGTTCCTTTTGCCTTGTTATGATATGTGTCTTCATGTTTTGATTCCTGGGAAAATGTTCTTGATAAACCAGTTAGGGACCAGATGTGATCAGTTCCTTAGTAGTCGTATAGTTAACTCTACAGTTGTAAAAGTTGTCTCATTATACCGACTGGTAGCAGTGCAGCGACACAGTCACTGCTGCTAGAGGCCAAACCAAAAGATGTATTGTCTCTGTCTATTCTCACATGCTCTCATATATATATATATACACACATCATGATAAAAGGTTTGACCTAACATTTGAAAATCAAAAAATCACATTCTCTCTTAAGTGCCAGTCATTGCTGCTCTCAAGGCTCTCTCAAGAACAAAGCTGCCACAAACACAAAGACCAGATTCCGACACTAAAGATCTCTTAAGTCCTTAGGTTTGTTGAGTCTTTGTTATATTATTCTTTATTTTTTATAATCCTACACTACTTTCACAAAGTGTCATTGTATGACAAAATTCAAGTTGTTTTGATTTCTTGGCTAGAGTTAGTTAAGGTGTGTAGCTTTGCAATAAAGTTATTGTAAAGGGCTTACAATAGAGATATTGTAAGGGGTGAGACATTAAGATGTTATTTACTAGGCTGCAATAGGTTGTAAAATGAAGTTGGAAATCCTAATCTAGTAGGCCGTGGTTTTTAATCCCTTGTGCAAGGAGTTTTCCAAGTAAATATCGTGTGTCATTTACTTTATGTCTCTTTACTGTGGGAACAGATAAAGAACTTGCTTCTCTAAACTGTTTGGTGGACTCTTAGTTTCTATCAATTGGTATCAGAGCAACTTCTTTCTAAAAGGTTAACACCTAGAAAGGATCTTTATCATGGCTGCTCCACCAAACCTCGAGGAAGGATAATTAACCACAAAACCTCCAAAATTCAATCAAAAGTATTATGGTTGGTGGAAAACCCGAATGCATGACTTCATTATGGCTAAGGACTCAAATCTTTGGGACGTGATTTGTGATGGTCCCTATGAAAACTGTTGGATAAGGAACAAGGACTGCTCCAAAAACTAGAAAAGAATACAATGATGTCGACTGAAAATATGTTGAGAAGAACTTTAAGGCGAAGAAGATACTTATATGTGGTATTCGACCAAGCGAGTATAATCGTGTCTCGGTGTGTGAATATGCCAAGAAAATCTGGGAAGCTCTTCAAACTACTCACAAGTGAACTACTCAGTTAAAGCAGTCCAAAATATACATGTTTACCGCTGAGAATGAGCTTATTAAAATAAAGGAGGATGAGTCCATTCAAGAGATGCATACCCGTTTCACCTCCATAATCAATGAGCTTTATTTTCTTGGAGAAATAATACCAACCAATAAGATAGTCCGGAAGATACTCACTGTTCTACCAGGTTCATGGAAAAGCAAAGTTAATGCCATCACTGAAGCCAAAGACCTGCAGAAACAGACTATTGATGAGCTTATTGGAAATCTCAAAACCTATGAGATAAAGAGAAAGAAGGATCTTGAAAGAAAAGAGCCCAAGAAGTTGCCAACAATGACTCAAGTAGTGATGAATCTGAAATAGCATAACTCACTCAAAGATTCCAAAAGATGGTTCGAAGAAACGGTGGGATCCAAAGAAAGGAAGTTTTAGTAGGAACTACAAAGGAAATGATTGTTGTCATAAGTGTGAAAAACTTGGATACTTCATTAGAGATTATCCTCTTCATAAGTAGGATCGTTATAAAAGCAATACTAATAAGGCAGTTACGAGGAACTCGGTCCCTGGTAGGAGGTTCATAAGAATAGAGCCACTGGCAACGTAGTGAAGCATGCTCTAGCTGTCTGGGGAGATTCCTCCAGTGAATCTAAAGGTGAGAATGACCAAGGAGAAACATCTATGATGGTTGTTGATAATAAATCTTCAGAATATGAGTCTATCTTTGCACTCGAGGCTAAATATGATGATGATAATGATGTGGACAAGAAGTAAGATGAGGTAAATTTTCTTGATGTTCAAAGAAATTTGAAAACTTACTCAGAAAAAATTAATGTCATTAGCAAATGTGTTTATTGGTGCCTATCATAGCCTCATTAATGAGAAAAATGCTCTAACCAGAGAAATTAGTGATGTAGAACAAGAGAGTGATGATATGATAATTTTTATTGTAGACTTGAAGGAACATGTGAATGAAGTAATTAGAGTAAATACTTTATTAAAAACAAAATAAAGAAATGGATGGATACCCCTAAATGAAAAAAAATGGCTAGTGAGGCTCAACTTGAGCTTGAAAACGAGCTTAAGAAAATCAAAAGGAGTCTTGCTACTAAGCTAGAAAAGAATAGACAACTTCAGGAGAATCTAAATAGAGGCTTAAAATGATCTTGATAAGTCACTTCACTAGACCTGGTCTTCTGATGTAATTGCTTCTATGTACAAGGGTAATGGTAGAGGCATGCAAGGAATAGAGTTCCAAAAGGCGAAAACCCTATATAATCCCCATAACATGTTACTATGACCGATAATTAGCTATGTGCTCATTGTAGTCAGACTGGCCCTTACATGGATTCATGTAAAGCTAAAATTCAGTCTCTATAGAAAAATAAAAAATTTGTTGAAAAGAAGCCTACAATTGAGGAATTTGGTTCCCTAAAAAGAAAATATGTGTTGTTTGCATTGGCTAAAAGAAATTTGATTCACACGTTCTATCATTATAAAGGATCCAAGCTGGCTTGGGTTCCTAAATCTAATAAGTGATTTTGTGTGCAGGCTGGAGTGAGAGGAGTCAGTCAAATGTTGTACATGAATAGTGGTTGCTCGAAGCATATGACCGGAATAATGGATGTTTTTCTCTCACTCAAGGCCTTTCAAGGTGAGAGTGTATCTTTTGGAAACGACAAGAAATGGTACATTCTTGGTGTTGACAAAATTTACAAAATACTCTCTCATACAATTGAGAATGTATACTATGTGAATGTCTTGAAATATAGAGTGTTGAGTGTGTCTCAAATCTGTGGTAAGGAAAATGAAGTGAAGTTCTTGTTGTAATCGTGCACTGTCACCAATATCAAATCTGGTGAAGTAGTGCTGATAGCCAAAAGGTTCAAGAACATCTATGTTGCAGAATTTGATTCACTGAATGGTGGTGATTTAACATGCCTAAGTTCCATTGATGATGATGCTGAATTACAGCACATGTGACTAGGACATGCAAGTTTTTCATTGCTGAACAAACTGGTTATGAAGGACATGGTTCGTGGACGGCCAAAGATCAAGTTCCAGGATCACAAGATGTGTGATTCTTGTGTAAAAAAGAAGCAGGTTAGGTCTTCTTTTAAACCAAAGAAAGAAGTAAGAACCTCGAGGCCACTTGATTTTCTTCATATGGATCTTTGTGGACCTATGAGGATTCCAAGTAGAGGAGGATTCCAGATTTACTTGGACATCATTTCTAAGAACCAAGGATGAAATATTTCCCATGTTTGTTGCATTTGTAAAATAAATTCGAGTGAAACTAGGAAATCATATTGTGAGTATTAGATCCGATCATGACACTGAATTTGACAATGCTAAGTTTGATGAACTCTATGCTAAAAATTGTATAAGTTACAACTTTTATGCTCCTAGAACATCTCATCAAAATGGTATTTTGGAGAGGAAAAATAGGACTCTTGGAGATATAGCTAGAATAATGTTTATCAACAGTGGTGTGCCTAAAAATGTTAGGGTTGAAGCAGTCAATACTGCTTGCTACTTGATTAAGAGGTGCATGCTCAGGCCCCTGCTTGAGAAGACTCCCTATGAACTTCTCAATGGGTGAAAACCCAAGCTGACTTACCTGAGAGTCTTTGGATGCAAATGTTTCGTTCTCAACAATGGTAAGGATGATTTGGGAAAATTTTATGCAAAAAATGATAAGGGAATTTTTCTTTGTTACTCCTCTCAAAGCAAGGCATGTAAAGTCTACAGCAAAAGAACATAGTGTGTAGAAGAAAGTGTGCATGTGATCTTTGATGAATCCCATGAATCAAGTAGAAAAATGTCATATAACAAGGAAGACGAAGATAGAGGAGCAATCGGAGAAGTGCTTTGATAAACAGATTTGATCTTGACCGATTCAATTAAGGTATTAGTGTTTGTTCTTTTATACAACAAAGATCGTATTTTTTCATTTCATTCAAATAATAGTTGTACCCGTACGGAATTCTTATGTTTCTTAGTATGATCTCTATCATCATCTCTATTCCCCTAGGGGTAACAACAGGCACCTCCGATTCCTGTCCCCTAACCAGAGCTACTAGCGTCTCCTCAGCTACTATTATGGCGCGTGAATTTCCTCTTCCTCCTCCTCGGCCTCGGCCTCTCGCGGTTCTAGTAGGGAGCGCGAGTATCTGCTCTGTTGATCCGGTAGAGCGTGTCTTCACCATCTACGAGAGAATAGAGATGCAAAGGCTTAAGCTTCAAAATCAACAAATCAGCACGACAGGAATGAAAGAAGTGGAATTTTCCTAATAGTTTTGTAGCCTCTCGAAGATAAGTACAAACGTCTATGTACCGATCCGCAAGACTCTACTAAACTTGCTCATGACTCATAAAACCTATGAACCTAGAGCTCTGATACCAACTAGTCATGACCCAAAATCCTACCTCATGCGTCGTGATGACACCTAGTCTCTAAGACTAGGTAAGCCATTTACTTAGCATAATTAAGCCAATTTAACAATAAAATTTAAATTAGAGAATTATATAAAATACCGAAATAAATGTGAAATAAGCATACGCGACAATAATCACTATAACCTCCCAAGACTAGGTAATTCAGAGTCACGAACTCTAGCTGAATACATAAAAGATATCAAAGATCAAAATACATTATTGTTCAAATAACAAGCTGACAATAGAATGAAAGGAAAGAACTCCAAGGGACTGCAATGACCAAGTAGCTCTACCTTGAATCCTTACGATCAATAAGCTAACTCTGCCTGAGTCTGATATCTCCAATACCTAGATCTGCACAAAACATATGCAAAAGTGTAGTACGGGTACACCACGGTCGGTACCTAGTAAGTATCAAGACTAACCTCGGTGGAGTAGTGGCGAGGTACAAGTCAAGACACCTACTAGTCAAAATAACCTGTGCAATATAGAAGTATAAAGCTAATAATGAAAGCATGAATCGGTAAATAGAAACAAGAATCAATATATGATATAAATAGTAAAGTAATACGAACACCGTGAAAGTACCATTAAAACCAAATAAGGAAAACAAATAACAACCAATTAATCAATTCGTTCTAACACAAGTTTTGCAACGAAATTACTCTGAGATACCTCATCTCATAATCACAAGTCACGAGTCTCACCCTACAATTATATGCTCAAGGCACTTTGTGCCCACATTTCTAATCACAACCGCACGGACAACTCACGTGCCAATATTTCAATCCGCTCAGAATGATCACAAGCTCACAATCACAATCCCCTGGGGTCATAGGCTTACTATCACAATCCGCCCGGCATGGTCACAGGCTCACTATTACAATCCGTCCGGCATGGTCACATGCTCTCTATCACAATCCGCCCCGCATGGTCACATGATCAATATCAACATGAAAGAAGATAATGCAAGAATACATGGACACGATCAATAAATGTTAAGTTTCATACTCCTGAACTAGTATAAATGGCATGCAACGGTGTATGCTTGTGCGAGTGTACTATTACAGCCCAAGTCAACAAATAATATCAAAGACATCGAGTAGCTCATTGAAAGCAACACAACAAGTCATGTAAGGTGTATTACATACACAAGGAGAATCACACTATTACATGAATATCGTCAACATAATGCCCCCATGCCATCACATATCATCCCTAACATTGTCACCCTTTATCTCTTCGATAGCAACCCATATCACTCCGCCCTGACAATATCATTGCCCACCCGTATCACTCTGATTTCCACCCCTATCACTCCGCATAATATCCATCCTTATCGCTCTTCCCGGACAATAACACAATAGCCAAACGTATCACTCCCACAATCAACAACAATGAGATACCACCCTTGTTCCCTGCATAACAAGAACAATGAGAAGCCACCTTTATGCCCCGCATAACAATAATAATGAGATGCCACCCTTATGCTCCGCATAACAACAACCAATCCATATAATAATTCACATGTGCTAACATCACAACAACATGACATATTAACTCGTACCACAAGTGCCCATAGGCCATAACCTTTTCAAAAGAACCAACAATATTAATATTTACATAACAAATAACCCACGACTCAAACACAATGTGTATAGAATTTCAATAACAACAAAATGAATGGGAAAGTAACTCAACAATGAACAATACCCCCTTTAATCACAACTTCAATTAAAATAGATTAATGACATTCAATAACTTCAACTTCAATTAATTGCTTAAGGATAAACTCGATAATGAAGGTATTTTTATGAAATGGCAAACTTCGGATTCTAGTGTATGAAATAGGCAAACAATGAAAGAGATGGCACGAACTAGCAACTACGTCTAATGCATGAAAATAACCCGGCAACAAAAGGATATCATGTAACAATAATTTCAATTAAGAATAACTCGACAATAAAGAAAGTCACATAATGGTAAAAGAGGTAACAACTTCAAATAAAGCTTATAAAAGTAAACTTGACATGTAAAAATAACTTCAAATAAAGCATGTGAGAGTAAACATGACAAATAAAATACATAACATGTGCTAACAATTTTAAGTAAATATATGAAGGAAGCCTAAGAGTCTTAACCGGTCAATTTCCACATATAAGTCCGAGTACGCACCCGTCACCTCGCGTACACGGCCTTCACATAACATAAATAGCACAAACAACTCAAATCCTAAGGGGTAATTTCTCCCACAGAAAGTTATGCAAGATACTTACCTCAAAGAAGCCAAATCAATACTCTAAAATTACCTTCTCGTGTGAAACAATCTCCGTACAACTCAAATCTTTCCAAAATAACTTAATATCATAAATAAAAAATCATAGAAAACAATTTCGGATAACAAAGCATCGATCTTTAATGAAAACTAAAAAGACCACCCAAAATGTCAACCCCAGGAAAGCTCCTCAGAACCCAACAAAGCTTACAAAATCCGAACACATATTCTAATACGAGTCCAACCATACCAAAATTATACAATTTCGACAACAATCAGCCTTCAAATCCTCATTTTACATTTTTGAATATTTTTACAAAAATCCTCAATTTATCCAATTCAAATCACTAATTTAATGATAAAAACAAAGATGAAATCATGAAATATAATAAAATCCGGATAAAGAACATTTACTTCAATCCAAAGTGTGAAACTCCCTTCCAAAATCGCCCAAATCCGATCTCTCTAACTCAAAAAGTGATAAAATATCAAAATCCCTAAGTTTGATTAGAAATGATTTTTTGGTGTTATCGATGTCTATTTGAAGTTATGAGCCTTGGAATAGGTTTGTATCATGATTTGTGACTTGTACTCAAAGTTTAGCATCATTCCAGAATGTTTTGGTATGGTTCAGATGCATTCGTCGAAGTTTGGAAGTTTGAAAGTTTAAAGAAGGATTTCGATCGTCGATTCGTAGTTAAAATATTGTTTGGCATGATTCGAAGCTTCGACTAAGTCCGTATCTTATTTTGGGATGTGAAGGTATGTTTGGACGGGGTCCCGGGGCTTCGGGTACGAATCGGATTAAAATCAAATCGGGTTAAGACTTGGGAGAAGTGCTGAGGCAGTTGGGATCTGGTGCAATCGCACCTGCGTGGAAAGGGCCGCAGGTGCGAGACCGCAGAAGCGGCCCTGGCGTCACAGAAGCAGTTGGGCTTAAGGTTAGTTGGCGACATAGGTGCGAGGAGTTTACCGCACATGCGGGCGAAGGAGCGCAGATGCGGGCGAAGGAGCGCAAAAGAGGAGGTGGTCTGGGGTTGGAAAATCGTAGGTGCGATCGTGGGCGCGCTGGTGTGAAAGGCTGCTCGAGCTAGGGAGTCCACATATGTGGGTGATTTCCGCAGAAGTGGATGCACATTTGCGGTTATAGGCCTGAAAAAGCGGAAAGCTGGCACCTTGGAGGAATCCACATATGCAAGGTGGCTTCCGCAGAAGCGACTACTGTTCCACGGGTGCGAAAAGGTCATCTGGGCAGAGAGGTTCTTTTAAAGCGGGATTTCACCCATTTTCTCTCATTTTCACTTGGTTGGGGCGATGTTTGGATAGTTTCAAGGGGAGATTTCCATCAAACAACATAAGGTAAGTGATTCCCACCTATTGTGAGTTAAATACATGGATTCTATAAGGATTTAAACATGAAAATTAGTAGAAATTATGGGGGTTTTAGTTGAATACCTAGAAATTGATATTTTTGGAATTTGACCACAAAATTGGATATGGAATTAGGAATAAATTATATATTTGAGTTCGTAATGTTATGGGTAATGATTATCTTCGAATATTTTTGGAATCCGGGCACGTGGACCCGAGGGTTGACTTTATCTACTTTTCGAGTGGAGTTGGGAATTGTTTAAATTGATTAATTATGGGTATTAGAGTATATTTTGATTGGTTTGCACATTGTTTGACTAGTTTTGGATCGACGGTCATCGGTTTGAGGTGTTAGAGAGGCTTTGGAGCTGGTTATGGAACTTCGGAGCGAGGTAAGTATCCTGTCTAACTCTGTGAGGGGGAAACTACCCCTAGGTGACGTATTTGTTATGTGCTACTTATTGCGGAGGCTACGTACGCACGAGGTGATGAGAGTGCGTACGTAGCTATATTCATGTTATGTCTCGGTAGACTTAGGTTCCCGCCATGCTATAACTGTACTATTTGAGTTGTCTCTTACCTATTAAATTCCCTTATTTTGCATTGCGACTTGAGACTAGACTCGTGTAGAGTGATAGACTTGCTATTGTAGAGATTCGACGGGCGTCATTATTAGCCGTGAAATAATTATACTCCTCTTATGAATTTCTCTCGCGTTATGCGTTCTCATCGAAAAGTTTCCCTTAAAATTTATAACTCACACGCCTATTCGTGAGTGGGGTCAAGGACCCATCAAAGCTTCTTATTCTAATGGGGTCGGATCGTTCGCCTTGGCATTATAATAGATACATCTATGGTTCATGTCGTTTGACCCTCGGCAGTGCGCTCATTATGATGGGATCGGGCCTTTCGCCTCGGCAGGATTATGTATCACACTCTCATGGGAGTAGGTTGTTCGCCTTGGCAATAAAAATAGATGTATCTATGGTTCGCATATTATGATGGATCGGGCCGTACGCCTTGGCATTTCTATAAAATACTCTTATGAAATCGTGCGTCATAATTGGCAAGAAGCCAGTATATCTGTGAGTTTCCTGATTTGAACTGTGACGACCTACCTGGTGAGATCCATTATATATATACTCCAATTGAGGAGGTAACTACTAGCTGAGAGCTTGAGTTATTGCTGAGAGGAGAATTGTACCACGTATTTATACTTGTTATTTTGTTTATTTACTTTGACTCGCATCTGTTTACTTCTACTGTATTTGTCTTATTGGACCACTAGTACGTGTCGATGTCGATACCTCATCACTACTTCTCTGGGGTTAAGCTAGATACTTACTAGGTACGCGTTGATTTACGTACTCATGCTGCACTTATTGTGCAGGTACATATATGCCTGGTGGCCTTTTGGGTACAAAGGCGCGGCTATTGCGGGGACTTCAGCATGAGTTGCATTCCATGTTACGATCCGCAACCTGCAGAGTCTCCATCAGAGTTATTTATATTCTCTTGTCTAATTTGTATTCCAAACAGATATTGTACTTTATTATATTTTCTAGTTGATGCTCATGCACTTATGACACCGGGGTTTGGGCGTTTCCTTCGGGTTGTTCATTATTGTGGTTCGTGAAAATATTATCAATTACCGTGTAAGTCCTATTTTATATTGTTTAAATATTGAAAATTATGATTTTAAAGTAATAAAATGAGTAATCAAAGTGGTAAATCAATATTGGCTTGTCTGACGGCGGCGTTAGGCGCCATCACGACCTATAGTAGATTTTGGATCGTGACACTTCGCCCCTTACAAAAATTAATCTATTTCTATCTATATAGATATATGAGTAGCAGGACCCATTATTGAAGGTACCACACACTCAACAAAGCCTAAAGGAGTTCGAGTTTTGGGTGAATAACATCAATGTGTTGAGTTATATTCGAAGAGGTGTGACTATGAGGTGTTATGTCGCTGGCACAACCTAGTTATACCTTAGTAAATCTTGTGTTCTTCACTTGTCTAATTTATCACTACTATATCAATTTATAATCTACTAATTTAAACTAAATACAAGATATTTTCCAGTGAAAATATTTTATTTCTAACAAACTGTTACTTTACGAACTATTAACTAAATTAGGCATTTCACTACTACGCACTCAACTCCAATTGAGACATTTCACTACTACACACTCAACTCCAATTGAGACATTTCACTACTACACATTCAACTCGGACAAAAATAAATTTACTTGAACTATAATTTTTTTTGGTAAATCTATTTTTCACTTCGCATTTCACCCACAGTCTTGCTACTAGTTCTTCTAGGAATAGTGTAATTATTTTTTGATCGATATGGGATTTTTCAGGTGAAAATTGAAGGAAAAAGGGAGGTTTTTGTGTGAAAATGGAGGATGCTTGGCGAAAATAAGCAGGAGGAGGAGGGGGGTTATTGTTAGAAGGAAAGCGCGTTTAAAGCACACACTTTCACTATCAACATTGAAGGCGAGATCAGCAAATGAGCCTTCCTTGAAGCTGTGGCGTCAGAGGCTAGTCAAATCCGCGTCAGGCTGGTTGCTTTCTATTTTATACGGAAGGCGCGATAAACTATAAAAAAATTTATGTAATATTAAAAATACAGAGAAGGCGCAATGCATGGGTAAATCATTGGCAAAATACATCGACGGCCCCTTAAATTTGTCCACACTTTTCACTTAGACACTTCATCGTAAGTTAGTTCCATTTAAACACTTTAACCAGGTTTTTACTATAACGACTCGACTTATCGTTTTAAGAATTTACGCCATGTTCAGTGACTTAAAGTCTCGAGCAGCTTCGTAATATGTATTATAACCCGCGGGTATGATCGAATTTTATTTTCGGAAGATTCGGGATTAAATTGATAGAACAATTCTCATTTTTGAAATTTAAATGAAAAGAGTTGGACTTTTGAGTAAACGACCCCGGAATAGAGTTTTGATTATTCCAATAGTTTTGTATGGTGATTTTGGACTTAGGAGTGTGTCCGGAATATTATTTGAAAGCATGCAGTTAAATTAGGCTTGAAATGGCAAAAATATAAAGTTTAAGTTGGAAGTTTGACCGGGGAGTTGACTTTTTGATATCGGGGTCGGAATCCAGTTTTGAAAATTTTCATAGGTCTGTTATGTCATTTATGACTTGTGTGCAAAATTTGAGATCAATCGGACTTGATTTGATAGGTTTCGACGTCGAATGTAGAAATTAAAATTTCTTAGTTTCATTAAGCTTGAATTGGGGTATGATTCGTGACTTTAACATTGTTTGATATGATTTGAGGTTTTGACTAAGTCCGTAATATGTTTTGAGACTTGTTGGTATGTTTGGACGGGGTCCCGAGTGGCTCGGGTGAGTTTCGGGGTGGTTTCGGACTATTTCTAGGCCATTTTTAGTTGCTGATTTTTGGCCACATAAGTATGCATCACGATCGCGGACAAATGGTCGCGATCGCGAAGAGCTATTTTGCTGTTTGGACACTGTGAATTGCGATCGCGAAAGCATTTTCGCGATCGCGTAGAGAAAATCTCGGTTGCACTAATCCGACTTTGGAAGCTTATATCTCGCAATCTATAAGGAATTTGGAGATGATCTAAAAATGAAAGTTATAGCCCTTTGTGTCTAATTTTCAGAAAAGTAAACCATTTGTTATTTGGAGTTGTGTAAAAAAGGGTATAGTGGATATACTATAGGCTATCTGGAAAGAGTTTGGAAATCTCTATTGCATAGGGCTGACTTTGGAAGCTTATATCTAGCAATCTATAAGGAATTGGGAGATGATAAACAAATAAAAGTTATAGTCCTTGGTATCTAGTTTTCGGAAAGTTAAACCATTTACTATTTGGAGTTTTGTACAAAACGTTATAACCATTATACTAGAGGCTGTTTGGAAGAGCTGGGCACTTATTCTTCGCGATCGCGAAGCATTTTCCGTGATCGCGAAAGGCAAATTTTGGTCTGATAAAAGTTGTGCTTCACGATCGCGAAGCATTTTCCGCGATCGCGAAGAGTAAATACCTGGGCAGTAGCTATATTTTGAGGTTTCAGCCATTTATAATATATTTGGAGCTATAGAGCTCGGATTGAAGCGATTTCTGAGGGAATTTTCATTGTATGGATTGGGGTAAATGTTCTATATCCTAAAGTGTTTATATGTCATGAATCTATGATTATATTCATAATTTAATTCGAATTTTAATGGATGAAATCAAGATTTTGGCTAAATCTTCCAAAAACAAAAATTTAAGATTTGGAGGTCGAGTTGTTATCGGAATTTAATAAAATTGGTATGGTTGAACTCGTATCGGAATGGGTATTCGAATTTCATAAAAATTATGTCGGGTTTCGAGAGGCGGGTCCCGCGTTGACTTTTGTTGACTTTTTGGAATAAATTTTTAAGTCAACATATTATTATCCGGAATTATTTCTGATGAATTTTAATGAAGTTGTACAATTAATTTGGATAGATTTGAGCTGTCCGGAGGTCAATTCAAGCAAGAAGGCAATTTCGGAATATCGGCATAACTTCAAACAGGTAAGTATCTTGCCTAACCTCGAGTGGAAAAATTACCCCTTAGGCATTGAGTCTTATGTGGAAATTGTGTGATTGGAAGCCGTGTACGCGAGGTGACGAGTACGTACTCGGGCTTATATGTACAAATTGTATTGATTTAAAGTTTTAAACATTTTATGTATTAAATTGGATAATTGTTGGCATTAGTAAATCCTTGAATTATCACGCTTCATTCCTTATTTGTCAAGTTTGTATTTTATATAATAATTTGGTGTTATTGTCACTTGGATTTTATGTGAATTCCGTGTGTTTGTTAATTTGATATTTTTCTTGAAATTAAATTCATGATGGAATCCTTATCTGCAAATATTTATTAAATAAGTTTAAACTGAGAAGTTAATATAATTATCAAGAATTTGGATTGATGAAGGCGTTGCCCTATACTGAGTATTTTCACCTATGTTGATTGTTTTGAGGTTTTGTATACGTTGTGTGGAGCCTTGGGCTATTTGTTGAGAAATTTATTGATTCTGCTACATATTTGGAATTTGTTTGTGGTCAGTTGCAAATTGTGATATAAATTGTTGTACTGAGTTATGGTTTAAACACTCTCCTTGATGTTATTTATGCTTCCTAACTTGCTTGTTAATGATATACATGTGCTTGGTAAGAAAGAGTGTAAAGCACGAAGGGTGATGTCATGTCATTTGAGAGTGTAAAGCACGAAGGGTGATGTCGTGCCATTTGAGAGTGTAAAGCACGAAGGGTGATGCCGTGCCATTGAGAGTGTAAGCACGAAGGGTGATGCTGTGCCATTGAGAGTGTAAGCACGAAGGGTGATGCCGTGCCATTTCATTTATAATATCAGGTGAGGATGAGAGTAAAAGCACGAAGGGTGATGCCGTGCAATTATTTTTATATTATCATATATTTATGGCACGAAGGGTGTTTCCGTACAGGCGAGGACGAGATACATACATTATATTGTGATATCGTTTTGTTGTGTATACATTCATGCCTTTATCTTGAGATGTTATTGTGCACCTATGTTTTCTATGTGACTTGTAGTCGATGTTGCTTCCTGTGTGCCTCCACTTTATTTCTTTTATTGTTATTGGTATTTCTCCCACCTAGTTGGTACTGTTATATGTATGCACGGTGAGAAAGATATAAATGCACGAAGGGTGTTACCGTGCCAATTGATTTAATCTACATATATATATTGGGTGAGAATGAGACAAGTGCACGAAGGTATTGCCGTGCCATTTGATGTGATATGTTGAATATATTTCTCACGCCAGGAAAGTTAAATGAGGTGTCACATGGTAACTTTTATTTGAAAGAATTATATTAGAAAGATATCTATTTGAAAGAATTATAATATATTTACTTGAAAGAAGTATATTTGAAAGATATTTACTTGAAATAATTAAATTCGAAAGATATTTATTTGAAAGAATTATATTCGAAAGATATTTATTTGAAAGAATTATAATAGAAAGATATTTATTTGAATGAAATATATTCGAAATATATTTATTGAAAAGGATTATATTCTAGAGACTTCTATTGAAAAACTTATAGATAAAAGATGTATATTTTGAAGGACTTGATTAATTGGTTGTACCTGTGTTTATTATTCGTTTGAGTAATATTTATGGTGTTTTTGTTGCCTTGCTGTTTGAATCACTAGTTGATTGGTGTTGCTATCACTGCTATTTATTTTTTATTATTTTTGTATGCTATATTGCACAGATTATTTGACTAGTGAGTGTCTTGACTGTACCTCGTCACTATTTCACTGAGGTTAGTCTTGATACTTACTGAGTACCGGCCGTGGTATACTCATACTATACTTCTACACATTTTGGTGATGAGCCAGGTATTGAAGATATCGGATTCGGACAGAGATTAGAGTATGATCGCAAGGATTCAAGGTAGGACTGCTTGGTCATCGCAGTCCCTTAGAGTCTTTTTATTTTATTGTACTGTTAATTTCTTATTCGATCAGTATTGTATATTCGATCCTCAAAATAATTCCATGTATTTAGTTAGAGTTCGTGACTCAGTATTATCAGTCTTGGGAGGTTGTATTAAATTATATGTTTTTAAAATAAAAAAATGGCTTGAATTAAGATTATAATCGGCTTACTTAGTGTTAGAGACTAAGTTCCATCACGACGTCTGCGATGAAATTTTTGGATCGTAACATTTACTGTGTCATTTAGATACAATGTGTTGACATGACAGGATAAGTGTTTCTCACATTTTTTAAGCACGTTAAAATGGTCCCAAAAAACAAACCTTTCGTACATATAGCTAGAAAGTGAATATTTTTTGCCGGAAAACTTTTTCGGTGAATGTTTCTTTTAATTTTTTCGTTCTTTCACCCCATTACTATCATCTCCTCTCCCAAATTTGGGCACACCACCACTGCCACCTTTAAATTTGGTTACCACCATAAATTTGGAGATCTGAGAATGTTAAGAATCACATCGAAAAGATCTCATAAGCTTATATTGTTAATCTTGCTGCCTTTTCGTCATGTTGTTGCTAAAGTTTCACTTTTCCTCTTTTTTTTTTCTAGGGAAAAAATGGAAGAAGATTAAGCGGAGAAAAATAAGAATATCTTAGAAGGGAAAAAGGGGATAATGAAAAAAAAATGAGTCAAGTGGATAAAATTTCTGAAAGGGAGATTGATTTTAGTTGATATATATCCAATCTAACTTTAAGGGAGGGGCTTTCTCTTATCCAAAAAAAAAATGAAAGACACGGTGGTACTGTTCCGATCACTGATCAACACTCCACTTCAACAACACTCTTTTACCTCTGAAAAAGGCATGTTATGCTCTTTCTTTTTCTGTTTCTACTGTTACAATAGCTGATTTGCACAAAAAGCCAATTTTTGTCACTAGAAAAATATTTCTCCAGTCATTTTGGTTTCGGATTCTTAGTAGATCTAGCTCGGAAAGGAAAAATAAAGAAGAAGAAGAAGAAAAAATGACCAAAGGTGAAAAGGAAATGGATGAAAATTAATTTTTCCGACGAGGTGGGAAAGATGACTGACGGGTGGGATGGGATTTTCATTTTTATATTTTTATTTTTTTAATCTTTTACAATTTATTTAAGTTAAATTCACATGTACTCGTCTTATTGGTCGCTCTGGTGTGTGAATTATACGCACCTTTTGTGTTTGGCTGATTATAAATTTTGTGTCTAAATGACAGAGTAAAGGCATAGTTAAAGTGTTCAAATGGAACAGATTTAAAATAAAGTATCTAGTGAAAAGTATGGACAACTTTAAGAGGATATCAATGTATTTTGCCTAAATCTTTCATGTATTTTAAAACTTACACGAACGGTTCGATAACCTATTGCACCCTCTATGTAAAATAGAGTTAACGGTCCGTCAAATTTTGGGCTTTAAAATTACAAGAAGAAGGCTCGCTTATTTGGCGCGCTTCTACCATTTATGTAAAAACAAATTATAACGACCCCAATTTTTATCCGTAGGATGTCGTGATGGCACATAATCTCTAAGATTAGGTAAGCCTAACATACATGCGGAATATAACTGAAATAACGAATAAACCATCAAATACTTAACAACTATTATAAAGAAAACTCTGTAACTTAGTATATACAAACTTTCAAAAATCTAGTGATAACAAGTCACAAGCTCTACGAGTAAGTACTGACCATTCTTATACAACAGTGTATCTATAAAAGGAAAGAAAATGAAGTATACTAGATAGAGGGTGCCTCCGAGACCTGCGGATGTCGACAGGTATACCTTGAAGTCTACGAAGCTAAGCTCGTCTCACTAGCGCCTTGACTGGTAGGAGGTATCTGGATCTGTACAAAAAGATATGCAAAAGCATAGCATGAGTACACCACAACGGTACCCAGTAAGTGCCAAGCCTAATCTCGGTAGAGTAGTGATGAGGTCAGGTCAAGGCCCTACTGGAATAAATAAGAACTGAACAGGTATATATCAGTGTAATGATGATAACAATAGAGATGAACGATAAAGGAATATACCAAGATTTAGCTACATGGAACTAAGAAAAATAATGCATCATGGAAGAAAATAAGGAATTTTATGCCAAGAAAAACTAGCAATAAAAACACAAGTGAAGTAATAGAAAAGTGTCAACAAGAATCACTACCGAGGTACCGCCTCGTAGTTTCAAATCACAAAACAATTCACAATCTTTTCTTATATCACCGCGGGAGCCTTGCATTTAATTAAAAAATTATTTTTTTCCGAAATAGCTTCCCGCATTTTAGCCCACCTTATCACACTGCGTGGCTTCAACTAGTTCCCCTACTAGCAACACGCGTATCAAGCCCACCTTATCTCACCGCATGCGTTTCAACCCCAAATCCTTATACCATTTGTATCAATATCACAACGTATCACAAATCGCACGTCAAGTGCCTAATATTACAACTTGCCAAAAAAATCAACAATAATGGTGTTTCCACAATAATAGCCCATGGCTCAACCACAATATATACAAGAGTCTCAACAATAACAACCGGAAGTGAATTACTCAACAAGAATAGTATTTCACAACTTAACAACTTTACCTCAATGTGACTCACGACCTTTATAACTCAATACCAATTTCAACAACAAGATAATCCAAAAATAACAATTTCAAGTAAGGAACTCAACGGTTAAATAATGACTAAGTAATAGAGGAAACAATAGTTCCAATTAGGCATGTAAAGGCAAATAACAAGTAAAAGGTAAGGCAAGTAAAGCATGTGAATATAGACTAAAGACGATGAACATAACATATATGGTACTCAATTAAAGGCATTAAAAGAATCTACATAGCTAGAACCAGTCAATTACCATATTTAGCCCGTGTACACACTCGTCACCTTGCGTACACGGCTTCCACACATCACAATTAACACAAAACAATACCAATCCTAAGGAAAAATTCCCCCACATAAAGTTAGGCAAGACACTTACCTCAAAACACGCTAACTCAATCCACTAGTAAGCCTTTCCCTCGATTATCCAACTCAAAACGGCTCGAATCTAGCCAAAACAACTTCATACCATAAATATAAACTATAAGAAATTATTCCGAACAATAAAGTTACGATATTTAAAGAGAAATAAAAGGTCAACTCAAAAGGTCAACTCCAGACTCGCGTCTCGGAACCCGATCAAAATTATAAAATCCAAACACACATTCGATAACGAGTCCAACCATACAAGAATTACTCATTCAATCTCAAATCATGTCACGACCCAAAACTCTAACCTGTCGTGATGGAGCCTATCGATGGTACTAGGCAAGCCGACCTTTCAAAATACTTCAATATTTCATAAAAAGGATAATTCAAAGCTTTTTCATACCAGAAATTTTTACAAAGACCGGAGTTGAATTCAAAATAAAATGCGGAAAGGTAGCCCCAAACATCGGGGAGTCACCAAGTCATGAGCATCTAGATATCCAGTCTAATAAAAACAGGGTCTAAGTATCAATACAGGAAAGAAAGAAAACATAGAAGGAGAGACAAGGTTTGCGGACGCCGGCAGCTACCTCGTAGTCTCCGGTACTGGATCATGCACGAACTCAACGACCTACGAGATCAAACACACCTGGATCTGCACATGAAGTTCAGGGTATAGCATGAGTACAACCAACTCAGCAAGTAACAGAAATAAATAAGGAACTGAGAAGCAGTGACGAGCTATACAATTACAGTTCATTTTCAATAATTCCAGTAAAGAATAGATATGTTTTCACATCCGGCAGTTTAAGTCCAATCAGTTTTATACAGTTAAAGTTCAGTAATCCAGATATAGAATCTTTCAGGAATTTTACAACAATGACAGATAGCAACTAAGTGCATCAACAAATGAAAAAGCAAGTACAACCTCTCAGGGCAACAATCACGCAACTCGTCACAACAGCTCAAATCACTCGGCTCTCAGTACTCACACTCAATAGGTACCTGCCCTCACTTGGGGTGTGCAGACTCCGGATGGGCTCCTTTCAGCCCAAGGGTTATATCCGCACAGACAACTCACGTATTGTACGGACAGCTCACGTGCTATAGTATCAATATATGGAACCTCACGGACAACTCACGTGTTGCACGAACAACTCACGTGCCATAGTATCAATACCTCACAGACAGGCCCTCGGCCTCATTCAGTAATCAACCTCTCTAGTCCCTCGGGCTCTCGGCAATCCCAAAGATCGGCCCAAACAAAAATAACATAGTGTATCAACAAAAATCAAGAAGAGGGTGAGATATGATACGCGAGTAAAATCATGACTGAGTTCAAGACAGCAATTAGCAAGTAATTCAACAAGTACGCGACCTCTACAGGTCCCAACAGTACCATCACATAGCCTAAGAATGATTTCTAACATGATTTGCAGTCAAATTTCTATAACACGGGGAGAGCATATAGCTAGCAACAAGTTATTCAACTTTACAGTTTTACGGAATGGACCAAGTTCCAATTCCTACGGTGCACGCCCATACGCCCAATAATCCGGGATTCATACCCTCAGGACCAGATTTAAAACTGTTACTTACCTCAAACCACGCAAAATCCTACTCCGCAATGCCTTTGCCCCTCGAATCAATCTCCAAACGTCCCGAATCTAGCCACAAGCAGTACGATATAATTAATATAGGCTAAAAAAATCATTTCCACAAGGAAAATACGAAATTATAAGCCAAAATCCGAAATATACTCAAACCGGCCCCCGGGCCAACATCTCGAAATCCGACAAAAGTCGCAAAACCCGAAAGTCCATTCACTCACGAGTCTAACCATATCAAATTTACCCAAATCTGCTAACAAAATCTCATTCAAAACCTCAAAAATCTAACTTAAGAAGTCTTCCTCTTTTTCCCAAATTTTTCACTCTAAAATTTGACCAAAATTGGATAGGAATCACTTACCCCAAACACCCACGTGAGAATCTCTCCAAAAATCGCCTTCTACCGAGCTCCCACTTCAATTTTATGATATGAACTCGAAACCCTCGTTTCTAATCTTTTAAATCTGCCCAGATGCACCTTCATCGCGAATGTGACCACCCTCTCGCGTTCGCGTGGACCAATCTTCCTTCCCCTCAACTTAACTCTTTGCGAACGTGATCATAGCTTCGCGAACACGAAGCTTTGCCAACATCACCCTTCGTGAACGCGACCCCTGCCCCGCAAATGCGTAGACCAAGGACCTGGGGTCCCCAGCTACCTCACTCCTCTTCGCGAATGCGACACCACTCCCATGTTCGTGATGCACACACAATCCACACCTTCGCGAACGCGTCCCTATCTTCACGAATGCGAAGAAAACTCCAGCTGGCCTCTCAAATGCCTTATGCGATTGCGAGACATTTCTCGCGAACGCGATGAAGAAACGTCTGCAACAAAAATACCAGAAAATCTGCTATCTCTCCTAAGTCCAAAATGATCTGTTGACCACCCGAAATTATCCCGAGGCTCCCGGGACCTCAACCAAACATACCTACAAGTTCTAAAACACCATACGAACTTAGTTGAGCCTTCAAATCATATCAAACAACAACAAAAACACGAATCACCCTCCAATCCAAACTTAATGAACTTGAAACTTCAAATTTCTACAACTGATGCCGAAACCTATCAAACCACGTCCGATTGACCTCAAATTTTGCACACAAGTCATATTCAACATTATGAACCTACTCCAACTTCCAGAATAGAAATCCGACCCTGATATCAAAAAGTCAATCCCCCCGTCAAAATTTCCAAAAATTCGACTTATCGCCATTTTAAGCCTAAATTAGCTACAGACCTCAAATTCACAGTCCGGACACGCTCCTAAGTCCAAAATCACCCAACGGAGCTACCGGAACCGATAGAACTCTGTTTCGGAGTCGTCTTTACACAATTTCGACTACAGTCAAAATCCTAAGACTTAAGCTTTCGCTTTAGGGACTAAGTGTCCCAAAATACTCCGAAACCAAAAACAAGACCTCTCGGTAAGTCATATATGCAGAAACAGATACGGGGAAAGCAGTAAATAGGGGATCAGGGTTAATACACTCAAAATGACAGGCCGGGTCGTTACATCCTTCCCATCTTAAAATAATTGTTCGTCCTCGAATGAGCATAGAGACATACCTGAAGTGGTGAAAAGATGAGGATAACGGCTATGCATATCATGCTCGGTCTACCAAGTCGCCTCCTCGACCGGCTGGCCCCTCCACTGAACCTTCACAGAAGCAATATTCTTTGACCTTAGCTTTCTAACATACCTGTCCAAAATAGCCATTGGCTCCTCAACTAAGATAGATCCTTGTCCAACTAGACTGAGCTAAAATCCAACACGTGAGATGGATCGCCGTGATACTTCCAGAGCATAGAAACATGGAATACTGGATGAACTCCTGCTAGACTGGGAGGCAAGGCAAGCTCAAAAGCAACCTCCCCAACAAGTCGCAATACCTCAAATGGGCCAATGAACCTTGGACTCAGCTTGCCCTTCTTCCCGAACCTCATAACGACCTTCATAGGCAAAACCCGGAGCAAGATCCGCTCTCCAACCATGAATGCAACATCACAAACCTTCCGATCTGCATAACTCTTCTGTCTAGGTTAGGTTGTGCGTAGTCTATCCTGAATCACCTTAACCTTATCCAGAGCATCCTGAACCAAGTCTTTACACAATAATCTAGTCTCTCCCGGCTCGAACCAACCCACCAGAGACCTATACCGCCTACCATACAGAGCCTCATACGGTGCCATCTGGATGCTTGACTGGTAATTGTTGTTGTAAGCAAACTCCGCTAGAGGCAAGAACTGATCCCACGAATCCCCAAACTCCATCACACACGCACGGAGCATATCTTCTAATATCTGAATAGTGTGCTCGGACTGTCCGTCCGTCTGAGGGAGAAATGTTGTGCTCAACTCCACTCGAGTACCCAACTCATGCTGCACGGCCCTCCAGAACCATGATGTAAACTGCGTACCCCGGTTAGAGATGATAGATACTGGTACGCCATGGAGCCTGATAATCTCGCTGATATACACTCGAGCCAGTTGCTCGGAAGAATAGGTGGTCATCATAGGAATGAAATGAGCTGACTTAGTCAGCCTATCCATAATCACCCAAACTCCATCAAACTTCCCTTGAGTCCGTTGAAGCCCAACAATGAAATCCGTAGTGATCCGCTCATATTTCCTCTCTGGAATCTCTAACTTCTGAAGCAACCCACCTGGTCGCTGATGCTCATACTTCACCTGCTGGCAATTTAAGCACTGAGATACATACTCCACTATGTTCTTCTTCATTTTCCTCCACCAGTAATGATGTCTCAAGTCCTAATACATCTTCGCGGCACCCAGATGAATAGAATACCGCGAACTGTGAGCCTCCTAGAGAATCAACTCTCGCAAACCATCTACATTGGGCACACATAGCCTGCCCTGCATCCTCAATGCACCATCATCCCTAATAGTGACATTATTAGCATCATCGTGCTGGACCGTGTCCTTAAAAACAAGCAGATGAGGGTCATCACACTGACGCTCCCTGATACGATCATAAAGAAAAGACCGAGAGACCACACAAGCCAATACTCGACTTGGCTCAGAAATATCCAATCTAACAAATTGGATGGCTAAGGCCTGAACATCCAATGACAATGGCCTCTCTACTGCTGGAAGATATGCTAAGCTCCCCAAACTCTCCGCCCGGCGACTCAAGGCATCGGCCACCACATTGGCCTTCCTAGGATGGTACAAAATAGTGATATCATAGTCCTTAAAAAGCTCTAACCACTTTCGCTGACGCAAGTTAATATCATTCTGTTTGAACAGATGCTGCAAACTCCGATGATCAGTGTAAATCTCACAATGGACCCCATAGAAATAGTGCCGCCAAATCTTCAAGGCGTGAACAATAGCTGCTAACTCAAGGTCATGGATAGGATAGTTCTTCTCATGAGGCTTTAACTGGCGTGAAGCATAAGCAATCACTCTACCCTCCTGCATCAGAACACACCCAATACCGATCTGCGAGGCATCACAATACACTGTGTAAGAACCAGAAGCTGATGGCAGAACTAGAACTGGAGTCGTGGTCAAAGCAGTCTTGAGCTTCTGAAAGATCTCCTCGCACTCCTTCGACCACCTGAAAGGAGCACCCTTTGGGGTCAATTTGGTCAAGGGCGATGCAATAGATGAGAAACCCTTCACAAAATGACGGTAATAGCCCGCCAACCCAAGAAAACTCCAAATTTCCGTGGTTGAGGACAGTCTGGGCCAACTCTACACCGCCTCTATCTTCTTCGGATCCACCTGAATACCCTCACTGGATACCACGTGTCCCAAGAACGCCACTGAACTGAGCCAAAACTCACACTTGGAGAACTTTGCATAAAGTTTCTCCTCCCTGAACCGCTGTAACACAATCCTCATATGTTGGGCATGCTCCTCCTGGCTACGAGAGTATACCAGGATGTCATCAATGAATACAATAACGAACGAGTCAAGAAAGGCCAAAACACACTATTCATCAGATGCATGAACACTGTTGGGCATTGGTCATGCCAAAATACATCACAAGGAACTCATAATGGCCATATCGGGTCTTGAAAGCTGTCTTAAGAATATCCGAATTTTGAATCTTCAGCTGGTGATACCCTGACCTCAAATTAATCTTGGAGAACATCCTCGCTCCCTGAAGCTGGTCAAATAGATCATCAATACGTGGCAAAGAATACTTGTTCTTGACTGTGACCTTCTTCAACTGCCTGTAATCAATGCACATCCTTATAGTACCATCCTTCTTATTTACAAATAGCACTGGTGCACCCCAAGGTGACACGCTAGGCCGAATAAACCCCTTATCAGGGAGTTCCCAAAGTTATTCCTTCAAATCCTTCAACTCCGCCGGTGCCAAACGATATGATGGAATAGAAATGGGGTGAGTGCCCGGCACCAAATCAATACCGAAATCAATATCCCTATCGGGCGGCATGCCCGGCAGGTCTGCAGGAAACATATTTGGAAAATTTCGCACCACAGGGATAGAGTCAATAGCAGAGACCTCTGCACTAACATCCCTCACAAAAGCCAAATAGGATAGATAACCCTTCTCAACCATCCGCTGAGCCTTCAAGTATGAAATCACTCTACTGGGTACATAGTCTATAGAACCGCTCCACTCAACTCTCGGCAACCCCGGCATCGCCAACATCACAGTCTTCGCGTGACAATCTAGAACAGCATGACATGGAGACAACCAATACATACCCAATATCACATAAATCGACCATACTAAGCAGAAAAAGATCTACTTTGGTCCCCAGACCCCCAATAGTCACCACACATGATCGATATACACGGTCCACAATAATAGTATCGCCCACCAGAGTAGATACATGAACAGATAAAACTAGAGACTCGCGGGGCATATCTAGATAATGAGCAAAATACGAGGACACATATGAATAAGTGGAACCAATGTCAAATAATACAGAGATATCTCTATGAAAAACTGAGACAATACTTGTAATCATACCATTCGAAGCAATGGCATCTAGTCTGGCAAGAAGAGCATAGAAACGGGCCTGGCCACCCCTGATCGGCCTCCCCCCTAGGGCGACCCCTAGCTGACTGAACCCCGCCCCAAGCTGGTTGGGCGGGTGGTGAAGCAGCTGGTGCTGGTGCCATCGGCCGAGAACTCTGATGTGGAGTCCCACCCAACAACCTAGGGCAATCTTTATTAATATGACCAAAATCTCTGCACTCGAAATAGTCCCTCCTCTAATGGAATTGCTGCTCCTGATGCCCCAAAGAACTACCCATAGACACCTGAGCTGACGAGACAGGGTGAGAACTTTGCGCTGGTAGTGCACTGAATGAAGACTGGCCATGCTGATAGCTGTGTGAACCATGGCCAGATGATGCACTACGATGAACTGGGCAAGCCATCTCAGCATGTCTGAAAGGATAACCCATACCATGGTGGAACTTCCCCCAGAAGGAACACCGTTGAATCCACCCTGGCCACGAGGCCTCTTGGCCTCCCTCTCAACCCGCTTCTAGCTGCGAACCATCTCAATTTGACGAGCAATGTCGACAACCTCGTCGAAAGTAGCACCAGACACTCTCTCTCTCTAGTCATAAGCAATCGCAGCTGAACAGTGAGGCCATCTATGAACCTCCTGATCCTCTCCCTGTCTGTGGGAACCAACCAAATAGCATAACGGGCCAACTCTAAAAATCTCATCTCATACTGCGTCACGGACATATCACCCTAACGAAGCTACTCGAAATACCTGCGTAGCTCCTCTCTGCGGGACTGTGGCACGAACTTCTCCAAGAATAGATCGGAGAACTGCTGCCATATAAGGGGTGTTGCGCCGACTGGACTACGCCTCTCATAAGCCTCCCACCAACTGAAGGCAGCCCCAGAGAACTGAAAAGTAGTGAACGAAACCCCACTGGACTCTAGAATACCTGCGGTATGGAGTATCCTTTGGCACCTATCCAAGAAGCCATGTGCATCCTCTCTCTCGGCACCGCTTAAAGATGGAGGTTGGAGTCTCCCAAACCTCTCCAATCAACGTTGCTCATCATCAGGCATGACAAGAACCACAAAGTCCTGAGCAGCTGCAACCGGCTGGGCTGGTGGTGCCCCCGGTGTCTAGAGTCTCTGTACCACCTGCTTTGGTGTGCGGACGGCGGGAGTCTGAGCACCTCCCCCGGCCTGAGAAGTGGCAGCTGCAGCTGCAGCTGTAACACAGACCACCTGAGCAAGACTAGTACAACGGTCAAAATCTGAGCTAAGGCCTCCTGAAGGCCTGGAATCATAATGGGCACGGGTGGTGCCTGAGCTGGTCCCACAGGCTTATCCACAACTGGAGCCTGCTCCTAAAATGGGGCAACTGGCGGATCTACAGGTGCTGCCCTAGCTGTGGTGCGAGCTGCACCTCTGCCCCTACCGCGGCCTCTACCGCGACCTCGACCTCTCGCGGCCCTGACTGGAGGTACTGATGGCTATCCATCCTGCCCCGTAGTACGCGTCCTCACCATCTATGAGAGAATTAGAACAACAGAAATTTAGTTACCAGAATAAAAAGATTCGCACAACAAGAATTCAAGAATGTGAAATTTCCTAAGGGTTCGGCAGCCTCTCGAAGGCAAGACTCTACTAAACCTGCTCATGACTCGTGAGACCTATGTAACCTAGGCTCTGATACCAACTTGTCACGACCCAAAACTCTAACCTGTCGTGATGGCTCCTATCTATTATACTAGGCAAGCCGACCTTTCAAAATACTTCAATATTTCATAAAAAAGATAATTCAAAGCTTTTTCATACCAAAAATATTTACAAAGACCGAAGTTGAATTCAAAATAAAATGCGGAAAGGTATCCCCAAACATCGGGGTGTCACCAAGTAATGAGCATCTAGATATTCAGTCTAATAAAAATAGGGTCTAAGTATCAATACAGGAAAGAAAGAAAACATAGAAGGAGAGACAAGGTCTGCGGACGCCGGCAGCTACCTCGTAGTCTCCGGTACTCGATCGTGCACGAACTCAACGACCTCTTTGATCAAACACACCTGGATCTGCACATGAAGTGCAGGGTGTAGCATGAGTACAACCAACTCAGCAAGTAATATAAATAAATAAGGAACTGAGAAGTAGTGACGAGCTATACAATTATAGTTCATTTTCAATCTATTATGTTAGTAGAACCTTAGGTGATGCCGAAACGAGGTATCCACATCTAGAGAAATTAGCGCTTGCCTCTTTAAGAGCATATATGAAACTAAAACCATACTTCCAATGTCACCATATATGTGTCATGACCTTGTATCCACTAAGGAATGTTATGCATAAACCCGAGCTCTCAGGTCGGCTAGCAAAATGGGCCATAGAGGTTAGCGAGTACGATATTGAAGACAAATCGGCCTTGGTCCCTGAGGTCAATAAAGAATTATTACTTTCCTAGGGGACTAGCTTGGGGGTCTAGACCCTATTCACGAATGGCACTTCCAACGTGAAAAGGTTTGGGTTGGGATCATATTAAAACCACCCATGGGTAATATAATAAGGCAATCTATTAGAATTGTAAAATTGACTAACAATGAAGCCGAATATGAAGCTATGATTGTAGGTTTAGAACTGGCTAAAAGCCTAGGGGCTGAGGTGATCAAAGCCAAGTGCGACTCCCTCCTCGTTGTTAACCCAGTTAATGGGAGGTTCAAAGTCAAAGAAGACCGGATGTGGAGATACTTGAATAAATTACAAATGGTGTTACATCAGTTCATAAAATGGACATTACAACATGTGCCCCGAGATCAGAATAGCGAGGCCGATGCTTTGGCTAACTTAGGATCGTCAGTTGACTCCGATGAATTTAACTCCGAAGCGGTGGTGCAATTGATGAGCTCGGTGATAAAGGAAGGTTATGTCGAGGTAAACTCAACAAGTTTGACTTGGGATTGGAGAAATAAATACATAGACTACCTTCAAAAGGGGCAATTGCCTTTAGATCCAAAAGAATCAAGGGCCCTTCGAACTAAGGCTGCCAGGTTCAGCTTAGTTGAAGGGAAACTGTGCCAAAGATCATTTTTCGGACTGTTAGCAAGGTCCTTGGGTCTCGGGGAGACTGATTACATGATGAGGGAAGTCCACAAGGGTACATGCGAAAACCATTCAGGAGCGAAATTGTTGGTTTGGAAATTGATCAGGGCTTGTTATTACTGGAACGAGATGGAAAAGGATGCAAAGGAATTTGTTCAAAAATGTAATGAATGCCAAAGGCATGCCCCGATGATCTACCAACCGAGAGAGCTGCTTCGCCTGGTCATTTCCCCTTGGTCATTCATGAAATGGGAAATGGACATTGTAGGTCCTTATAAGGCCCAGTACATTGAGGTCGAATACCGGTGAAATACCATTTTCCCTAGTTTACGACGCAGAGGATTTGATTCTGGTAGAAGTGGGAGAACCGAGTTTAAGGTTCCGATATTCTACGGGGACATCGAACGGCGAGGCCATGGCCACAAGTCTAAATTTACCAGACGAAAGGAGAGAAGTCGCCCTAGCCCGGTTAGCAGCTCAAAAGCAGCGAATGGGAAGATACTACAACCAAAGGGCAAACCTTTGACACTTCCAAGTCGGGGATTTGGTATTGAGGAAAGTCATGTTGCATACCAAGAACCCCAATGACGGGAAGCTAGGCCTGAACTGGGAGGGACCGTACAGAGTCACCGGTATAACCGGGAAAGGCTCATACTACCTTGAGGCCGGAAATGGTGTACAGTTGCTAAAAAACTAGAATATGGCACACTTAAAGCGGTACTACTGCTAAGGTATGAATACATAAATTTCTTTAAGTTTTTTTATGCTTTGAACTAACCCATGCAGGTACTCAATCGAAGTCAACTCTAAGGATCTGAAAGCAAATATTGCAATCTTTTTCCCTTCGACCAAGTTTTTCCCAAAGTGGGTTTTACGAAAAGGTTTTTAACGAGGCAACAGTAAGCGTGCTACTCTAGTTTGAAGGCCGGTCTAATATTAGGGACTGTGGATGGCCCATATCGGATCAATAATATTCGAGCCCTTAAAAATCAGTCTCGAGTTCTATGGGACTATCTTACCCTGAGTCAAAAATCGAAGACCTAAGTTCGGGAATTTAGAAGGCAATTCTATTCGACATTGAAAGCCAAGGTTTGAATGATAGGATTTATTTTAAAGGTCAAATGTTCAAACATACCATGCCCGTATAGCTCGTTCTCACCATGGAGGATAGATTTTGTATCTTCAATTACTTACACTACATTTAAAGTAATAAAAAGAAATCCGCCTTCTATGTTTCATCGGATCACATTCTCACAAGCAATGTTATTGTTACATCACTCAGAATGAATATTGGGTTCAAAACCTTCTAGGCCCATGGGCTACCATTAAACGGGGGCATGAAACCCCGAAGGCAGTAAGAGTCCACGAGACCATGCCCAACCATCTAAAAGACCCCTAAGCCTATAGATCACCCCAAACCGTAATAGTAAGATCAGGAAAATCGGGCTACTAAATCCCTAAGGCACCTAGCCTATGAGATAGGGCCCAAACACAAAAGGGACATGGCCAACCTAAGATGCGAAACTTCTATCACAATGTATAAACAACTCGGAGACATCTGATTTCGTGCGTAAAAAGTAAGGTCCTTACACATTTTAAATCCACAAGAGATTACTTCTGACCCGATCAAGTCAATCGGTCTCGAATTATAGCCATGAAAAAATCCACCTTCGGCAAAGATTAGTTGTGTCCGGATAAATCATTCGAATATTTTAACAAAAACTTTGTTTTATTTGTTATCGGGTCTTTCGAAGTCAAAGCAACTCGGAGTCATTACTTAACCCAGGCCTTACATGAGCTTTGGAAGTTGAACAATTTAAGCAATGTAAAATTCTATGATAAGGCATCGATGGCATATTAAGTCCGAGACACAAGTTATATATATCATAAGTCTTAAACATAAACAAATACAGAAAAGTTAAAGGACACAACATATAGCCGAAGGAAAATTTCATATATATTTACCAAAAGGTATTTACAGAGGCACTATTAAACGGCCCCAGAGTACAAAGTGTACAATTACAAGAAAAAATAAAAATAATCTAAGGCATCTCCTACCTAGTCTTCCTCGGAGCTCAGCTCACTCTCTGAACCCTCGTTCTGGTACTTTGCCTTAGCCTCGGCTTCAAGCTTGTTGGCCTCCTCGATTTTGATTGTTAAGTCAACTCCTCGGGCTTGGATCTCCTCGAGAGTCGCTCTCTGAGATAGCCACTTCACGTATTCGGCCTTTATTATAATACAGGCTTTGGCTATCTCTACATCATTCTTGTACTGGGCCTGCAGGTCCTGGGCTTCCGAGGCCTCGTTCGAAGCCATTTCCAATCTGGATTGTAGCGCCGTGTACTCTTGGCCGAGAGCTTCACGTTATGCAACGGCCAAAGCAAGTTATGCCTGAAGCTCCTCATTCAGCTGAGACCATTTGTCGGCCTTCTCTCTCATTACTCGGAGTTGTACTTTTGTCAATGTCAGGTCTACTTTGGTGGCATCTCGTGCCAATGCTAAGTGGTCTATTTTTCCCCTCAACTCGTCAACTGAAACCTTGACCTCATCCATCTCAGACCGAAGCTGGTCGATCAAGGTTATTTTCTCTTGGACCTGCGAGGTTGTGGCATTAGTATTTGCATTTAAACTCTCGTTATTGATATCAAACACTTTTACCTTTACAACAAGAAGGGAATGGTCATGTTTTTCTTTTGAAGCCTCATTTTGGGCTTTCTCCAGCTCGGTTTGGAGGGCAGGGCAGTCAGCCATGTCCCTGAGGACTTCGTCCTTCTGCTCGCAGAGAGCTTTATATATATCTTTTTGCTGTACCTGCCCCTTGAGCTCGAATTCAAGGTGGCTCACCTTCATCCGTGATCGGTGAAAGCTTTTATGGTGAAGTACCGAGGCCTGAGACATAAAGAGAGAAAAGTCATTAAAATATTGTTAAGGCAAAAAGAACTCTTTAAAGATATGAAGAGAAGAAGGTATACCCTATTCAGCGCCTGTTGAGCCTCGTTGAAAAGGCTTGGCTTGTCTACCTCGTTCATCTTCACTTGGTCCTCTTCAGTTTCCAAGGAACAGAGATAGCTGGCCACTCTGACTGGCCCGGATAGCATGCTAGTATCCGCTGGTACTGTGAACATGATCGTCTTCTTCCCGTCAAGGTCCACACTCGGGGCGGGAAACTGCTTCTCGAGCATTGGACTCGAACTCGGCCCACCGGACCCTGGTTGCACAACCCTTTTCGGGATCTCCAGGTAGCCAAAACTGGAGTAATCCTCCAGCATGTCGACGTCCATATCCTCAAAAATTTAGTTAAGGGCCTCGTCCATGGCCCAAAATGCCTTGATCAGCTTTTTTGTGACGACCCGAGCTTCGTCTAAAATGGCCTCCATTTGAGGTAGTGACTCCGGAACCTGGATAACATTGGAATTTTCCGAGGTGGCCTCCCTCGGAATCGGAGGAGCTTCCTGTGAAGCAGTAGCTAATTGATCTTCTTTGAGCCCCCGAGCTACAGGAGACTCAGCCTTTCGAGCATCCCCTTCTTGGGGCGTCAACTCCAGGTCGACATCAATCGGCTTGTTAGTGACAAACTTCATGTCCTCGTCATCTTCAGGAAGTCCTTAAGCCAGTAAAGGGCCTTGGAATCTGGGGCTCAGGTACCGAAGGCCTTTTTGGTACTCTTCCTAACCCTAAGCATGATTATTTTCTTCTTCTTAGTCTCGGCAGGAGCGTCCGAAGAGTCAGGAGATCTTTTCTTCTTTTTCATTTTTTCCTCCTTCTTCAGAGCAGCTTTAGCAGTAAGCCGGAGTGAAATAGAGGGCTTTGTAGACGGGGTCGAGGCCACGGCCTCGATGGTTTCCTGAAGTTTAGTGGTCTTGGACAAACCCATAGAAGGAAACGATTTGGTCAAAATAATGACAAAATAAAATGACCCAAAGGGAGATTCAACCAAAAGAAGAGGGACACTCACCATGAGAACGAGCCTCCCACTTGCCTTTGGAAAGCTTGTGCCACTCACGCTCGGGATAGGTGAGTTGTTTGCATATGCCCTCGACCGAATCCCTAAAATGAGGGACTGCATTGGGGACTCGGGTGACAGCTGCATGTCAAATGAAACGAATAATGAGAAAGAGGAGTAGATTCAAAAAGGTACTTTGACAACTTAAGAGGAAACAAACTTATGTTTTGAGTTCCACTTTTCGGGGAATGACAGGAATTAGGTCCTCGGTCCTTATCTGAACAAATCTCCTATGCCAGCCTCGGTCCCTTTCCTCGTCTATATAGGAGAAAGGAGCTTTCTTTGCCCGACGGGCAAGCTTGATTAACCCCCCTGGAAGATTTGGGGGCTTTAAAATCAGAGCAGATGGTCAACCATGAACCGAGGCTCCTCTGTGTTGTTAACCAAGTTACGGAGAAGGGTCACGATCAAAAGATGAGTGAATGTGCATGAGGCAGATTTTGTACCTTTTACAGAAGTCGAGGATCACCGTATCCACCGGATCGAACGTGAAAGGATACGTATAAATGCTTAAATATCCTTCCACGTGAGTCGTGATGTCCTCATCATGACTGGGATCAACTATGTCTTTACCTTTCCATCTGCAATCCTCTCGGACCACTAGGAGCATCTCCTCAGTGATGGAGCAAACATACCTCCATGCCTCCTCACCTCGGGCTCCCTGTGTGGAGGCTTTTTTGATCTTGCAGTCATTATCTATAGAGCAGCCTCTGGGGATGAATCCTGTAAGGGGAGATTTTGGGTCTACTACCGAAAGTGTTGCCTCATTGTCTGTGGTTGAGGTAGAAGTCGAAAGAGCAGTGCTTTGGGGTATGGATTTCGAAGTCGTAGCCATCTCAATCTGGAAATATGAAGTTTTGAAGATTTGGTATAAAGGTTTGAAGGTTTGGTATGAAATTTTGAAGACTTGGTATGAAGGTTTGAAAATAAGATATGAAGATGCAAAGAATAAGTTATGAAGATTTGAATAATTGATGAACAGATGAAAAACTCAAGGGTAACTTAAGAAGGTTCGAAATCAGAAAGCAAAAAAAGTGAAAAAATGAAATCTGAGCTTTTATAGGGAAGGAATAATGAATGATAGACGTTTCATATTCGGTAACTGCCGAGGATAATCAACCGGCGGTTGACGCTTGTCCAAAATCAGAGCGACGTGATTGATGGGACATTTCAGCTCGTCAACTTGCTTATGGTGTACAAAGGAAGGAACCAGGGTCAATTAGTCACTTCTCATCGTTCCTATAAATTTACTCTCCAATAAGTGAGGGGACTATCTGTGTACAGATAAAATCGGGGGTATAGTTACCCCCGATTTCCTGATGAAGAATCAAGGGGTAATGTAATTCGATACTGGCTTCGTTAAGGCCGAGTGTGCCTGTAGATCGGAGCCCGGGGTAGATGAATGATGCGTCAGGAACCGAGCATGGACAAACATGAGAAGAATCAAGCTTGAGCGTAACGAAAAATCGAGGTTAAATGGAAGACGG
This sequence comes from Nicotiana tomentosiformis, assembly GCF_000390325.3. Classification (NCBI taxonomy): domain Eukaryota; kingdom Viridiplantae; phylum Streptophyta; class Magnoliopsida; order Solanales; family Solanaceae; genus Nicotiana; species Nicotiana tomentosiformis. The sequence goes on from NC_090812.1 coordinate 105,991,718, forward strand.
TTAAAGAGGACGAACGAGGAACTCAAATATCTGTCATCAATCAGATATTACGGTACGGATCTCGCCCGATATTAACTGCGGATCGTGTTTTCTTAGGAAAAAGGAAGGAAAGAATTTTTACCTTATTTAAACTTGTATTAGGGTTAAAACTTCTCTACTATATAAAGAGGAGAACTTTTTATCTTTTGGGTCGTTGTTGGCACGCATATCAAAATAATAAAATTTTCTTTTGTCTTTTAGCAGTTTTCAAGTGTTCTTCAGTTGTTTCAGATGCAACAGAGCTCCATCCCGAGGGCTCAATTGGAACCGATTTCTAGTGTTAAAACCTGACGCCAGGCTTAATTGTTTCATCGCATTTGGTTTGATTGTTTCGCTTTCTTTTAATTCAACTACTTGTTGTTCTTTGTGTAACGACCCGGCTGGTCGTTTAGAGAGAATTAACCTTGATCTCCTATTTATTTCTCCCTCTATTATATTTTGTGGTTACATGACTTGTCGGGGTGCCTGGTGTCGGGAGAGTTTCGAAGTGAAATGGGACACATAGTTCCTAAATTGGAAGTTTAAGTCGTAGGAGTTGACCGTAGTTTGACTTGTGTGAAGACGACTCAGGAATGGAGTTTTAACGGTTCCACTAGCTCCGTATGATGATTTTGGTCTAAGGAGCGTGTTCGGACGTTGATTTGGAGGTCCGTAGGTCGTTTCGGCGTTAATTGGCGAAAGTTGGAAATTGGTGGAATTTTGGGAAGTTTGAGCGGGAGTGGACTTTTTAATATCGGGGTCAGATTCTGATTCCGAAAGTTGGAATAAGTCTGTAATGTCAATTATGACTTGTGTGCAAAATTTGAGGTCAATTAGACATGATTTAATAGGTTTTGGCATCGGATGTGGAAGTTAGAAGTTCAAAAGTTCATTAGGCTTGAATCAATGCGCAATTCGTGGTTTTAGCATTGTTTGATGTGATTTGAAGGCTCGACTATGTTCGTATGATATTCTAGGTCCTGTTGGGATTTTTGGTTGAGGTCCCAGGGGCCTCGGATGTGATTCGGATGGTGATCTGATCACATTTTGGACCTATGCAATTGCTGAAGCTCCCAGCTTCTAGTGTCATCACACATGTGGTGGGATAAGCCGCAGGTGCGGACTTGCGTAATCAAGCTTTCATTCATAGATGCGAAGCTGGCCTTGCCCAGTAGTGGTTGCAGAAGCGGGAAAATTATCCGCAGAAGTGCCTTCGCTCCTGCGATGGTAGGTGTGCAGAAGCACCAGTGGTCGCAGGTGCGACATTGCATCCGTAGAAGCGGGCTCGCAGGCGTGAGCCATTGAGCGTAGAAGCAGAACCCCTGGACTTAAGTATTTTCCACACCTGCGATAGTTTTTCCGCAGGTGCGGCGTCGCTGAAGCGCTTCTTCGGCCGCAGATGCGGAAAGTGCTGGGCAGAGAGGTTATAATCTAGGGTTTTGTGATTTTCTTCATTTTAAACATTTCAAGCTCGGGATTAGGCAATCTTTGAGAGGGATTTCGAAGGGATTCTTGAGGTAAGTCACTTGTGTTTATTTTTACTCAATAATTATATTTTTTCACTGATTTTTCCAACTAGATTGAGTGGTTTTGAGTTGCAATTTTGGAGTTTGAGGCTAGGGATTTTGAGAGTTTAAATTGGGGATTTGAGTGACAATTTGGTGTCGGATTTTGATAAATTTGGTATGGTTGGACTCGTGGTTGAATGAACTTCTGGATGTTTTGTGACTTTTGTTGGGTTCCGAACGTGGACCCGAGTCGACTTTTTAGAACGTTTTTCAATTCTTAGCTAAAATCATTATTTCATTATTTAAAATAGTTTTCTATAATTAATATTTATAGTATGAAATTGTTTTGGCTAGATTCGAGCCGTTCGAAGTTGGAAAATCGAGAAAAAGGCCTTCTAATTGATTGATTGAGCGTGGTTTGAGGTAAGTGACTTGCCTAACCCTAAATGGGGAAAATCCTCCTTAAGATTTGGTACTATGGTGATAATTTGTGATATGTGAAGGCCGTGTACGCAAGGTGACGAGTGCGTACACGGGCTAAATGTTGAAATTCCAATTTTAGCTACGTAGTTTTCTTTTCATGCCCTATTTGAGTTACCTAGCATGTTGTAGTTATCATGTTTAGCCTAATTTCACATGTCTACTTGTGTTATCTCCTATTTGCGACTTGTATCATATGTGTAGTTGAATTACTTGCTTTCTTCCGTATTCATTACTTTAAACTACTATCCTTGGAATATCATTTATTTAGTTGTTGTGTTTTGGCTTCCGTGTTATTGTTGAGGTGATTGTTTGATTGTTTGCACGAGGCTTCTGCTGTGTGGTTTTTATTGTTAGCACGAGGTTTCTATCGTGTGGTTGTTATTATTGCACGAGGTTTCTGCCGTGCCGTTGTGATTATTGATACGCATGTGGTGGTATAAGGTCTTAGTGTTGAAACGCATGCAGTGAGATAAGGTGGTCTTGATACGCGTGGTTAGTAGGGAAACTACTAGAAGTCATGCGGTGTGATAAGGTGGGCTAAAATGCGGGATGCTATTTCGGAAAAATGATTTTCAAAAATCCAATATAAAGGCTCGCACGGTAATATAAGAAAAGACTGTAATTTGTTCTTACGATTTGGGACTACGAGGCGGTACCTCGGGAGTGCCCTGTTGCTATTATGTATTTGTTGTGTTGTCTGGTTATTGTTTTTCTTAACATGTAAAATTCTTGTTTTCCTTTCATGTAGCATTAGCTTTCCTTGATTCCATGTTGTTACTTCCCGTAAATTCTTTATTGCTCACTTCCCTGTCATTTTCATTACATCATATTATCTCTGTCTTGTTTCTTATTATCTCCAGTAGCGCCTTGACCTGACCTCGTCACTACTCTACCGAGGTTATGCTTGGTACTTACTGGGTACTGTTGTGATGTACTCATACTACGCTTCTACACATATTTTTATGCAGATCCAGGTACATTCTATCAGCCTCGATATTAGTGTATTGTGTTGCTACTTTGGAGACTTCAAGATACACTTGCCCGTGTCAGCAGGCCTCAGAGTCCCCTTCTACCTTGTTTTTCCTTGTTCCCTTACGTTTTTAATAGACAGTGATGTATAGGATTGTTCAACATTGTATCTAGAGTTTGTGACCTATATCTCACCAGGTCTTGGGATTATACGTACTGATTTTTTGGTAGATTCCATTTATGAAAATGTTGGATGTTCAAGTTTTAATCTCTTATTTAACATTTCCGCATATTCTTAGGCTTACCTAGTCTTAGAGACTAGGTGCCGTCACGATATCCTACGGAGGAAATTTGGGGTCGTGACACTTTGACCATTCGTGTTAGATTAAAATCACGTATCCTTCAAACTGTGTACAAATTTAATTGTTACTCATTTTAAGGGTAAACGGAGATATTTTTTACTTTTTTCAATAGAACCAAGTCGGAAATTAGAGAATTAGAATATATTAAACTTAATAACTAGCTATGGCTATTTAAAAATAAAAACCTAACCTGGATATATTGAGCACGAATCGTTGATCAAGTCTAATACAAATGAAACTTAAAAGCTTTATTTAAAATAAAATAAAAAAAGAGCAATTACACAATGATAAATTAAGATAACAGTAGTGGTGGTTCAAAGTAGTCAAAGTTGAATGTTTCAATCCCATTCAAGTTGAGATCAACAGTATCAATTTCCCCATTCCATGGATTTTTCAAGTCATTGCTATCAACAGATCTCATGGCACGCCAAATCAAACTGCTACATTTGAAACCCGATCCAAATGCCATTTGCCAAATTCGATCATTTTTCTTGATCCTCCCCTTAGCTTCTGCATATGCAAGTTCATACCAAACTGAACTACTCGAAGTATTCCCAAATCGTCGCAACGTAATTTTTGAAGCTTCCATACTCTCATCACAAAACTTCAACATTTTTTGCAATTGGTTTAGAACTGGCAATCCTCCAACATGAGGGAAGAAATGATCAACCGCTGTATTGAATTTTGGTACGTACTTTTTCACATTTGCAACCCCTAGAAATCGTCTTATAAGATTTTTAAAGAAAATGTATTTTTCTGAGAAGGGTAGGATTAAAGGACCTAATAAGGTAAGGTTTGTTTCTATAGCATTTGTTGCTGCGACCAAAAGATCTTTGGTTATGGAAACACCAATTAAACCTTGTTCATCTTCTTCTAGGAAAATTGATTTGTATGAACGATCTAAACTTGCGTCATGATTATGGACATCATGAAGGAGTTCGTACTTGGAAAATTCCTTATCAAATGGTCGATTGGAAAGTAGAATGGCAGCTCCACCAACTCGAAATGTGCAATTTGATATGAATTTGGACTCGTCATTTCCCACGTAGATGCAGTCTGTAGTGTTCTCTGTACTCAATATTAAAGCACAGGTGTTTTCATGCACCTGTTTCCCATGTAATATGAAAGTTGAATATCACTTGTTCTAGTATAGTAAAGTAAACAACCGTGGAAACAAGGCACCGACACGAGCTAGCAGCGTTTGAACAATATTTGGTTAAAAATAAGAAGAAGAAAAAAAGAGCACTAGTAGATATTAAAGTTTAAAAAATAGTATTTGGAAAATGATTCATTTTGGTTTGGATAAAAATTTCACTTGAAAAAAAGGTGAGATTTGTAAGTAAAACATATTATTTAACTAGAAAACACTCATAAAATATGAAATGTATATACTTCAGCTTATTGATGGTCATTTAGTATTTGCATTTAATGAAATTATTTTTGATGTTTGAATTGTATGAATGCATCAAAAAAATAAATCATTAAATGCAACTACTTAATGACCATCAATAAGCTGAAGTATATAATGGGCAGTATTACTGTCATTAATTTATTTAGATAGATTTCTTTTTCTTTTCAGCCATTTCAAAATGTTTGACACCAATCCTCAAATAATATGTTACTATTATTCAATAAATTATCTTTCAAAATTTTCAAATTTTAAGTTTTGATATAGTAATGTTTTATCAATCAAACTAGCTAACTTTTTAAGGACTACTTTTGCTACCATTATCATAATACTTAAATTAACATCTTAATATTGTGACTAGTCAAACATATATATCTGAATAAAATGAAACAGAGAAATATTAAAGCATAAAAAACTTAGGGTGTAGTTACCTGAAGAAGTTGGTTGGCAAGTCGGATGGCCAAGAGTCCAGCAGTACAACCCATTCCAGTAAGATTATATGACAAAATATTGTGGTTCAGCTTGTAACGATTAACTATCATAGACGATAAAGACGGCACAGGATGAAAAACAGAGCAATTCACTATTAGTATGCCAATATCCTTAGGCTCAACAACTTTAGTTTTTTCAAATAAATTGTCCAAAGATCCAAACATGACAAACTCAGCCTCTTTTCTTGCTAAATCCATGCATGGATTAGGAGGATCTTTATGCAAAGCCTCTGGCAAATAGGTGTTATCACCTAAACCTACCTTGTCCATTGTCATCTTCATGTAATCCATCATTTCTTCAGAGTAATTTCCAAGAATTTTCACTCTTTCTGCTGCCATTATTTTTGTGCACATTTGTGAAATTGGGGGCTTTGAACATGCAAAATCTATCAAGAAAACTTTTTTAGAACGCATTTGAATGAAACGCCGCACTACTCCCCATATGAAAATAAGCAACGCCCAGAAGAATATTGAGTTGACAACAAACATCTTGAGAGAAAATAAATAACTTTTTTGCTTTAATTTGTTCTTGGGATACTGACGAAGGAGCGACGTCCTACGGTTATATATAGGAAAGTGAGTGTAGATATTGCTTTCAAACGGTAGAAATTAAAAGATCAATCTTTTTTACTATACTCTGATGCTTCTTCATTTTCTTTATGGTTTAATTTTAACTACTTTTTTGGCCACTCATTGGAAATGTTTCTTTACCCATAAAAGAAAATAAAATAGTTAAAAGTTCAAGTAAATATATAAAAGGTGTTATGCTTGCAGTCGACATAAATATCTACACTATGGTAATAAATATCTTAATTAAGATCACACTTCTAGTGGATATTGTTAACGTGGGGGGAATTCCGCTATTTATTCAAAATTGTTGGAGCTGCAATCGTGTTTAGTTTAAGTTTTATGCAATATAAAGAATACTCACACAATCGAGTAGTTGAAAAATAAATCACATGTAGCAGTTTGTAATAATAAGCATTAAACCTTAAAAAATGATAATTAAGTTACTTGCTGGACGATAATCGATTAAGTTGCAAGTGATAAAAATCCATGATACTGTTAATATATGTACCTTAAAATCATGGCTATAATAAGGGTATATATGTTCAGCTTATGGGACCATATTGAAGACACTGTACCTCAATTTTGTCACTCAACTATCGCGTGTGTAATGTATGTTACTGTCTGCATGTGAAATTAATTGTAACTCCTACCAAATTCGGTTACATTTAGGACGCGCTGTTTTAAGGGGTGGATGTTGAGGGTTGGCGACGGATTCACGTGAATTTAGTAGTTTTTACCCTTATCATGTATATATATTATAAAATTACTAAATATTTTTTAATATTTGAGTGAGAACTCAGTTATTGTTGTAGTACTAAACTTAAGATCGTTGTTGTAAGAACTCATAAACTTAAAATTCTAAATACGTGTCGTTTTCAATCGACCGAAAGAGCTATGACGTAGTCAATGAACCAGCTGTCTGAGGAACTAAAATGACAAAGAAAAATCTTCTAAAGATTCAGAATATGAAGAGAGAGAACTCAAGAAAGAAAGGAGGACTACGATCTTTAACTGCACTGGAAAAAGACCAAAGGGCAAGGGATAGTGAAGCCAATGTGTTAAGGAAAAAACACTTTAATACATGTTCTATGTTTGGAAATTTTATTCGAGGACCACGTCCATAGAATCCTGGTGGACCATGCCTGTTAGTTGTTGGAAGATTGAAGCCATCAATTGCTTAATTATGCAGTTATTAAATACTTAGGTACCTCTAAACTTCACACTACCATATACATTTCTTTGAAACATTAATTACGCCTAAAGTGTATTATACAATTGTTTACTCGTAAAACAGTACAGTTTAATTTATATGTGATTTCTAGACAAGTGAATTAATTTGATCCTGAAATAATATAATAATCAAAGAAATACGCAGTACTTAGCCTTGGAATGTAGATGAAATAGCAAAGATAGTGATTCCTTGAACACGATTTTCGAATACACCAATGATGGGATCAAAAAGCAAGAGAGTGAAATTGTATAAAGCTTTGTATAGAATATAATATATGTTCTTGCCAGAAATTTTGTGTCCCTTACAATGATAACTGAGCTCACTATTTATAGCTATGTCAAGGGAAGAAGGTCCTAGGATCGTGCCCTCCTTTAATGTCAATTATGAGGATCATTGATGAAGATGTAACGTTGAGCATAAATGCCAAATTCTTTGTAACGGACCGTCGCTCTTAATACTGTAGAATATTCCTTAGTAAATACTATCGGGCGCATAGCATTTAATACACTTTTATGAACGTTATCTGTTCCGATGACAAGCACAGTGGCTGCGTTCGGTCCTCATCCATTCCATCTTGGATTCCATGTGTCCTCCTTTTAGTCAGCCACGCGTCATATCATATTTTTTCTTATACAGATATTCTCTCTGCTTTCCGATGACATAACTTTGTGTTACCGAGAAGTTGGTAGAAACACCTTTTTGGCAGAAATTACTATAATTTCCTCTTAAGGTCTCTAACAGTTGATTAGACACACGTCTTTCTGCATTTAATGCCCCGAACACGCGTCATACCATGATTCAGCACAGCTTTAGCCGGTTATCGAGGTAATCATGGCCATGAATTTAGCCGCCAAAATTTTACTTATATGCAACTTTCTTTTCCTTTGCGTTTCACAATTGCTTGAGCTTCTAATTTGCATCCTTGTTTTCCATCCTTTTTTCTAATTTTCTTCAAATACAAACTCTTTACCTTCTTCCTTTCCAATGGCTTCTTCCTCCAAACGTGGTGGTTCTATGAAGAATAAGAACAAAATCGAGGATTCCGTTCCTCCAACAGTGGATTCCATCATCCCAAGAAGGCTTAGTACTTTGAAAATTTTTGAAGAGAAATTTCCTACTACTAACCCTCGTACATGGGCTGTTAGTAGGTACCCTTCTTCCATTCGTCCTTCCAATATTCCTGCTGAGAAGGAGGACTGCCGCTGGAATGAGTTGAAAATCATCGCTCCTGATCTATTGGAGCGAGTGACCCTTCCCAAGAAAGGTTTTACATACTTTTTTACGTATCCTTTTACTTTGGGTACGTTTTCTTTGAGCGGAGAGCTTGATTCCATGATTGCGGAGTTTTGCCTTCGCTACCAGGTATGTTTGGCAAGTATAAGTCCTTTAGTGTGGAGGACGATTGCCTGCCTCCGACAATTGTGCCAAGAAACTGAGGAGGAGTTAACCTTAGCTCATGCGATGAATCTCTATTTCCCAAAAATCTTTCGCGGGGGAATGATAAACCTTTGCAAGTGTGGCCACCATGATTTTTTGTCTAGCATGGATGATGACAACGACCGTGGGTGGATGGAGCGGTTCGTTACAGTTGCCACCAACGACATTTCCAACAACGGCTTCATCCTTTCCGGTTGCTTGGAACTGCACTCGTAAGTTCTTTGTATAATATTCCTCTTACTAGATATTCTCCTATGGACGTATCATCTCTTCACCCTTCACATATTTCAGCAACTCGATGGCTCCCACCGGTGGTGGAAGGTTTGAACCGGTGGGTTCAAAAGATTTTGGACGTCACAACGCCCGAAACTCGTTCGTGAAAAGAACTAGCCCTTAAATACGGATGGAAGGCCAAAAATCATGGTAACTCTAATTTACCTTGCTTCCATTTTTGTATATAAAGAACTTGGTTGAACCCTTCTCACTTTGTTCATGGAATTAGGTCTACCTGCGGGCTCTGTTGTTGTCCCCGAGGAGGACATTTGGGCTGATCCTGCTGATGCAGCGAGGCTGCTTCAGGAAGCACTTACTCGAACAGGTATCTCCAGGCCTGTTTTGGGTGCAAATATTTCTTTACGGAGTTCCCGGCCGGAGGATAAACAAACAAAGAGAAGACGCTCCTTCGCGACTGGGGAAAAGAATAAAAGGGTAAAGGTTGATGCCCTCGAATCATCTCCGGTGGCGATGATGACTGGTCCTCCTTCTGGGGTGGTTGTAGACACCGTGATGATTGATGATGATGATGAAGTTGTTGATGAGGGAGCTTCTTTACATAGAAGGCGATGATCTTCATCATCTCAATAGGATGCTCGACCTGTTGAGATAGTTACACCAACTAAAGACGATGTCTCGGCACTTTGGGGAGAGTCTGATTTGGTAGAATATGCCAACTCCCATTTTCGGGAACCAATTTCCGCAACCGGTGCTTCGGGGCTGAGTACCAAGTCCTTGTCGTCTTTGGTTGGCGAGCATCAAACAACCAGCACTGCATTTGATGCAGCTGCTTCTTACTCTTTAACTCCATCAGCTTCATCTCCACATTTACCAACACCAGCAACTGCTACATCATTTCCATATTTGTCTACTCTTCCACCAGCGGTTGTTACACCATGTCCATCGGCCGCACCTGACCATGAAGAAGGTGTTCCTCTTCCACAGTCCCCAGTTCATGGGAACTTGGGGCAAAATTATGTTGCTCCTTTTGAAGATCCACAAAGGAGGAGGAACATTACTCTTTCGGTCTCTACCGGGTGCAACCTACTATCATGGCCGGTGGAGCTTGCTAATTACGTAAAGCCTTTGGCTTCAGAAAAAGATTGGGAAACGATTCAGACACTCTCGGGCGAGTGTTTGTTGAACAATGCTATGCATAACGCCGCGGCGGTAAGTTCCTTCTTTCCTCTGTTATTTCTTCTACTTTTGAACGAATGTATTCTAAGTTTTTACCCTTCTTATTTTATAGGCCAACTTTCTTGTTTCTGAGGACCTTCAAAGGTTGATTCGTGAGAAGGAAGAACTTACTTCTGAACGGGATTAACTTTTAGCGGAACGGGACCAAACTGTTCTCCGCCTCTCGGAACTGGAAACCAAAGCTACTGAGGTCGCTATTTTGGAGGCTCGTTTGCAGCAAAGCGAGCAAGAAGTGGTAACCTTCAACCAAGAAATTGGGCGGCTGAGGGTTAATTTTGATTAGGCCAAGGACAAATGGGCAGAAGTCCAAAATGACGTTCTTGCTGCAACCGATCGTGAGGCTGCTTTCGCTGAAAGAGTGATTAACTTGGAGGCAGCCTTGAACTCCAAAAGTGAAGAGCTTGCTACTGTGGAGGCGAAACATGCCTGGCTAGAGGTGAAGTCTAGGAAAACTATCGAGCATAATAGGCTCTTTAGTTCAACTATCCGCGATCTTGAAGTCATCCTCTAATCTGCTAGATCCGCCTGGGAAAACCTTTCTACCGAGGTTATTCAACTAAAATAAGAACTTAACACCGAGCGACTTCCCTCATTATTGAAAAAACTTATTCCATGTATAACATGAGGAGGAAAATCTTGGAAGAGGCAAAAGCTAGTATCATTGATGTTGATGACGAAATTGCTAAGGCCCGAGAGCTTGAGTTGGCTGCAAAACATAGACTCCCGGCTGTTACAACCAAAATTCGCATATCATAGATCACGCCGTAAGTTAGTCGACGTAAATCCAAGAAGATATTATCTTTGAGATGATAAGAAGTTAATCCTATTGGTCTTAAACGATACAAGGGTGTATAAGAGTGGTTAACAAGTATTTGAAGTTAAACGAATCAAGGATATTATAACCCGTATTTTCGGGTAACACTAGAGGTAATTAATTGTCCAAAGAGGTCTTGTTTTAATGTATTTGAATCATATAATATCCACATCATAAGTCTTGAAGTCAAGCGAGTTATGAAACAAAAGTCGATAAAAGTTGTCGCAAGTTAGGTTTATAATTTTACTTAAACTTTAGGTCAAATATTACTGCATTTTTCTCCCAATGTTCTTAGAATTATGGGGTGATCTACATATCAAATTTAAGATCTATGAGTCTAGTTTCCAATGCATTAAACCGTTCGTCGATACGATCTCGGAATAGAGAGATATTCGCATTTTTGCGAGAGTGCACCAAGCTGCTCTCTATGGGGCCCACAAAGGCGGTTTAAGACATATGGACATATATAAGATACCTCAACCCCGTTTTAAGTCATTATTTTTCAGTATATTCAGACCTTATAACCCTAAAAACAGTCTCTCAAGGTTCTCTCATGATCCAAGACCCAAACAAAGGGCAAACAACACAAATCAAATGTCGGGAATCCCGTGGCGCTAGTAAGTTTCTTGTTCTTCTTGTTGTTGCTGATTTTTGTGTTGTTCCAGCTCGTATGGGAGGTTGTTTTAAGTGTTTTATGTCCTGTAAATACACCTTCAAGTTTTTAATATCAACCCTAGGTGATTTCAAGTCTTCTAAAGTAATTCTAGTGCCGAAAAACCCGAATTAATTGCTAGTTTCGCTTTCTTGTTCTTGTGGCAGAATTGAAGGGATATTTCGTGGAAAATTAAGGTCAAATTGGAGTTGTTCTTTCTGTTTAAAGGTAAGTAACCTCTTACTCTATATATATTTAAGATTATCCAAGTTGCAGCTAAATCGTTGAAGCTAGAACTTGTGAAATATATATCGAAAGGCTTGGTAGTAATGTTGTTGGTTGGTGGACTGTTTTGGAGGATCAATATGATTATTAATGATGTTGTTTGGGCTGTTTGGTGATTATATTGACTTGTGGGAAGTCATATAAATAGGGGAGGTTCTGTCCGTTTCATCGTAAAATAGGTTGCAGTCGATACATAATAGTTACGACGCTTAAACGATAATGATAGTGTCATTTGTCTTATTGTAGACCAAGGAGTCGTGACATTTGCATAGCTTGAGGTTGGGAAGTATATACAAGGTATGTGAGGCTATCCCCTTCATTCTTTTGCATGACTCCGATTGTACATAATGTAATGAACGAGCTCCCAAAGATACTCTACTCTTAGAAGCTAGCAGTACTTACATTGCTGCCCTTCTTATGAAACGATTGATATTGATGTTACTTCTCTTATTCTTATATTATCAATGTTGTTGGTAGTTCCTGATTCTTATAAGATTCTTGATGAAGAGTTAATCCTAATAACGTGTACGAAGGATACCGACCTTACGTCACTCCGAAAGGTTCAAAATGTGATTCCAATGAGTCCAGCATGCATCATATATATGTATCTATTTTACTCTACCGAGCCGCGCTATAGTCGGCCGGGTATGGCACCTATTGTGCAACCACTGATCAGTTGGGTTTTACCGAGCTCCACGTGGCCGGGTACGATTCTACCGAGCCCTATGATGGCCGGGTACGTTTTACCGAGCCTATTATGGCCGGGTACGATATGATGATGGTGATGCCCACAAAGGCGTATGTTTTAAAAGTTTGTGTATATATATGTATGTATCATGTATTTCATGTCAGTAGCCCTCAGAGGTACCCAGATGTCACAGGTGTTATATTCTCTATCCCTGTTTACATTACTGTTCTTACTTATGCTTTCTTGCCTCACATACTCAGTACTTTATTCTTACTGACGTCCTTTTTATTTGTGGACGCTGCATATCGTGCTGCAGGTCCTGATAGACAGGTAGACGTAGCTCCCCCACCATAGTAGGCTGTCCAGTTCAGCGGTTATTGGCGAGATCCCTTCTCCGGACTTGCCGTGGTCTTGGTATGCATTTTTGTTATAGACATTATGGGTATGTCGGGGCCCTGTTCCGGCAATGTTGTAGCACTTATGTTCCTTTAGAGGCTCATAGATAGGTGTCGACTTATGTATGGTTTAGAATGCCTTGTCAGCTGATTTTTGTTGTATAGTCTTTCATGGCATCATGGTAGCTCATACCTTATATATAGTTTCTTGACAGTCTTGTCATCCCATGTTATGTATGTTCATGACATTATCTTTCATTGTTGGATGTTCATGATCCATGTCTACTATTTATATTGATCTTGTCGGCCCTTAAAGATAATAAGGAAGGTTAGATAAAATGTACGTTGGTGCTCGGCAAGTATGGCCCGGGTGCTAGTCATGACCCTCCAGTTGGGTCGTGACAAACTTGGTATCAGAGCAAGTCTGTCCTAGGGGATGTCTATGAGCCGTGTCTAGTAGAGTTTTGATTATGGATGTGTAGCGCGCCACATTTATAATCAGGAGGCTACGTGACATCTAGGGTTGTTACCTTCTTCCTGAATCTAGATCGTGCGTAGAGTTGAGTAGTAAGTGTTCATATCTAATATTCACCTTGTTTTCTTTCAGCGATGCCTTCGACTAGGAAGCAAGCGATTAGTAAACGGCTTGATACAGCTGTGGGAGAGGGTAACATTCAGGTGCCTCCAGCCAGAGCAGGCCAAAGTGAGGCTCAGAGTGAGATGTCATCTCATACCTCTCTGTCTCCTCCAGAGGATATTAGGAGGCACCCAGTACATCCAGTTCCTCCGTCTAGCACTACAGACCACGATATGCGCAGTGCGGTGCAATTGTTGACTAGCTTGGTAGCTGCTCAGGCTCAGAGGCAGAATATCGGTGCTGCTGATAAACTGGTTATTGCGAGAGTTCGTGATTTTATTAATCTAGACCCTCCAGTGTTTACCGGATCAGACCCCAAGGAGGACCCACAAACATTTATTGATCAGATTCATCGTACATTACGGGTTATGCATGCTAGTGATACGGAGGCAGTAGAGTTGGCTTCTTATCGGTTACGGGATTTAGCGATTTTCTGGTATGATAGTTGGGAGAGATCTAGGGGTCCGAACGCTCCTCCAGCCGTGTAGAAGGAATTTTCTGAGGCCTTTCTTCGTCACTACTTGCCAGTTGAGATACGACAAGCTAGAGCTGATAAGTTCTTGAACCTTCGACAGGGTAATATGAGTGTACGAGAGTATAGTATACAGTTTGATTCTTTAGCAAGGTATGCTCCCCATATGGTGGCCGAGATGAGTGATAGGGTGCATCTGTTCGTGAATGGGTTGGGACCACATCTGATAAATGAGTGCACAACAGCCTCCTTGGTAGAGGGCATGGATATTTCCCGTATTCAGGCTTATGCCCAGACCCTAGAGGATCGTAAGCGCCAGCAAAGGGCAGATAGGGAGCAGGATAGGGGCCAGCATAAGAGGGCGAGATTTGCAGGGTATTCTGATGAGTTCAGAGGCAGTATCAGGCCCCAATCTTTGAGGAGTTCGGCGCCACCTGTAGCTAGTGCTCCTCCAAAGTTTCAGAGGCCTCGGTATGATCGATTTACCTATTCTGGTTCAGGTCAGAGTTTGAGGGCATCAGGCTCACAATTTCATAGAGATACTAGTCAGACGAGACCCCCAACACCTCGTTGTGATCAGTGCGGCAAGGCCCACTTTGGACTGTGCCGTCGAGGTTCCGATGCGTGCTATTCTTGCGGACAGCATGGCCATATGATGCGAGATTGTCCTAACAGAGGAGGTGGTGGTATGACTCAACCGACTGGATCTGTGTCTGGTTCTTCCTCATCAGTTCGACCTCCAGCACAAGGTTTTCAACAGTCGACAGGTCGTGGTAGAGGTAGAGGTTCAGTGCCGAGTTCGAGTGGTGCTCAAAATCGAACCTATGCTCTAGTAGGTCGACAAGATCTCGAGTCGTCTCCGGATGTTGTTACAGGTATATTGTCTGTGTTTTCTTATGATGTATATGCGCTAATTGATCCAGGATCTACCTTATCATATGTTACACCCTTTGTGGCTAATAAGTTTGGCATTGAACCTGAATTGATAAGTAAACCACTTGCGGTATCCACTCCGATAGGAGATTCTGTGATTGCTAGAAGGGTATATAAAGGTTGCACTGTGATGATTTGTAGTCGTCAAACCTCGGCAAATTTATTTGAGTTAGAAATGGTTGATTTCGATGTGATAATGGGAATGGACTGGTTGGCCTCATGCTATGCAAATGTTGACTGTCGTACAAAGATGGTTAGGTTTCAGTTTCCTTGTGAACCCGCCATTGAATGGAAGGGGAACATTGCTACGCCGAAAGGTAGGTTTATTTCCTATCTTAAGGCAAGGAAGATGATCTCAAAAGGTTACATTTATCATCTTGTTCGCGTTAGGGATGCGGAGGCGAAGCCGCCTACTCTACAATTAATCCCCGTGGTCAATGAATTTCCAGATGTTTTCCCAGATGAACTCCCAGGCCTTCCTCCTGAAAGGGAGATTGAGTTTAGCATTGATGCATTGCCTGACACTCAACCGATCTCTATCCCTCCATACAGGATGGCCCCGGCAGAGTTGCGAGAGTTGAAGGCACAGTTGAAGGACTTGCTGGATAAGGGTTTCATTAGGCCTAGCACTTCACCTTGGGGTGCGCCAGTCTTGTTCGTGCGGAAGAAAGATGGGTCGTTAAGGATGTGTATCGATTATCGACAGTTGAATAAGTTTACAATAAAGAACAAGTATCCACTTCCAAGAATTGATGACCTGTTTGACCAACTCCAGGGTGCCAAGTATTTCTCCAAGATTGACTTGCGTTCAGGGTATCATCAGGTGAGGGTTAAGGAGAAGGATATTCCAAAGACGGCCTTCCGGACAAGATATGGGCATTTTGAGTTCTTGGTGATGTCGTTCGGGCTAACAAATGCCCCAGCAGCTTTTATGGATCTCATGAATAGTGTATTCAGGCCCTATCTTGATGTGTTCGTGATCGTATTCATTGATGACATTCTGGTGTATTCTCGTTCGGAGGCGGAACATGCGGGCCACTTGCGGATAGTATTACAGACCCTTCAGGATCATAAGTTATATGCTAAGCTCTCTAAATGTGAATTCTGGCTGAACTCAGTAGCATTCCTTGGCCATGTGATATCTGATGAGGGTATTAGTGTCGACACTCAGAAGATCGATGCAGTGAAGAATTGGCCGAGACCTACAACACCGTCAGAAGTCCGCAGCTTCCTGGGGCTAGCAGGATATTATAGGCGGTTTGTAGAAGGGTTTTCCTCTATATCAGCACCATTGACTAAGTTAACACAGAAAGCTACCAAGTTCCAGTGGTCTGATGCTTGTGAACATAGTTTTCAGGAGCTAAAGAATCGATTGACATCCGCGCCAGTGCTCACTCTCCCAGAAGGAACAGAAGGTTATGTGGTATATTGTGATGCCTCAGGTATAGGTTTGGGGTGCGTATTGATGCAACGTGGGAAGGTGATTGCTTATGCATCAAGACAATTGAAGAAGCATGAAAAGAATTACCCGACTCATGATTTGGAATTGGCTGCAGTAATATATGCTTTGAAGATATGGCGGCACTACTTATACGGCGTCCATGTTGACATCTACACAGATCACAAGAGTTTACAATACATCTTCAAGCAGAAGGAGTTGAATTTGAGGCAGCGTAGGTGGCTTGAATTACTGAAAGACTACGATGTTGAGATATTGTACCATCCCGGTAAAGCAAATGTTGTGGCAGACGCTCTCAGCCGTAAGTCAATGGAAAGCTTAATACATATTGAGGCAGGTAGACAAGGGTTGACCAAAGAGCTTCACCAGTTGGCCAATATGAGAATCAGATTGTTGGACTCTGATGATGGAGGTGTTACTGTACAGAATACAGCAGAATCATCTTTGGTAGCCGAGGTAAAAGCACGGCAATATGAAGATCCTACCTTAGTAAGATTGAGAGAGGGAATTCAGCAGTGTAAGATTACAGCTTTCAAGATCGGAGGAGATGGGACACTGAGATACCAGGGCCGATTATGTGTACCTAGTGTGGCAGGGTTGCGAGAGAAGATTATGATTGAGATTCATCAGTCCCGATATTCTATCCATCCTGGCTCGACAAAGATGTATCATGACATTAAGGAGCAGTATTGGTGGGATAACATGAAGAAGTCTATTGCAGAATTTGTAGCCCAGTGTCCTAATTGTCAACAAGTAAAGATCGAGCATCAGAAACCTAGTGGATTGATTCAGAATATAGAGATTCCGACCTGAAAATGGGAGGTGATTAATATGGACTTCATTATTGGATTACCTCGCTCTTATCATAAGTTTGACTCCATCTGGGTGATAGTTGATCGACTTACAAAATCTGCCCATTTTCTGCCAGTTAAGACAACTTACACGGCTGAAGATTATGCGAAGTTGTATATCAAGGAGATTGTTAGGCTTCATGGTGTGCCGGTATCTATTATATCAGACCGAGGAGCTCAATTTACGGCTAACTTTTGGAGGTCTTTTCAGAAGGGTTTAGGCACACAAGTAAATCTCAGCACTGCATTCCATCCGCAGACTGACGGACAGGCTGAACGTACCATCCAGACGCTGGAAGATATGCTACGAGCATGTGTTCTAGATTTTAAGGGGAATTGGGATGACCATCTGGCACTTATAGAATTTGCCTACAATAATAGCTACCATTCCAGTATTAAAATGGCCCCGTATGAGGCACTGTACGGGAGGAGATGTAGATCACCAGTTGGATGGTTCGAAGTCGGTGAGACAAAATTATATGGGCCAGATTTTATTCACCAAGCCATTGAGAAGGTGAAAGAGATACAAGAGCAACTGAGGACGGCACAAAGCAGGCAAAAGTCTTATTCCGACGTCCGACGTCGTGATCTGGAATTTGAGGTTGGTGATTGGGTTTTCCTGAAGATCTCACCGATGAAGGGTGTTATGCGTTTTGGGAAGAAGGGTAAGTTGAGTCCGCGGTATATTGGGCCGTACAAAATTCTTCGACGAATTGGACAGGTTGCTTACGAGTTAGAATTGCCATCTGAATTGGAATTTGTCCACCTGGTATTCCATGTATCTATGTTGAGGAAATGTATTGGAGACCCTTCTCTGGTCGTCCCTATCAAAGATGTACAAGTTACAAAGGATCTATCATATGATGAAGTGCCAGTGGCTATATTAGATCGACAAGTCCGCAAGCTGAGAACAAAGGATGTAGCTTCCGTGAAAGTATTATGGAGGAACAAGAATATAGAAGAAATGACATGGGAAGCAGAAGAGGAGATGAAGTCTAAATACCCTTACCTATTCCAGAGTGAAGATAACGAGGATGCCGGGGGAAAGAAGGACGCATTATAAGGTGAAACGGCTCTATGAGGTAAGCAATAGCTTGTGAATACTCTTTTTTTAATACAAAATGGTGATATGCAGATAATGTACATATCCATAATGCTTTGTATAGTCTTGTAAGGCCATAGGTTAGGTTTAACTGCTTGCAAGTTTGGCTAGTGTCCATTTTATAGGGGAAACTCAGCCGGAAATCTCCGTCGGAATCCACAATGAGTTAGACACCCCATAAACCCTTACATTCGAGGACGAATGTTCCTAAGGGGGAGAGGGTGTTACAACCCAAATTCGCATACCATAGATCACGCCGTAAGTTAGTCGACGTAAATCCAAGAAGAGATTATCTTTGAGATGATAAGAAGTTAATCCTATTGGTCTTAAACGATACAAGGGTGTATAAGAGTGGTTAACAAGTATTTGAAAGTTAACCGAATCAAGGATGTTATAACCCGTATTTTCGGGTAACACTAGAGGTGATTAATTGTCCCAAGAGGTCTTGTTTTAATGTATTTGAATCATATAATATCCACATCATAAGTCTTGAAGTCAAGCGAGTTATGAAACAAAAGTCGATAAAAGTTGTCGCAACTTAGGTTTATAATTTTACTTAAACTTTAGGTCAAATGTTACTGCATTTTTATCCCAATGTGCTTGGAATTATGGGGTGATCTACCTATCAAATTGAAGATCTATGAGTCTATTTTCCAACGCATTAAACCGTTCGTCGATACGATCTCGGAATAGAGATATATTCGTGTTTTCGCGAGAGTGCACCAAGCTGCTCTCTATGGGGCCCACAAAGGCGGTTTAAGACATATGGACATATATAAGATACCTCAACCCCATTTTAAGTCATTATTTTTCAGTATATTCAGACCTTATAACCCTAAAAACAGTCTCTCAAGGTTCTCTCATGATCCAAGACCCAAACAAAGGGCAAACAACACAAATCAAATGTCGGGAATCCCGTGGCGCTAGTAAGTTTCTTGTTCTTCTTGTTGTTGCTGATTTTTGTGTTGTTCCAGCTCGTGTGGGAGGTTGTTTTAAGTGTTTTATGTCCTGTAAATATACCTTCAAGTTTTTAATATCAACCCTAGGTGATTTCAAGTCTTCTAAAGTAATTCTAGTGCCGAAAAACCCGAATTAATTGCTAGTTTCGCTTCCTTGTTCTTGTGGCAGAATTAAAGGGATATTTCGTGGAAAATTAAGGTTAAATTGGAGTTGTTCTTTCTGTTTAAAGGTAAGTAACCTCTTACTCTATATATATTTAAGATTATCCAAGTTGCAGCTAAGTCGTTGAAGCTAGAACTTGTGAAATATATATCGAAAGGCTTGGTAGTAATGTTGTTGGTTGGTGGACTGTTTTGGAGGCTCAATATGATTATTAATGATGTTGTTTGGGCTGTTTGGTGATTGTATTGACTTGTGGGAAGTCATATAAATAGGGGAGGTGCTGTCCGTTTCATCGTAAAATAGGTTGTGGTCGATACATAATAGTTACGACGCTTAAACGATAATGATAGTGTCATTTGTCTTATTGTAGACTAAGGAGTCGTGACATTTGCATAGCTTGAGGTTGGGCAGTATATACAAGGTATGTGAGGCTATCCCCTTCATTCTTTTGCACGACTCTGATTGTACATAATGTAATGAACGAGCTCCCAAAGATACTCTACTCTTAGAACCTAGCAGTACTTACATTGCTGCCCTTCTTATGAAACGATTGATATTGATGTTACTTCTCTTATTCTTATATTATCAATGTTGTTGGTAGTTCCTGATTCTTATAAGATTCTTGATGAAGAGTTAATCCTAATAACGTGTACGAAGGATACCGACCTTACGTCACTCCGAAAGGTTCAAAATGTGATTCCAATGAGTCCAGCATGCATCATATATATGTATCTATTTTACTCTACCGAGCCGCGCTATAGTCGGCCGGGTATGGCACCTATTGTGCAACCACTGATCAGTTGGGTTTTACCGAGCTCCACGTGGCCGGGTACGATTCTACCGAGCCCTATGATGGCCGGGTACATTTTACCGAGCCTATTATGGTCGGGTACGATATGATGATGGTGATGCCCACAAAGGCGTATGTTTTAAAAGTTTATGTATATATATGTATGTATCATGTATTTCATGTCAGTAGCCCTCAGAGGTACCCAGATGTCACAGGTTGTATATTCTCTATCCCTGTTTACATTATTGTTCTTACTTATGCTTTCTTGCCTCACATACTCAGTACTTTATTCGTACTGACGTCCTTTTTATTTGTGGACGCTGCATATCGTGCTGCAGGTCCTGATAGACAGGTAGACGTAGCTCCCCCACCACAGTAGGCATTCCAGTTCAGCGGTTATTGGCGAGATCCCTTCTCCGGACTTGCCGTGGTCTTGGTATGCATTTTTGTTATAGACATTATGGGTATGTCGGGGCCCTGTTCCGGCAATGTTGTAGTACTTATGTTCCTTTAGAGGCTCATAGACAGGTGTCGACTTATGTATGGTTTAGAATGCCTTGTCGGCTGATTTTTGTTGTATAGTCTTTCATGGCATCATGGTAGCTCGTACCTTATATATAGTTTCTTGACAGTCTTGTCGTCCCATGTTATGTATGTTCATGACATTATCTTTCATTGTTGGATGTTCATGATCCATGTCTACTATTTATATTGATCTTGTTAGCCCTTAAAGATAATAAGGAAGGTTAGATAAAATGTATGTTGGTGCTCGGCAAGTATGGCCCGGGTGCTAGTCATGACCCTCCAGTTGGGTCGTGACACCGGCGCAGTCTGAAGAAGGATCGGAAGGCGATGAGGCCGAAGACCAAACTGGGGAAAGCGTTGAGCCATCGGTAGAACCACCTACTCTTCCCGGCAATGCGGATACTTCTCTTCCTCCTGGTTCCGGAGGCACTACAATTTAGCTTTTTCTTTTCCCATTTTACACTAGTAATGTTTTGTCCCGTTCTTGTAAATAAATACATATTTTCTTATTTTTGTTCAAGTGCCATTTGAGTCTTACTTTCGTTTGAATATTCATGCAAGCCTTTAACCTTTGCATTTGCGCATGTTGTTCAATTTGCGCTTTACTATGTGTAGTCTCGGATGCTTTTTCTTCGAAGCATTTTGGTTCCGAGTATTATCCCTTTTACGTGAGGGTTTTTATGAATATTTGCTCAAGTTTCCCTTTTACATGAGGGTCTCTATGAATATTTGTGCAAGTTTCCCTTTTACATGAGGGTTTCTATGAATATTTGCGCAAGTTTGCTTTTGCGTCCTTTTCATATGCGGCTTCAGGTGTATTTTTTCCCGATGATATTTTAGATTCCGGGCATTAATTCTTCCGTAACCAACCCTTTAACGTGAGAATTTTTATAAAAGAGGGCCCTCTTATATTTACGGTGATCTTGAAGAGGACGTCTCATGTTCATTACGGCACTAACATTTGAAGTACTTGTTTAACTTTCAAATGACAAAGTTAGCTCACCGTTCAGACAAGAAACAAGATAAAAGCAAAAGGATTTCATTTTATTCCTTCTATTTTTAGAAATTACATAAGCATTTTGCTATATAGAAAAGAAATTGTCATTACTTGTGGCTATCTTGTATAACTTGTTGCTACGGGGCTGGTTGTGCAGTCCCCGGTCCCGATGATGTATTTTATTTCCGGATTTTTATTCCCGGTTTACGTGACAGTCATTATTGTTGTATCCTCATATCACCCCCCTCCCCCCCCCCCCCGGTGTTTGAATGCGAAAAATATGAATTGGAACACTGGAAGTCTTGTATCTTCGAAGGTCCCACCAATGAATTGCTAGGTAATCCTTCACTCGGTAACATATCTTGTTTCCCCTTAAGAATCCATGCTATTGAGCGAAAGAATACCTAATAATCTTCTAGCAGTTTGTTCTCGTGAACGGTCGGGTAACCTCTTTTCTGTAGCAAACTTAACTTTCCGACGGGAATTTGCTATCGAACCAAAGATTACCTAATCGTCCCCGAGTGGAAGCTTGTTTGTTTGACTTGCTATCAAAGGTCTTAGTGTTGTTGTCTTCATAGTATGCTTTCCGTCGCTGCCTCGTTAAAAACCTTGCCAGAAAAACCTAATTGGGACAAAAACTGAATGAAGGGAAAAAGAGTGCAGCACATACTTTCTGTTTGAGTGTCATTCATCAGCAATAATATCTTTTGAGGTGTGACACGTTCCAGTTGCTGGGAAACTTGTCTCCATTCTGGTTCTCCAATTCATATGAACCTTTCCCAGTGACAGCTGAAATCCGGTAAGGGCCTTCCCACATTGAACCTAGCTTACCCGTGTTGAGCTCCTGGTATTTTGTGTTACTTTTTTTAGAACCAAGTCTCCTACTTTGAAAAAATGGAAGTTGGCTCTCCTATTGTAATATCGCTCCATCCTCTGCTTTTGAGATGCCATTCTTACATACGCTAAGTCCCTGCATCCCTCGAGCAATTCCAAGTTGATTAGCATTGCTTCGTCGTTTGATTCTTCGTTTGTCTGAGAATATCTCAAAGTGGGTTCGCCCACTTCAACCGGGATTAGGGCTTCAGCACCGTACACAAGGGAAAAAGGAGTTTCTCCTGTACTTGATTTGGCCATTGTTCGGTACGCCCATAGGACTCCGGGCAACTCTTCGGGCCATTTGCCTTTTGCTGCTTCCAACCTTTTCTTGAGGTTTTGAATGATCACTTTGTTTGTTGACTCCGCTTGACCGTTTTGTGCTCGGATGATAAGGTGAGAATGTGAATCTTTTTATTTTTATGTCTTCGAAGAACTTTGTAACTTTTGCACCGATAAAATATGGCCCATTGTCGCATGCTATCTCTTTTGGTATTCTGAACCTGCAAATTATATTTTCCCTCAGGAAATCGACCACTTCGCGTTCTCCGATTTTCTGATAAGAACCTGCTTCCACCCATTTAGAAAAATAATCAATCAAAATTAAAAGAAACCTTACCTTTCCGGGAGCCAGTGACAGCGGCCCGACGATGTCCATCCCCCATTTCATGAATGGCCATGGGGACAGAACCGAATGTAAGGATTCTGCCGGTTGATGTACTAGTGATGCGTAGCGTTAGCACTTATCACATTTTCATATGAAATATTTGGCATATGTTCCATGCGAGGCCAGTAATATCCTGCCCGTACCAATTTCAGCACCAAAGACTCTACACCTGAGTGATTGCCGCATATCCCTTCGTGGATTTCTCTCATGACATAGTCAGCTCCTGACGCTCCTAAACACCGGGCCAGCGGGCCTTGGAAAGATTTTTTATATAATTGGCCTTTCCTGAAGCTGTAACATGCAGGTTTGGTGTGTAACGCCTGTGATGCTTTGGGATCGTGGGGAAACTTTTCGTGCTTGAGGTAGTTGATTATTTCGTTCCTCCAGTCCCAGACCAAACTAGCCGAATTCACCTCGTAGTAACCATCCGTATCAAGGACCGGGCTCATCAGTTATACCACCGTTCTGAACTCCGATCCTTTTATTTCCGTCGATGAACCTAAGTTTGATAATGCATCCGCTTCTGCATTATCCTCTCTCGAGATATGAGTTATTAACCACTCACGGAATCGTGCCACAAGAGCCTGGATCTTTACCACATATTATTGCACATGTTCTTCTTTGGTATCAAAAATTTCGTAAAGCTGATTTACCACCAGTTGTGAGTCGCATTTGATTACTATAATCTCGAAATCAAGTCCCCGGGCCAATTTGAGCCCTACAATCAAAGCTTCATGCTCTGCTTCATTGTTAGTTAAAGGGATCGTGTTGATGGCTTGCCTTAAGGTTTTCCCCGAAGGTGTGATTAAAACTATTTCGAGGCCGGACCCTTTTACGTTCGAGGCTCCGTTTGTAAATAAGGTCCAAACCCCTAATGCCGATTCTGACACCATTACTGCCTTCTTGGTTACCAGAGGTAGAAGTCCTGGACTAAAATCAGCCACGAAGTCAACCAAGACTTGTGACTTAATTGCAGTCCTCGATTTATATTCTCTGTCAAATTCACTCATTTCGATGGCCTATTTGGCCAATCTGCCCGAGAGTTTGGGTTTATGAAGGATGTTCCTCAAAGGAAAAGTAGTCACCACAGCTATTAGGTGGCATTGGAAATAGGGCCTCAGCTTTCGAGCGGCGACTACGAGAGCGAAGGCCAGTTTTTCCAAAATATGGGTAGCGAGTTTCTGCTCCCGTTAAAATTTGGCTAACGTAATAAATAGTAAATTGCATACCTTAGTTCTCCCGGACTAAAATCACAACTTCTGAAACCGCGAGGTAGACTAGCAATGTTTCGCCTTCTTTCGGTTTCGAGAGCGATAGAGGGCTTGATAAGTACTTCTTCAGGTCCCTCAAAGCCTGTTGGCACTCCGGCGTCCGTTCAAAATTGTTCTTCTTTTTGAATAATGTAAAGAAGCGATGACATTTTTCTGAAGACCGGGAAATAAACCTGCTCAAAACTGCTAACCTTCTTGTGAGTCTTTGGACTTCCTTCACATTTGATAATTGATATGGGATATCGTCTATGGCCTTGATTTTGTCGGGGTTTACTTCAATTCCCCTTTGTGAGACCAGAAATCCCAGGAACTTACCAGAGCTGACTCCGAATGCGCACTTCTCGGGGTTAAGTTTCATGTTATGCTTCCTCAGGATATCGAATGTTTCTTGCAAATGCTTAAGGTGGTCACCTGCATTCAAAGACTTAATGAGCATATCTTCTATATAAACTTCCATGGTTTTTCCTATTTGCTTTTCAAACATCTTATTTACGAGCCGTTGGTAAGTGGCTCCGGCGTTTTTCAACCCAAAAGGCATTACATTGTAACAATATGTACCGAAATTTGTTATAAATGAAGTATTTTCCTGATCTTCCGGTATCATCTTAATTTGGTTGTACCCAGAATAAGCATCAAGGAAACTCATCAATTTATGCCCGGTCGTGGCATCAATCATTTGATCGATATTTGGCAGTGGAAACGAATCTTTCGGGCACGACTTATTAAGATTTTTATAGTCTAAACACATACAAAATTTATTGTTCTTTTTAGGAACTACTACTACATTGGCTAGCCAATCTGGATATCTTACCTCTCTGACCGAACCAATTTTAAGCAAGCGGGTTACCTCTTCTTTAACGAATTTATTCCTGGCCTCGAAAAAAAGGCTCTTCTTCTGCCGTAACGGTGGTACGTTAGGATCCAAACTCATCTTGTGCACGGCTATTTCCGTCGGGATACCTATCATATCCTCGTGCGACCATGCAAAACAATCAACGTTAATTTTAAGGAATTCAATAAAACCAGACCTGAGCTCGGGATGTAGTCCTGTCCCCAAGTGAAATTTTCTTTCTAAGAATTCTTCAAACAATGGCACTTACTCTAGTTCCTCTGCCGTGGATTTCGTTGCGTCCGTTTCTTCCGGAACTTGGAAATATCTCGGCACCTGATATTGTTCTGACGATTCTGGCCCTGGAATAACCTCTTCTAACTCGAGAGTAGGTGTCGGTTCCTGTAATTGCTATGTCGTGTGCTCCTTCCCTTTGCTACTGGAAACTGAGATTACATTCATCTCCCTCGCTATCGGTTGGTTACCTCTTATCTGCTTGATTCCTTTGGGCGTTGGAAACTTCAGCAATTGGTGATACGTCGAAGGTACAACTTTCATCTCGTGTAACCATGGCCTTCCTAAGATGATGTTGTATCCCATATCACCATCCACTACTTCGAAGAGAGTTGTGTTCATTACTCCTTCAGCATTCGTGAGCAGCAGGATCTCTCCCCGGGTTGTCACGCTCGCAAGGTAGAATCCAGCGAGGAGTTTTGTTGCCAGAATAATGCTTCCAGTGAGTTTAGCTTGTTCCAATACCCTCCATTATATGATATTAGCCGAACTTCCTGGATCCACTAGAACATTCTTAATTTGAAAATCTAAAATATTTAAAGAGATTACCAGTGCGTCGTTGTGTGGTAATAGTAATCCGTCTGCGTCCTCCTCCGTGAAAGTGATATCATCCTCCCGAAGACTTTTGCTGTGAGTTATCAATATTTTAGTCTTCTTTGCCGCCGAAAAGGTGCCCCATTAATTTCGTTCCCCCTAAAGATCATGTTGATTGTCTAGCGTGGTGCTTCTTTTCCTGCTTTTGAAGATTCTACGTTGTTGCGACCGTAATTGTTCTTAGATCGATCACTCAAGAATTCTCGTAGATGACCATTCTTTAATAGCGTTGCCACCTCCTCCCGAAGATGTCGGCAGTCCCCTGTCTGGTGACCGTTTGTCCCGTGGTATTCGCACCATAAATTAGGATCCCTGTGGCTGGAATCGGACCTCATAGGTCTCGGGAATCGTGCTTCTTTAATGTTCCTCATGGCTGACACCAGTTCCACTACACTAACGTTGAAGTTATATTCTTATAACCTGGGGTAAGAAATATCTCGAGACCTCGACGTTTGTTTATCTTGAAGTGATCTATTGTTTCGACCACGGTCAGTCCCTCTATCAACGGTGAACTTGTTTGTTGCTCGAAATATTTTGCCACGGCCTTCGGTACGCTCGTAGGGTAAAAATCGACCCCTCAAAGTCCGCCTACCCGCGTTGTAGTCATCCTTTGGTTTTTCTATGTTCTTCTCCCATCCTTTGGCCGATAATGTAGAATCAACCTGGTCATCTTCGATCCTTATCTTCGACTCGTACCATTTGTGAACATCTTCCCAGGTTGTTTTTTAAAACTCAAGCAGGTTCTCCTTCAGTTTTCGATAAGTGTCTGAACTTCTTGGATTCAATCCTTTGGTGAATGCTTCAGCTGCCCATTCATCCGGGATGGCCGGGAGCAACATTCTTTCTTTCTGGAACCGGGTGAAAAACTCTCATAACAATTTCGATTCTCCTTGTGCGATTCTGAATATGTCGGTCTTCCGGGCTTGCACCTTTCTGGCCCCAGCGTGAGCTTTAATGAAAGAATCCGCGAGCATCTCAAAGGAATCTATGGAATGCTCGGGCAGTAATGAATACCACGTTAGGGCTCCCCTGTGATGGTTTAACCGAATTTATTTAGCAACACATATTCAATTTCATGAGGAGCTAGATTATTTCCTTTCACCGTCGTTGTGTAAGTGGTAATATGTTCCTATGGGTCTGAAGTTCCATCATACTTGGGAACTTCAGGCATTTTAAAACACTTCAGGATCAGTACTGGTGCCGCACTTGTCTTGTACGGTAATTGAACATACTTCTTTGAGTTCGGGCCTTTCAATATTGGTGGTGCGCCCGGGATTTGATCCATGTGGTCGTTCACTTCCCTCATGAATTGTAAAAGCTCATCTTTGAATGAATCATTCTCGTTATTAAGACCTGATATGCTCCCCCTGGGCCCATCGAAGCCAACTTCACCCCTGGGAGTGTTGTTATCGATTCTCTGTGTTGTTTGGTCTGCAGGAACAATGGGAGGAATCGGATCGCACTTGTTCGCATTATTCGAAGCACCTGATATCGCCTGCTTTAGTTCCGTCATAACCTGATCCTGCCGCATGAGATGGCTTAGAATGATTGCATGTTGCTCTTGCAGGATCCTCACAGCATCCTCTACTTGCTCCTCGTCAACATCATCGGGAGTTCTTTCCCAAACTTGTCGAGGGTACCGTCTGTCATACACCGGCGTGGCGTCATTTTTCTCATTGCGGGTGTCACTAATTGAGTCCTCGAAATGAGGTTGATCCCTCGAATTTCGGGGTTGTGTGTATCGTTAACAATGTTATCTGCCATTTTTTGCGATCTTTTCTACGACAAAAATAGTCAAAACACGTAAGTAAAAGAGGCAAGGATCAATTTAATTGCACGACTGTCTAGGCCCCATGGTGGGTGCCAAACTGTTTACCCGTAAAATGATACAGTTGAATTTATATGTGGTTTCTAGACAAGTGAACTAATTTAATTCTGAAATAATATAATAATCAAAGAAATACGCAGTACTTAGCCTTGGAATGTAGATGAAATAGCAAAGATAGTGATTCTGTGAATACGGTTTTCGAACACAGCAATGATGGGATCAAAAAGCAAGAGAGTAAAATTTTATAAAGCTTTGTATAGAATATAATATATGTTCTTGCTAGAAATTTCTTATCCCTTACAATGATAACTGAGCTCACTATTTATAGATATGTCTAGAGAAAAAGGTCCTAGGATCGTGCCCTCCTTTAATATCAATTATGAGGGTTATTGATGAAGATGTAACGTTGAGCGTAAATGCCAAATTCTTTATAACGGACTGTCGCTCTTAATGCTGTAGAATATTCTTTAGTAAATGCTACCGAGCGCAGAGCATTTAATACACTTTTATGAACGTTATCTGTTCCGGTGACAAGCACAGTGGCTGCGTTCGGTCCTCATCCATTCCATCTTGGATTCCACGTGTCCTCCTTTTAGTCGGCCACGCGTCATATTATATTTTACCCTATACAACAATGTGTCGGACTAAACAATGATAAAAGTTTTACACACCAGATGTTTGCACCAATAGAAATATGACATGGTTAGCATATAAACTTCTTTCATTTAATCATGGTTAATTGATATGCTTTCTCATTTGACCAAATTACTTAACCATAGTTAGTTGATATGATTTAGTGCATATGAAAAATACTTTCGGATTGTCTTGGGAAAGGAGTAGGCTGGTCTGATGTAGAAATAATTTTTTTCTTTTTAAATCTTTTGAGGTATGGCAGTTTCTAACACCCGTTGATCTTATAGGTCTTTGTTGTATAAGAAAGTTAAGGATATACTTTTTACAACGATAAAAGACAATAGATCTTTGGCAAAATTTAAATAGGGGAGTATTGTGTTCCGGTCCTCCAAAACAAGACAACAGTGATTGTCTTATTTCAGAAGTAATAAAAAGAGTTAATTTTCAGGTATTTAATTATGCCTCTTTCTATGTACTTAATGGTTGATGTTGATGAGATCTATGTAATATTGAGAAAATGCTTGTGCTTCCCTCATGTTATACACATTGAAGAGGCTATCCTTGTATTGTTATATTTTTGTACCAAGTAGATTAGAATGGTTGCTCAAGTTCGTGTCTCGATCATCCTTCCTACCTTATCTTCCTCCACATTTGTACTTTGTTTCTAAGTTGTGTATCCCTTTCGGATCATGTTCTGCAAGCCAAAAAATAGCTTATGAGGGCTGAATTACCCGAGATAATAAAAGGATACAGCAATTCATTCCCTCAACCAATGTGAGACTTATCGATCACTCTCTCGCACGCATAAGACTGAATAATTGAAGTGTGTATAACATAGCACGAGGGTCCAACATTGAGAAACACAACATTGATCGATGAGCTAGTCTCGCTTCGATACCATGTTACAAACTATATTTCTTGATGATAATGTAAACATTTACCCGGGTATATATAGAATGTAATTTGGTGTATAAAGACTACTCTACCTTACAAACAAGAGACTTATACTACATATATTTATGATCACCAATTTTTGTTGCAAATATTTATAACTCGAGTGTCTAGCTATTTATTGAGTACACTCTTTTTAGAAAAAGAAATAGTAGTCGTCTTGTTTCAATTTATATGACAATATTTGCTTGAGCGCAAAACTTAAGATATGAGTATTAATTTTGACTAATTTAGTGGAATTTCCGGAATTAAGGAAAGTGGATATTAAAATACTTGGGATGCTGTCATACATATTAATTGTGAAAAAACTTACAAATTGAAATAAAAAGAGTGTAAATTTTCAAAATTATTGAAATTCACATATTGTTATGTGTAAGGTTTAAAATTAATACTTTGACGATCGGATTGGCTCTAAGCAGACAGCCTGCCACTGAAAGATGATTTATATGAAATTATCAAATCCAAATACTCCTTCCTTCTTTCTGCGTGTAGATCTTGTATGTCTATTTCGTAATTACTAATTAGTTTGAGAAGTAGCTAACTCCATTGTGAAAGCGCACCTCAAAGAGCAAATATTAAAATGAAAATAAAAAATTTGAAGTGACAATTCCAATGAGTCAATGCGTTAGACTTTAACACTCAAGTTAAATATATATTTTTCGTAAATAAATAGAATTAAATTCAAAAATGGCTTTAGGCAATATGGCAATACAAATGCTTTGAAAATAAAAGTTAAAAGAAAAAACTAATTGCTATCTGCTAATCGACGTAAAGAATTATTTTTGCTATTCTAATGCATAGGTAGGTTTCTTTCTGCTTTTTCCTTTTAATGAAACGATTAACTATTTCATTAGGCACTTCATATGTCCAAAAGAATGAGCAGCGTCATATACAATCCAACTTTGGAAATATTGAATATATACAAAATAATCTAAGGTAGAAGACATGTACCATATATCTTCACATGCAATATACACATCCCACGAGGCTTTAACAATATTGTAAAATTTTCAAGTGGTACTCAGTTTTGCGCCACCCAATGAATTTGTTCACACTTTTAAACAAAAAATTAATTGATACCTAATTTTTTGATAACTTCATATATATATATATATATATATATATATATATATATATATATATATATATACTTCTTCTTTGTACTTAGAGTTTCTTCTTCTTCTTCTTAGTCAAAATGGGTTCGTTAAATTTTTGTTGTTTTGACAGTTTGATGATTGAGATTTATTTTTTATGATATTTGAAAGTTATATTTCAACCTTGAGCTCATTTGGAGTAGATTTGTGTATTGAACCGTGTATTAGATTGTTGAAATTCGAATAACAAGTTTATGTTTCAGAATTTAAGATTTGAAATCTGAAGTTGCATTCAATAGATTGAACTGCTTAAAATGGAAGAACTTTGATTTCTAAAGTTGCATGGAAAGGATTGAACTACTTCAGATCCGAGCTTATACACTTTACAAAATTTTGTGCAATGCGGGTATAACTTCAATGGTGACCCCAAAAGTGGATATATATAAAAATGCCCCGAAAATCTTTCTTCAACATCCTACTATACCTTTTGCACCCTCTCTTTTTCTATTTAATCATCCGTTATTTGAGGCTTATTGGTCGATTGATTTGAATTGAAAAATAAACCCAAATTTGCCGCTCACCCAAATACTTAAAAATAATCGACAGATGTATAATATACTTATAATTCATGTATAACATGTGTATAATCGTATATAATCTATATATACCGACTAGGAAGGGTAAATAATAAACACGGCCGACTATTTTATGTAAAGTTCTCATTTAAATTTGCACAAAGTAGGCCCAATTAAGGGTGTGGAGGGGGGAGGGGAGGCGCTCTTTCATTCGAATCCTAGAATTTTAATTAAGGATGAAAAGATTTCAGCCGTCAAATTACACCATAGTTAGGTAGATTCTTAATAGGAATAGTTAGAAATAAAAAGAGTTTGGGTCATTTTATATAAAGTTGTTGAGATATGCGTATGATATCTTTCGCATGAAGTATACAAATAGTCCTCAAAGTGGATGGTTTTGAATTTTTGTCTTCACTTACTCCATCGGTATAACTTTAAGTTTAATAAGTGTTACTCATCGCTTGCTCCATACATAATATTTTTAACTTTTGGCCTTGAAATTCTGCCTGTGGGACAAGCGGGAGTTAAAAGTTTTGATCACCCTAAAAAAATGTTATATTTCTATAAT
The DNA here is from genome assembly GCF_000390325.3 of Nicotiana tomentosiformis. NCBI lineage: Eukaryota > Viridiplantae > Streptophyta > Magnoliopsida > Solanales > Solanaceae > Nicotiana > Nicotiana tomentosiformis. The sequence continues at coordinate 106,023,564 of NC_090812.1, forward strand.
TTTTTTATATCTTTCAAAGTCGATCCCAAGAGTGAAAAAATGTTGAGGAAGCTGAACTATGGCTAATGGGCCTTCTTTCTCGATAGGAAAAATCAAAATCATTGGATGACTTATGTTTAACAGCAGGCGTTGTGGTGGAGTACTAAATTTTTTAAAAAGGTATCATTAATTATTTTATAAAACCTGTAAAATTAATGTCTTTGTGACGACCCCATAGTTCATTTTGTGTACTAGCCTTTATTTCTGTATTTTGAGACCTCTCATAATTTCGTTTGATATTTATTAATTTATGTGCGTGATCCGTATCGTTTTTCGAAAAAAATTACGAAAATATTTTAAGAAAATGTGATTTTTGGTTTTAAAAATAACTAGAGGTGACCACGGTCAACGTTCTTGATAAACAACCTCGGGTCGGTATTTTGATAATTTCGGTAGGTTCGTATGATATTTTTGGACTTGTATGCATATTTGGTTGGGGTCCCAGGTGACTCGAGGGCGTTTCGACGTGTTATGTGGAAAGTTGGGGAAAAAAGTGTTTAACCTTGAAAAATCTTAAGTTTTGATGATCGATTCATGATTTTGATGTTGTTTTGATGATTTGAGGTAGCAAGCAAGTTTGTATGATGTTATTACACTTGTGTGCATGTTCGTATTGGAGTCGGGGGCACGAGTGAATTTCGGATTAATTTCTGACCATTTTGGACTTGTTGAGTTGCTCGGTTTTCTGCTAGAGTAACAGTGCTTCGCGATCGCGAAGGCACTATCGCGATCATGAAGGGGAATTTTGGGGCTGAGGATGGATACACTACGCGAACGCGAGAGGTAGGTCGCGAACGCGAGAGGTAGGTCGCGAACGCGAAGGCTTGGAGGAGGACTGCTCATCGCGAACGTGGCAGACCCCACGCGAATGCATAAGTTTGGGATGGCTGGGGAAGGAAGGTGGGTTCTTCATCGCGAATGCGACCTACTGGTCACGAACGCGAAGGCTTGGCTGGGGAATGCCTTCGCGAACGTGGTGGAGGACTCGCGAACACGAAGGCCAACTGGCCCGTGTGCTTTGCGAACGCGACAGGTGCTCCGTGAATGCGAAGAGCACCTACGCCTAGTTAAATAAAAGATGAAAATGGGATTTCACTATCTTTCACCATTTTTTAAACCTAGAGCTCGGACTAGAGAGATTTTTGAAGAGATTTTCATCCCAACTATATTGGTTAGTACTTTTCAACTAGTTTTGATGTATTTCCATAATCACTCATTGATTTTTAACCTTAAACTTAGTGATTTCATAGTAGAAATTGGGAATTTTGTAGAATTTAGAAAATTGGTAAAATTGAGATTTAGACCTCGAATTGAGGTCGGTTGAAACAAATCACATAACCGGGCTCGGGGGTGAATGGGTAATCGAAATTTGATCCGAATCTTGGATCTTGACTAAGCGGGCGCGGGGTTGACTTTTATTGACTTTTTAATTTAGTTAAAGATTGAATCTTTTTCGCCCGTGGGTAGTTTATAAAGCATATTTTGAATTGTTTGAACTATATTTGGCTAGATTCAATTGGTTAGGAGGCTTATTCTAAAGGAAAAGTCGTGATTGGTCATTGATTTGGTTGCGAAAAGAGGTAAGTGTCATGGTTAACTTTGACATGAGGGAATTAAGACTTGATTGGACTATTTGCTATTTGATTTATGTGTAGGGGCGTCATATATGCAAGGTGACGAGTGTACATATGTTGTCATGGGTTAAGCATGAGGGGGGTACTTAGTTATGGTCTCTAATTACTTCGTGCCTTCATTTATTCCATGTTACTACATGATAAATGCTTTAAATGTTACTTACACTTGTTAAATTCATGTGTTTGTTCATTACATGCCTTATTTTGCCATATGTTTTTCATGTATCCGTATTTTTATTTATTGATTGCCTTTACTTGCTTTATGTTCTTGTATGTTGTTAAATTGCCACTTTTACCATCTTGTGTTATTATTTTTTTAATTCCCTCATTCTGTTTCATTGTGAAGTACACTGTAGTTGGTCGTATTTTTGTACATATATGTTATATATTTGGGATCGGGTTGCACGCCCCAACGGATATTGATATTATTATTTAGGATCGGGTTGTACGCCACAACAGATGTTGGTATTATTATTTGGGATCAGGTTGCACGCCGCAATGAATTTTGATATTATTATTTGGGATTGGGTTGCACACCGCAACATATATTGATATGTTATTTGGGATCGAGTTACACACCACAACGTTATTAGTATTAGTATTTTATGTGTGTAGCTGGTTGCGTGCCGCAATAGAGAAGACATGTTATGACATTTTTTTACTGTTATTTCTATATCTTGGTTGTACTCTGAATTGAGCGTAGGTGATATTCTGGGGCCCTCTGTTATATATTTTATGTTCCGGTTTTCATGTTAACACTTGAATTCTATGTTCTGCTATTATTTCATTTTTACTCGTACAGGTTTATAGTAAGTGCCTTGTTATAGCCTCGTCACTACTTCGATGAGGTTAGGCTCGGCACTTACGGAGCATATGGGGTCGGTTGTACTCATACTATACTTCTGTACTTCTTGTGCAGATTCTGGTGTTGGTCCTAGCAGCTGTTAGTGTAGGCTCGCTCGGACTATTCTTATACGGAGACTTGAGGTAGAGTTGTATCGTGTCGCAGACCCTAAAGTCCCTTTCTTACTTTGTACTAAGTTGGTATCAGAGCACTAGGTTGCTGTCACGACCCAAACTAACATCTGTCATGATGGCGCCTATCGTGGAACTAGGCAAGCCGACTCATTTCCAAAACAAACCGATATTTTTATTTCAAAGATAATTTCAAGGTTATTTAACATAAAACCTCCATTTAAAGAGTACAAATCAAAGAAAAACAGAAGTGCGGAAAAGAAAAGCCCGACATCGGGGTGTCACTAGTCATGAGCATCTACTACAATCTGTCTAGCAATATCAAGGCTAACTCAGCCTGAAAAATAGCTAAATATAACTAGAGAAAGATAAGAGGGAGAAGAGCAGGGGCTGTGATCGCCAAACAGCTACCTTGCTATCTCCAAGAAAAATTTGCAACCAGAACACTCAATAACTGCTACCGTATCCAGCTACACCTGAATCTGCACACAAGGTGCAGGGAGTAACGTGAGTATTCCAACTCAGTAAGTAACAACAATAAATAAAGACTGATCAGTAGTGACGAGCAATAAAGCATATAACGTTCATATCATGAAATCTCAGTAAAGTACAACATGCTTTAAAAATCAGTGTTTGAATCGAATCATCTCGTTTAAACCCGGTTCCAGTAAAAAATATTTAAAGATTTTTTTCCAACAGTTTTTCAAACAAAGGCTCAATGCAAAGGTGAGCAAAAATGATGAAATCATAAACAGCCCCTCAGGCAAAACATCACTCATAAACAACCCCTCGGGAAAACCTCACAGTCACTCGTGCCACTCGGGTATACCTCACAATCACTCTTGTCACTCGGGCATACCTTATAATCACTCATACCTCCCAGTCACTCAGCACTCGACACTCGGCACTCGCACTCAGTAGGTACCTGCGCTCACTGGGGGTGTGTACAGACTCAGGAAGGGCTCCTTCAGCCCAAGCACAATAATCTCCACGGACAACTCACGTGCCAAAATAATAAAGTATACTGCAGGCGGGCAGCCCCGATCCACACTCATCCTCACAAATCAGGCCCTTGGTCTCACTCATTCATAAACCTCTCAAGCCACTCGGGCATCTTAGTAAAATAGGGCATTCGGCCCAAAACATTTATATTCATCAAAATAGAGTCATAAAACTGAGTTATGCGGTAAACAAGTATAAACATGACTGAGTATAGATTTTCATTCGAAAACAATGAGAGGATGGTAAGAAACAACCCCTAAGGGTCCAAACAGCATTGGCGCAAGGCCCAAACATGGCATTCAGCCCAATTTACAGAACTTCTTTCTAAAACATATAAGTATCAAATGGTTTCAACAAAGTATGCAACTTTACAGTTGCTACGGGACGGACCAAGTCACAAATCCCCAACAGTGCACGCCTACACGCCCGTCACCTAGCATGTACGTCACTTCAAAATAGTAGAATGATACGAAATACGGGGTTTCATACCCTCAGGACTAGATTTACAATCGTTACTTACCTCAAACCGCGAAATTCTTATTCTGCAATGTCCTTTCCTCGTGAATTGGTCTCCAAACGCCTCGAATCTGGTCATAAATAATTTGTTTCAGTCAATAAAATTCATTGGAATTAATTCCACAAGATAATAATGATTTTCCATAAAAATTCAAAAATTAGCTCAAAAATCGTCTCGGGACTCGAAAAAAGTTACAAAATCCGAAAACCCATTCAACCACAAGTCTAACCATACCAATTTTACAAAACAACGACCCCAACTCGACCCTCAAATATTTTTATTTTTTTTTAACTTTCAAATCTTCGATTTAAACCAAGAGGGTTTTAAAATTTTTCCAACTCAATTCACCAATTAAATGATAAAATCAACCATGGATTCGAGTAACTAAACTAATATTGAGTTAAGAACACTTACTCCGTTGTTTCCTCTGAAAATCACCCAAAATCGCCTCACTTCCGAGCTCCAAATTGCCAAAAACTGAAAATGGGACAAAGTCCCATTTTCAGAACTTAAACTCACTGCCCAGACTTTTCTTCTTCGCGAACGCAGTCAATGCCTCGCGATCGCGAAGCACAAAAAAATAGCTCCCGTCCAAATTCCTCCTTTGCAAACGCGACATCACCCTCGCGTTCACGAAGCACAAAATGCCTCTGCCTCAATGCCTTCTTACGCGAACGCGTTCGAGCCATCGTGAACGCGATGCTTCTTTCCCCCTCACTACGCGAACGTGACACCCCCTACGCGAACGCGTAGATCAATTGCCTGGGGTCTTTGGCTGCTTCTTCTCTTCTTCGCGAACGCGTAACACCTCCCGCATTCGCGATGCACACCCAGTCCACCCTTCGCGAATGCGAGGCTCCACTCGCGAATGCGATGAAGGAAACCAGATGGTGGATCAGAAAAATTCCAGCAGAGTTCCAAGTCCAAAATCCAACCCGTTAACCATCCGAAACTCAACCGAGCCCCTCGGGACCTCAACCAAATATACCAACAAGTCCTAAAATATCATACGGACTTAGTCGAACCCTCAAATCACCTCAAACAACGCTAAAACCATGAATTACACCCTAATTCAAGCCTAATAAACTTTGAAATTTCTAATTTCTACAAACGACTCCGGAACCTGAAAATAACTCCCCACACTCAAAATAACTCCCTAGTGCTGGCGGCGGAAACTGAAGGGAACCCCTAGCACCGGGATGACTGGTAGAAGAACCTGGCATGGAAGAGCCCTGAACAGGTGGAGCACGGGACGAACTCTGAACTGGAAGGGCACTAAGTGATGAGTGGCCCTGATAAGAACTATGAGAACCATGGCCAGATGATACACCCTGATGAAATGGCCGAGCTAACTAAGCCTGTTTGAAATGATGACCTTTACCGTGTTGGAACTGACCCCCAAAAAGAGCACCGCTGAATCCACCCTGACCACGAGGCCTCTTGGCCTCCCGCTCAACCATCTCCTGACCGCAAACCATCTCAATCTGCCGAGAAATGACGACAAACTCATCAAAGGTAGCACCCAAAACCCGCTCCCTGGTCATGAGCAATTGTAGCTGATAAGTGAGGCCATCAATAAACCTCATGATCCTCTCTCTGTCCGTGGGAACCAACCAGATAGCATGATGGGCCAACTTAGAGAATCGCATCTCATACTGTGTCACAGACATATCACCCTGGTGAAGCCGCTCAAACTGCCTGCGCAGCTTCTCTCTGCGAGATCGAGGCACAAACTTCTCCAAAAAAACCACGGAGAATTGCTGCCAAGTAAAGGGTGTTGCGCCAACAGGCATGTGCCTCTCGTAAGTCTCCCACGATCTGAGTGCAGCCCCAGAAAACTAAAAGGTAGTGAATGAGACCCCACAAGTCTCTAGAATACTAGTAGTACGGAATATCCTCTAACACCTGTCCAAAAAGTCTTGAGCATCCTCTCTCTCTGTGCCACTGAAAGGTGGTGGCTGAAGTCTCCCAAACCTCTCCAACCTATGCTGATCATCCTCAAGCATAGCAGGAACCACATAATCCTGAGCAACAGCAACTGGCTGGGCTAGTGGTGCCTCTGGTGTCTGAAGTCCCTGAATAACCTGCTCGGGTGTGCGAGCGACGGAAGACTGGGTGCCTCCCCTGGCCTGAGAAGTGGTTGCGGCCGTCAAAATAAAGACCGCCTGAGCAAGGCTAGTACACGCTGTCAGAATCTGAGCTAGGGCCTCCTGAAGGCCTGGAATCACAATAGGCACAGGAGGTGCTTGAGCTGGTGCATCAACAACTAGAACTTGGTCCTGATCGGGGACAACCGGTGGATCTGCAGGTACTACCCCAGCAGTTGTACGGACTACACCTCTGCCCCTACTACGGCCTCTACCGCGGCCCTAGCTTGGTGGCTGGCCCTCCTGACCGGTAGTACGAGTCCTCACCATCTGTGAGAGAATGAAACAACAGATGTTTAGTTACTAGAATCAAAAGATTCTCATGACAAGAATTCAAGAATGTGAAGTTTCCTAAAGGTTCTGCAGCCTCTCGAAGATAAGTACAGACGTCTCCATACCAATCCGCAAGACTCTACTAAACCCGCTCATGACTCGTGAGACCTATGTAACCTAGGCTCTGATACCAATCTGTCATGACCCAAACTAACCTCTGTCGTGATGGTGCCTATCGTGGAACTAGGCAAGCCGACTCATTTCCAAAACAAACCGATATTTTCATTTCAAAGATAATTTCAAGTTTATTTAACATAAAACCTCCATTTAAAGAGTTCAAATCAAAGAAAAATAGAAGTGCGGAAAAGAAAAGCCCGACATCGGGGTGTCACTAGTCATGAGTATCTACTATAATCTGTCTAGCAATATCAAGGCTAACTCAGCCTGGAAAATAGCTAAATACAACTAGAGGAAGATAAGAGGGAGAAGAGTAGGGGTTGTGATCGCCAAACAGCTACCTTGCTATCTCCAAGAAAAATCTGCAACCAGAACACTCAATAACTACTACCGTGTCCAACTACACTTGAATCTGCACACAAGGTGCAGGGAATAACGTGAGTACGCCAACTCAGTAAGTAATAACAATAAATAAAGACTGAGCAGTAGTGACGAGTAATAAAGCATATAACGTTCATATCATGAAATCTCAGTAAAGTACAACATGCTTTAAAAATCAGTGTTTGAATCGAATCATCTCGTTTAAACCCGGTTCCAGTAAAAATCATTTAAAAATATTTTTCCAACAGTTTTTCAAACAAAGGCTCAATGCAAAGGTGAACAAAAATGATGAAATCATAAATAGTTCCTCAGGCAAAACATCACTCATAAACAGCCCCTCGGGCAAACCTCACAGTCACTCGTGCCACTCGGGCATACCTCACAATCACTCTTGGGGTGTGTACAGACTCAGGAGGGGCTCCTTCAGCCCAAGCGCAATAATCTGCACGGACAACTCACGTGCCAAAATAATAAAGTATGTTGCAGGCGGGCAGCCCCGATCCACACTTATCCTCACAAATCAGGCATTCGGCCTCACTCAGTCATAAACCTCTCAAGCCACTCGTGCATCTCGGTAAAATAGGGCATTAGGCCCAAAACATTTATATTCATCAAAATAGAGTCATAAAACTGAGTTATGCGATAAGAAAGTATAAACATGACTGAGTATAGATTTTCAATCGAAAACAATGAGAGGATGGTAAGAAACAACCCCTAAGGGTCCAAACAGCATTGGCGCAAGGCCCAAACATGGCATTCAGCCCAATTTACAGAAATTCTTTATAAAACATATAAGTATCAAATGGTTTCAACAAAGTATGCAACTTTACAGTTACTACGGGACGGACCAAGTCACAAATCTCCAACAGTGCACGCCCACACGTCCGTCACCTAGCATGTGCGTCACTTCAAAATAGTAGAATGATACGAAATCCGGGGTTTCAGACCCTCAGGACTAGATTTACAATTGTAACTTACCTCAAACCGCGAAATTCTTATTCTGCAATGTCTTTTCCTCGTGAATTGGTCTCCAAACACCTCGAATCTGGTCATAAATAAATTGTTTCAGTCAATAAAATTCATTGGAATTAATTCCACAAGATAATAATGATTTTTCATTAAAATCCAAAAATTAGCTCAAAAATCGTCGTGGGGCCCATGTCTCGGAACTCGATAAAAGTTACAAAATCCGGAAACCCATTCAACCACAAGTCTAACCATACATATTTTACAAAAATCCGACCCCAACTCGATCCTCAAATCTTCAATTTAAACCAAGAGGGTTTTAAAATTTTCCCAACTCAATTCACCAATTAAATGATAAAAACAACCATGGATTCGGGTAATTTAACCAATATTGAGTTAAGAACACTTACCCCGTTGTTTTCTCTGAAAATCACCCAAAATCGCCTTACTTCCGAGCTCCAAATCGCCAAAAACTGAAAATGGGACAAAGACACATTTTCAGAACTTAAACTCACTGCCCAGACTTTTCTTCTTCACGAACGCGGTCAAAGCCTCGCGTTCGCGAAGCACAAAATAATAGCTCCCGTCCAAATTCCTCCTTCGCGAACGCGACATCACCCTCGCGTTCGCAAAGCACAAAATGCCTCTACCTCAATGCCTTCTTACACGAACGCGTTCAAGCCATCGTGAACGCGATGCTTCTTTCCCCCTCACTACGCGAACGCGTAGACCAATTGCCTGGGGTCTTTGGCTGCTTCCTCTCTTCTTCGCGAACGCGTAACACCTCCCGCGTTCGCGATGCACACCCAGTCCACCCTTCGCAAACGCGAGCTTCTCTTCACGAACGCGAAGAGAAAATATTGCCAGCCTCTTAGTTCTTCTTCACGAACGCGAGGCTCCACTCGGGAACGCGATGAAGGAAACCAGATGATGCATCAGAAAAATTCCAGTAGAGTTCCAAGTCCAAAATTCAACCCGTTTACCATCTAAAACTCACCCGAGCCCCTCGGGACCTCAACCAAATATACCAACAAGTCCTAAAATATCATACGGACTTAGTCAAACCCTCAAATCACCTCAAACAATGCTAAAACCATGAATTACACCCCAATTCAAGCCTAATGAACTTTGAAATTTCTAATTTCTACATACGACTCCGGAACCTATCAAATCACGTCGGATTGACCTCAAATTTTGCACACAAGTCATAAATGACATAACAGAGGTATTCCAATTTTTAGAATCAAATTCTGACCCCGATATCAAAAAGTCAACTCCCCCCTCCGGTCAAACTTCTCAAAAATTAAACTTTCGGCATTTCAAGCCTAATTCCTCTACGAACCTCCAAATAATATTCTGGACACGCTCCTAAGCCTAAAATCACCTTATGGAGCTATTGGAATTATCATAATTCAAATCCGAGATCGTTTACACATAGGTCCATATCCGGTCCATTTTTCTAACTCAATTTTTTAATTATGAGACTAAGTGTCTCATTTCACTCCGAGTTCCTCCCGGACCTGAACCAACTAACCTGATATAACATAATATAGCTGAATAACACAAAAAGAAGCAGAAATGGGGAAAACGGGGCTATAACTCTCGAAACGACCGGCTGGGTCGTTACAATTGCTTAGGTCTCACGATCCATGAGCGAGCTTAGTAGAGTTTGGAGGATCGGTACGGAGACGTCTGTAATTATCTTCTAGAGGCTATAAGGCTTTAAGAAAATTTCACTTCTTTCTTTCTCTATCGTGCAACTTTATTCTATCATTGGGTTTGAATCATATTATTCTTGTTCTCTCGCAGATGGTGAAGACACGTACAGCTTCCACGGCATATCAGAAGCTGGAGCCCTAGGTTGCAGCCACTATCAGGGGTAGGGACCAAGGGAGAGACAGAGCTAGAGGCAGAGTTCAGCCTTGAGCACACGCAGCAGCACCTATAGCAATGCCTCAAATCGAGCAGGACTAGGATATTCTTGTTCAGACTGTGTCAGTTGGACCAGCTTAGGTCCCAAAGGGGTTCATTGGCACCCCAGTACTTCAGGATACCCTAGTCCGCTTAATGGGCCTATGGAGAGTATGGCCTAGGATAGTGTGTTCCTTATGGCACCAGTCATCTCCCATGATGGGGGAGGAGCCCACACTCCCGTTGCTCACACTCTAGAGCAGATGGTTCACGGATATCAGACTCCAGCAGTTTCATCAGTTGGAGCAGTTCAGCCTATTATTGCTACACAGTCCAGGGAAGGACCTGTTAGGTCGTCCGAGAAGCTGAAGAGATTGGACAAGTTCAAAACGTTATTGTCTATACGCTTTAGTGGATCACTTTCTGAGGAACCCCGGGATTTCTTGGACCGTTTCCATGAGGTATTGCGCAACATGGGTATAGTAGAGTCCAATGGAGTTGACTTTGCAGTATTTTAGATACATGGCTCCGCCAAGAGGTGGTGGCAGGAGTATGTTCGGGGCAGACCATCAGGTTCACCTCTACTTACTTGGGATTAGTTCTCACAGCTATTCTTGGAGAAGTTCATCCCCTTCACTTTGAGAGAGAACTTTCGCAGTCAGTTTAAGCGCCTCCAATGGGGTAGCATGACTGTTACCCAATACGAGACCAAATTCATGGATTTATCTCGCCATGCAGTTGTCTTGATCCCTACTGAGAGGGAGAGGGTGAGGAGATTTATAGATGGCCTTACTTATGGTATTCGTCTACATATGGACAGAGAGACTAAGGATGATATTTATTTAACTTGAGTTTTGGAGATTGCTAGGCGGATCAAAAGGGTTCACGGTCAGGGTAGAGAGGCGGTATCTGATAAGAGGCCTTGTCATTTCGATGATTTCAGTGGTGCCTCATATGGAGGAAGGGGCTCATTTGGTATAGGCCATCCTATCAGGCCGGTACAGTCAGCACTTCAGGCATAACATAGTGCTTTGGGCAGTCGTGGTTCTTATGGGTCTCGTTCTGAGCAGCTAGCCTATAGTGCACCTTCAGCTCCCATCAGTGCACCACCGATTCAGAGCTATCACAGTGGTTATTCTGACCGCCAGGGTCAATCCCAAATTTAGTAGCCACATTAGCAGAGAGAGTGCTTTGAGTGTGGAGGTACATGTCATATCAAAAGGTATTGTCCTAGACTTCAGAGCAGTATGTCGCAGCAATGTACTTGTGCCATGATTCTGGCACCGATTGCTCCACCGCCCGCTCAGCCAGCTAGAGGCGGGGGTTAGGTAACCCGGTGTGGTCAAGCTATTAGAAGTAGAGGTCAGTCAAGGAGAGGCCGTCCGAGAGGGGGATTCCAGATTGGTGGGGCTCAGGCCCATTTCTATGCATTTTTATCTAGACCTGAGGTAGAGTCATCTGATGCGCTCATCACATATATTGTTTCGGTTAGCCATATAGATGCATCAGTCTTATTTGATCTGAATTCCACTTATTCATATGTCATCCTATTTTGCTCCATATTTGGATATGTCTCGTGATTCTTTGAGAGTTCATGTTTATGTATCTATGCCTGTTGGGGATTCTATTGTGGTAGACCGTGTCTATCATTCATGTGTAGTCTTTATCGGGGCTATGAGACTAGGGTAGAGCTTCTTTTACTCAGTATGGTGGACTTTTATATGATCTTGGGCATGGACTAGTTGTCTCCATATCACAATTTTCTGGATTGTCACGCTAATATCGTGATAGTGGTCACACCGGGGTTCCCGAGATTGGAGTGGAGAGTTTCATTGGGAAATGTTCCTAATAGGGTGGTGTCTTTTCTGAAGGCACAATGGATGGTTGAGAAGGGGTGTTGGGCATACTTAGCCTATGTGAGGGATGTTATAGCCAATACACCTATCGTTAAGTCAGTTCCGGTAGTGAGAAACTTCCTAGATATCTTCCCAGTAGACCTATTAGGCATGCCGTGCGATAGGGATATTGATTTTGGTATTGAATTGGTGCCGGGAACTCAGCCCATCTCTATTCCCCCATACCACGTATTGATGATTTGTTTGATCAGCTTCAGGGTTCTAAGGTATTCCTGAAGATTGACTTGAGGTCGAGGTACCATCAGTTGAAGATTCGGGCTTATATATTTCGAAGACAACGTTCAGGACCCACTATGGACACTGTGAGTTTCCGATGATGTCTTTTGGGCTGACTAATGCCCTAGCAGCCTTTATGCACCTGATGAACAACATATTCCAGACATATTTTGATTCCTTTATTATCGTGTTCATTTGATGACATTTTGGTGTATTCTCATGGTTGGGAGGATCACGAGCAGCACCTTAGGACCGTGCTCCAAACTTTGAGGGAGAAGAAGTTATATCCTAAATTCTCCAAGTGCAAGTTTTGGCTTTATTCGGTGGAATTCTTAGATCACATGGTGTCCATTGAGGTGATCAAGGTGGATCCGAAAAAAATTGAAGCAGTTCAGAACTAGCCTAGACCTACATCAGCAATAAAGATTTGGAGCTTTTTAGGTTTGGCGGGTTATTATCTTTGTTTGGTGGAGGGTTTTTCATCCATCGCAACTCCTTTAACTATATTGACCCAGACGACTGCTCTTTTCAGATGGTCCGACAAGTATGAGGTGAGCTTTCAAAAGCTCAAGACTGCATTAACTACTACCCTAGTGTTGGTGTTGCCTACAGGTTTGGGATCTTATACCATGTATTATGATGCATCGCGTATTGAGATTGGCGCGATGTTGATGTAGGACAGTAAGGTGATTGCCTACACGTCTCATCAGTTAAAGCTTCACGAGAAGAATTACCATGTACATGATCTAGAGTTGTCAACCATTGTTCACGCGCTAAAGATTTGGAGGCACTATCTATACGGCATTCCATGTGAGTTCTATACTAACCATCGGACTCTCCAGCACCTGGTCAAGAAGAAGGACCTTAATTTGCAGCAGCAGAGATGGTTAGAGTTACTAAAAGACTATGATATCACCATATTATATCATACGGGGAAGGCCAATACAGTGGCCGATGCATTGAGTAGGAAGGCAGAGAGCATGGGCAGTTTAGAATATTTACCAGTATAGAACAGACCACTAGCTATGGATGTTCAGCTTTGGCAAATCAATTTGTGAGATTAGACGTTCGGAGCCTAGCCGGGTTCTTGCTTGTGTTGTAACACAGTCATCATTGTTGGAGCGTATCAAGGCTCTCCAGTTTAATGATCCTCACTTGTTGATTTTGAGGGACACGGTGCAACAGGATGGTGCCAAGGAGGTTGTGATTGGTGATGATGGCGTTATGCGGCTTCAGGGCCGTATTTGTGCTCCAGATGTTGATGGGTTGAGAGAGTTGATCCTCGAGTAGGCCCACATCTTGCGCTATTTCATTAACCTAGGTGTCACAAAGATGTACCGGGACTTGAAACAGCATTGTTGGTGACGAAGAATGAAGAAAGATATTGTTTCTTATGTCTCTCGGTGTTTGAATTGTCAACAGGTGAAGTTCGAGCATTATAAATCGGGTGGGTTGACTCAGAGATTGGAGATACCGAAAGCGAAGTAGGAGCACATCACTATGGATTTTATGACAGGCTTACCACGAACCTTGAGGAAATTTGACACAGTCTAGGTTATAGTGGATCATTTGATTAAGTTTGTACACTTCATTCCGGTGATGACTTCCTATTCTTCAGAGCGATTGGCTCAGATCTACATCCGGGAGTTTATCCGCCTGCACGGCGTGCTCATTTCTATCATTTTTAACCGAGGCAGGAAGTTCACATCGCAATTTTTGGAGAGCCGTACAACGTGAGTTGGGAATGCGGGTCGAGCTCAGTACTGTGTTTCATCCTCAGATGGATGGACAGTCCAAGTACACTATTCAGATATTGGAAGACATATTGTCGGTATGCTTTATTGATTACAGGGGTCAATGGGACCAGTTTTTAACTCTAGCGGAGTTCGCTTACAACAACAGCTATCAGTCGAGCATCCAGATAGATCCATACGAGGCCTTATATGGGAGGCGATATCATTTGCCAATTGATTGGTGTCGCGCCCTATTTTCTCGCGAAAGTGGGTTTCGACATGTGACAACTCTTTTAAATGGATATAACAAGAGAAAAGTCGCCACCTAATGATTTTTAAGGTGCATTAGGGCACCTATTTGCAAATAACTCTATTTAACTAGTCTACGCCACCAAAGATCAGGTAAGCGCTCAAATTACCTCAAAGAGAAGGTGTTAGCACTCTTCGAGGTCCACAACTATTAGTACCGACCGAAATTCACACTATGTAGGATTATTGGTTTATCTTATGTGATCGTATAAGTGAAGGAAGACAGGGAATTTAAAAGTTTAACTACAATGTAAACAAGTGTAAAGAAAATCGCACATGTGAAGGATTTAAACTATATATATAATTGATGAGTACAAGTCTTTAGAGGTTACAGGATACAACCTAATTATTCTAAGTTCAAAGAAACAAGGCGCGAACAATAAACATATAAAGGAGGGGGGTCCTAAGTTTTTTAGTCTAAAGGATCGCCTCGTGCAACATAAATAATACTTCATAACTCCCTTAGGGTAGGGGTTGCTCTTTTTATTCAGTGGGCACAGACTATCATCTCCCGCTACCCAATTACTATGTAAAATTTGTTTACCTAAAGCGCTCTAGTTCATTCTAAATTGTGCCCTATGCGTGCACTACCCGTATCATGCCTATGGTCCGGGAGGCTTTGGACCTACTATTTGGGTGATTCTAGACTTTACTTAGGGTGCTCAAAAGATAAAACTAGACGCACATTCAAAACATGTAGGACTACACGCAAAATCAATAAATGACTCCACACATAAACAACAAATGCACGCGGGTAGATTTGTTATATTAGGGAGTTTCAGAATTAAGGCGTTAAGTCCTATAGACATGGCTTCTATGTGATCCCAGTTTTAAACGTCCTACCGGCAGTGCTGCTATTTTAGACTATCGAATTTGCAAATTACGGGTATTACAAAACCTATGACATGATCTCTAAGTTACTTGTGCCATGCGGCGGTGAAAGCTATTAGAAAACTCGGAATTATTCGTGTTTGATCCTATAGACATGCTTTCTAAGCGAGTATCAGTATCCTATAGGCAGGTTCTCTATAGTTGGTATTTAAACACAAATTCATCGTGCATATCCCTATAGACATGTTATCTAGGCGGGCAGTGTAATAAGAGCAACAGAAGCAGTCGATTAATTAATTAAAGCCCTATAGACATGGTATCTAGATGAGCATTAGCAAAGGCATGTATTATTGCATCGTATAGGCATGCTATCTAATAATTACACAACTAAACAAGTAGTTATTAGCATTTGGTTCCTATAGGCATGTTGTCTAATAGCGCACGGCTAAATATGAGAGCAAGTAAAGCGATTACTCAAACCAACATACTTTTGGATAATGTTTATGGGTATTAGACAAGTTGAGTGAGGTGTGTGATTTCCTATAGGCATGATTTATATGAGTGTGACATGTCAAACAAACAACAAGCAAGGCAATTAAAACCTATGGACGGGTTTTCTACTCGTTCATGCAAGAATTAAGACACCCCAGCCCCCTTATCACTAATTTCTCCTTCATTCATTAATATAAATTATTACAGGCCCAAATAGAATAATAAAATAATTACAGACTTAATAAGGTGACTACAGGACCAAACACAACAATTACAGGTCCAGCACAAGTACAAAGTAACCCAGCAGTGCCCTTCTGGGACTTCACCAGCCTTACTCTTGCATATCCAACAGGCCCAATGCCCAGGATCACAAGCATGTCTGACTAATTCTCATATAATAACACACACGGCCCAATAAGCCAGGCCCCAAACATGAAGACAATTGTCTCGCTTACCCATTAACAAATAACAGGAACATGGGGACATAAAACATATCATTCAAATAACTCAGAGTTCAGGCAAATACACATGGATTCCTATTATTAAAATCATCAGCAGAAAGATTTTCTAAGTATCACCTTAAGGGTGATGTCTAACAGGTGGGAGGACACACATGTACAAGGACCTTACAATGAGCACGTATGTAAGGATTTCAAACTAGCAAATAAGTTCAAAGCATAGACTTCTTAAGATACACCTTATTAGTTATAGGAAACATGTATCATAAAGCAAGAAACAAAGCATGAGAGTTAATGGCAGGAATTGATTCTAAGGAGATTAACAGGTGACAATGACATGCTCATGAGACTCCCCTTGGGATAGATACACAATAGTTTTCCCAAGAAGAACATAGAATGCAAGGTAGGGCATAACTAAGAATTGTAGGATAATTCAGGGCAAGTAGAAGTGCTACTAAGGAAACCTATTAATGAAACTTAGGGACAACAGTATCACAACTCAACACCACAACCAATCAGTAAACAAGTACTTAATACAAGTTTATCATATATATCAAGTTCAATTATGCACATCAAGGACTCCCTAGTCATTAAACTCGAGAAAGACTAGTACTAGCAGATATGAGTCTACAGAATAGGATGGTAGTAAAGCAGGCAATTATAATGAGGATTGGGGTTCACAAATGGTAAAATAGCATGCTTGTCTGAAGAGTTCAGAATTCATATAGACATGATCAAGTAGCAAGTTATGCCTGAATAGCTTAGCATAAACAAGTACAGTCGAGCAAATTCTGGGCATAAATAAGTATCCTAAGAATTTAATACAATAATTCAGAGCAAGGCATGAACATAGGCAAGCAACAAACATAGGAAACTCATTTGTACATAAACATAGTAGATTGAGTAGGTTCAAAATGGTCAAAAATATACATAGTGGGCAGACGTCCAAGTATAGGATTTAGGCAAGTTTAGATGCTAGAGAATACAGGACTATAGGCTAACTTCAAGGCAGATAGGATTGCAAACAAAGGTAACAACATATTGTAATCATATAGGTTCACAAATTCGAACAAACATGGGTATTTAGGGCATTACCACAACTAAGAATAGGATTGCAAGAGTCAAGGCACTCACCAGTTGATAATTAAACAAACAAGAAAATTAAGTTTTAGCAGCAACTCAACTAGCAATAAATAGTAGGACTCCCAGAATATCAGTGCGTCAGAATTTCCAAGGGTCTCGAATGAACCTCGGGTAGTGCTCACATTGAGAAAGCAGAAACAATTGAATTCTGGTGGCCTTGGCTTTCAGCCGGCCAAGACCTCAAATTTTAGAATAGTAAAATGAGTGAGAGTGAGAGAATAATATTAGTAGTAGTTGTTGTAGCAATAGTTTTTAAGTTTTAGAGGGGAAACGGGGAAAGGGTGGTTTATATAGTAGTAAAAAAATCAACACACAAATAAGGAAATAAAGTCAATCAAATATAAACAAAGAAAGAAGAACATGCAAAAATCAATTAAGAATCGAATTAGGAGAAGAAACTAGGTAAACCCTAGTTTGACAAGGGTCAGAAATTGGCCATAGATCTTGGTGAATCGAACCTTCGTAGCCTCGCCATGGATGTATACAAACGAAATATCGTCCAAATCTCTAAGGGTGAAGCTGATTTCCCTTGATTCGGTGATTGGTACTTGCCTTGGCAAGTACTAAGTAACACCATAGCCGTGTAAGTAACAACGAAGTAACGCATAAAAGGTAAGTAAATCACGGAAGGAATCCATGATTTGATCGAATTCGGAGAAGATTGGGGAAGGCGGCTAGGATTTATGAAGAAGGGAGGAGGAGAGTGTTTCGGGGCGGCTGTCTTAGAGGAATGGGTGTTAGAGTTTGGGGTTGGATAGTTTAATGATGGGAGATGGCTTGTGGGTCGTTGATCTCTAAGATCAATGGCTGAGATAGAAGGAAAGAGTGGGGCGGGTCGTTTAAAACGGGTACCGACCAGGTTAACTAAAGGGGTTGTTTGATTTGGGATGGGGGAATTGGGCTAAGGATTTTGGGAGTTTGGGCCATTAAGTTGGTCCGGAATTTGGCCTATTTTGGGCCAGTTTTTAAAATACCCGAATATAATTAAAAATAAATTATTAAAATATCTAATAAATGATAAAAATATTATTTATTCTGTGAAACAATGCTTGAAAATAATAACTCAAGATTATAAAAATATAAAATGTTATTTTGGCATAAATAATTAATAAATAGAATTATTTATATGATATAGGCTATTATTGCAAAAATTGTTTAATTAGCTCAAAATACAAATGTAATTATATGAAATGAAGTAAAATATTATAAAACATACATGTTGGTATAAATTATAAATTTGGATGATTAAATTACTCCAAATTAATTTGAAGGGATAATTACTAAATATTTGAATAATTTAAATGCAAGAAAATAAATTTTAAAGCTTTAAAAATTATAGAAAATTATAGAAAATACTTATATGACTCTTGTAAATTGGGTATAATACAAAAATGATATTTTGAAAGTATATAGAATATTTTATAAAATATGAGGAAAAAATTGGGTATCAACAGTTGGTTTGATCCTGGAAAGGCTAGATTGTTGGGCACTGATTTGGTTCGTGATGCTTTGAAAAGGTTAAGGTGATTCAGGAGAAACTTCGTATAGCTCAGTCCAGGCAAAAGAGTTATGCAGACCAGAAGGTTCGGGATGTGACTTATATGGTGGGTGAGAAAGTTCTTCTCCCAGTGTTGCCTATGAAGGATGGTATGCGGTTTGAGAAGGGAAAGTTGAGCTAGAGGTTTATTGGCCCATTTGAGATCTTGGAGAGAGTTGGGGAGGTTGCTTATAGGCTTGCATTGCCTCCTAGACTAGCAGGGGTACATACGGTATTTCACGTCTCCATGCTTCAAAAGTACCATGAGGACAGGTTATATGTTTTGAACTTCAGCACGGTGCATCTAGACGAGCATTTGACCTATGAGGAGGAGTCGGTGGCTGTTCTAGACCGACAGGTTCGAAAGTTGAGATCCAAGAGTTTTCCTTTTGTGAAAGTGCAATGGAGAGGTCAGGATTGAGAAGTCTACGTGGGAGTCTGAGTCCGATATGCGGAGTAGATACCCACACTTTTTTGCCAGTCTAGGTACTTTTCTATATCCGTTCGAGGACAAACGTTTCTTTTAGAGGTGGAGAATGTGACGACTTGATAGGTCGTGTACTAGTCTTTATTTCTATATTTCGATACCTCTCATAATTTCATTTGATATTTATTGATTTACTTGCATGGTTCGTATCATTTTTCGGAAAGTTTTTACGTGAAATTTTAAAGAAAATATGATTTTTGATTTTAAAAACAACTAGAATTGACCACGGTCAACATTCTTGGTAAACGACCTCGGATTGGTGTTTTGACAATTCTGGTAGGTTCGTATGATATTTTTGGACTTGTACGAATATTTGGTTGGGGTCCCGTGTGACCCGAGAGCATTTCGGTGTGTTATGTGGAAAGTTGGAAAAATGAGTTTAACTTTGAAAAATCTTAAGTTTAGATGATCGATTTGTGATTTTGATATTGTTTTGATGATTCAAGGAAGCGAGCGAGTTTGTATGATGTTATTAAACTTATGTGCATGTTTGAATTGGAGCCCGGGGAGCTCGGGTGAGTTTAAAATTGATTTCGGGCCATTTTGGACTTGTTGAATTACTGATTTTTTTGCTGGTGTAACAGTGGTTCGTGATCGCGAAGGAGATTTTTGGGGTTGGTGCTGGATGCACTACATGAACTAGAGAGGTAGGTCGCGAACGCGAAGGCTTATGGGGGACCTCCCTTCGAGAATGAGGCAGCTGGGATTTTTCATCGCGAATGAGACCTACTGGTCATGAACGCGGAGGCTTGGCTAACGGTGGGGCCTTGCGAACGCAAAGACCAACTAGCATGTGTGCTTCACGAATGCGACAGGTGTTCTGCGAACGCGAAGAACACCTGACGCACAGTTAAATAAAAGATGAAAAATGGGATTTCATTATCTTTTACCATTTTTGAAACCTAGAGCTCGGACTAGAGAGATTTTTGAAGAGATTTTAATCCCAACTTCATTGGTTAGTACTTTTCAACTAGTTTTGATGTATTTTCATAATCACCCATTGATTTTTAACCTTAAATTTAGCGATTTCAAAGTAAAAATTGGAGGTTTTGGGTAGAATTTAGGAAATTGATAAAATTGAGATTTAGACCTCGAATTGAGGTCGGATTTCTAAACAAATCACATAACAGGACTCGGGGGTGAATGGATAATCGGGATTTGGTCTAAATCTCAGATGTTTACCAAGCGGGCCCGGGGTTGACTTTTTTTGACTTTTGAATTTAGTTAAAGATTGAACATTTTTCACTCGTGGGTAGTTTATAATACTTGTTTGAATTGTTTGAACTATATTTATCTAGATTCGATTAGTTTAGAAGTTTATTCTAAAGGAAAAGCCGTGATTGATCATTGATTGATTGCAGAAAGAGGTAAGTATCGTCGTTAACCTTGACTTGAGGGAATTAGGACTTGATTAGCCTATTTTCTACTTGATTTATGTGTGGGGATGGCGTATATGCAGGGTGACGAGTGTACATATGCTGTCATGGGTTAAGCATGCGCGGGGGAGGGGGGGAGTACTTAGTTGTGGTCTTTAATTACTTCGCGCCTTCATTTATTCCATGTTACTAAGTGATAAATGCTTTAATTATTACTTTCCTTTACTTGTTAAATTCATGCCTTTGTTCATTGCATGCCTTATTTTTCCTTATGTTTTCCATGTATCCATTTCCTTATTTATTGGTTGCCTTTATTTGCTTTATGTTCTTGTATGTTGTTAAATAGCCACTTTTATCCGTCTTGTGTTATTATTTGTTTAATTCCCTTATTGTGTTTCAATGTGAAGTATGTCGTAGTTGGTCGCGCTTTTTTACATGCATGTTATATATTTGGGATCGAGTTGCACACGCCACAATGGATGTTGATATTATTGTTTGAATCGGGTTGCACACCGCAACGGATGTTGATATTATTGTTTGGGATCGGGTTGCACGCCGCAACGGATATTGGTATTATTATTTGGGATTGGGTTGCATGCTGCAACGGATATTTATATATTATTCGGGATTGGATTGTACGTCGCAATGGTATTGATATTAGTATGTTATGTGTGGATCGAGTTACGCGCCACAACGGAGAAGACATGTTATGACTGTTTTTTATCGTTGTTTGTATATCTGGGTTGTACTATGAATTGAGCATATGTGATATTCTGGGGCCCTCAGTTATGTATTTTCTGTTCCGGTTTTCATGTTAACACTTGAATTCTCTATTCTGCTATTATTTTATTTTTAGTCATATAGGTTTATAGTAAGTGCCTTGTTATAGCCTCGACACTACTTCGCCGAGGTTAGGCTCGCACTTATAGAGTACATGGGATCGGTTATACTCATACTACACTTCTGCACTTCTTGTGCAGATTCTGGCGTTGGTTCTAGCAACGGCTAGCGGAGGCTCGCTCGGACTATTGTTACACGGAGACTTGAGGTAGAGTTGCACAACGTTCTCAGACTCTGAAGTCCCTTCTTATTTCTCTGTACTGTTTATTTCATTAAGACAATTGTATTTTCATTTCGGACCTTGGTTGTAGTATTTTGTTTAGTAGCTCATGTACTTGTGACACCGGATTTCGCGATTAGACTAGACGATGTTTGGAGTATATTATATTTATTTTGAGGTTCTACAACTTTACTTCTTATTAAACTACTTTTAAAATTTATTTATAATGAATAGTTGTGTACTAATATTGGCTTGTGGTCCGGCCCTTCCTCGGACCCCGCGCATAGCGGGAGCTTAGTGCACCGGGCTGCCCTTAGTTGTGTGCTAATATTGGCTTGCCTAGCAAGTGGACTTTAGGTATCATCACGGCCCCAAGATTGGAATTTCGAGTAGTGATAGTCTTTTATGGATTCAATATTATGTCATAATTAAGATTTTAATAGAATATATAAAAGTAAACTCAAACAGAAAGTTTGTCAAACGAATTTGTATTTTCAGGCGGGAATTAAATAGAGAAAATGATACTTAGAGTCCCCTTTTAAAGATTTAATGACCAAAATGCTTTCCTTTAAAAGAAGAAGGTAAACCATGCCCCTTTTGAACATTCTAAGACCACGTTGCCCCCTCTTTTCTATGCTTAGAGCCCTAGGCTTCACCAAAGGTCCTTCTCCTTCTTTTCTTTTTTTTGGGCAAATTATACTACTAGGCATGCCCAGTAGTTATTTTATTCATAATAGAAAAGAAAAGCGCAACACATAGGAAAAGCACAAATAAGGGGGACAATAGCACCAGTAGTGTTGCATGTATGCCTTGGCTATATAATCACTCTTTTGCGCCTCACATTGCCTTATGATAGCAGCCTCATGTAGAGGATCATGGATCTGCCGGCAAAGTCTAACGAGGGCATATAATCTCATAGCCATTTGGATGTCTTTCCAAAGGCATAGGACATGAGCAATTACATACTGGGCTTAACCTTACCTTACTAATCCTATTGAGGCATAAATATCCTCACCTACTAACAAGCATGTAAAAAGAAAGAGCTAGAAAGCACTAAATATTCTATGATCATCACAGAGTTTATAACATACTCCGTGATGATATTACAAATGACTATACTAATAAAATGGTAAAATAAGATGTAGTAGGAATTTGATTCTTGTCCCTTGTTGCCAAAACTTGTAACTTCTTCAATTTGTAGTTCTTGATCATTTTCATCAAACCTCTTCAGAATGTCTTCATAATTCATGACTTTTTATTGAATGTTTGGACCTTGTAGATGTAGTTGGGGCTGCCTGTTTTTGTTTGGCAACTCTCATTGGGAGTCGCCTAACGTTTACTTCCTCATTCACAGAAATAGCTGGAGTGGTTTTAACCAATTGTTATTGTCCAGCTTGTGTAATCGTTACTGCAAAATATGGTTGTAAATGTTGTTGCTGCTGTCCAGCATTTGGAGTTGATATTACTGCTTGTAGCGTGCTTGCAATTTGCTTCTGCTGTCCAACAATTGCTGGTGTTGTTGCATATTGACCAGACACAAGAGTATCAGCTGGAGTGTTTGTAAAAATCTGATGTTGCCCAGTCCTTTTTGTTGTTGCATTTTTCATCCAGATAGCACCTGCTTTTCTTGTTCCAGTATGTTCCTGTCCAGCATTTGGTGGGGTTACTGCATTGTGAATGCATGTAGCACCAGGAGACTTTCTAGGAATGAAATCTGGAGCATCCAAATTAAGATTGCTCTTTAGTTTTCCAGTCGAAGTACTTTCAGTTTTTGGCATCAGATGGGTGTCCTTGATAATTTTTTCAATGCGAGGGCTGGAAAACTGCAGCATTGTACTGTTTCTTGAGGCTGCCTCATATTGAAGCTGCTGTAATTTTTTCCCAACATCATCCACAACTTGTATAATTTCTTTGTTATTGCCAGTGGACGGTATAGGTTGCCCAGATTCACCCCCATGTTCACCAAATGACTCGTACGATTGAGAGGGAATATCATGCGCTGATGTGTTCAAGGTGACCAATGGTTGCTTGAACATAAGATTGGCATTCAACATCATTTCAATCTGTGATTCTTTGATAATTTTCTCCACTTGTGGACTAGAAAAATGAATCGTAGGAGTGGTGGAACTAGGTACATGCTCTCCCTTTAACACTTCTGCCACGCTGCTATTTATAGCCTTTTGTCGACCTTCGGAAACCTTAGCCAAATTATCGTCGGTTCTGCCTCCCTTGTTACTGCTTGAAATTGGGACTATTTGCTGGTTAAAAGAACCATCATTTAAGGTTGTTTTGTTAGCAATCTTCTCATCATAATCATTCACGTTGGCAAGAGCATTAAAAGGATTCGAAATATTTCTCGAAATCTGCTCAACCTGCTGCACCTTGTTCTTATTTGGAGTGCCTTTTTTGCTGGACACCATTGTCCAATCTTTCTCAGTTGAGTTGTGAATTGTACCATCACCCTTAGGTCCTTGACAAACTGATTCAACAGCATCAATATCAGCTCTATCAGTAGTTGTATTCAATGCACCATCAGTAGCAACAGTAAGTTTCAAATTCCCAATAACAGGCTGATCAACTCCATAATTTGCCACTGCTTTTTGCTCACCAACATGACACAATTCCCTTGCACTGACTGCTCGCGCACAAGAAGACTTGGACTTTTGTTGCTCTGTTACACTGACTGAGGTCTTTGGCTGCTTAGTATTTGATATTGCATCTCGATCAACCTGCTTCTCTCCCATCCCAGCATCAACCAACATAGGTTCATTTTCCAAAACACCAAAATAGTTTGCAAGAGTTAGGTTCTTGATAACGACAAGGTCGGGAATCCAAACTAGAGTAAGAATTTAAAAAGTAAATGCGGAAGCAATAACAATAAGGAATTGAGCAACTAGAACTAAAGGGCAGAAAATAAAGGATATGGGAAAATTCAAGGAAAGAATTCCAAGAACTTCCAAGAACGCAAGTTCTATAGCCTTGACAAGATCAAAGCAACAACGTCTTGATTTATTGAAGAAATCAAACGCCTTTACTTAAAAGCAAATCAAAACAATAGATTCGGATCTTGACCGCTTTACGAGTAACTTGAGACAACAATTAATAACTAGTATTAATCGCCTTCTAAGAATACCACAAAGGAATCAAAGATATCACAATAGAGAAGTAATCTTACTACCTTGAACTATGAACTAGTAAAGGTTGAAAGATAAATCTCAAAGCACAAGTAACAAAGGTTCAAAAGAACTCTCAAAGTATGATATACTTAATCAATAATGAAGTGTCTCAATGAATGAGAAGAACTCCTTATTTATAGGAGTACTAAGGCATAAAAAGTCATTACAATTAGGTAGGGGGCTGTTAAGGGGTAACAAAGTCATCAAAATTAGGTAGGGTGGTTGCTAAGAAATAAGAAAAGTCACAAAATTAGGTAGGGGCGGCCAAATCCCTTTGGGGCAGATTTGGGCCTTAAAACTACTAGTTTGGGCCATTGGTTTGGACTCCAATTGGGCTCCATTTCAAACACCCCCATTTGGACCTCTTTTAAGCTCATTTTGGGCTCTTCTGGGTGCCCTTTTGCTAGATTTCAAGGGCCGAGTTCGGGACTCAATCTTCCTCCTCTTGGACTTCAATTTGGGCCACCAAATAATTGTAAAACTTGTATAATTTATCTCCTTTGGTCTTGAGCTCGTCCTCCACAATTAAAAGCTTCTTTATTTGCACTTGAAGTCTAATGACCTTATTTTGCAACTCTTTAGCTTGATATATTGTTAAAGGCCATCTTTGAGATTCCAAAGCTTCATCCTTGTCCTTGAATAGAGTTGAGCTTCCTAGGATGCTATCAGTTCTTTAAACCATTAACCAGATTTTTATGCACTGGAACGTTTTGTCTG
Organism: Nicotiana tomentosiformis; assembly: GCF_000390325.3. NCBI lineage: Eukaryota > Viridiplantae > Streptophyta > Magnoliopsida > Solanales > Solanaceae > Nicotiana > Nicotiana tomentosiformis. The sequence continues at coordinate 106,049,037 of NC_090812.1, forward strand.
TTATTAATTTGCCCAGTAACAGTAGGTTTTTGCCCAGCTGATGTAGGAATAACATTAGTAACCTTAGGTGCTTGCACAACTGATTAGAAGGCGTCAGGTTTTTCTGGTGGAACTGTACCAGCTTTGGCTGAAGAATGAGGTACCTGCCCAGCTCTATTCTCCTTCCCATCTATTATCATCAGGACATTAGTTTGCCCCTGTTCATTACTTGTTAGTTGCCCATATTCTTCATGTATTTGTGTTGTATCTGGTCCCTCTGTAACCCCAGCAAAATCACTACTAAATACAAGAGTTGTATCAGCCTTCAATTCCCTCGAAACTCTAGCAAGTGCTGCAGTCACTGGAACTGTTGCAACAGCAGAAATAATTGGTACATGTTAGGACTTGATAGCATCTGATCCTTGACCATCAAACTGAGATTTTTCTATTGATTCCAAGGCTTTTCCATCAACCATATGCTGTAATTTTTTAGCATCCAACAGTTGCCTCAAATCTCCTCGGAAACGATCAGCGTCATCCTCCCTCGCAACTTCATTGTATTTTTGAGTGTTGCTGTTGGAATTCCTTGTGATCAAATGACAATTTATATCCTCATGACCTTGATGTTTGCAAACAGTACAATAAGCAGGAGCATTATCAATCACACACTCTTGATAATGCTCTATAATTTTTCCAGTTGCCTCGTCCAAATAATTCAACTTGATACGCTTTGGATGCTTGTCCAGAAGATCAAGAATAACTTTTACCTTAGTTGTGCTTGGCCTTGTTCTTTCTTGTGTCGCTTTATCAACTGCTATGGGCTTCCCTAACACAGAATCAATAGACAGTAACGCTTTCTTTGCAAACAAATTGGTCGGCAAACCTGGGAAGGAAATCCAAACCAATGCTTTTGAGGTTTCTTCTTTTGGATCGAACCATTGTGACCAAGGGAAGGTTATAAACTGGTGTTGCTTGCCATTAAACTGAAAGTATCCTACTTGTTTTGATAAAACAGCCACAAAATCCTCATACAAATCAAAACGCAATAAAAGATGACGATGTGCGCGCAAACCTACCAAACACTTCCCTTTGACGCCAAGTTTTTGCAGCAGTGTTGTCTTCAAATCTTTAAAATCCGGTGCTCCATATGATAGCTTCATCAAAACAGCTTGATGAAGTCCCTCTTCAATGGCGAAATCATCAAGCTCCTTAAACGTGAACTGAATTATAGGTTCACCATGTATAACTTGGATTGGTTTCAATACTGTTTTGGTTAAAGGTTTTGTAGTTTGATTATTTGTAACTAGAGCAACATAGTTAATAGGATTTGGGGTCTCTCCCACAGCTTTAAACTTGGGAGAGGTCGCTGCTGCCATGGTAGCCTAGTTCTCCATCAGTTCGCCCAATATATAGAGAAAACGAGACAGAGGAAACGAAACAGTTGGTACCTGCAAGAACCCAGGCGATATTGCGCTACAGTGCGCGTCGCACTGTTTTGTAGATCTGTAATAGTTGGGTGTGAATCTGAAGATGAAACCAATTGTGGATTGTTCGCAAATACAAGGTGCTTCTTTTGAGACCAGTCTGGTGGTTTTCCACCGCCGGACGGCAGTATGGTGGCCTTAAATCCGTTGTTGCGGTATTGTAGCAGCCAATCGCAATTGTAGAGAGAAAATTCGAGTTTCTTGTCACAGTTTCTCCTTCTTTTCTTTAATTATTTTTTCACGTCTTCTTTTTTTCTTTTTAATTTTTTATTTTATTTTTTTCGCGTTTTGCTGTTATTTTTTTTTACTTTATATTTTTCTTTCTAATAAAAGTATGCACTCTTATTCATTTTTTTGTAGTTTTTTTTTTTTTTTTTAAAATCTTTCTAGTAGTAACTCTCTCTCTTTTTTACTTTACTAGTTTTAATGTACGTGCGTTGCACGTGTGTACAACGTCAAATTTAATTTGTTAGTTATAGAGTATTTGTAAGAATAAATATTTTATATAAGAGATACAAGTATGTTATGATGTATCTCATCTAATATCTCTGTATAAACGATATTTTTGGTGTATGTCCCTTTCCGTCACTATGCTCTTGGTGTATATGTACCCTTTTGTCACTTGACTGCTTTGTCATGATTTCTTGAAATAGTAATATATAGTTGTCCATGTGAAAAATCATGTAGCGGCAAATACAATTCAAACTTTTGCAATTGTTTGACTGTGTGATTTAAATCAATGCAAATCACAAACATATCCGAAATTCTTTTGAACAAATTAATTTTTTAAATGAAAGCAGATTTTTATTCATTTCTTTATAATTAGGAATAGTAGTCTAGTAACACATTCAATCAGAATTTCGATATAAGATTCTAATTTGTATTTGTGCAATAACAAATTCCAAGAGATAATTTTGTATTGGTTAAAATCATAAAATTTAGAATTGTCTCGTTTTTAGAATTTGAATGAATTAGAATAACGTTTAGACTTTTAACACCTAATAATACTTCCACTTCCAGACATTTAACATAAAATAATTGGGATATTTATACAAATAGGTCATATCAAGTACCCGTAGCTCTAGCTGTTGTTGTGAAGGTTTCTTTTAATTTTTCGAGCAAATAAATCTGCATCGCACTATGAAAAAAAAAGTTATATGAAACGTGTATTAAAATATTTGTTAAAAATAAATTCAATAACTTTATATCAGATAGAGCAGGACTAAACATTGGAATAATGAACTCCTAACGAATACAAAATATTATTTTATAGCTAAAAGAAAGACAATAATTAAGCTCTTCACTCATGAAATTCCAAATAGTACCGAAATTTAAGTTCAATTCTTTGAACTCAAGGTGATAACTTCTTCCAAGGCTACCCATGGATATAATATAGATTAATATGAAAAAATAAATTTAGAAAAACTACTCTTTTTATATCCGGTCCTTCGTACGTAGTTATATACTCCCAACAGGCAAGAGTCAAGATAATTTTATGCTTGAAAAATAAATACACGATGTTTTGTGAGAAAAAATGGAGATACTTCACTACAAATAACTTAATACATAAAATAATAATGGAATTACATACATTAATTCATATTGTTGTTACGAGCGTCCTCTTTAACTCACCAAAGATCTCCTTACCAATATGCTTTATGCAACTCGCATTGTTCCTTCAAATTTCAATTCAAGTATAGCATAATTAACCGGAGTCAAACTAAATCTAATAAATACCATTATTCATCACAGGAATCTTATTAATTAGGTACTTGTCACACTAAACTTTATAAAGATACAATCAATACTAAATAAATATATCAAGTAGTCTGATCTCAAATATTGAATTAGGTTAGCTGAATTGAATAACAAATTACACACAAACACACACCCTACAAATTATATACACGTCCTCTAACTACATAAAAATCTTGTGTTTTCATTAGTATGCAAGATATATCGAAAATAAATGAATTTAATTAGTATTGTGATTGAGATTGAACATACCTTAGAATGTTTAATTAAGAAAATAATACAACGTAAGGACTACAATTGAAATTAACATTCAGTCGTACGATCTGCTTATCACGAGAAATAAAAGTATTTTTCTAATTCATTATTACCTAGAAGAACCATATAATAATTTGCCTCCCTTGAATCTTGCAAGATGCTCTTTATGACTTCATCTAAATGCATGACGGCTAATTGTGACACCAATAACTCATTTTGCATGACTTTCATGGAACAAAGTCTCAACCCTAACGCAAAGGACAAAAACAACAAACGTACTTTAAATAAGGAATGGTTTATACAAATTAACTTTTAGTTGATATTTAGAGTCCTAAATATAGGACTTTTACATAATTCAAATAAAGATAAATTTAACAATCAAAATTTTAGTTGATTTCGATATCCTAAATATTAGGAAAATAATTTAAATTATAACTTTATTTAATTTAAAATATATTTTGTAAGGATAAAAAAGGCAAACAACATTTCGTTAAGGAATTTCGTGCGCGTGCACCATATATTAATAGTTATTAAAATTTTAAATTTATATAAACACTAGTATTGAAAAATATGGTTGAGTCATAAAATAAAAATTAATGAAAAATATAGATTTCTAAAATTGGTGAATATGGATCTTATCCAATATAATTAAATGAATAACAATCTCCTGTATCTTTCTTGTATAAAATATTAATTTATCGTGAAACCGTAAAAAGAGTATTTACTTTTATGATTATGCTTGTTCCTTAATTGATATAAGGAATTGTGTGCTTCAGTTGTGATTTTTATGGGGAGACAATTAGGAAAATATTACACGCTTAAATTTTTAATGATTTTTTGGTAAGGAGGAGTTTTTGTCTGTGACGTTGTAGGAATTATAGGTATATCACATAGTTCAAATAATGTCTATGAAAGACGAGAACATAAGAAAAATAACATGTACAATGGATATCATTAAATCTCATACCTGAGAGAAAATAACGCGAGTGGATTCTTTGCTAACATCCCTGTTGATAGAAATCATATTCATGCCCCTTTTTAGACATTAGTAGTATAACACTTTTTAGACTTCACCAATACTATATTGACATGTTCGGATTATAAACATAGAAGCATGGACATTACGAGGTAAATATCAGAATATTCACGTACAAATATGCGTAATAAAAGTAAATAAAAAATAACTACTGATTAAGTAAATACAAGGTAAAAATATAAATAAAAAAGAAAGTAAAGCTTACCTAACATATGCTTGAAATTTGGATTAAGAACACCTAAAAAAATCGGTGCAGTGAGCAAAAGAAGAAGAATCTCTAACAAAGAAGAAGCTTTTAAAGGACCCTTCCATGGAAAAACCAAATTATGCCCTAAACAAACTCCTTCTTTAACTTAAAACCTATTTTTTTAATAGTTTAAGTAAGGAAAAATCTATACAAGGTAAAGTTTAATTAATTATAAAGTCCTAAATATTAGGATATTATATTTAGTTCAAATAAAAAAGATTTTAATAACTAAAATTTTATTTTTCCTTTTTAGTAATTTAATTTACTATAAGAATTCGTGTTAATATTCATTTTTACTGTCTCAAAAGATATTTATGTTAAGTCTTTTAGACTTTTTCATTGATGTGCAATTATTTTCCTTAAAATCTAATATAATATTATCCTCAGCAGTTATGTATTTTCAAGATTTAGTGTCATTATATATGTTTACGGCAATTTTTATTATTCAAAGTTAGTGTCAGATTTTTGCTTAGGTTACACAATGATTACTTATTAGTCTTTGTTCTAAGTCAAATTTAAATTAAACATATATACACGGGAATTAGAATTTGTTATATAGTTTGAATAAATAATTAATCTATATAGGGTATAATATTAATTGATTTTAAGTACTATATTTTATGTACTCTTACATAGTTTAATTAAGGAATGATTAAATAAGGATTATTTTATCAAATGACTATTTTGTTCAGTGCGAACTTTATTTTTAAAGGGAAAAAAGGCGAACAACATTTCGCTAAGGGCTTTCGTGCTTTTAATATAATATAGATTATTTTATCTTGATTTTTTATTTTTCGGTATGTTATTTTAACTTTCTTCATTTTATTCTCTCTACTAAAATCTCTGCATTCAAAATATTTTGTCACTTTTTCCATTTTTATTATTATTTTTCATCTTAATTTTTTCTATTATTTTTAGTAAAATTCTTCCGCCAAAAATTGCTCTCACTTTCTTTCACTTTTGTATTAATTTATTTTTTAAATAAATAACCGAGTCCTAAAATTTATATTGGGATACTTTATGCACAATCAGTAGTCAATTATGATTACCGAGAGTTACTATATTACTCTTTTATATATACTTTTAATTTTTTATTTAGTATCTATAGATTATTTTTATTTCAGTTTTCTAAGAAATTTTAGATTTTATTTTTTAAAGTAAGATTATATTCGTTCAAAACATGTGTCACTTTTTTTCCTTATAATTATTATTTCTTATCTTAGTTTTTTCTATTATTGTTTCAATAAAATTTCTCCGTTAAAATTTGTATCACTTTATTCCACTTTTATTTTTGTTTTTGTCCTTTTTAGATAGATAACTTAGTCCTCAAATTAATATTGGAATACTTTCTACACAATCATTAATCGATTATAGTTATCGATAGTTACTGTCACTCTTTTTTTCTTTTTTTCTTTTTTATATTTTCATATGACTTTTTTTGTAATTTGTAAAGAAATTAAGGCTTGTTTTAAATTTTAAAAAAAAAATTGCCAATCTTTTTTTTACCTTTTTTTTTTGTTCTTTCCAGTTAAATCGGTGAATCCTAAAATTTGGTATACTATGTTAATTATGGTATAGCAATGTGAAGCATACTAAGAGTATTAAGGGTACCAATGGATTATTGTAATAGTGTTACTCATATATACTTTTCTGGAATAAAAGTTCAAGGAATATATTGGCTTTATCTATCTCAGTTTCTTTTCTTTCATTTCAGTTTCTTTTTTAGTTAATGTGATGAACTGCTAACATATCCAACTGTTTTACTATAGAGTATCATTATTCCAATTATTCCAAATAGTCTCGGTATACTACAGAGTACACTATCATTACTAGTATTCCTCATACCAACGGTATGCCACAATTCTTGGTATACTCTATAGAATACCACGATTATTGGTATTCATAGGAGTCTTGGTATACTACAAAATATACCATGATTACTGGTATTACCAAGGGTCTTAGTATACTAAGTAGTATACTATATTTATTGGTATTGTCAGTGGTCTTTGTATACTATGGTGTATACCATTATTCCCAATCTTGGTAGTATACTACGATTACTGGTGCTCTCAGTAGCGTTAGTATACTACATAGTATATTAGAGTTAGTGGTATTCCCCCATAATGTTGGTATACTACTATTCTAGGTATACTACAGAGTATACCATGGTTAATGGTATTCCAATTAGAGTTTATATACTATATTAGAGTATACCATAGTTAGTGGTATTCCAATTAGATTGGGTATACTATAGAGTATATTATGGTTACTGGTATTCCCATTAGAGTATAACATAGTTAATGATATTCCCCCATAATGTTGGTATACTACTCTTCTGAATATACCAAGAATATTATGAATATCATTTAATATATCAGTAATCACAGTATATTATAATTCAACGGTAATTATGGTATACTACACAATATACTATAAATATTGTGAATAACATCTAATATACCAGTAATCACCCTATACCATGATTAAATAGTAATTAATATATATCATGATTTAACAGTAAGCATGATATACCAATAAGTAGTACATGAAGAGTATTAGAATATCATTTAGCATACCTAAACAAAGTATACCATGATCAAACAGTAATCATCAGTGGCATGCACAGGATTTTCATAAGCGGTAATCACGGTATACTACGATTCAACAGTAATCATAATATATGAATATGTAGTATATCAAGAATACCATTTAATATATCACTAATCATTGTATACTATGATTCAACATTAGTCATGGTATCCCATATAGTATATCAATAATACTGAGAATACCATTTGAGTATTGTCACGGCCCAAAAACCCAATCAGTCATGATGGTGCCTAACGCACATGCTAGGCAAGCCGGACTTAACAATAATGAACCATAATAGCATAAATGACAGAATTAACATATGTCTAAACCTTAATATGGCATAATAACGTCAATACATGATCCTCCAAAACTGGTAAATATAAAGTCATGAGCTCTAAAATGAAAATACAAGTATGCAAGGCTAAATAACAACATTGTCCAAAATAAAAACAACAGTACAAATAGAAAGAGGCGCCAAGATTGCGATCGGGATGCAGCTCTACCTCGTCTCTCATACAACTCAGCAAGCAAAAACTCCGCTACTGGTGACTGGGCCCGACACCTAGATCTGCATAATTAAGTGCAGAGTGTAGTATGAGTACAACCGATCCCATGTACCTAACAAGTATCATAACAAACCTCGGCTAGGTATTAGAAGCAAGAATTATAAATGATACTCACTATAACCTGCACAGTTCACAAATTCAACAAGTACAAAACAGTAATATGATCAAATCATGAAATTACGAATAAAACCACATTGGTACACACATATTCTCAAGTACTATGCTCAGGCAATGATGTAGCATATAGATATTATATGCAAGTAATTCGGGTAAACAAACATGGAAATTGCAGGTAAAGATGAAATACAATAACCAAACAACACTAGCCAGATTTTCCTCAAATTTTCCAATACAGTACCAAACCAATGGTCAGTGAATATCAACTCTGAGTGTACACCATCAAGAAGGCACATAAGAGGGTGACCCTAGGGGAATGAATCCATATCCACACGCTGTACGAACAACTTACGTATTGCACGAATAACTCACGTACTAATAATATCAACCGCACGGGCAACTCACGTGTTTCACGGATAACTCACGTGCCAATAATATCAATATCTGGATTCACACGGACAACTCACGTGTCAATGATACAAACCGCACGGATAATTCATATGCCAATAATCACAATCTGCCCGGCGTGGTCACAGGCTACCAGTCCATATCATATTACACACAAAGTAGGTATACAAGAATATATGTACTTGATCAATGAATATCGAGTTTCATACTCTTGAACTGGTATAAATGACATGATATGGTGTATACATGTGTAATATATGCTATCACAGCTCAATCAGACAATTTCATCACGAAATAGCAGTTTATATGGTTCAATCAGGAGAATAACCTCAACGTAACCTCAAATACGGTACAAATAGCTCACAGAAGGGGTACAAACAGAAGATACATCACAACATGAAGCTTAGAAATTAAATCAAGTCATATCATAGCCTAAGCACTACCCCGAGCATGAAATAGTACCTCGGTGGATGCATATAGGCTCAACCCCACACATATGCGCCACTCATAGCACGAAGTTATCACAAATATTTCGGGCAACTAGTGCCCCAACCAAGTTTAGGTAAGATACTTACCTCAAGCAAGCCAAATCACTCCTCTAACAAGCCCTTTCCACGTGTATCAACCTCCAGACGGCTCGAATCTAGCCAAAATAACTTAATACCATCAATAAAAGCCATAGGAAATAATTCCAAAAGATAAACCTAAGATCTTTAACTCAATAAAAAAAATCAACCCAAAAAGTCAACCCCGGCCTGCACCTCAGAACCCGGTCAAGCTTATAAATTTCGGACACCCATTCAATTGTGAGTCCAACCATATCAATATCATCCAATCCCAACCATAAATCGACCCCCAAATCATCAAATCTCACTCTCAAATAACATAGCCTAAAAGCCCCAAATTTCACCTTATATCCACATAGTCTAGGTGTAATAATCAATGGGTAATCAATACCTATCATCAAAAGTGAGTAAATATCACTTGCCTCTTCTATTGCGATGAAAAGCTCTCCAAAAATAGCCTTAGATCGAGCTTCATAACTCAAAATATGTTAAAATGACAAAATCTGTCACGACCCAAAAACCCACCGCAAGCGTCGTGATGGCACCTAGTCTCTAAGACTAAGTAAGTCGATTACTAACAATGATTAGGCAAATTTTTAACAATGATAATTTAAAACAGAGTCTAATACGAATACCGAAACAATAGCATAATAAGCCTACGCGACAATAATCATAACAACCTCCCAAGATTTGGTAATACATAGTTATGAACTCTAACTAAGTACATGGAAAGATCTGAAAGATCAAAATACAATACTGTTCAAATAATAAGCTGAAAGTACAATGAAAGTAAAGAACTCTAAGGGACTACAACGACCAAGAAGCTCTACCTTGAACCCTCGCGACCAATATGCTAACTCTGCCTGAGTACGATATCTCCAATACCTGGCTTTGCACAACAATGTGCAGAAGTATATTATGAGTATACCACGGTAAGTAACGAGTAAGTATCAAGACTAACCTCGATGGAGTAGTGACGAGGTAAAAGTCAAGGCACTCACTAGAAAAAACAACACGTGCAATATAGAAGTATAAAACTAATAATGAAAGCAGGAATCAGTAAATGGCAACAAGAATCAACAAGTGATATAAACAGTAAAGCAATAAGAACACTGTGAAGTATCGTTAAAACCAAATAAGGAACACAAAGGACAACCAATTAATCAAGTCATCCTAATACAAGTTTCACAACGAAATCACTCTATGATACCTCATCTCATAATCACAAGTCACGGGTCTCAACCCACCACCCAATGCTCACGGCACCTTGTGCCCACATTTCAAATCAGAACCGCACGGACAACTCACGTGCCAATATCTCAATCTGCTCGGCATGATCACGGGCTCACATTCACAATCCACCCGGTGTGGTCACAGGCTCATAATCACAATCCGCCCCGCATGGTCACAGGCTCACAATCACAATCCGCCCGGCATGGTCACAAGCTCATAATCACAATACGTCCGGTGTGGTCACATGCTCAATATCAACATGAAAAATGATAATACAATAACACATGGGCATGATTAATAAATGTCAAGTTTCATACTCCTGAGCTAGTATAAGTGGCATGCTACGATGTATGCTTGTGCGAGTGTACTACTGTAGCCCAAGTCAATAAGTTATATCAAAGACATCGAGTAGCTCATCTAAGAAACACAACAAATCACTTAAGGTGTATGACATACATAAGGAAAAGCACACAATCACACGAAAATCACAAACATAATATTCCCAAGCCATCACACATCATCCCTAACATTTCCACCCTTATCTCTCCAATAGCCACCCGTATCACTCCGCCCTGACAATATCATTAGCCACATGTATCACTCTGATAGCCACATGTATCACTCTGTATAATAGCAACAAAAGGATAACAACTAAATGGTCTAAATGCATGAGAATATCCCGACAACAAAAGAATATCATGTAACAACAATTTCAACTAAGAGTAACTCCACAATAAAATAAATCACATAATGATAAAAGTGATAACAACTTCAAATAAAGCATATAAGAGCAAACCCGACAAGTAAAGAATGTGACATGTAACGATAACTTCAAATAAAGCATGTGATAGTTGATATGACGAATAAATGATATAACATGTGCTAACAATTCCAAATAAGTACATGAAAGAAGCCTAAGAGTTTAAGCCGGTCAATTTTCCACATATAAGCCCGAGTACGTACTCGTCACCTCGCGTACACGGCTTTCATATGACAAAAATAGCACAAACGACTCAAATCCTAAGGGGTAGTTCCCCACACAAAGTTAGGTAAGATACTTACCTCAAAGAAGCTAAACCGATACTCTAAAATGACCTTCTCGTGTGAAACAAGCTCAGGACTGCTCAAATCTAGCCAAAATAACTTAATATCATAAACAAAAACCATAGGAAACAATTCCGGATAATAAAGTTTCGATCTTTAATGAAAACTAAAAAATCAATCTAGGGCTCGCACCTCGGAACCCAACAAAATTTATAAAAACCGAACACCCATCTCGATACGAGTCTAACCATACCAAAATTATCCAATTTCGATATCAAATCGGCTTTCAAATCCTCATTTACATTTTTGAAAGTTTATACAAAAAATCTCATTTTTTCCCATTCAAATCACTAATTTAATGTTAAATAAAGATGGAATCACGAAATATAATCATATCCGGATAAATAATACTTACCCCAATTCAAAGTGTGAAAATCCCCTTCAAAATCACCTGAATCCGAGCTCCATAGCTCAAAATATGATAAAATGACCAAGACCTTCGAAATAGAGTACTTTAAACACTGCTCCAGAGGTACCCTTCGCGATCGCGGTCACTTACCTCGCATTTGCGATTCAAAAAATTTCCAGCACAAATTTTACCCTTCGCGATCCTGGCCATTTCCCCGCAATCGCGATGAACAAATTCCCATTACCCTTCCCAAACTCTTCTCAGACAGTGTGTAGTGTAACAGCCGTAACATTTTGTACATAACTCCAAATGACAAACGGCTTGATTTTCTAAAAACTAGAGTCCAAGTGCTACAACTTTGAAAGTCGGATCAGTGACAACAGAATTTCCTCTATATTATCGTGAAAATGCTTCCACGATCACGATACACAGTGCCCAAACATCAAATTTGCTATTCGCGAACGCGACCCAAAATCTGCGATCGCGATGCATACCTCTGTGGACAAAAACTAGCAATTAAAAATGGCCTAGAAATAGTTCAAAACCACCCCGAAACTCACCCGAACCCCTCGGGACCCCGTCCGAACATACCAACAAGTTCTGTACAGAGTCGTCTACACAAAAGTTAAATTTCGGTCAACTCTTACCGCTTAAGCTTCTAAGACAAGAATCATCCTTCTAAATCGATCACGAATCATCCGAAAATCGAACTTGACCACACACGCAAGTCACAATACATAATACGAAGCTAATCAAGACCTTTAGCTACCGAAGGGGACGCTAATTCTCAAAATGACCGGTCGGGTCGTTACATTCTCCCCCTCTTAAATAAACGTTCGTCCTCGAACTTGCCAAGAACCATTCCGAAGTCATCAAATCAGTGAATGCACTCACCATACATATACTCGTGGGTTATCCCATGTCACTCCAATCCATATAGGCCGGATAACACCATCTCAACTGAAAATTATTCCTTCCACCCATACCGATAAGCCTTAGAACCAAAATTTTTACTATCTGAATCTTCCCAAAGACTCGGTTATCGCATAAACACATTGTATCAATCTCAACCAGCTGTCACAGCTCATGCATACGCCCACAAGGTATGACCACCCAACGTAATACATTGCCCATATGCCCATAACAATATCTCTGACCACTATAGTTGCCCATATCAAATCCAGCACCGACAATTAACCTCATACCAGCTAGAACCATGTTCCAAACCCTCACAACACTGATAACGATGCAAGAAACATGAAGATCCTATAGCCATTCGCTCAAATCAACAAGTCACATCTAATGCCACCTGGGCACAATCGCAAACTAAAACCCAATAAGCACAATGCGAATGTGACTGAATATGCAAAGAGAAACACATGAGAGAACTATCAAACAAGCCCGACAGGCACAACTCCCTATCAATACCATACTACGAATCAATTCTATAAGGGAAAATCAAAACATATGAACTAACCACAAGGATCTCATCCTAACATAACACCATCGCGGCACGTAGCCTGGTTCAAACATATCAAACCACATGAAAACGCGAGGATCCTATCCTCAGCTCTGAATCACAAGTAGAATACACATCATACCAACCAAACCCTTCCACTAATTCAATTGCGCGAAACAAAATCACAACATGTAACGAATTTCCCATACCGGTAGAGCATCTAAATCACAAATCGTAACCAAATCACTCAGAAATCACACAAAACCTACTGTAATGAGTAACAGAAAGTCACTTCTAGTCTCATAGCTTTCAATAGTGAACAAAACAAAATGATAGATGCAAGCTACCATTATAGAATCTCCCAACATGGGTAAATACATAAGTAGAGTACAAAATCACGAAACTCACCCATATATGAAGCAAGATAGGAGGACTCACCCCGATACGTAGAACCGAATCAAAATAAGAATGATGCTCCTCTATAACAAATAGAAACCATACATGTAACGACACCATCTGGTGCAGCGAACTCAGCCCTACTATAGAAAGCATATCAACGGGCCAAGCCTCCCCCTCTAGGGCACCCTCTACTCGCTTGTCCTCCACCCCTAACTAGTTGTGCAGGTGGAGTAACAACTAGAATGGAGCCCATAGCCTGAGTGCTCTAATGAAATATGCCCCTCCCGAGTTAGGGACAATCTCTCACGATGTGCCTAATATCACCACACTCATAATAACCCCTTTGCGGGCGTGGCTGCTCGTACTAAGTTTGTGCTGGATAACTGAAATAACTGTTGTAGGAACCCCGTGCGGTAGTGCACTAAAAGAACTAACCGGAGCACCACGAGTAGTTTGAAGTACGGACTGGACTGGTCGACTGCCCGAGCCTCCGCCATGATGGGTCATAGCTGAAGAGTAGAATCCACTGAATCTTCCAGAACCTCGAGACCTCTTAGTCTCCTTATCCTCCCTCTCCTCACCCCGAATACGCTCTAACATCCTGGCAATCTCCACCACCTGCTGAAATGGAGTATCAGTCTGTAACTTCCGAGCCATGTTGAATCTAAGATCGCAACTAAGCCCCTCAATGAATTTGTGAACTCGCTCTCTGACTGTAGGAACCAAAGTAGGTGCATGACGGGATAACTCACTGAACCTGATGGCATACTCTGGTATCGTCATGGTGCCCTGACGCAACTTCTCAAACTCTGTACGCTACGCATCCCGGAGGGTATGGGAAACAAACTTCCTCAAAAACATCGCTGAAAACTAAGCCCAAATGGGTAGTGCTGCATTGGTTGGTTTACTCTCCTCATAAACTTGCCACCACTTATACGCTGCTCCCGACAACTGAAATATAGTAAAAGCAACTCTGCTCACCTCCACAATACCTATGGTGTGGAGAATACAATGACACTTCTCTAGAAATCCTTGTGCATCCTCGGTAGTTGTGCCACTAAAAGTAGGTGGATTATACCTCTTGAACCTCTCAAGCCTCTTCTACTCCTCCTCTGATCCCCCTAGCCTAACCTCAGGCTGAACCAGAATAACAGGTTATACCAATACCACACCTAAAAACTGACCAATGTGAGCCCGCTGCTCTAGAGTACGGGCGGTGGGAGTCTGAGCTCCTCCCCCAATTTGCGAAGTAGTTGGTGAAACAGAGATCAATCCTGCCTGAGCCAATGTACCAAACATGCTCAGGAATTGCGCTAAAGTCTCCTGAAGTCCGGAGGTAAAAACAGTCGCCTCCGGTGCCTGTCCCCCAACCAGAGCTACTGGCGGCTCCTCAACTACTGCTCTAGCAGGTGTTCTAGCTGTGACGCGTGCCCCTCCTCGGCCTCTACCTCGGCCCGGCCTCTCACAGCTCTAGTAGGGGGAGCGGTTATCTGCTTAGCTGACTCAGTAACGCGTGTCCTCACCGTTTGTGAGAGAATAGAGATACAAAGGCTCAAACTTCGAAATCAATAAATTCGCACGACAGGAATAGAAGAAGTGAAATTTTCCTAATAGTTCTGTAGCCTCTGGAAGATAAGTACAGGCGTCTCCGTACCAATCCACAAGACTCTACTAAACTTGCTCGTGACTCGTAATCCCTATGAACCTAGAACTCTGATACTAAGTTGTCACGACCCAAAAACCCATCGTAGGCATCGTGATTGCACCTAGTCTCTAAGACTAGATAAATCGATTACTAACAACGATTAGGCAAATTTTTAACAATGATAATTTGAAACAGAGTCTAATATGAATACTGAAACAAAAGTGTAATAAGCCTACGCGACAATAATCATAATAACCTCCCAAGATTTGGTAATACAGAGTCACGAACTCTAGCTAAGTACAAGAAAAGATCTCGAAGATCGAAATACAATATTGTTCAAATAACAAGCTGACAGTACAATGAAATAAAAGAACTCCAAGGGACTGCAACGACCACGCAGCTCTACCTTGAATCTTCGCGACTAATATGCTAACTCTGCCCAAGTCCGATATCTCCAATACCTGGCTCTACACAAAAATATGCAGAAGTATAGTATGAATACACCGTGGTCGGTACCCAGTAAGTATCAAAACTAACCTCGGGAGAGTAGTGATGAGGTACAAGTCAAGACACTCACTAGACAAAATAACATGTGCAGTATAGAAGTATAAAGCTAATAATGAAACCAGAAATCAGTAAATGACAACAAGAATCAACAAGTGATATAAATAGTAAAGCAATAAGAACACTGTGAAGTATCGTTAAAACCAAATAAGGAACACAACAAACAACCAATTAATCAGGCCGTTCGAACACAAGTTTCACAACGAAATCACTTCGTGATACCTCATCTCATAATCACAAGTCACGGGTCCCAACCCACCATCCTATGCTCACGGCACATTGTGCCCACATTTCAAATCACAACCGCACGCACAACTCACGTGCCAATATCTCAATCTATTCGGCATGATCACGGCTCACATTCACAATCCGCTCGGCGTGGTCACAGGCGCACAATCACAATCCGCTCGGCATAGTCACAAGCTCACAATCACAATCATCCCGGCATGGTCACAAGCTCATAATACAAGAACATATAGGCATGATTAATAAATGTCAAGTTTCATATTCCTGAGCTAGTATAAGTGGCATGCTACAGTGTATGCTTGTACGAGTGTACTACTGTAGCCCAAGTCAACAAGTAATATCAAAGACATCGAGTAGCTCATCGAAGAAACACAACAAATCACGTAAGGTATATGACATACACAAGGAAAAACACATCATCACACGAAAATCACCAACACAATATTCCCAAGCCATCATACATCATCCCTGACATTGCCACCCTTATCTCTCCGATAACTACCTGTATCACTCCGCCCTGACAATATCATTATCTACTCATATCACTCCGATAGCCACCCGTATCACTCCGTATAGTAGCCACCCGTATCACTCAGTATAATAGCCACCTGTATCACTCTGATAGTCACCCTTATCGCTCTGCCCGGACAATAACACAATAGCCACCTGTATCACCACATTCAACAACAGTGAGATGCTACCCTTATGCCCCGCATAACAACAACGGTGAAATGCCACCCTTATACTCTGCATAACAGCAACCAAATCACACAACAATTCACATGTGCTAACATCACAACAACACGACATATCAACTCATATCACAAGTGCCCATAGGTCACAACCTTTTCAAAGATCCAACAATATCAATATTTTCACAACAAATAGCACACAGCTCAACACAATGTGTATAGAATCTCAATAACAACAAAATAAACGGGAACGTAACTGAACGAGGAACAACACCCCCTTTAAACACAACTTCAATTAAAATAGATTAATGACTTTCGATAACCTCAATCCCAATTAATTGATAAACCTAGTATTGAAAGTATTTCTATGAAATGTCAAACTTCGGATTCTAGTGTATGAATAGGCTAACAATGAAAGAGATGGAACGGACTAGAACTATGTCTAAATGCATGAGAATAACCCGGCAACAAAAGGATATCATATAACAACAATTTCAATTAAGAGTAACTCCACAATAAAATAAATCACATAATGATAAAAGTGATAACAACTTCAAATAAAGCATATAAGAGCAAACTCAACAAGTAAAGAATATGACATGTAACGACAACTTCAAATAAAGCATGTGATAGTAGACATGACGAATAAAAGATATAACATGTGCTAACAAATCCAAATAAGTACATGAAAGAATCCTAAGAGTCTAAGCCGGTCAATTTTCCATATATAAGCCCGAGTACGTACTCATCACCTCGCGTACACGGCTTTCACATGACACAAATAGCACATACGACTCAAATCCTAAGGGGTAGTTCCTCCACACAAAGTTAGGCAAGATACTTACCTCAAAAAAGCTAAACCGATACTCTAAAATGACCTTCTCGTGTGAAACAACCTCCGGATGGCTCAAATTTAGCCAAAATAACTTAATATCATAAATAAAAACCATAGAAAATAATTCTGGTTAATAAAGCTTCGATCTTTAATGAAAACTAAAAAGTCAACCCAAAACATCAACCCCGGGCTCGCACCTCAAAACCCAACAAAATTCACAAATCCTAACACGCATTCCGATACGAGTCCAACTATACCAAAATTATCCAATTCCGACATCAAATCGACTTTCAAATCCTCATTTTACATTTTTGAAAGTTTATACAAAAATTCTCATTTTCTCCCATTCAAATCACTAATTTAATGTTAAAAATAAAGATGAAATAATGAAATATAATTAAATCCGGATAAAGAACACTTACCCCATTCCAAAGTATGAAAATTCCCTTTAAAATCGCCCAAATCCGAGCTCCATAGCTCAAAATATGATAAAATGACCAAGACATTCGAAATAGAGTACTTTAAACACTGCTCCAGAAGTACCCTTCGCGATCACGATTCAAAAAATTTCCAGCACAAATTTTACCCTTCACGATCGCAGCCATTTCCCCGCGATCGCGATGAACAAATTCCCATTACCCTTCCCAAACTCTTCTTAGATAGTTTGTAGTTTAACAACCATAACCTTTTGTACAAAATTTCAAATGACAAACGGTTTAATTTTCTGAAAACTAGACTCAAAGGGCTACAACTTTTATTTTTAGATCATCTCTAAATTCTTTACAGATTGCAAGATATAAGCTTCCAAAGTCGGGTCAGTAACAACAGAATTTCCTCTACGCGATCGCGAAAATGGTTCCACGACCGCGATTCATAGTGCCCAAACATCAAATTTGCTCTTCGCGATCGCGATCGCGATGCATACCCCTGTGGCAAAAAAAAACATCAATTAAAAATGGCCTAGAAATGGTCCGAAACAATCCCGAAACTCATCCGAGCCCCTCGGGACCCCATCCGAACATACCAACAAGTTCCGAAACATAACGCGGACCTGCTCGAGGCCTCAAATCACATCAAACAACATCAAAACTATGTATTGCACCTCAAATCGAACTTAATGAACTTATGAACTTTCAACTTCTACAACTCGCCCCGAATCATACCAAATCAACCCGGAATAACCTCAAATTTTGCATGCAAGTCCCAAATGACATAACGGAGCTATTCCAACTCTCAAAATCGCAATCCGATCCCGATATTCACAGAGTCAACTCGAGGTCAAACCTCTCAACCTTCCAAACTTTCAACTTTCTAATTTTCGCTAAAATGCATCAAATCAACCTACAAAACTCCAAATCCAAATCCGGGCATACGCCTAAGTCCAAAATCATCATACGAAGCTATTGGAATCATCAAAATACCATTCTAGAGTGGTCTACACAAAAGTCAAACTCTGGTCAACTCTTATCGCTTAAGCATCTAAGACAAGAATCATCCATCTAAACCAACCCCGAATCATCCGAAAACCGAACTCGACCACACAAGTAAGTCATAAATCCATAACACGAAGCTACTCGAGACCTTAAGCCACCAAATGGGACGTTAATTCTTAAAACGACCGGTCGGGTCGTTACAAAAATCATCGAAAAATATAGTACTTAAAGTCTAGCCAGGCATACCCTTCGCGTTCGATGAAATGCCTTCGTGATCGCGAAGAACAAACTCCCAAAGCTGCCAAAACCTTCTACGCGAACGCGACAACCAGGTCGCGAACGTGATGACTAACACTACCATACCTACATGAATGTGTTCCCTCTTCCGAGAATGCGAAGGCTAAGGCCTGATGCCCAGCTGGTCTCCCTCTACTACGCGAATGCGATAATACTCACGCGATCGCGATGAACAATCACCATGCCAAAAACTTACCTTTCGCGATCGTAAGAGCCTCTTCGCGACCGCGAAGAAGGAAACTAGAAGTACAAAATCAGCAGTCCCAAGTCCCAACATGATCGAAATGGTTTGAAAGCCATTTGAAACACACCCGAGGTCCCCGGGACCCCGTCTAATCACACCAACCAATCCCAAAATACAATACGAACCTATTCGAGGCCTTAAATCACACAAAACAATATCAAAATCACGAATCATACCCAATTCAAACCTAATGAACTTTCAACTTCTAAAACTCATGGCGAACCATATCAAATCGACTCCCAATGACCTCAAATTTTGCATGCAAGTCCAAAATGGCACAATGGTCCTATTATAACTTCCGGAACCAAAATCCGAGCTTGATATCAACAAAGTCAATTCTTGGTCAAACTTCTCAACCTTCCAAACCTCCAACTTTTCAACTTTCGTCAGAAAGCTTCAAATCAACCTACGAGGACCTCCAAATTCAAATCCGGACAAACACTTAAGTCCAAAATCACCATACGAAACTGTTGAAATCATCAAAACTCCATTTTTAAGTCGTCTACACAAAAAAGTCAAACTCCGGTCTACTCTTTCAACTTAAACTTCCAACCTTGGGACTAAGTGTCACAATTCACTCTGAAACCTTCCCGAAACCAAACTAATCACCCCCGACAAGTCACGTAACCACAAATACTCATAAGTAAAGCATCAAATATGAAAAACGGGACTAAAATACTAAAAATGACCGACCGGATCGTTATATTCATATTATATAGTATACCAATACATTACTTGTATGTTGTGAATATAATGAAAAATTACAGTAATCATAGTATAATATGATTGTAATCACAGTATTCACGGTATACCATTTCCAATCTCCTTCACCTAAATAATGTACTACTCCCCATATCACAGTTTGTGTATCATACTTTCCTTTTTAGTCTATCCCAAAAAGAATATCATACTTTCCTTTTTAGTCTATCCCAAAAAGAATATCATACTTTCTTATTTAAAAATAATTTAATTTTAAATTTTCTACTTTATCCTTAATGAGATAAGTAGTCGCATAAATATTTATGGTTTATTTTAGACCATAAATTTTAATTTTTTTTTAAAATTTTTTATATCAAGTCAAACACTATCACATAAATTGGGACGATAAAATATTTGTTAAATATATACTTAAATCAAAGTATACTACTATTCGTTAAATTTAAACCTAAATTAAAAGTACACTACAATGTTAAATAGCATACTTTTGTGAAATATATACTTAACTAAAATATACCAGTAAACTAATTAGTATACTATTTATTAAATATGTCTAATATTGCTTATTAAATATTTCCAACATTATACCAAATCGTACAATTTTAAGTATATATATATAAAATAATTTCTTTTAGTGAATGATAAAATATAAAACAGAGGAATTAAAATGGAACGGAGGAGAGTAAAAATGTAAAGAAAAGTTAAACATAATGTTGACTAAGATAACTCCAAACATTTTCTTTTTAGTTTTGCACAAATCCCAATATAACTCTCTTCACTAAGATATATATTCCAAATGCTAATACTAAATACCATCCATACAAATTTACCGTCGAAAACGCAGCGACAGGGTCAACTCTTAAAGCTGTTAATTGACAATAATACCCTTCGGAAGGAAATTCGTAAAAGTTTCTTTTTTGTTTATTACATTCCAAATTCTTCTACTCGGGCAAGAATCTAATACTTTGCACTTCTTTTTCATTTGTTTTCTGAACTGAAACCCCAAAAATACCAAATCCTCAATAGACGGGTCCACGATCCTTAACGTGCACCCCTTTTGCACACGACTTTCTCCTTTTTTGGTTTGAGAAATTGGAATCCCAAATTCTTCAGTTTTCAATGCTTGTAACTTTATGGCATTTGCAAGATAACAGCAGCTGAATCCCCATCCCAGATCAAGAATGAAGCTTTCTGGGCGATTCGCCGTTTTCTCTACCCTTCTTTTCATTCTCGCATCTGGGTCTTATTCTATTGACAATTTTCATCAAGCGTAAGCCTTTTTTTTTTGCAGAAATTTTGTTACTTTGAGTTATTTGGCTTCAAATCCTTTGTGTTTCTTGTGATCTGTAGTATAATATCAGTATAAAATGCTATGGGCCAGTGAGACATAGGCTCGAGCAATGAGAATGCAAAGTTGCTTGTTTAGAATTCACAATGTAAAGTTTTACTTGTTTGTCTTTGTACTTTCTCTCCCGGGTTTTGTATCAGTTATTTTCTTTACTTGATTACTGCTAACATGTTTAAGTATAATGGCTATCCAGGAATGATTGAACCTGCCCTTGTGTTTATGCATGATATTCATACAGTAGACTAAGTGTTAACTTTTATTCCTATGACCAGCATGCCTCGTTATATACAACAATAAACAACAACTAAGCCTTAATCCCGAGCTAGCTGGGATCCGCTATATGAATCCTCATTATCCATTTCAGTATATCTAGACCAGCTTGCCAGTAAAAAAAACGCTAGATGATTTCTTTCCATCTGCCTAAGCCGTGGTTGGCGGTGTTACCTGGTACCTGTGCTGGTGGGGATAGCAAGTAATCAGTGGAATGGTTGAGGTGTGCGTGAGATGGCCCGGACACCACCTTATAAAGTTTAAGTATAATACAGTATGACACCCAAAGGTTTGATCTAGTATTCGATGAAGTTGGAAAAAAGATCATGAGAAACTATGGTTAGAATCTCAGCAGCGGCAAACTAGGTGATTTCTTACCATATGCCTAAGCCGGCACTTGTGCTGTGAGAGGATGCAGGTACCTGTGAAATAGTCGATTTACTCGCAAGCTATCCTGGGCATTTTTGTATCGAAAAAAAGAAAAAGATAAGCAACAGTATAAATGAGTCTCTCAACAGTGTGGACAGATAGAATATGAAAACTCAGAAGCTTTGCAGTATATTCTTTTTAGTATTTGTGTTAGAAGTTAGATCATTTATTGTTACTATGACTGATGATCAATCTTGTCTCATCAAGGTTTGGTTAGTTGGATGTATTTGAGCTTTTTGTCGTTTTCTTCATATGGAGGTACATAGTTTGTTATCTTTGTATTGTTTCTAGAATGCTGTTTGTTGTTTCAACATATAGCTATCTTTCTACTTGACAGGTTTCCTATTATAGAGCCTGATCCTGGTCACACAAAACTTCGACTTGCAAGAGAAGGATTGGAGGCAATTGAGAAGATAACTACACCCATTGCAGCTGTTGCTGTAGGTTTTACATTAATCTCAAGCATCGGTTATTGCCTGTCATATCTTAGTAAATAAAAAGTTATCTCTTGCAAAGTTCTATGGAATTTTGAGTCTCCTTGATATTGCTTGGCAGTTACAGTTATTATGTTTAGGGGTCGGTCCTGTTTTTTATTATTCACCCGTATTCTTTAAACTGGACATAGTTTGACTTGCACAGTTATCCATAGTAAAATGTCTGAACAGAATATTGTATTTATTTAGAAGTTGCTCAAAGTAACTGTTTTGAAGTGGAAAAGTGAAATACTTAGTAGGTAAGATATTGCATCAAGTTTGGAATAATCTAAAATAGTAGTAGTTCATATTTGTCTAATTGTTAGAAGGAGAAACTAAAAAAAAGAAGAAAAATTCTCTGTTAAAAAGAAAAAGGTCAATTATTTTTCCAGAATGGTCCAAGAAGGAAATAGGTTAGTTTTATCGGCACTCAGGGAGTACTATGCTTTTTTTTGGTGAATCTTGCATGCCTTATCAAACATCTGTCTTTTTATGCATCTGAATATGGTTATGTTGGAGGAAGTTTCTAACTGAGTTGTTTCTTACCTAAATTTTGTTGCTACCAATCTCTTTTCTTGTATGTTAACATTTCTGCAAAATGTTTGACCAGGTTATTGGTCCATACCGTTCGGGAAAATCATTTACCCTTAATCAGCTTCTTTCCCTATCTTGTTATGAAGGTGCACCCTATGTTTTTGATAGCTGGCATCACCTTTTGTTTCAGTTGTTGAGATTTGTTGTTACCTTGGTAGCTGTAAGGTTTTCTGCTGTTTTTAAGCAACTGAGCGATCGAGTTCTATCCTTGCAGGTTTTGGTGTTGGGCACATGCGTGATACAAAGACAAAAGGTGTATATGCAAGATTTTGCTGGACCTGCTCTTTCAAAAAGAGATCTGGACATCGTTTAACTTCCTCGTTTCCTTTTCTTCCAGGGATATGGGTTTGGGGCACTCCAGTAGAGATGGATATCAATGGAGTAAAAACTTCTGTGTTTTACCTTGACACAGAAGGTTTTGAAAGCATTGGAAAGTCAAATGTATATGATGACCGGTAATATGCATGTCTTCAGATATTGCAGTCTACCATAAGTCTGTGACGGAATATAGTTGTTTCTTGATGTTTTTTGTTTCTCAGGATTTTTGCCCTTGCAACTGTTATGAGTTCTGTGCTTATATACAATCTCCCCGAGACGGTGCGCTACTCTTCCTAACTTCCAATCTCTTTCTATGAAATTATACAGGTTGATCAATATTTAAATATTATATTCATCCATTCCTATGAAAGAGGGGTGGCGAGGAAGGGTTGGGGAGAGAGAAAATGTGCTTTTGATAGATTAATCTTTACTCAAGCTATAACCAGGCTTAGTTTCTTCATATCAGAGACTTCTGCATGCTTCAAAACTTTATCTTCCTCCATCCATCTCAGAAAGAAAAAAGAATTAAAAGAGAAAAATATATTTCTTCTTTCTTTTTGCTGTACAAAACATGTTGCTTAGCAGGCCCCCGGGGGGCCTTGTGTCTTAGGTCACAGGTTCGAGCCCTGCGCCAAACTAAACTAACTCTGGCATTTAAGTGGAAAAGGGTAGAGAGCATGACCCATCATCCCCGAGTTTCAAAGGTTGTGGTTGGCCCAAAGGGTTGGCTCCGTTCTTGGTCATCCAAAAAAAAAAAAATGTTGCTTAGCAGATATTTTTAATTTGGTATGATGATGACACGAGTTGAACTTAAATGAAGCAGTGAGGATTCATATAGCCGACCCCATCTTGTTTGGGACTGAGGCATAGTTGTTGTTGTTTTAAAGGTTGCTTAGCAGATTATTTTCTTGATAAAGGTTGCTTAGCTGATTATGGAATGAGTATGCAATTAAATTATATGATAGATCAAGAACTTTGATTCTTGCTGACCTATTGAATGTGGCTCCATAATGTAATGATGAAGATGTACTCAATAATTGAGCTATCTTTAGAAAGCTTGGCTTCACGTATTTCCTCAAGTGTATCGTGAGCTAAAAGTTAGTACTTCAAAATTTGGAACTTGGGTTAGTTGTATTATTGGAAAGATGAGAATATGACGACATACGTTCTTCATCATAAGAAGAAAAGACGAGAACATACTTATGATTTAGGGAAAATTTAATGATGTTAAATATTAAAGTAGACAGGAAGCTAATTCAGAGTGCAATATGACTTGAATAAAGCTGTACTTTAAATTGAGGCTTGTTTCAACTATTGAGCATTATCTTCCAACTTCAACAGTTTTATTAAGTTTAGTTGAGCTTAACCTGATTTCTAGAAATTTTCTTTTACTGATCTATAGGTGAATTATGTTATCTTCCCCTGTGTGCTTCTAGTATCACTTGCCTTGCCTCACATTTAAGATATTACAGAGACCTCCAATATTTCAACTTGATGTAACTAATAATAACTGGAGCAAAGGTCCATTATTTCATAGTACTAGTCTTTACTCTCTACTCAGTAGATGCGATAGTAATGTAGTCTTGATATTACTACTCAAGATATTAGATACAAATAGAAACCTAACAACCCAAATGATCGATTATTCTTACTGTTTTTGCTTTTTCGTCAAGAAAGTCCTGAAAATGCGGAGCAAAATAATTGAAGGTCTCATGTGCTAAGTGGAGAACATGCCAGCATGGAGACTAATTCCACATTAACACTCTTACATATGGATGACAAATGTACATTTACTTACTAATAAGCTAGATATGGATTGTGCATAGCTTGCATTTTTGTTCTTTTGACAAGTACAAATAATATAATGCAATGTATTGTGTTGATATTTAACTCCGGAAATATTCAAGGTATGTAGGTAACTCACAACACTTATTTAATGAAGAGTGCTGTTATAAAGAGTTTGTCATCTGATCAAGAACATAATTTCTACCATGTAAAACTTTTTTTAGCTCATTTAAATCGATTAAGTGGTGAGCACGTGCTAGAAGATAACCAAAGAATGAAATGGATGACCCAGTTGTATTAAAAGCAGTTCTTGCTCCACCTATTCTTGCCTACATATTGGTCAGACACTGTTAGCTCATCCCAATATGGTTGAAGTTTTAGCTCTGGGAGTGGTAGTTTATTTGCTGTCCTATTTTCCTAAATGAATAAGCTCTTTCTGTAATCATACTTTTTGTGCATTTTGTTGTATGTTTTAGATACGTGAAGCTGACATATCCCGGCTGTCATTCGCAGTTGAACTCGCCGAGGAGTTCTATGGAAGGTTTGATTCTATCGAGTTGTTTCAAAAGTTTCTAGTTTAAGAACTTCACATTCTCTCTGTTTTTTTGTTCTGACTCTCTGTTGGTTCATCCTTGTCTCTCTGCTCTTCTTGCGCCCAGAGTAAAGGTAAGCATTTGTAGTCATGAAGCCTATTAATTTTACCTCAATGAGAGGGGAAATGAAAGAAAAGCTACTTAACAAGTTATGTGACATGCTCAGTTGATGGGTGTTGTGTAGGGACAAGATGTTGCGTTTGAACCTGCAAAGCTACTATGGCTCATCCAGCGTGATTTTCTTCGTAAGTAGGGAAAAGATGTCCAAAAGATTCACATGTGCAATTGCTTGTCATTTTGTGAATGTGAAGTGCTTTATGGACTAGGGACTGCAAATGAATAAATGAGCTAAAGTGCTTAACATTATCTGCTTAATGTAAAAATTTTAAGTGTGTTTTGGCAGCATAATCTTTTCTCTTCCATCTAATAACCAGATGCCTTTTCTCATTGTTCTGTTTCTTTTTTGGAATTTGTCTGAGCGTGTACCTTTGACAGAAGGAAAATCCGTGCAAGAAATGGTTGATGAAGCTCTACGACATGTCCCTAATAGTGATGGTTGGTTCAGTTACCTTTATATGCATGCATATTAAATAACTATAAAGCCTAATGTAAGCTAACCATGGTTGCTTATTCTGTTACCACAGGTGATAAAAATATTGATCAGGTACTCTTTATACTCTTTGAGTTCTGCAAATGATGATGCTTACCTTTATGTATTAGTTTTAATAGTAATGCATGGTTTCAGGTAAACCGGATTCGAGATTCTTTAGCCATAATGGGTGATAATAGCACAGCCTTCAGCTTACCACAAGTATGGACTAACTTCTTATGTTCATTGATCTTTTTCTTCTTCCTTGAGTTTTGCATTTCACAGCTTAGCTCAGTAAAAGTAGTCAACTCAGATGTCACTTAGATAATTTTTGTGACTGCAACAATCACTAGATGTTATATCTTATCTAACCTTAAAAAATCTCCTCTATAATTCTGTGCATCTTTCTCTACGTGGTCTGTTCTCCTGGTAAATGCATTATTTCTCTAAGCTGTCTGTGTTTTTTTTTCCTCTTTTAGTGGTGCAAGGGCCCAGGCTATTCTATCATCTATCTCCACTCTTCTTATGGTCATGATGTCTTGCTTCCAAAGAATATGCCGTTGGGTTTTCTTTTTCTTGGTAATTTTACGAGAAGATAGTTCAGGATGTTTCTGGCTACATCGAGCATACCGCCAAAGATATCCACCCAGCCACCCGGCGATAGTAGGAAGTAGCTTACTCTCCTATTACAATTCACACTACTTTCTGATCTCTTTTATTCATACTTATAGCTAGGCCCTTCTCCTCTTCAACTCCCAACTTCTTTACATTCCTTTCCTGCAATGGCCTGCTAAAACTTTACTCCTAAGTGGACCTAGATTCATGCTGTCTGCCCTTGCCAATGTTAGGTTAATCTAAAGTTTCTCTCGCATTATCCTTGTATATCTCAATTTGACTGGCACCCAAGGGTGTGGCATAGTAGTCAATGAAGTGGGTACAACTCTTGGAGATCAAGGTTCAAATTCTAACAAAGACCAAAAAACACTAGCTGATTTCTTCCCATCTGCCTAAGTCTTGCTGGGCAGAGTTACCCAGTACATATGTTGGTGAGGTAATAGTTATCCGGTGAAATAGTCGAGGTGCACGCAAGTTGGTCCGGACACCACGGTTACAAAAAAATAATACATCTCAATGTGACTACATATTTACTAGTCAAACTCTTTCTTTTTCTGGATAAGTCTATTTTTTTATGTACAATTTTGTTAATGTTTGGGAAAAGAAAACATGCATGCGTACAAGAGGTATACCAAAAGTAGAAAACCTACAAAGAGAGATGGTTTTCTGCAAACGACACCCAATCATCTACACAAACAGGAACCTTATGGGTGCACCAAAAAGAAATAAGGGATAAAGGACTACTTCTTAACTGAACAAAATCCATCTTTACACTCTCAAAGACTCTCCTATTTCTTTCCCCCCAAATGACCCACAAAAGAGTTAGCGGTGCAATCTTCCACGCCCTGCTTCTCCTCCTCCTACCATAATTCCAACTGAACATCACCTCTTCCACCGTGCCTGGCATCACCCAAAATGTACCAAACCAATTAAGGATGTCTCATAACCTCGATGCTACCAGACAATGAATGAGGATGTGATCAACATCTTCGCTCGAACCCTTGCACATGAAGCACCAACTAACATACGTAACCTTCCTCTTCCTCAGGTTCTTGGTGGTCAAGATTGCTCCTCTTGCCGCCAACCAAGTGGAAAAACACACCTTTCCCGGTACGGGATCCAAATTGAACTAAATTCTCCAACTCTTTTCTCTTCCTCTTTGGTTTTAATTCTGATCTAGGATAGTTGCTCATTGTTGATGAACATATTTTACTTTGATTGGGAGCTGCCATCACACAGACCTTTTAGGTTACACTGTTTTTCACTGAATTGTACTTTTTCGGTTCCTTTGTCCATATAATTGTTGTTTGGTTAACAGTAACTTTTTCTTGCATTTTTTCTCTTTCTCTCTGTATATACACATACACGCATGCACACATACATAAGTTTTGCTACATTTCGCCCACTTTTACATTCCATAAAATATCCATTCGTTCAAGACATTAAAAGGACTATGATATATGTGTCTTGCTGTTTCGGAAATCATCTTTCAATAAAATATTTTCCATGAGGAAGTCATCTTCTGGTGTTTGATTACCAAAAAGTATTTTCCAAAGACAACTTATCTATAAGGGGGAGAATGCTTTACAACTATTCCAACTCTTATTTCATATTACTCGCTTCAATCAACACTTGGATTTTATTATCATTTTTCAAGATTCATTAAATTCTCAATCAAAGCAGTACCCAATTTGTTGTTATTATTATAAGCCTTTAACAAATATTTTCGACTAACTAAGCATCTGTAAGCATCTTTCGAAAACATTGTCCAAAGAAAGCATTTTTGAGGAAAACTTTTTCCTTCATACCAAACATACCTAATTTAACAACCCTCCTAATCTTTTTCTTGATACCCATTTTCCCTCATTGTATTCTTCGATGCTGCCGTCGATGCTGTCGCTGCTTTAGCCTATCTTCGTAAGCGGGCAGTCTGGCACTACCTCTACCATCCCAACTTCCTCTGCCCTTACAGCTGCTACCTCATGCCTCTCTAAGTCAGCAATTTCTCTCAATACCTCCAAGTATGACTTCCTTTTCGATATCCCCATAGTTCGAGCTCACATACTATGCTTCCAGTTGACACCCTCCGTTAAGAGATTGCAAAATGAACTGATGACTGATGAGGCTTATAAAAATCAGCATAACTTAGATCTACATCAAGCACCATAATTTGGGGATTGAGTCAACAGATGAATACCCTATATTTTGCAGCAAAACAAATCAGGAGAGCTCCTGTAAAGAAAGATTGCCAAGGTCACCACCACTGTTAAACATGGGCCAATCCAGACGGAGGTTCGGCAACCGTTCACGAATCAATGAGAAAATGAGAGAGCGGGCAAGATACCAAGAGAAGAAATAAAATTGGGTTTAGCCTTTTGGTCAAAGACACTAAAGTCCTTCCCATTAATATGTTTTTAATTTGCTATTAGGCGTACTCTATGGAATACAAAAGTGGACACAATGCTAACCTACTAATAGCAAAACCCTATACACGCATTGATCATTGGTTTTGCTTAAGCAAGTCGCACCATATAACCATAGCATCATATTGGACCCTTTCTTTTTCTTTTCTTTTTTCTTTTCCTGTAAGGGAAGTGGGGAACCAATTAAAACTTATATGAAAGGTCATTGAATGTCCGTATATGTAGGTATGGTTGCTAAACTATAGCTTTATTCCTTTGTATGCCCTCTTCATGTTCTACCTCGAAAAACCATCCTACCCTCTCCTCCCAGAAAATGAAGAAAAAGATTTTTTTGGTTATGTAGTTGCATTGGTATTATGGATAGTAAACGTGCATGCTGAGGTAATATAGCCAACTTGGTATGCTTTTAGAGTTGAGCATTTTCTATAAGAACTTCCAGAATGATACAATCAGATATAATAACGCACATGTTTCTTTAACAGCCCCATCTTCAGCGCACAAAGCTTTGTGACATGAAGGATGCTGAGCTTGATCTTCTTTATGTCAAGAAGAGGGAGCAATTGAAAGAAGTTGTAGCATCTATTATTCGTCCAAAAATTGTCCAGGGTAAATCTCTCACTGGGAAGGAGTTCGTATCTTTCCTTGAGCAGGTGATTATCCATCAATTATCCTAATTTGTAATACCTTTTGGATACTTTTGACGTTTTTTAAAACCTTTGCCCTTAATTGGTAATTTTGTTTCCAGATTCTTGAAGCATTGAATAAAGGGGAGATTCCATCCACAGGGTCCCTTGTGGAAGTCTTCAACAAGGGCATTCTGGAGCGGTGTCTGAAACTGTACAATGAGCGGACGGCTAACATGGTTTTACCAATGCCAGGGGAGTCTTTGCAAAAGGTTCATGAAGAGCACAAAGAGGCAGCGCTGAACCTCTTTGATGAACAGCATTTTGGTCGTCACCATGCAAAGAAATCAGTTGATAAATTGGACGAAGAGATTGAAAAGGTTTGACTTGATTGCAATAAAGCATAGTTTTACGCAGTTCTCAGATTTTTGCTTACTGCCACACCTTTGCAGGTGTATAAGAATATCTTGTTGGCGAATGAATATCAATCCTCAAAGCTGTGTGAGGCTTTGTATACAAGATGTGAGGACAAAATGGACCATCTTCAGGTCCTCAAACTTCCTACGATGGCAAAGTTCAATGCTGGCTTCCTCCAATGCAACCAAAGCTTTCACAGTGAATGTGTCGGACCTTCTAAAATCAACTATGAAAAGCGAATGATCAAGGTTCAATACATTTAGTTTTTAGCACTTGGTTGCTCTTTTATCAAAAAGATTTTTCTCAATATTGTGAGTAGTGTATACTTAAGCTCTTATTGGTAATATTGCATTTAGTTGCGTTGGGCGAGAGCGGAAGAGAAAGAAATATGGCGCATTTTACCAAGAAGCCCCTACCCTAGTAAAGGACAGTATACAATTGAACCCAAAAGGTGAACCATGGCTTGAGACTTTACCATCTGTGGTGAATGTGGAAGTTAATTGCATCAATCTGGATCAACAGATGAGAAAAAACATTCAGGAAGCTAGACAGAAATTACCTTTTTACCAATAATTGATTATACAAATCTGGATAACAGACACACCGTATTTATCTTTGCAGTAAATGATACTCATATCCTTTTAGCTGAATAACAAAAGAAATTTTCCTTTTTATCATCCCTTCTTCCTTGGTGGTTAGTCAAATCCTTTTCTAATAAAAGGATGGTGGTGCAAATCGGCCTTTTCCCTTCTCCTTTCTAAAGCAAAGAAGAATATCATCATTCTGATCGTGACTTGAAAAAAGAAAGAAGAGAAGGAACTTGTTGGCGCCCACATAACGGATTGCTTGCTTACCAAGCCATCCTGGCTTTTCGCTCCTTCCCTTACAGTCAAGTGGCTGTCACTCCAGTTCTATTATTATTGACTTGACTTATGATTATAAAAACTACTCACTATCCAAATGAAAGTCGATGGAAATCTTGTTGCTTTTGCATCTTATTTTGATCTTCATCAGTTGCACAGCCACTAGTAAATATGGAAATTATTTGTCACCTATGTTCTTGTATGAGATCAATTGCCTGCTCCCCTCTTTCAGTATTCTCTCTGGACTAGTTAATAGTACTAGACTACATCCTCCTTCCAGTTATAAGAGAAAAAGAATTGAAAGAGTCGACATTTGGTCTGAATACCTGTAGAGCCTTTGGAATCAATTTA
Source organism: Nicotiana tomentosiformis (assembly GCF_000390325.3). Classification (NCBI taxonomy): domain Eukaryota; kingdom Viridiplantae; phylum Streptophyta; class Magnoliopsida; order Solanales; family Solanaceae; genus Nicotiana; species Nicotiana tomentosiformis. The sequence goes on from NC_090812.1 coordinate 106,080,950, forward strand.
GTTGGAGGTGGCTTCTAAAATTATTAGGTCTCTCTGTGAGTTCATTGTTGAAATTAAGAAATATGAGTTCTGCCTCTCCCGCCTCCTCCCTGTATTAATTTATGTGCACATAAACCCCCCGAAACTGATTTTGCCTGTGCTATTACTAAGACAATGCAAGTGATAACAACGGAAAGTTCCTTTACCTGTCTTATGTATGAACAAGAGTCCCAGATGATAAATTTATATATTGAACTAAGCAGCATAAGTCTTGGTCTCCAAATTTACCCATTTCGCCCGTCTCTGTCTTGTTTATACATGCTTATTCATAATTTGTTTGTGATGTACTACGACTTCAATTCTTGTTGTTTTTTCTTCCCCTTGTCCATTTCATATGGCCTATAATTGAATTATGTATATCTACAAATTATGCAGATGTTGGAGAAGTCAAAGTCGTTATTTATTAAGGACTATAATAACAGACTCTTTAATTGGTTGGTGGCTTTTTCACTGTTCATGGTGGTGGTTGGACGATTCATCATAAAGTTTATTTTGGTCGAGATTGGCGCATGGATTCTCTTTATCTTCTTAGAAACATATACAAGGATGTTTTGGTCTGCAGAGTCACTGTACTACAATCCAGCTTGGCATTTTATTGTAGCTACTTGGGAAACACTTGTGTATAGTCCAATCCTTGATCTGGACAGGTACTGAAAATATTACCTTTTTATTCTGAAATTGTGTTGCTTTTAGGTGTCCTTTGTGAATCTCTTTGATGTTTTCGCATCGTTACTATTTAGTAAATAAAACAGTACAAAAGAGGGTTGCTCTTTTTCCTCTCTTTTTCTGTGATCAGTAGAAGCAGTACAAGATTGTTTATAGCAGCCATTAGACATGCTTCTCCTGACTACTTTTTGAAGCAAAGTTGCTTTCTTTTAAAATCCTGTTTGATAATGGGTTTGATATTGTAATTGTTACGTATCAGGGTATATGATACTGGGCAGTATTGGCTAGGTCCCTCTTTTTCAATGGTCAAACTGTGAAAGAATTTTCCGTAGTTTGATGTGAACTAGTGTGAGCTGACATGACCTGGACCGAGGATGTTTCATAATATTTCCTTTTCTATCTTTTTTCTGCTGCAGGTGGGCGATCCCAATGTGTGTAATTGTTGTAATCTTTGTGATTTATTGGCGATGTTATGGGAGAAGGAAACATGGCCCCAGGTGGTTGTTACCCGTGTACAGCAATCCTAAAGACCAGCATAGAACAGAATAGTCAAATGGCAATATCATATGTCTATTGCAAAGCTTCGCGAGCTTTATGTTTTTATGTCAAAAGCACGCTGGGTTTCTGGGGATATATGGATTTCAGTATACCCTTCGGTTCAACATGGAGTGGGAACCAGAGGAAGATCTAAACAGGTCTTGAGCTTTGTTGTAAAAGTTGGAAATATTTGTATCTTTTATCATTTATTAACTTTTACTGTAACACTAATGTAATTTTTTTAAACAATCAAAAGATGTAGTCAGAGAATTTCACCTGGCAACTTTAGCCACCACATATATTTAGGTGTCACAGGATTTTAGAGAGCACTGATATCACCCTTCTTGTTCTTGTAACTGTAGGCATACAAAATTTATTGGATTTAAATTAAATAAAATAATTTGGACTATATATTAAATATGTTAGTCCAACTAAGTATTATGGACTAATATAATTAGATTAATTATATAAGTTCAAATATATATGGATTAAATAAATAAATCTTAATCCATTGGGCTAGTTCATTTAATTGGGCTACAGATGATGAGCCCACTTTGTTAAGCCCAAGTCACATTAAAAGGCTAATGAAATTGCGCCACGTGTGCAAGTGACATGTTCTGGCCAATCAAATGCGGTCTTGTCACACTTCGATTTGATTGGTCGGAAAGAGTTTGTTCTTATCATAACTCTTCCATTCCACAATTATAAATATGGGTTTTCATAACCCAGAAAAGACACCAGAAGTTATAACAAGAAGCAAGAAAGAGCTCGTGGATCAAACGCTGCAAATTCCTCCACATGTTCAAGTTCAAGCAATCAAGTTCAAGTTCAAGCAATCAAGTTCAAGCTCAAGAACGAAGAACAAATCAAATTCAAGCTCAAGAACGAAGAACAAATCAAGATTCAAGGAGTACGAGTTCAAATCAAAAGTTCGTGCTAGTTCAATTCAAGATCATCGTTCGTGGCAACAACTACATATTCAAGATCAAGCTCAAAGGCCATTGGATTTATTTACTATTGGATAAAGAATCAGAGGATTCATAGAGATTGTACACTCATATTATTTGAAATCAAATACTATGATTGTTGCAATATTTTTCGATTTCGATTATTTTCTCGACACAATTTATTGTCTACAAATTCTGGCACGCCCAGTGGGACAATCTCTACTTCTCATCTCAACTTTTCAATCACCAAAGTTCAAGAACATTGAAATGGCTTCAAAGAAAATCAACTCCAGTTCAACTTTTACAAAGGCTGCTAATTCTTGGTTCTATGCTGATGTGGAAAGCATCCTCGATGTTACCTTTGGAAGCTTTGGACCAGTTACAAGGAGCAAAGCAAGCTCGTTAAGACAACAAGCACCCCAAGTGTCGTCCGCATCAACCCTGCTTTCGGATCTTCATCCTCAAAAGGAGCAAGATCTTCCACAAACGCACCCGAATGAGGAAGCGATATTGCTGAAAAGATCAAGAAATCTCTTGCTGTGCTTGACCTCTCCGGATCCAAGAACTCTGCTGTGAAGGAAGATGATGATGCTTCAAGTGATGGATCCTTTCCACTTACACCGCATAGCTGATCTCGTCCAATTTCACTCCTCTATTTGAGGATATGAAAACGGTCGATGCAATAATAATACCCAACAGAGTCGTGGTCGAATTCCACAAGAAGCTATGTGAATGAGTGTTAATAGTATATATCTTAACATGTGAGTTTGTATATCTTAATTTGCACTTCCGCAATATTGGATTTTGTTTGGAAATCTAAGTTAGACTACAGTTGCGATTTAAAAAATGAAACTAGAAAATTATTTTTGGTTGTTTTTCGAATGATAAAAATACCTAGGGCTATAACCTTTACCTAGGTGTTCGCTTAATGGGTTATAAACTTTAAAGCTTGTTTTATTGGTCGGGGTGTATTATAGCTATCAATATTCAAGTACCCACTCAATATCTCTCGGTCAGAGAGTGATTTTGCCCAATTTGGCTTTCTCAAGCCCAAATGGGTATTTGAACAAAACAATTGATAATAAGCTCAAGTCGGATTTTACTATCTCTAGGTTTAACCCTTTAAGTGGGCTTATCAATCTCTTGATTGACCCAATTTCTTGTTAGCCAAGTTTTGCTAGACTAAGTCTCTCTTTCTCATGTAGAGACTAAGTCAAAAGACATGAAATAATATTTGCAACCATTAATTCTTCAAATAAAAGCAAGAACAAGGCTAGATAATCAACACCCAACCATAAACAAGCAATAAATCAAACACCCATTAAGTTTACATACTAGGGTTGGGTTACAACCCTAGTAAAAATCTAACTACTCATGCTTAAATTAGAAGAAAAAGAAGAAGTGATAATTAAACCCATATTAATAATTAAAATGATAAAATCAAAATTAAAAAAACTCAAAATAGCAAAAACTACTAAAAAGAGCAAACGAAAACGTCTAGAGTGGTTGCTGATGTCAAAAGTTGACCTAAAAAAGTGAAACTCTTATATTTATACAGAGCTGGAATTTTCGGACAAAAATTCCCTTTCGGAGATTCTACGATCGCACAATTCCATGTGCGGTCCGCACTTTGCTTCAGCTTGAAAAGGTTGGAAATCTGCAGCCGCATAATAATGAAGTGCGGCAGCACTGCCCTCTTTCTGCGGTCCGCACAATAATGTCTGCGGCCGCACCTTGTTCTTTTGCGGTCTGCACAACTTTTCTTTTGCGGCCGCACAATAATTGTGCGGTCCGCACTTGAATTGGACTGGAGGTGTAAGTTCTCTGAACTTCTACTCTGAACCAGCTTCTGCGGCCATACAATTTCATGTGCGGTCCGCATCTTGCAACCTTCTCTGATGGAATTGCTTCATGACCTGCGGCCGCAGATGGTATTCTACGGTCCGAACTTTGAGCTTTTGTGCTGTTTTTGTCCTTGAGTTCAGATTACTCCTTCTTGAGTTGGATTTCATCTTGGGGGCTCATCTTCCAATATTCATGCAATTAAGCATATTTTATCAGTTTTCGGGAACACAATTAAGTGCTTTTGGACTAAAACAAAAGCTAAAAGGCGCTAATAAGTAGTCAAAATCTCCACTTATCAACTCCCCCAAACTTAAGCTTTTGCTTGTCCTCAAGCAAATAAAGTAGTTCCCACCTCCACATGTTAAGAGCCATTCCAGATAATCAAAGTTGAATCAATCACACATCAATTGGGACCAACAATTACCCACGACACTTATGAATTATCAACAAGGCAACAAGTTGAACTTTTAAGCACGAATAGTTCTAATATGACACTTGAGCATCAAGAGTTGACTTTATTCATCAAAGAAGTTCGCTCTTTCATGTAGGTCATTGTGGATCTCAAACTCCTCCTTTACTCTTCGTTTGCCTATTTCACTTAAGAATATAGCACTCAATTCAAATATTTGTAAAAGGTTCGCTCATCTCTCTCAAAAAAATATCGCAAGTACGACTTTAACTATAATAGGCTTGCCCCTCATGTAAATCACCACTGATGTAAGTTTACTCGGCTTGAAATCACGTAGGTCTTTTTCGGGATGCAATGAAAGCTTTTGGACTAAGGTTGGATAAGCTATGATAGAACGGGTTCATCTTTCCTTAAGAACTCTATGTTCTTTTAACGGCTCATGCTTTTGCCAACTCTTTGAGGCATTTCCTTTTTCTTAGGGGAACTAGAGAGACTTAACATCACTCTTTCTTGGTCATGATATTCATTTTCTCCTTCTTTGCTTTTTTCATGTTTCGCATCATTACTTTTCTTTGAATCCCTTCAACTTTTCAACTTATTCACTTTCTTTTTGCATTTTTCTTTTTGTTCTTTCTTTTTCTTGCCTTTCCTTTTCCTCATTTCTTTCTCTTTTTTGCCTTGATAAACTTCTCGTCTCTCCCCCAAACTTATGTTTTTAGCCAATTATTTCACAAGAGTGTCAAGAAAAGCTCGGGTGCCAAGAGAGGGTCACGACAAAACGGGTAAAGGCTTGTAACATGGTTGTCAAATGAGAAAGGTTTTAGGTTCAAATGGGTTGACTAGGGATAAAAACATTGGCGGGCAATGGAATATTTCAAGCGGGCCAAGGAGAGCCTACAATCACTTCTCAAGCTAAGCAAAACTTAAAATTTTGCCTAGAAACATATTCGGGGCAAGTTCTAGACTATTCACACGGGTACTTAGACTTGCAACGACAATATTTCACCTCTCACGCAACTGGATTGTTAAAGAGGATACATTCGAGGGCCCACAACGACCATATTCAAGATTGAGAATCACTATGGTTCGACTAAACTACTTGATGATTGCCTAAGTCAACACAAGAGTCAAAAGGTCACTAACTAGAGCTATTTCTTTCTAAAAACCTTGTTTCTAACCATAAGCACGTAGTTAAGTGTGTTGGTACCAAGTGAAGCATGTTTGACTCTTCGAGCATGACTCAATTAGGTATTTTTATTCATTATTACTACTATTATTACCTAACTACCAACAACAGACTCAATCCCTTAAGAAGATTGTCAAGCCATCCATCGTTGGGAAGAGTCACCCGGTTCACACAAAAACCCACCTTTGGAAATAACCGTGGCATTAAGAAAACCAAAGGCTTATTATCCACTAAAACATAAAAAGAAGCTATTAAAGCAAAAAGAAGCTACTACTTCAAAAAAGCAAATAAAAAAGAAGCTACCAAGTCAAAAAGAAGAAACATAAAGATCAAGAAGCTAATAAAGCAAAAAGCTATTGAAAGCTAAACGAATATACATAAAGAGGGATAAGATAGAATATATACATAACGAGAAGTAAGGAGAAAATAGTACTAAGTTAATTACAGGCCAATTTATCTCATAGTTATCAAAATACATCATTATAATCATCAAAATGTCAAAGAAATTCCACCGCTAAATAAAAATAAGCATTGTCCCCAATTCTTAACAAAATAAGAGTATAAGAAAGGTGAGAGTGAAGAAAAATCCCTATGGCTTTGTGGTCATCTCTGTGTCCCCAGTAGTGGCACCGACCTTAGTCTCCAATTGGATCTCATCATCCTCAAGTCCGGGAGTAGCTGAGTTGGTGAACATCTGACGGACTGCCTCAACAGCAAGGTCTGGCTCCTCAGACTGGCCAGCTGCTGTGGTGGGCTCTGTGGGAACTGGGCCAGGGTGGTTCAGGTCTATCAACATGTCGAATGGAATGTCTCCGGCTGCTGCAAGCTTGGTGACTTGTCACCAGAGCTTATCCACCGATTTCTTCGAAGCCTGTGACTTTCGCATCTTCTTTACTTCTTTGCCCAATTCTTCAATCACGGACCCATGCTGTACCAGAGTAGCCATGATAGTGTTCTGGTTGTCCAGGATCTTCTTCAATGTTTCTTTGACTGTGGGAGGAATCTGGGGTGCTATAGAGGATGACTGTGCTGCAACCTGACTGGATATGTGAGTCAGCTTTGCAGTAGCTGTCTGCATCCAGTTGTTGAGGCTTGCCAGTGTTTGGGAGACTCGCAACGCAGATAGTGGAGCAGAAGGCATAGGCATCGGCTTCAAAGCCGAGGAGGGAGGTACTGTGGCTGAAGGTGGAGGAATGACAACTGTACTGGAAGATGGCACTTCTGAAGTAGAAGGCACATCTGCGGACTCTGCAGCTACCACCGAAAGTTCATCAGACTGGTGACCACTGACATGTTGGCCGACATCACGACACCCAAATTGATCGGGTACCCGGCCATAATAGAGGTAACTAGAACTTCCCGTGGAATAGGTAAGTTTGTCTCGTTCTGGCACGGGTCTAATCTGCTGTATACGAATGTCTGCCATCCCTTCGCCTCAAAATTTAGGATGTTCCGCTGAATAGGAACCCCTGCAGTGATCCATGGTAGTGGTGGCCCCGGGGCTGCAAGAAGCTTAGCTAGCCAAGGGCGAGCTGCATCACCAATCGCCAGCTTCTCCAAGTAATGCACTGGCTCCACATCCTCAAACCCCAAGTAGGATTCAGTGTGATCTGTTCGAACCGAACCTTAAGATTTCTCACTTTTGTAACTTTGGTCCCTTTCTTGATATGTGCCACATTGGCAAAGAACTCCCGGACCAAGTATTCCTTTGCATCCACAACTGACTGGATGAACCACATCCATCCCTTTCTCTCTTGGAACTGCCTCAACACTTCTGGATTGCACTTGTCAAGATCTCTGAGTTGGAATTGTCGCTCAAGAGTGAGCGATCTCACCGGCTACCACTCACGAAAACTAGTGAAGGCAGCCAGACTCATAAACCGGTCCTCCCAGACCTCTTTCTTCTTCGACCTCTCAAGGCCGGTAACTGTGGTATCACCTCCTCTACCATCGTCCGAAATATCATCCACAACAGCTGCTGGTGCTTCAGGGACAGGTGTAGAAGAGGGCTCTGAAGCCTGGCTTGCACTCTCCGAACCCTCGAAAGTGCTATGTGAGGAGGAAGGTTCGTCTCTAAGTTGGTACCTTCCTTGTGGCTGTTGTGGCTGTGATTGAACAACAGCCTGCTCTTGCACTGAGTCGCCCTCCGATGCTTCCCGAGATGGGGCATATGAACTAGATTCGGAGGGCTCAGGCTGTCGTCCTCGGCTTATTGTAGATTTCTTGTTGATTACCCTTTGGAGGGCGAGGGGTAAATTGCTTTTGCCTCTGCCTCTGGAAGGCTTACCCCTCCCCTTTGAAGTATCACCACAACGTCGAGATCTGACCATTTTCTGTAACAAGCAACAACAGAAGTCATTTGTAATTCAGTTGAACACGGACAATATATCATATTTCAGAACATGAGTGCAGGGTGGTTTAGTACGGTCCGCACAATTGCAAGTGCGGTCGCAGATTGGGTTATGCGGACTACACAATTTGGAAGTGCGATCGCAGTGATGAAACTGGGTGTCCGCACAATTTTGAGTGCGACCGCATATCTGGAGTGTGATCCGCATAATTTTTATTGCGGCCGCACATTGGATGCCTCTAAATAACAACTCTCTGAAGACAGAGAATGGGCTGATATGCGGCCGCACACACATTTCTGCGGCCGCGGTGAAATTTCTGCGGTCCGCATAATTTCAAGTGCGGTCCACAGAATCATGCTTCACCAATTACCCTAATCACCACTTCTGCGGACCGCACAATTTCTTGTGCGGCCGTAGATTTCAAAATTAAATCGGCAGATTTTCTAAGGGTTTTAATTTTTTGCATAAATTCGACACGGTAATTGCAATAAAACATGATAATCAAGATACACATTCCCTAAATAGCAATTAGGAGTTGACCCAGCATAATTTAAACCCCCTCATAGATATAAAATTGATCTCTAGTGACAAATGGCCTACAATAACTAACAAATTATAAATTAAATTAAGAAAATTGAAGAATCCTAAAAGTGATTTGAGCATACCAGATATGAAGGAGTGCAACTAAGTGATCACAGACGTGGATGGAGTGTGGCAGATGTTTGAACAGATGAGTTCCAAATTGTAGGGTTTAGAGTGCTCAGAGATGGAAAACTTGTACAGTAGCCCAAGGCTACTATTTATACCAATGGGCAGGCTTGAGGAACAAAGGTGAAGTGCGGCCGCAGAATTCCTTCTGCGGTCCGCACTTTGTTACCTGGGGGCGCAAGTGCCCGTGATGATCTGCAATCTGCACAATTTGGGGTGCGGCCGCAGATTTTGGTTGTGGACCGCACAATTTGATGTGCGACAGCAGAATGACCAATTTTCTGAGCACAGTTCCTGTAAAGCACACTCATTCCTGCAACATACTTCAAATCCAGTTAGCACAAAATAAGACCTATCTAAAGAAGAAAAAAAGAAAAAGAAAAATAAATATGGGTTGCCTCCCAAGAAGCGTCTGATTTAACGTCGCGACATGACACAGATTACCATCACTTCAAATGAATCACTGCCACCACGTGGCCATCATAAACTTGTCCAAAATAATGCTTCACCCGGTGACCATTGACTCGGAATACCTCATCATTTTTGTTCTTCAAGTCCAGTGCACCAAAATGTGTCACACCCACACTTTCAAAGGGACCACTCCATTTGGATTTCAGCTTTCCGGGAAACATCTTCAATCGTGAGTTGAACAACAAAACAAGATCGCCAACCTTTAACTCCCCGTGTCAGATGTATTTGTCATGAAGGTACTTCATTCTTTCTTTGTACAAGGACTAACTTGCATATCTAATTCATTCAAATGTGCAACCCACAAGTTAGCAGCTGCATCCCAATCAAGATTTAACTTCTTTAAAGCCCACATGGCCTTGTGCTTGAGTTCCACCGGAAGATGACAAGCTTTTCCAAACACCAACCGGTATGGAGACATCCCGATAGGATTTTTTGAAGGCAGTCCGATAAGACCATAGTGCATCATCAAGCTTCTTTGACCAATCCGTCCGGTTAGCATTCACTGTTTTGGACAAAATACTCTTTATCTCCCGGTTGGAGACTTCCACTTGACCGCTAGCTTGAGGGTGATAGGGAGTCGTAACTTTATGAGTGACACCATACTTGCTAAGCAAGGTGTCAAAAACTTTGTTGCAAAAATGCGACCCCCCATCGCTTATGATAGCCCGCGGAGTACCAAATCTTGTGAAGATGTTCTTCTTCAAAAATGCTACCACACTTCTTGCTTCATTGTTGGGTAGAGCAACGACCTCAACCCATTTAGACACATAATAAACCGCGACCAAGATGTAGGTGTTTCCACAAGAACTAACAAAAGGTCCCATGAAGTCAATACCCCACACATCGAAAATATCAATCTCTAAAATGGTGGTGAGTGGCATTTCATTTTTCTTTGAGATTCCACCAGCCCTTTGACATTTATCACAACGCTTGACTAGATCACTTGCATCCTTATAAAGAGTGGGCCAATAGAAACCGCAACTTAGCACTTTGGTCGTCGTTCTTGCTCCATCATGGTGACAACCATACGACGAAGAATGACAAGCCCCAAGAATTTCAATTTGTTCCTCCTCCGGTACACATCTTCTAATCACTCTATCCGTACAAATCCGAAAAATATACGGTTCATCCCAATAATAGTCTTGACAATCCCGTTGAGCTTCTTCATTTGGTTTGAAGAGAACTCATCCAGGGTGATACCATTTACAAGAAAATTTTCTAGATCCACGAACCATGGCACCACTTTCATTGAAATGGCGAAGAGTCGCTCATCGGGGAAGGAGTCATTGATTTAAAGGCCATCATGCGGCCTCCTCTCCTCCTCCAAACGAGACAAATGGTCCACCACTTGGTTTTCACTTCCTTTTCGGTCTTGAATGTCTATATCAAACTCTTGCAACAAAAGCACCCATATCATCAACCGGGCTTTGGAATCTTTCTTGCTCATCAGATAACGAAGTACCGCGTGATCCGTGTGGACAATCAATTTTGCACCCATCAAGTACGAGTGGAACTTCTCAATAGCAAACACAATGGCAAGGAGCTCTTTTTCAGTAACGGTGTAATTGACTTGGGCATAATTCATGGTCTTACTAGCATAGTATACCGGATAAAAGATCTTGTTGATACGTTACCCCAAACCTACTCCAACCGCCACATCACTAGCATCACACATGAGCTCAAAAGGAATGCTCCAATTAGGAGCGGTGATAATGGGAGTAGTTGTCAACTTGAACTTGAGCAACTCAAAAGCTCTCATGCAATCATCATTGAAGTGAAATTTAGCATCTTTCTCCAAATGATTGCACAAAGGGGTTCACCACTTTGAAAAAATTCTTTATGAAACGCCTGTAGAACCCCACATGACCCAAGAAACTTCTCACGCCTTTCACGGATGTTGGAGGTTGAAGTTTAGAAATCACCTCTATTTTCGCTTTGTTGACCTCTATTTCCTTTTTTGAAATCTTGTAACCAAGGACAATACCCTCCTCGACCATGAAATGGCATTTCTCCCAGTTCAATACCAAGTTCGTTTCTTCACACCTTGCCAATAGCTTATCCAAATTTGCCAAGCAATCATCAAAGGAATCCTCGACTACCGAAAAGTCATCTATGAAGACTTCAAGGTAGTCCTCTACCATATACGTAAAGATCGCCATCATACACCGTTGAAAAGTTGTTGGTGCATTGCATAAGCCAAATACCATCCGCTTGAAAGCGAAAGTGCATAGGGACAACTGAAATTTGTTTTCTCTTGATCTTCTGGGGCAATAAGGATTTGATTGTAGCCCGAATATCCATCTAGAAAGCAATAGAACGCCCGACCGGCCAACCTATCAAGCATTTGGTCAAGAAAGGGTAGTGGGAAATGGTCTTTCCTTGTGACTTTATTTAGCTTCCGATAGTCCATACACGCTCTCCATCCGGCCACCGTTCTTGTTGGAATCAACTCGTTCTTATCATTGGTGACCACAGTTATGCCCCCTTCTTCGGAACACATTGCACTGGAGAAGTCCACGAACTGTCAGAAATGGGGTAGACAACCCCGACATCTAACCACTTTATGATCTCCTTTTTGACCACCTCTTGCATGGCTTCACTGAGTCTCATTTGATGTTCAAAGGACGGTTTGGCATCTTCCTCCAAATTAATCTTGTGCATGCAAAATGCGGGGATTATTCCCCGAATATCCACCAAAGTCCACCCAATAGCTTTCTTCCTCTTGTGGAACACCACCAATGTAGAGTCAACCTGCATGTTAGTCAAATAAAAGGAAATAATAACCGGTAAAGTAGAGCAAGGGCCAATGAATTCATACCTGAGATGTGGAGGTAATGGCTTCAACTCCAAGATAGTAGGCTCTTTAATTGAAGGCTTTGTATGGGAAGTTTTCCTATTCTCAAGATCCAAGGAAAGTTTTTGAGGTGCATAATTGCACGACCCCATCCCTTGTAAAGAATTAACACATTCCATGAAGCCATCCATTTCATCATCATCAAAATTGAGCAAAACGGCCTCCAACATGTCACCCACATTAATCGTGGCACTTGTATCATCAATAATCACATCGGTCACCAAGTCCATGAATGAACACACTTCATTGCTATTCGGCTTCCTTATAGATTTGCACACGTGGAATACCACCTTTTCATCACCCACCCGGAAAGTGAGTTCACCGGCTTCACATCAACAAGAGATTTTTCCGTAGCAAGGAAAGGTCTACCAAGAATTATCGGCACCTCATAGTCCATTTCACAATCAAGAATAACAAAATTCGTCGGGAGAATGAACTTGTCAACTCGAACCAATACATCCTCAATCACCCCCAACGGTCTCTTCATTGTACGATTGACCATCTGTAATCTCATAGATGTGGGTCTTGGTTGCCCAATTCCCAATGTCTTGAAAACCGAATAGGGCATCAAGTTGATACTCGCCCCAAGGTCACAAAGAGATTTTGCAAACTCGGCACTTCCAATGGTACAAGGAATTGTAAAAGCACCGGGATCTTCCAACTTTGGAGCCATCGAATGCACAATTGCACTCACTTGGTGAGTGACTTTGATAGTTTCAAAACTCATCGATCTCTTCTTTGTCACCAAGTCTTTCATAAACTTTGCATATCCGGGCATTTGCTCCAAAACTTCAACTAATGGCACATTTATAGAGAGACTTCATATCAATGAACTTCTTAAATTGATTCTCGCCATTTTTCATGGCAAGTCATTGAGGATAGGGAGGAGGTGGCTTAGGCAATGGTGCCTTAGATTTTTGCACTACCGGTTTCGGTATGTCAATCACATGATCCCTAGACGGGTTCACATCCTCTTGAGTCTCTTTCATCATGTCATCAATATCAATCCGCACTTTATCATTTGCTTGCACAACATTATTCCGGATCTACTCTTCTTCTACCACTTGCTCATCATTCACAAGTTTCCTTTGACTTGAGGTAGGTGTATTCCTACGTCTTCCACTTCTTGTAGTAACGACCAATGCATGCCCCGTAGTGTTCCCACCTTCGAGTTCACTACCGTATCACTTGGTAGTGCCCCCTTAGGACGAGAATTTAAAGCTGGAGAGATTTGACCCATTTGCACTTCTAAGTTATGGATTGATGTGTTGTGTGAAGCAGGTTGGGCATCGGAATCGGCATTCTTCTCCATTATTTGCTTGAACATGTTCTCAATACGAGCCATTTCATTGTTGGAGGAACTAGGACCATGAGAAGGATAATGAGGTGGGTTGCTCGGTTGTTGGTACATCGGAGGCCTTTGAAAACCCCACCCCCGATTTCCTTGGTTGTTGTTCCACCCGCCTTGGTTGTTGCCTCCCCAATTGCCTTGATTGTTATTGTTTTTCCAATTCCCTTGGTTATTGCTTCCACTCCAATTGCCTTGATGTTTCCACTATTCTAATTACCTTGGTTGCTAGAATTTCAATTGCCTTGATTATTCGAAGGTCTTCATTGTTGTTGACTAGGGCCTTGGTAGTTGTTTCTTTGACCTTGAAAGTTGTTCACATATTGGACCTCTTCATCTTGATCATTGTAAGAGTCTCCTTGATCAAACCTACTATCATCTTGCAGAAAACTGTCCACTCTTTGTTGCATTCGTGGACTTCTTGCTCTTCTCTTGTTTACCCTCATATTGACTCCCTCCATAGCATTGACTTGCCACGGGTTTTGCACTTGTTGAAGTTGAGACTTTGACAATTGGTTCATGGTGGTTGTCAACTCGGCTATTGCTTGCCCATGGTCTTGTAACCCTTTATGAAGAATAATCACATTTGGATAACCTTGTGGAACATTGGCTCTAGATTGCCACGCCGATGAAGTATCCGCTATTTCATCCAAAATATCACACGCCTCCGCATAAGATGTAGTCATGAAGTTCTCACAGTTAATTCACTACACATTTGTTAGTGGTATTGATCCCCTGATAGAAAGTTTGTTGAATCATGTTCTTCATCATATCATTGTTGGGGCACTCTTTCACCATTGTCCTATATCTTTCCCATATCTCGTGTAGTGGTTCATTAGGCTCTTGCTTGAATGCTAGAATTTCATCCCGAAGAATGGCCATGTGCCCGGGATAGAAGTACTTTGAAATAAATTTCTCCGCTAGTTCATCCCAAGTATGAATGGAATGATTTGGAAAATATTACAACCAATATAAAGCTTTCCCCCGTAGAGAGAAGGGAAAAAGCCTTAGCCTCAAAGCATCCTAAGAAACATTTCTTTGTTTTCTTCCCCAACACGTATCAACGAACCCCTTCAAATGTTTATATGCATTTTGACTAGGTGCACCGGTGAAGACCCCTCGTTGCTCGAGCAAAGTGAGTATCACGTTGGTTATTTAAAAGTTAACCGCCCTAATACGGGGTGGGACTATAGCACTTGCATACCCTTCATTCGGCAACACCCGGTGTGGAGCCGCTCTTGGTGGAGGTGGGGGTGGAACGGGAACATTGTCTTGAAGTGGTCGGCCTCGTCTATTGGCTTGAGGTTCAAGAGGGACCTCATCCATTGCATCATCATCAACGTCCATATCCCCCACGGATATGTTTCTGAGCTCATTGTTTGCCATGATTTCACCTACAATACTCACACGTTAGTAACAAGGATGGAAAAGAAGATATTCCAATAACACACCTAAATATATAACTAACACCGTCTTTTAGCTCCCCGGCAACGACGCCAAAATTGATCTCGTCCAATTTTACTCCTCTATTTGAGGATATAAAAACGGTCGATGCAATAATAATATCCAACAGAGTCGGGGTCGAATTCCACAGGGAGCTATGTGAATGGGTGTTAGTAGTATATATCTTAACACGTGAGTTTGTATATCTTAATTTGCACTTCCGCAATATTGGGTTTTGTTTGGAAATCTAAGTTAGACTATAGTTGCGATTTAAAGAATGAAACTAGGAAATTGTTTTTGGTTGATTTTCAAATGATAAAAAGACCTAGGGCTATAACCTTCACCTAGGTGTTCGCTTAATGGGTTGTAAACCTTAAAGCTTGTTTTATTTGCCAGAGTGTATTATAGCTATCAACACTCAAGTACCCACTCAATACCTCTCGGTCAGAGAGTGATTTTGTCCAATTTGGCTTTCTCAAGTCCAAATGGGTATCTGAACAAAGCAGTTGATAATAAGCTCAAGTCGGGTTTTACTATCTCTAGGTTCAACCTTTTAATTGGGTTTATCAATCTCTCGACTGACCCAATTTCTTCCTAGCTAAGTTTTTCTAGACTAAGTCTCTCTTTCTCAAGTAGAGACCAAGTCAAAAGGCATGAAATAATGTTTGCAACCATTAATTCTTCAAATAAAAGAAAGAACAAGGCTAGATAATCAATACCCAACCATAAACAAGCAATAAATCAAACACCCATTAAGTTTACACACTAGGGTTGGGTCGATCCCCAACAATGACGCCAAAAATTGATCTCGTCCAATTTCACTCCTCTATTTGAGGATATGAAAATGGTCGATGCAATAATAATACCCAACAGTGTCGAGGTCGAATTCCACAGGGAGCTATGTGAATGGGTGTTAGTAGTATATATCTTAACGCGTGAGTTTGTATATCTTAATTTGCACTTCCGTAATATTGGGTTTTGTTTGGAAATCTAAGTTAGACTACAGTTGCGATTTAAAGAATGAAACTAGAAAATTATTTTTGGTTATTGTTTAAATGATAAAAAGACCTAGGGCTATAACCTTCACCTAGGTGTTTGCTTAATGGGTTGTAAACTTTAAAGCTTGTTTTATTGGTCGGAGTGTATTATAGCTATCAACACTCAAGTACCGACTCAATACCTCTCGGTCAGAGAGTGATTTTACCCAATTTGTCTTTCTCAAGTACAAATAAGTATTTGAACAAAGCAGTTGATAATAAGCTCAAGTCGGATTTTACTATCTCTAGGTTTAACCCTTTAATTGGGCTTATCAATCTCTCGATTGACCCAATTTCTTGCTAGCCAAGTTTTCCTAGACTAAGTCTCTCTTTCTCAAGTAGAGACCAAGTCAAAAGGCATGAAATAATGTTTGCAACCATTAATTCTTCAAATAAAAGCAAGAACAAGGCTAGATAATCAACACTCAACCATAAACAAACAATAAATCAAACACCCATTAAGTTTACACACTAGGGTTGGATCACAACCCTAGTAAAAATCTAGCTACTCATGCTTAAATTAGAAGAAAAAGAAGAGAAAGTGATAATTAAACTCATATTAATAATTAAAATGATAAAATCAATATTCAATAAAACTCAAAATAGCAAAAACTACTAAAAGAGCAAAAGAAAATGTCTAGAGTGGTTGCTAATGTCAAAAGTTGACCTAAAAAAGTGAAACTCTTCTATTTATACAGAGGTGGAATTTTCGGACAAAAATGCCCTTTCGGAGATTCTGCAATCGCACAATTCCATGTGCGGTCCGCACTTTGCTTCAGCTTGAAAAGGTTGAAAATCTACGGCCGCATAATAATGAAGTGCGTCCGCACTGCCCTCTTTCTGCGGTCCGCACAATAATGTCTGCGGTCACACCTTGTTCTTCTGCGGTCCGCACAATAATGTTTGCGGCCGCACAACTTTTCTTTTGCGGCCACACAATAATTGTGCGGTCCGCACTTGAATTGGACTGGAGGTGCAGATTCTCTAAACTTCTACTCTGACCTAGCTTCTGCGCCGCACAATTTCATGTGCGGTCCGCATCTTGCAACCTTCTCTGATGGAATTGCTTCATGACCTTCAGCCGCAGATGGTATTCTGCGGTCCGCACTTTGAGCTTTTGTGCTGTTTTTGTCCTTGAGTTCAGATTACTCCTTCTTGAGTTGGATTTCATCTTGGGAGCTCATCTTCTAACATTCCTGCAATTAAGCATATTTTATCAGTTTTTTGGAACACAATTAGGCGCTTTTGGACTAAAATGAAAGCTAAAAGGCGCTAATAAGTAATCAAAATCCCCACTTATCAATAGCGTGAGCCAATCAAGGATTAATCTGTGTGACAATCCACGCTACTCTCCATCGTCCACAACAATCATGAAAGCCATGGTGACAAACACTTATCTGTGAAGGAGCAGTTGGCAAACCTGACGGAAGCAATCGCTGGCTTGACCAAGTGCATGCAAAATCAAGATGCTAGAATTGACAAGTTAACAACCAAGGTGGGAATCTTGATGGAAGAAGAATCCACCCATGCACCTGGAAAGCTCCCAGAGGTTCCAGAGAGTAGTTCTCCCCCAAGACAAGTAGCATCCGCTAAGGCTATCCCTGTCTCATATGAAGGGATGATTCCAATCGATCAACTGAATGAGTTCGTTAAAGGAACTATTAAAAGCAAGTACAAAGTTGTTACCAAGTTATCTCTTACATACACAAAGCCATATACTGCGATATGTTGAAGATGTCTGCTGGCTATCAACCTCCAAAGTTTCAAAGTTTGATGGAAAAGGTAACCCAAAGCAACATGTGGCACACTTCGTTGAGACATGCAACAATGTTGGGACTTATGGAGATTACCTCGTCAAGCAGTTTGTCCGCTCATTAAAAGGAAATGCTTTTTATTAGTACACAGACCTCGAGGCTAGATCTGTTGATAGCTGGGATCAACTAGAGCAAGAGTTCCTCAATCACTTTTATAGCACAAGGTGCACTGTGAGCATGGTGGAACTTACAAATATTCATCAACGGAAGGGCGAACCAGTTATCAGCTTTATCAATTATTGGAGAAATGCAAGCCTCAACTAAAAAGACAGACTTAGTGAAGCTTCTGGCATAGAAATGTGCATCTAAGGCATGCATTGGGGACTGAGCTACATCGTGCAAGGTATCAAGCCTAGCACATTTGAAGAACTTGCAACTCGTGCCCATGACATGGAATTGAGTATTGCCTCCGCTGGAAATGAAAGGTTGCCCATCTATGAGCCTCACAAAGGGAACGACAAGCAAGAAGTCAGGAAATGAAGCAAGTTTGTACCCAAGTCTGAAAACAAAGAAGCTATGAATGTCAATACATCACCTGTGAAGTTCACAACGAAGGTGAGCAAGAAGCAGAGTATGAAATCCACTTCTTTACAAGATAAGCCAAGTGGGAAGTTGACTATAAAAGAAATGCAAGAGAAGGAGCACCCATTTTTGGATTTTGATGTGCTAGCAATTTTTGAAGAACTCCTCTAGTTAAATCTCATTGAGCTTCCGGAGATGAAGCGGCCAAATGAAGCTGGGAAAATGAATGACCCAAATTACTGCAAATACCATCGACTTGTGAGTCGCCCTCTAGAGAAGTGATTTGTATTCAAAGACAAAGTTATGGACTTGGCTAGTGAAAAAAAGATCATGCTTGAAGATAAGAAAGCAAGCGCAAACCAAGTCTCTATTACCTTTGGCTCATTCAGCCCAGATGAATTATGTAGTTTTCGAGAAAATAAAAATGAAAAATCACTGGAGATCAACAAAGTTGAAGTTGATCAACCTGATGATGATGAAGGTAGGACGTTGGTGACTCGTCATAGGCACCACAAAAGGAGCCCATGTAAAGAATCGATCGAACAACCAACAAGGAAAATGATAATAAAAAGACCAAGGAAACATAGTCCAGTTAGGCGTTTGAAGAAATCAAAAGTGGAGGTGCACCACCCTCAAAAGCCACGACATCCTGTGACCTTGGAGGAGTTCCTACCAAGTTAGTTCCGCATGAATATTTCCTATGTGGGTATTGATGCCTCTTGTTGCCATGCTGACAGAGGGGAAGAAAAGAATGATGACTTAGCATTGGCACCATCTTCGGAAATGCTCATCGAGTCCATTCCTCAAGAAGTTAATGCTTGTGAGGAAAACGTTACGTTCACAAATGACGATCTTCTACTAGGTGACACTCTTCATAACCGCCCATTGTACCTGGTTGGCTATATGCGCGATGAAAGGGCAAATCAAATTTTGATTGATGGAGGATCCTCAGTGAACATCTTGCCAATTCGCACTGTGAACGAACTTGGTATTCCTATGAACGAACTTTCAGAAAGTCATGTCATGATTCAAAGATTTAACCAAGGGGGGCAAAGAGCCATATGTATGATCAGGTTGGGAATCACTATTGAAGATATGCAATCAAGTGCATGGTTGCATATGATTGATGCAAAGACTTCATACAACGTCTTGCTTGGAAGGCCTTGAATACATGAGAATAAAGTGGTTCTATCTACCTACCATCAATGTTTGAAGTACTATGAGGGAGAAATCGAGAAGAAGATAGTTGCCGATGACGAGCTATTCACCGAGGCTGAATCACACTTTGCTGATGCAAAGTTCTACTTGAAGAACCGAATTGTGAAGGAGCTAAAAGCTGATGATGTCATGAAAAGCAAGAATGACTAGCCCATGACTAAAAGAGCTGAGGTGACTGCTGGTAAAGCCAAAGCTATTACTGAGGAGGTACAACCTAACTCGAATAAATATTATAGAGGGGATATTGTATCTTATGGCAAGAAAGTAACTCATGCACTCCAATATGTCCCTAAAAAAGATGAAGGTGAATCATCTAATCTCCAAACTAACATGCTAAAGGGATTAACTCTTCCGGTCAAACGAATTGAGGCAGTAAAGTTGTCCTCAACGCCACTTGCAGGGTTTGTGTCCTAAAATCATTTGCAGAATGTGGCACTCCCTACAAAGCGGACAGATGAAGTTTTTGACCCTAATTCTTACAAGGTATTTGCAAAAGCTGGATACAATCCCAATGAGCCATCAAATTTAGGGAAGCTCCCATCAGAAGCATCTACGAGGCAACCACGTGAAGGTTTGGGTTACAAACAACCGTCACCAGTGCGCATCTCCATAAGAAGGGCGAGCAACAGTTATATCATTGTAGAAGACGAATCTGTCGCTTCTAGCAGGCCTTCTATCTTTGATCAACTTGGAAAATCAACTGTGAGGACTTCCGTATTTGAGAGATTGGATCCATTAAAGAAGGGGAACAAGTTCCAGAGAAATTATCAAAGCATAAGGACACCCGCTTTGCCCAGAATCCAGAAGATCTCTAAGGATTTCCAAAGTTCGGTTCCTTCTAGAATGAGGCGACAAACAAAACTTGTGGTTTCATGCAAAGAAGTGCTAAAGGTAAAGACATATACCATGGTCTTCACTAAGGAACGTGATGAAGATGATGAAAGTGTGGGTTCTTCGTATCATGCTACTGCACTAGGCGAGAATGGTATTTCATCTCTAATAGAGGATGATGAGAAAGTGGAAGATGTTTCATCGTGTTATCACATATCCTTCAATGATAGGGACCCTCAAGAAGATGAAGATGCAAAAGATGCTCCACCTGAACTTGAAGAAGAGGTGAAGGCAATGATTGATGCCTTAAAAGAAGTTAACCTTGGCACAGATGAAGAACCAAGGCCCACATACCTAAGTGCTTTACTAGCAATCGATGAAGAAAGCACTTATATCGAGTTACTCAAGGAGTTCAAGAATGTATTTACTTGGAGTTATAAAGCTATGCCTGGCTTGGACCCTAAAGTAGCAGTTCATCACCTTGCAGTCCAAAATGGTGCTCGTCATGTTAAGTAATCCCAAAGGCGCTTTAGGCCGGACTTGGTTCCCTTGATCGAAAACGAAGTTAACAAACTCATTGAAACTGGCTGTATTCACGAAGTTAAATACCCAACATGGGTCTCAAGTATTGTCCTGGTAAGGAAGAAGAATGGCCAGATTCGGGTGTGTTGACTTCAGAGATCTCAATAATGCGTGTCCAAAAGATGAATTCCCGCTTCATATTCCAGAGCTAATGATCGATGCTAATACTGGGTAGGAGGCAATGTCATTTATGGATGGTTCATCAAGCTATAACCAAATTCACATGGCGCCAAAAGATGAAGAGTTTACTGCATTCCGTACCCCCAAGGGTATTTATTGCTACAAGGTAATGCCTTTTGGCTTGAAGAACGCTGGTGCTACTTACCAAAGGGCTATGCAGAATATTTTTGATGATCTTCTCCACAAGAATATTGAATGTTATGTTGACAGAAGCGGTCGATTGCAATAGTAATACCTAACTAGGAGTCGGGATCGAATCCACAGGGAGCGTAGATGGGATTAGTAGTATGTATTTGGTCTAAGCACATGAATTGTCTAAGTTGCACTTCCACAAACTTTGTTTTGATTTTACTTCTAAAATTATACTAGGGATTGCAATTGAAAAATATGAAACTAGAGAAGAATGTTTTTGTTGTTGTTTTTCAAATATGTAAAAGTTTTAGGGTTGTGACTTCCACCTAGGTATTAGCCTAACGGGTTGTGGGCTTTAGAGCGAGTTTCGTTGGTTGGGGTGTATTATAGCAATCAACACTCAAATACCCACTCAATACCTCTCGGTAAGAGAGTGGTTTTGCCCAATTTGGCTTTCTCTAGTCCAAATGGGTATTGAACTAAACAATTGACAAATTGCTCAAGTCGGGTTTTACTATCTCTAGGTTCAACCCTTTAATTTGGACTATCAATCTCTTGATTTCATCCCAAACTCTTATTAGCCAAGTTTTCCTAGACTAAGTCTCTCTTTCTCAAGTAGAGACCAAGTCAAATAGGCTTGAACCAATGTTTGCAACCATTAATTCTACAATTATAGCAAGAACTAGGCTAAATAATACACACCCCAACCATAAACAAGCACTAAATCAAACACCTATTAGGTTCCCACACTAGGGTTGGGTCACAACCCTAGCTAGAATTTTAGCTACTCATAGTGGATATTAAAGAAAATAAAGAAGAAAAGATGATAAAACTCATATTGAATGATTGATAGATGAAAATCCAATGTAAAATCAATAATATAAACTAAATTTGCCTAAAAGAGTAAAGAAAAATGGCTACAGACTTTCTGGTATTCAAAACTTAACCTAATTTCGTAAAAAAGTCTATTTATACGCAGCTAAAATTTTCGGACAAAATTGCCCTTTTGGAGGTTCTGCGGCCGCACAATTCTGTGTGCGGTCCACACTTTGCTTCAGCTCTTGACAGGAGTTGGATCTGCGGCCGCACAATTATGCACTGCGGCCGCGTCTCTTGAGTTCTGCGGACCACATAATTCTGGGTGCGGCCGCACATTTTATTTCTACGGCCGCATAATTTTAGTGCGGTCTGCTATTCTTGTTGGGCTTGGAGTTGGAACTATTTGAACCTTGACTTTTGCGGCCGCACAATTATTGTGCGGTTCTCACCTTACATTGCAGCTCTGTTAATTCTTCTTCATATTCTGCGGCCGCACACAGAATTTTGCGGTCCGCCTTTAGCTTTTTGTGCTTGATTTTTGTCCTTGTTCAAAATCACTCCTCTTGAGTTTGATTTAATCGTAATGGCTCATTTTCCAATACTCCTACAAGTAAGCATATTTCATCAGTTTTCGAAAATACCTTTAAACATTTTTGAACTAAAACAAAAGTCAAAAAGCACAAATAAGTAGTCAAAATCCCCACTTATCAACTCCCCCAAACTTAAGATTTTGCTTGTCCTCAAGCAACTAAGGTAATTCCCACCTCCACAAGAAAAGATCTATTCCAACTAATCTAAGGTGAAGCAAACACACATTAATTGGGACCAACAATTACCCACAACACTTATGAATTATCAACAAGGCAATGATTTGAAGTTTTAAGCACAAATAGTTCTAATGTGACACTTGAGCATCAAGAGTTGACTTACTCATCAAGGAAGTTCGCTCTTTTATGTAGGTCACTGCGGATCCCAAACTCCTCCTCCTCTACTCTCCGTTAGCTTATCTCACTTAAGAATGAAGCACTCAATTCAAGGATTTGTGAAAAGTTTGCTCATCTCTCTCAAAAGAATGTCACAAGTACGGCTCTAAGTACCATATGCTTGCCCCTCATGTAAATCACTACTAATGTAAGCTTACTCGGCTTGAAATCACGTAGGGATTTTTTGGCATGTAATGAAAGCTTTTGGACTAAGGTAGGAAATGTTAGAGTAGAACGGGTTCATCTTTCCTTAAGCACTCCATTTTCTCTTTTTGGCTCATGATTTGACGACTCTTTGAGTCATTTTCTTTTTCCTTAGGGGAACTAGAGAGACTTGAAATCACTCTTTCTTGGTCATGATATTCATTTTTTTCCTTCTTTGTTTCCTCCATGCTTTGCACTTTTGCTTTTCTTTGAATCCCTTCAACTCTTAAATTTATTCACTTTCTTTTGGTATTTTTCTTTTGTTCTTTCTTTCTTTTTCTTTGCCTTGCCTTTTCTTCATTTCTTTTCTCTTTTTATACCTTGATACCACTTTCAAACTCTTCGTCTCTCCCCCAAACTTATGTTTTCGCCAATTGCTTCTCATGAGTGTTAAGGAAAGCTCGGGTGCTAAGAGAGGGTCACTACAAAATGGGTAAAGGCTTATAACATGGTTATCAAATGAGAAAGGCTTTAGGCTCAAAAGGGTTTACTAGGGATAACATCATTGGTGGGCCATGGAAAATTTTAAAACGGGTCAAGGAGAGCCTACAATCACTTCTCAAGCCAAGCAAAACTTAAAATTTCGCCTAGAAACACATTCGAGGCAAGTTCTAGACTATTCGCACGGGTACTTGGACTTGCAACAAAATATCTCACCTCTCACACAGTTAGAGTGTTAAAGAGGATAGAGTCGAGTGCCCACAACAACCGTATTCAAGATTGAAAATCACTAATGGTTCAACTAAACCACTCGACGATTGCCTAAGTCAATGCAAGAGTCACAAGGTCACTAACTAGAGCTATTTCTTTTCAAGAACTTATTTTTAATCATAAGCATGTAGTTAAGTGTGTTGGTACCAAGTGAAGCATGCTTAACTCTTCTAGTTCGACTCAATTAGGTCCTCTTATTCATTATTACTATTGTTCTTACCTAAATATCAAAAAAGGACTCAATCCCTTAAGAAAGATGTCACGCCATCCATCGTTGGGAAATAGTCACCCGGTTCACACAAAAACCACCTTTGGAAAGAACTGTGGCATTAAGAAAACCAAAGGCTTATTGATCACTTAAACATGAAAAGAAAATACTAAATTAAAAAGAAGCTATTAAAGTAAATAAGAAGCTATTAGACTACACATTTACTACTGAGAAAACAAAATAAAGAAGCTATGAAGTAAACTGCTGAAAGCATAAATGAATATACAAACTGAGAAAGGGAAAGAGAATATATACATCAATAGAGAGAAGAATATGTACATAATGAAAGTAAAAATAAAAAGAGAATGTTATCAGTTATTACAGGCCAATGTCAAATGTCATATCAAATCAAAATAGACCCCCCTGAATAAGAATAAGCATTGCCCTCAATGCTTAACAAAAATCAAAATAAGGAAGGGAAAGAGTATAGAGGACTCCCTATGTGGTCTCAGTGTCCATAGCAGCATCACCTCCCTCAGGCTCCTCCAACTGGATCTCATCATCCTCTTCTCGGGGAGTAGCTGGGTTGGTGAACATCTGTAGCACCACCTCAGCTGTGTGGATAGCGAGGTCTGGCTCATCAGACTAGTCAGCTGGTGCCACTGGTACTGATGGTGCTGCTGGGTCTGCTGGTACTGATGGATCTGTTTCCATCAGTAAGTCAAAGGAAAGATCACCAGCTGCTGCTATCTTGGTCACTTTACGTCTCAACTTGTCCACTGATTTTCTCGAGGCCTGGGATTTTCTCATCTTCTTCACCTGTTTACCTAGCTCCTCAATTGCTCCCCCATGTGCCACCAAGGTATCCATGATGGTCTTCTGATTATCCAATATCTTCTTTAATGTTTTCTCCACTGACAGAGGAACCTGGGGTGTTGGGGCAGAAGACTGTGCTGCAACAACACTGGATAGGTCGGACAACTTTGCAGTAATTGTCTGCATCCAGTTGTTGAGACTTGCCAGTGTCTGGGAGACTCGCATCGCAGTGAGTGGATAAGTGGAGGAAGAAAGCACTGATACTGATGCTGATGGACCTGAAGATAGAGGTGATGGCATGGAAGCTATCTCGGTAGAAGGCTCGGTTGCTGTGGAAGGCATGGAAGCTGTAGAAGGCATAACAGCAGAATCTGTAACTACCACCGATGGCTCATCAGACTGGCCTACGGTAGTAGTCGACTTACCCTTGTTCTTCGGATTCCTTGGGTCCTTCAGAGAGTACCAGGAGAAGGGCTGCTTAGCCCTAACCTTCGTATCAAAGCTCTTGGGCTCCACCCCCGCATCCGTGAGATACTCCGTGACAGTGTTGGGATACGGATAGGAGCTTCCACCCTGCCTGACAACCAGAGACATGTTGGCCGACATGATGGCACCTACATTGATTGGGTACTCGGACATGATGGAAGCAACTAGGACTGCCCGAGGGATTGGGAGATTGTTTTCATTCCAGCTTGGGTCTATGCGACTACATACAAATGTTTGCCACCCTTTTTCTTCAAAGTTGAGGGTGTTCCGCAGAATGGGAACCCCTACTGTGATCCATGGTAGTGGTGGTCCTGGAGCTGCTAGTATCTCAGCTAGCCAAGGGCGAGCTACATCACCCAGTGCGAACTTCTCTAAAAACTGCACCGGCTCCATGTCCTCGAGCCCCAAATAAGTGTTCAGGGTGCTCTGATCAAATCGTACTTTTAAGTTCTGCACCTTAGTCCCCTTCTTGATGTGAGCCACATTGGCATAGAACTCCCGGACTAAGTGCTTTTTGGCATCCAATACGCTTTTCGTGAACCATTTCCACCCTTTTCTTTCCCGAAATTGTCTTAACACATTTGGATTGTGCCTATCCAAGTCTTTCAATAGGAACTGATGCTCAAGTGTGAGCGATCTCAGGGGCCACCACTCTCGGAACCTGTTGAATGCAGTCAGGCTCACAAACCTATCTTTTCAAACTTCCTTCTTCTTTGACCTCTCCAGGCCTGCAACTCTGGTATCACCCCCTGACCGTCGTCCATTATCCAGAATATCATCATCATCATCAACTGTGACTGGTGCGGTGGGGGCATGAGTAGATAAGGGCTCCGAAGCCTGGCTGTTCCCTTCCGACCCCTCAGAAGTACTCTCAGAAGAGGTAGGCTCATCTCTCAGTCGATATTTGTCCTGGGGCAGTTGTGGCTGTGATTGCATAGCAGGCTGCCTTTGTACTGAGTCGCCCTCCGATGCTTCCCTAGACGGGTCATATGAACTTGACTCAGAGGGCTCCGCAGCTCTACCTCGCCCTGCAGTTGCCTTTTTAGATAACACTCTTTGCATGGAAAGTGGTAGGGTACCCCTGCCTCGGCCTCGGGAGGGTTCACCCTTCCCTTTGGAAGTATCACCACATCCTCTTGATCTAACCATTTTCTGCAATACATAGCAACATGAGTTAGTTAAATTTCAAACACAGACTATAAAATAGTTGCAGACAAAACAGTGGGCAGGAGGGGGAAGTACGGTCCGCACAATTCTGAGTGCGGCTGCAGAATGGCTGGTGCAAACCGTACAATTTTGAAAGTGCGGCCGCACAATTGAAGTGTGGTCCACACAATTCTAAGTGCGGCCACACAATTCAAGGCCCAGAAATACCAATTCTCCGAAGTTTTGATCTGCGACCACACACATTTTTCTGCGGCCGCAGTTTAATTTTTGTGGACCGCACAATTTTGTATGCGGTCCGAACAATCAATGCACAGACTTTGACCTTGCCTAAGGATCTGTGGACCGCACAATTCAAAATTAGACGGCATTGAATTTAGGTCTTTTCAATTTACCACAATTTAGACATGGTAGTGGCAATTTAGACATGATACACAGTTTACCCATCCCCCAATTAGCAACTAGGAAGTTAGCCACACAGGTTTAAGCACACATGATGATGAATTTGACATTAGGCCTAAAAATAACTACACTAACTATGAACAAAATTAAGAAAATTAAAAAATTTGAAGATGAATTGAACCTACCTGTGATGTAGTGATGCAAGGAAGAATCAAGGAAGATGAAATGAGTGTGAGATGCTTGAATCAGTTTAAGTTCATTGTGTGGCCTTTGTGTTAAGTGTTCAGAGTGTGTAAAGTTTTACCAGTGTGAGGGGTCTGCTATTTATAGTTTGACTGAGTAGGGCAAAAATGCTAAGCTGAGTGCAGCCGCATAATTTTATGTGTGGTCCACACTCCTTACCTGTTACCAATTACCCTTTTTAACGATCTGCGGTCCACAAATTTATGAGTGCGGCCACAGATTTTTGTGCGGACCGCACATTTCCTTGTGCGGTCGCAGATCGGCCATTTCTCTGACATGCAAACTTCAGAGAGTTTGCAATTTCTGATCTTCAGTTGTGCGGCCGGAACAAGAATTGTGCAGCCACAGATCCCTTTCTGTTGTGGCCATCAAAATTGTGCACTTTTTTCACACTTAGCCACTTTTCCAGAGCATAGTTCATGCAAAGCACACTCATTCCTGCAACATACTTCAAAACCAGTTAGCACAACATAAGACCTATCTAAAAAAATAAGAAAAATAAAAATAAAAAGAAACATGGGTTGCCTCCCTAGAAGCGCCTGATTTAACGTCGCGGCACGACGAAGATTACCATCAATCACTTGAAATGAATCAATGCCATGACATGGCCATCATCAACTTTTCCCAAATAATGCTTCACCCGGTGACCATTGACTCTAAACACTTCATCATTTTTATTCTTCAAGTCTAATGCACCAAAGGGTGTCACACTCACAACCTCAAACGGGCCACTCCATTTAGACTTCAACTTTCCCGGAAACATTCGAAACCGAGAATTGACCAATAACACAAGATCACCTTCTTTGAACTCCTTGCTCCGAATGTACTTGTCATGGAGGTACATCATCTTCTCCATGTATAAGGAAGAACTTGTATATGCATGGTACCAAAATTCATCAAGCTCATTCAATTGTGCCACCCTTAAGTTGGCGGCGACATCCCACCCAAGATTTAGCTTCTTCAATGCCCACATAGCCTTGTGCTCAAGTTCCACCAGAAGGTGACAAGCTTTCCCGAACACCAACCGGTATAGAGACATCCCAATCAGTATTTTGTAAGCCGTCCTATAGGCCCATAGAGCATCATCAAGTTTCTTCGACCAATCCGTCCGGTTGGCATTCACTGTCTTTGACAAAATGCTCTTGATCTCCCGGTTGGAGACTTCCACTTGTCCGCTTGCTTGAGGGTGATAGGGGGTCGTGACTTTATGAGTGATACCATACTTGGTGAGTAAGGTATCAAGAGCTTTGTTACAAAAGTGTGATCCCCCATCACTTATAATGGCCCTTGGAGTACTAAACCTTGTGAAGATGTTCCTTTTGAAAAATGCCACCACACTTCTAGCTTCGTTGTTGGGTAGAGCAACGGCCTCAACCTATTTTGACACATAATACACAACTACCAAGATGTAGGTGTTTTCACAAGAGCTTACGAATGGTCCCATAAAATCATTGCCCCACACATCAAAAATGTCAATTTCCAAGATGGTGGTGATGGGCATCTCATTTTTCTTAGAAATCCCACCAGCCCTTTGACATTCATCACAATGCTTGACTAGATCACTTGAGTCCTTGTAGAGAGTAGGCCAATAGAATCCACAACTCAACACTTTCGCCGCCGTTCTCGCTCCACCATAGTGACCACCATATGGTGAAGAGTGGCAAGCATCAATAATATCCACTTGTTCCTCCTCCGGCACACATATTCGAATCACACCATCGGTACAAATTCGGAAGAGGTACGATTCATCCCAATAGTAGTCAAGGCAATCCTGTTTGAGTTTCTTCCTTTGGTTTGAAGAGAACTCATTCGATACAATACCACTCACAAGATAATTTGCTAAGTCAGTGAACCATGGCATCTTGGTCATTGAAATGGCTAGAAGTTTCTCGTCGGGGAAGGAGTCAGTGATTTCAAGGCCGTCATGTGGCCTCCCCTCCTCTAAGTGAGACAAGTGGTCCGCCACTTAGTTTTTACCGCCTTTGTGGTCTTGGATTTCTAGATCGAACTCTTGCAATAAAAGCACCCATCTCAGTGAAGCGGCTGATTGCAATAATAATACCCAACTAGGAGTCGGGATCGAATCCACAGAGAGTGTAGATGAGATTAGTGGTATGTATTTGGTCTAAGCACGTGAATTGTCTAAGTTATACTTCCACAAACTTTGTTTTAATTTTACTTCTAAAATTATACTAAGGATTGCAATTGAAAAATATGAAACTAGAGAAGAATGTTTTTGTTGTTTTTCAAATATGTAAAAGGTTTAGGGCTGTGACTTCCACCTAGGTGTTTGCCTAACGGGTTATGGGCTTTAGAGCGAGTTTCGTTGGTCGGGTGTATTATATCAATCAACACTCAAATACCCACTCAATACCTCTCCGTAAGAGAGTGGTTTTGCCCTATTTGACTTTCTCAAGTCCAAATGGGTATTGAACTAAACAGTTGACAAATTGCTCAAGTCAGGTTTTACTATCTCTAGGTTCAACCTTTTAATTGGGACTATCAATCTCTTAATTTCCCAAACTCTTGTAAGCCATATTTTACTAGACTAAGTCTCTCT